>NC_046321.1:6128679-6728679 GCF_009819535.1 Lacerta agilis | reverse complement strand
CTCAAGGTAAGTCTGATCTTAAGCCTGTTACTGAAGACAGCTGATTTCACACAATCTCTGAATTCACTAAGAGCAAAAAGCTCAATATGGTGGCTTTTGTTTGTTTGTTTCCTAAACTAGTGGTAGGTGAACCCAGTTGCATCACAATCCCAACACAATCTTTTTTTTTAAAAAAAATATTTTTAAAATTTGGTTTTACAAGTTAAAATTTACATTCAAAGTCAAAAGTAATAGAAAGGTAAATAAACAAAGATTTCGCCCGAATCCCCACCCTTCCATAGGTTCCATCACAAGTTCTTTTCTGCTGCATATTTTAAGTCACTCCAAATTTTAAAGTATCCCATATATCCCTAGTTCTTGTTACACTACAAGTGCTATTCAAATCCTGCTAAAGAGTTCAAGTGTTTACAGTGGTCTCCAAGGTAAATTATGAATTTCCCCCATTCTTTGTTGAAATTCTGGTCTTCCTGGTTTCTGATTTTCCCAGGCATTTTCGCCATCTCCGCATAGTCCATCAATTTGGTCTGCCATTCCTCTCTTGTGGGAACATTATCTTATTTCCATCTCACAATCCCAATGCAATCTTGGATGGCCAACACTCAGGCTGCTCCCCTCAGGCCTCACATGCTGACATCATTGACCCATCCTGGTGGACCAGTTTCTGGATCAGATCTATGTTGGGAATGACACTCTCTTGGAGCGGTGAACTCCAAAACCCCTGAGTGTCTCCCAGGAGGCCCCCTCTGGAATGGCATGTCCCTTCAGTCCAGAGTGCCTATCTGCGACCCTTCTCTTATGAGAAGGTCACACAAGTCTTCTAGCATCACGCAGCAAGAAGAAGGAAACATACGTAGATCTAAACTACGTTTATTTACATTCTATATACAGAGAATCCATAATCCACGTCTGTGTTCTCCAAGCTCTGGCAGAACACGAAGCAAACTGCGACACAGCAGAAGTGAAACTAACTTACAATAACACTCTTAGGCGGAAGAGATAAGTCAGTCTTCCGTCCCCACACTCTCTCAGACACTCATGTGATTTCTACTACCGGTAATCACAATACCCAAACTGATGCAGCAGAGGCTACACAAAATCCTAACAATCTATTGGGGTTCTTCAGCCACTGCCACTCCACTTTTCATGAAGGAGAGGAAGACACCTGTTAGGGGCAGTTTCTCTGCCACACCTGCCACACAGGAAGGGTTCTCTAGATATCTGGAAAGGCCACAAGGGTTGAAGCCTAGAATTCCAGCTTCCTAGTAAACTACCAGTGTCCAAGTATGTCTGGACTCAGTGACAACATTGAATACATATGTCAGTGTGGTGTAGTGGTTAAGAGCGGTGGACTCGTAATCTGGTGAACTGGGTTCGCGTCCCCGCTCCTCCACATGCAGCTGCTGGGTGACCTTGGGCTAGTCACACTTCTTTGAAGTCTCTCAGCCCCACTCACCTCACAGAGTGTTTGTTGGTGGGGGAGGAAGGGAAAGGAGAATGTTAGCCACTTTGAGTCTCCTTCGGGTAGTGATAAAGCGGGATATCAAATCCAAACTCTTCTTCTTCTTCTTCTTCTTCTTCTTCTTCTTCTTCTTCTTCTTCTTCTTCTTCTTCTTCCCTTGGGCTGGAGGGTTATTTCACAGTGAGTGAGAAGCGCTGAAACCAGTGGACTGAAGTGGAAAGGTCTTGCAACCCCCTGAGCAATTCTCTTGAGCACCCAGTTCTTATTGATTTTTATAAAAGGAATCCCAAAAGAATTCCTTCACTTAAGCAGCACAGCAGCAGCTAATGAATAAAAATAGAAAACAAAATCAATGCCTCTGCAAGTCAAGGGAAGTGCCTTTCATTATCCATAGGACTTAAAACGAGATTAGCCTTCTGGCACAAGCCTTCTTCAAGCTGAAAGTTATCTGTTGACGGAAATATTTATTGATGCCCTTTCCTCACTAGAATAAGAGGGAGGTCATTGCATCTGGGAGTGCAAAAATAAATATATCCAAGTGTAGATAAACCTGAAATATATCTGTCAGTAGCTTTGGAAAATAAAGCTGCTTAATCGGAACCCCAAACTTCAGTAATGTCACCAATACGTTATCTGCCTGAATGCATCCATCAGCTAAAGAGCGGGAGGAGAACTCGATTGTTGGTTGGGACTGTCCAAACCACGAAGTTCATGACTCCAAGCAGCCCATAATTCATTCCTAGTTGTGCTCTTCAGAGTTATCATGAAGTGATGTGACACTAGAGTTTCTCCCATGAACCAAAGATCTGGGGGAAAAATTAGACCAGGTAGGTCTCCAGAAGCTGCTGGACTACAACTCCCATCATCCATCACCAGGGATGGACAAAATGTCAATTTTGGGTTCTCTTGGTTTCTCATTTTTTTCCCAATTCTGAAATTCAGTTCTCCATAATCCTGCAGCATTTCCTTCCTTCCTTCCTTCCTTCCTTCCTTCCTTCCTTCCTTCCTTCCTTTCTTAAAAAATCCTTATAGAAATTCTTCAGCATTTTAGTGCGAATTTCTCCCAATAAACACATTTTTTTTGTACGCGCTTTTGAGAAATTTATATTTTTGCCAGTGATTTTCCCGTGTCTAATGCATTTTTGTACGTTCTTTTCACTAATATATGCATTCATATGCACAGTTTACCCCAATATATACGTTTTGCTGCACATTGCTTGGCTGGAGAACTGGCTTGAAAACTTCGGAAAAGTATGAATTTCAAAGTCTTCTCCCTCTTCTCCTTCAGCCTGTTCATCATTGTCCCCCCACCCCCACCCCTGGCTCTGAGCCCTCTTCCCTTGGGGGTTCCCCAGTAGGTTGCTCCCACCATCCCCCTGCCTCCAACCAACAGGTGGGGAACCTGTGGCCCTCCAGATGCGGTTAGACTCCAGCTCCCATCAGCACCAACAATTAGTCCATGTCAGCTGGGGCTGATGGAAATTGGAGTCCAACTGTGGAGGGCCTGCATGATGATTTTCACCACCATCACCACTGCCCAAAATTTGCACAGACAGACATTAGAACTGAGCATTTTTGACTGGTGATTGAAACAGAACGACAACCCAGATTGGCAGATGAAGTTAATTGAATATATGGAACTCGCAGAACTGACCACGAAACTCCGAGACCAGAGGGAGGAGAAGGTGCAAGAAGATTGGGAGAAATTTAAAGAATATTTGAAGCAACGTGAAAAGATAAATAGCTGAGATTGAAATCAGTGGACATTATAGGTGATAGCATTAAAATGTTAGTTTAAAATAGTATAGAAGTTAAGATTTAGATTTTCTTTTTGTATTTTATTATGGTTATGAATAAGTTGATAGAGATAAGATGTTAGATTAGGATTAAGAATAATTGTTAAATAAGAGTTAAAGTAGTTACAAAGTTACTACAGTAAAATTGAACTGAACGCAGAAGAGAGGACGTGAGGAAGTCCCTTAAGTAAGATTAGAAATAAGATTATAATAATTAAAATGATGTTTTTTTATTGTAGGTGGAGTGTTAGGTAAAGTATGTGTTTCTTTTGTTTGTTTCTTGTATTTTGTATTCTGTATGTATTTTTGTAGTATGTATGTATTTTCTTTGTTTACTATGTGTTAAAATACTAATAAATTTCTTATAAAAAAAAGAAACAGAACGACAACCCCCCCCCCCCCACATCAACCCAGACGGAAGCAGCCGGCTTCCTTTCCATTTACAACACATCGCACCTCCGTGTGAGAGTTCGCCAGAGGAAAGGGCATTGTTCCGTTTCAAAAGATGCCGCAGGTTCACACCTGGGGAGCATTCATTTTTGTATTACCAACTTTTTATATATATATAAAAAGGAGAAATCCCCCACACAACACACCACATTTTCGTTCCCCTCCATAATAAAATTATCTCCGTCCGCTCCTCCTGAGACCATTATAACAAGATAATACACAACTCTTGGCTGGTTCCGACGGCTATTAAAAGAAAATCAAAGTGCGTTCAGCGTGGCCATTAGTACATGTCTCAGCTCAAGACATTCCCTTTCTGATGGGATAATAAGGTTATCAAATTATTTTTAAAAAGGTGAGAGATCCATTTTTTCAGCCTCGGTGACAGGCACGCTCCAGAAGAAATCCCATTAGGACGGGGTGAAAAGGATGCCGTGGACATTTATAGCTCTTTGCTTGAGACAACAAAGGACATTAAAAAATGATTTTAAGTCTACCACTCACCGGTGTATTGTCCTATTTATATTGCAGAAATCCCATAATGCACGAGCACTAAACTCTTCATCTCTAAAAATGAACATCCATTCTCACACGCAGGACTCCCTTGATCCTTTGGGTTTTCCTAATTCCTTGGGTTTCACTTCCCCCGTCCAACCACCAGGCATGTAGTATAAAAATGTTGTTTTTTTGGGGGGGGGGTGGATATATGTCAGGTTGAATCCAATTGTATACCACTATTTGCATCAATGTGACAACTCAACAGGAGCAGGTTATGCAGAAGGCAGGACACCCCCCAAGCATGGATGCATGATGGGACGGATCCCTATATTTGATTTATTAATTCATTACATTTGCATTGCATTCCACCCTCAAAGGAGCCCAGGGCACCAAGAGCAAGCAATAGGGATGTCCAAAGGTCAAGTTCGCCAGAGGGAAGCGACTTTCCCCCCTTACTCTATCTCTACACTTTCCTCTCCACAATGGGACTTCCCTGCCTAAAAAAAGCTCAACGACTTTGACCTGAAACGCCCCCCCCCCCCAAAAAAGTGGTAGATGACTGCCAGTTTTTTTATTCTGTAAGTAGATCACAGACTCTTGGGAGTTGGACTTGCAATAGAACAATGATAAAGCTAGTGTGTGTCAGGATTACAGTGTTGGACTAGGACCTGGCAAACCAGGGTTCAGATCCCCACTCGGCCATGAAGCTCACTGAGTGACCTTGAGCCATTCATGGTCTCCCAGCCTGACCTACCTCACAGGGTTGCTGTGCGGTGTCGATGAACAGACCCTCCAGGGTCAGTCCCGGATTTACAGAAGCCATTCTGGTTTCTTATTTGATCCCGGAATGTCGTGCTTTTCCATAGGACGTCCCCATTTTCATCGGAGAAATGTTGGAGGGGATGGAGTTGTGCGACCCCCGAGCCAAGGAGATAAGTAACTCTACCACCTTTAGAAGACATCTGAAGGCAGCCCTGTTTAGGGAAGTTTTTTTTTCTGTTTAGTGTTTTATTATATTTTTATATATGTTGGAAGCTGCCCAGAGTGGCTGGGGCAACCCAGTCAGATGGGTGGGTAGTAGTAATAGTAACAACAACAACAACAACAACAACAACAACAACAACAACAACAACAGGTGTAAATGCAATAAACGATCAAGTAAATAAAATCTTAAAAACCATTCCAATACAGATGTAGACAGGGAAACAAGAGGCTTGTTTGAAAGCAGAAGGTCTTCAGGAGGCACCAACAAGACAACAGAGATGGAACCTTTCTCATATTTAAGAGGAGGGAATTCCAACGTGTCTCAAAGCACCTAGGTTAGAGGGATTTGGGAGGTGGCTGGAGTTGCAAACCCTCCAAGTGCCCCTGTTTTCTAGGGACAGTCCCAGATTTACAGAAGCTGTACAGTGTCTGATCTGATCCCGGAATGTCCCGCTTTTCCTTAGGGCGTCTCTGTTTTCATCGGAGAAATGTTGGAGGGTTTGGAGTTATGCGAGCCAAGGAGATAAGTAACTATTCAACCTTTAGAAACATCTGAAGCAAAGCCCTGTATAGTTTTATTATGTTTTTACATATGCTGGAATCTGCCCAGAGTGGCTGGGGCAAACCAGTCAGATGGGCGGGGTATAAATAAAACGATGCTATTGATGCTTCTGCTGGTATAGGTAAAGGTAAAGGGACCCCGGACTGTTAAGTCCAGTCGTGGACGACTCTGGGGTTGTGGCTCTCATCTTGCTTTACTGGCTGAGGGAGCCGGCGTTTGTCTGCAGACAGCTTCCAGAGCACCACCGTTTACCTTCCCGCCAGAGCAGTACCTATTTATGTACTTGCACTTTGACGTGCTTTCGAACTGCTAGGTGGGCAGGAGCTGGGACTGAGCAACGGGAGCTCACCCATCGCAGGGATTTGAACCTTCTGATCGACAAGCCCTAGGCTCTGTGGTTTAGATTACAGCGCAACCTGCGTCCCTGGTATAGGACGTCCCTAGTTCCATAGAAGAAATGTTGGAGGGTATGGAGTTGTGATATTTCAGGCAGCGCCTCTGTTGATTTGAGATACATGCAAAAAGACAGAATGAGAGAGAGAGGGAGAGAGAGAGAGAGGGAGGGAGGGAGGGAGAGAGAGAGGAAACACTTCCAAGCCTTTCTCTCCATCCTCTGCACCGTTCATCAATAATTCAGCACAGTATTATTATTTGACGCTGCCCATCATTTCCAGCATAGATGTGTCTCATCTTCTCCTGTAAATGAATCCCGGTGTGGCAGGTAACATTTTTTTTCTCCGACTGAGCATATGTAAGTGCAAACAGGTGCTCACACAATGCATTACTGCACATATATATTTCAAGAGTGCCTCTGCCTTCTCTCTCCCTGCTTGCGTTTCGGCTGCCTCCATTCCATTGCTGATTATCACCTTCTCGCTTCTCGCCTCTTCCAATTGCCACCCTCCCTCGAATATCACATCCCTCGAAAAGCAGTAGAGGAAACTCTCGGGAGCCGGCGAGGAATCGCCCGCTTGCTTTCTTTTTAGATAGAAAGGCGAGTTTCTAGTTCTCATGTAGCAGAGACAGCTGCATCGACCCGTTACGCATTCACATTTTAAATGTGGCATAATTGGTACTGTAACAGAGCATTCTGTGACCCGTGCTTAAAACAGCGCTACCAAGCTACAGATTGGAAGCAGTCCCGATAAATGCACAAACATGCACACCCAATGTGATGTGGGGAACCCTTTTCAGCCCGAAGGGCACATTCTCTTGTGGAGGAATTTTCTGGGGGTCGTGTTCCAAAGGCAAATGCCACCTTTGTCCAGTAGGCTACAATCCAGCCATGCAAAATTCAGAGGTTCTCACAGCTGGCCATCTCTCTATGCTGGGCAGCAAGAGGCTTGGCCACAGTTCAAGGTCACAGTGCAAGGAACAGGTATGGCCTAGAGAAAGCCCAAGGGGCCAGACAGAGAAGCTTGGAAGACCCAATGTGGTCGTTGAAGCATGAGATTCTCCAGCCTTGATACGGAGCAAGACAACTCTATACTCCAAATCACACCTTGGCTCTTGCAAATATGAGATTGTCATATGCGGATGGAGCAAGATGTCTCCTTGATGTTCCTTGATGGAGTGGGGTCCATGGTGATGGTGTGAGCCTTTGATGGAGCTGGACTGCGTGTTTGGTTTCCTCCCTTGGCCAACAGGGAGGGAAGGACTCATCCTTTCAAGGTGAGAGCATGAGTACCGTAAATTGCATAAGGCCCAGTCCCAGTGAGATGATGATGATCGGAATTTTTATGTACAAAATCCCTAAGCGGTTACAATGGGTTGCAGGCAAGAAGTCAATATGAACTTCAGCACCTGCTAGGTGACATACAGATGACCCCGCTGGGTTCTAACTATCTCTATTGTTGTTGTTGTTCAGTCGTTCAGTCGTGTCCGACTCTTCGTGACCCCATGGACCAGAGCATGCCAGGCACGCCTATCCTTCACTGCCTCTCGCAGTTTGGCCAAACTCATGTTAGTAGCTTTGAGAACACTGTCCAACCATCTCATCCTCTGTCGTCCCCTTCTCCTTGTGCCCTCCATCTTTCCCAACATTCGGGTCTTTTCTAGGGAGTCTTCTCTTCTCATGAGGTGGCCAAAGTACTGGAGCCTCAACTTCAGGATCTGTCCTTCTAGTGAGTACTCAGGGCTGATTTCTTTGAGAATGGATAGGTTTGATCTTCTTGCAGTCCATGGGACTCTCAAGAGTCTCCTCCAGCACCATAATTCAAAAACATCAATTCTACGGCGATCAGCCTTCTTTATGGTCCAGCTCTCACTTCCGTACATTACTACTGGGAAAACCATAGCTTTAACTATACGGACCTTTGTTGGCAAGGTGATGTCTTTGCTTTTTAAGATGCTGTCTAGGTTTGTCATTGCTTTTCTCCCAAGAAGCAGGCGTCTTCTAATTTCGTGACTGCTGTCACCATCTGCAGTGATCATGGAACCCAAGAAAGTGAAATCTCTCACTGCCTCCATTTCTTCCCCTTCTATTTGCCAGGAGGTGATGCCTCAATGTTGGTTGGACCAAAAAAACATGTTGATAGCAGTGGCTCTCCAGGGTTTCAAGCAGGATGGAGATGCTGGGGACTGAACTAGGGACCTTCTGCATGCAAATCAGATGCCATGGAGCTAAGTGTGGGATCTTTACAAGGCAGTCAAACCCACAATGCATGTTTGCTAGATAGGCACAAGATAGGACCAGAAGCGCACAGATTTTCCCTGTAAGTTTGCTAGAGACTAGAGACAGCTTTGAGAGCTACTCCCACTGTGCCCTGACAGGGGGAGGGTAAAGCCATATATATATATATATATATATATATATATATATATATATATATATATATCCTCACCTGGCTGGGCACGTTCTCTTTTACCTCATTCCAGTAATGTGGAATAACTGCATGTCTGATCTCCAATGCTCAGACTCCATTATAAACCAGACTTAAGTATGTCTTTGTAAACGGATTACCATTTTAAGCCTGCCTGAACCCAGCTTCTGTATCTGTTACTCTTCAACGAGTATTCTGAGTGAGTAAATGTATGTTATTTCTTACCTTTTTGTGTGTGGTTCTTTTAAGGAGGGAGGAAAGGGGGGGGGGAATACCAGGAGAATCCAGTCTGCCTTAAAGCACCCTGGATTACTTAAACTAAAAAGGCTAAAACTAGCTTATCTAAGCTTCCTTTTTAAGCTGCAAAGGGATGGCACTCTGCTGAACTCACAAATGTGAGGAAGGAAGGAAAACATCTAATAAATATATCCTCTCCTAGCATCCATTCACATCCCCTATACTAAGGCCCTTCTCTACGATGTACAGTCTGTGAAGAGCAATCTGCTTTCCGACTGAGTTTTCCAGCCCTTTGCTTGACTGCATCCTCACGTGGATGCTTTGGTTTGCCTCCAGGTTAATTGGAAAGGTGAGCACCTGGTTGATTGAGAGTCTTGCCTCATGTCAGGTAGTTGCACTGCTTATTTATTTATTCCATCTATACCCCACCTTTTTTCTCCCAGGAGCTCAAGGTAGCACACGTGTTCCTCTTGCCCCTCTTCACAACAACCCTGTGAGGTAGGTTAGGTTGAAAGGCAGTGCCTGTGGGATGTAAACACAGAGCAGTCAAAACACAACATTGCTAGAGCGAACATGAAGGTAACTCAGTCCTCCAGGCATAACTTCCTGCTACCTGGACTGAGTTAACTTCCTCTGTGACCAGAAGTAGGTGTGGTCTCACCTGGGAACAAGATCCCAAGACCAGTCACCATTTTCTCCTCGACTATCCAAGGAGCAAGAAGCATGTTCTCCTGGCTCTCAGCCAAGAGAACAAAGGGAGCTACTTTTCCCTATGGAAGTAGCAACCACATGTAAATACATTTTACTGAGCAAGCCTGCCTTCTGAGAAACGCTGTGTAACTCAGGAAGTATGTGAGTAAACTCTTTTTATTCATTTAAGATACATTGTGTCGTGTGCAGTTTTTAAAGAGGGATATAGGGGAATTATATATATTATTTTAGGCTTTAGCAAGCCTGTGCAAGCGCATCTGTGTTTTAAAAGGGAATGAAACTCTGCTAAGTTTGGAGCTTGCTAACACAAGCTGGGATAGGATATATCTGACAATATATCCTCATCCACGTTCCTAATCATTCCCACAGTGCCTGGCCCAGGATTACCCACTGAGCTTCATGGCCAAGTAGGGATTCAAATCCTGGTCCCCCAGGCCCTAATCCAGGCACCCCCAAACTTGGCCCTCCAGATGTTTTGGGACTACAACTCCCATCACCCTTAGTTAACAGGACCAGTGGTCAGGGATGATGGGAAATGTAGTCCCAAAAAATTGGAGGGCCGAGTTTGGGGATGCCTGCCCTAGTCTGACACACTAACCTCTACGCCACACTTGCTCTCGACATAGGGAGCTGCCATATACTGAGTCTCACCATTGGTCCATCTACAGTAGCACAGTGTTGCCTGCACACACTGGGAGCGGTTCTCCAGAATTTTAGGCAGAGGACACCCCCAGCCCTACTCAGAGATACTGGAGACCTTCTGCATACAATGCAGATGCTGTACCATACAGCTACAGCCTGTGTTTTGGGCTCTTTCCAGTTATACTGTGTCTCTCCAGTTATACTGCTTCCCGGTTCTGGCCATTGCTGTGCAGATCACATAACTTCCTAGTCTGTGGAGGGAGGACTGTTCTCCGCTGCTTGGGCTGAAGGATGCAGTAGTAAGAAATTGCACCGTATTGGGTTGGAAATGACTGCAGAGGGTTGGGACAGACGTTGGCTAATTAGCATTCAGCACCATGGACAGATCGGGGAAGAGAGAACCCACAGCTTCACAGACGCCTGCAAAGCTTCCTTCGTGCTTGAGATATGCAGAGCCACAGAACCACAGAGCTGCCACAGCATTGGGATTTAACCCGAAGGCATCTCGATCTTCCAAAAAGCTCCTTTTAGCCATGGTGGTGGAGATGGCAACACAGCCATAAAAACGTAAGCACAGTCCTAGGGTACCAGCCCTTTCCTGGTTCCCACAGTGGCCGAATGGATCTTCTTTTTCTTCTTCTTTGGCGATCACTCATAGCCGAGTAAGATTGTCTTCCATAAACACGGTTTTAGCAATGAGTTTGTAAATGACTGTGGAGGCCAATGCTGCATCCACACGTCCTTCCACAGTGGGGACATTGAATCATAGAATCATAGAATCATAGAATCATAGAGTTGGAAGAGACCACAAGGGCCATCCGGTCCAACCCCCTGCCAAGCAGGAAAAACCATCAAAGCATTCCTGACAGATGGCTGTCAAGCCTCTGCTTAAAGACCCCCAAAGAAGGAGACTCCACCACACTCCTTGGCAGCAAATTCCACTGTCAAACAGCTCTTACTGTCAGGAAGTTCTTCCTAATGTTTAAGTGGAATCTTCTTTCTTGTAGTTTGAATCCATTGCCCCGTGTCCGTTTCTCTGGAGCAACAGAAAACAACCTTTCTCCCTCCTGTATATGACATCCTTTTATATATTTGAACATCATATCACCCCTTAACCTTCTCTTCTCCAGGCTAAACATACCCAGCTCCCTAAGCTGTTCCCTAAGCCGTTCCATGAATGTGCTCATGGCCTGCTTGTGGGCTTCCCATTGGATGGGAAGCCCAATGGGAAGCCCACAAGCAGGCCATGAGCACATTCCTGCCCATCATTCCCTAGCAACTGGCCACACACCACTTCCGATCCTGGAGGAAATACATCGGCAGCCGTGCAGTTCTTTCATGGATTGCCAGGCAGCAGAGAACTTGGGAAAGGGCCACAGCTCAGTGGTAGGGAATCTGCCTTGAGTGTAGAAGGCCCAAGGTTCAATCCCCGGCAGCATCTCCAAGGCAGGGTTGGGAGAGGCTCCTTATCTGAAACCCCTTTGGAGCTGCTGCCTGTCAGTGTTGACAATACTGAGACAGATGGTTTGGTGTAAGGCAGCTTCCTACATTCCTACGCCAATGCTTGGGTGGGAGGCCATCTGAAAACCTCATGTTTGCCACCTAGGCTTCCATGATGGAAGACAAATGTGATATAAAAATATCCTGTTTTGTGGAACCAAAATTCACTCTAGAACAAAAAGACTGAATATAAGAAGATGGGGTGGTGGTCGTTAAGGGATAGGCATCAGGGTACCATAACACCCAAAATAATTGAAGGTTTGGGAAGGCTGCACTTCGTCATGGAAAGGGAACACCTGAGGAGGACCCCAAAATGGCACCCCTCCCTCCCAGGGAAGAAAAGTGAGGGAACATCACCATCAGGAACAAGGGAGGGAGGAAGATTGAGATTGGGATCTGCTGCCCCCCGTGAATCCTGCCACATGAAGCAGTCACCTCGGCTTCCCTTGCAGGTGGGCCAGCCCTGAAAGAGACACTATTGAAGCCTGTGCGGAAGGAAGGAGATGCAACACTCATATTTGAGGGCTGACCATAAAAAATAACATCTACTTAAGTCATTTTATGGTCTGTTAAATCACACGGTAAAACCCATTTTGCCTGAAAATGGTTCTGTATTGGTTATTATCGCTCACGGAGAAAACAGATCTGCATTGTGTTAGAATCACTATAGCTGAATGGAAGCTGCTAATCAATCATCATTACGATATTTCCTTCCACGACTCCTTTCCAGTCTAATTATTCAGAGTGTTGGTTACTAATGGCCTGAGACATGCCCACTGCATATCATTCAGGCAGCTCTGAGGATTATATTTTGCAGATTTAAGTGCCCAGCATTGCTTAGAGCGAGCAGCAACACTTTCCAATGATCTAGGCTTCCCAGAGTAACTGAAACTCATTAATGTTTATGGTGCCTTTGAGTAAATACTGAGCAATATCGAATGGGGCTGTCTTGCCTCTAGAACAGTACTTCTCAATTTTTTTTTCTCTGGGCCACACTTTCGGAATTAAAAATTTGCTCGCGCCACACAGAATTTTTTTTATTGATAAGAAATACATTGGAAGAAAAGAAAAGAAGCAACTCATAGCAGTGCTTGATTTGTGACGTAGAACACAACTGCTTTATAACATGGTCGTGAAACATCCAAGGAAGTATATAGCAAAGCAGATGCATAAGAAAACAGATCATTCCCAAAATATAATTATAAACAAGTTTCTTGCATATGTACCTTAAGTATGTATACAAACTCAATGAGAGGTGTGAGCTTGCTTTTGCCGGGAAATCTCATTTATATTAAGTATAACTCATCTCCTCATCAACACAAAGAAGCCCCTCTCTTTTCTGATTTTTCATATTTGCCAGAGTTGAAAACCCCTGTTCATGACAGTATGTCTTGGAGAACTGTTGAAGAATAGCCAATGCTCTTGAAGACAGGTGTGGATACTGTTTCCGCTTGTATATCTTCACCAGCTGGTATCATCCCTGCCTTTTAGCCTCCCTCCTCTCCAGCCTCCTCTTCCTTCTCTGATTCTGGACTGCTCTCTGCTACAGCCTCTTCCTGCTCACTAAGCCCTGTTGCCTCTTCAGCTTCTGACACCTCCTTCCCCCAGTCTTTTCCATCTTCTGCCTCTGACCACTCATCATAGTTGCACCACCACTGCCCAGGTTCTGAGCCTCCTTCCTTTGGGGGTTCACCAGCTGGTTTCTCCCACCATTCCTCTGCGCCCAACCAGGCTATGACATCAGGGCAATGAATGTAAATGTTATCGCTGTACAGTAGGCTAGTCTCTACACAAACACTCACCCCCTATTTCTCCTCCCTCTGGGCAAGCAATTGGAATTATCGGGGTTCAGGGAAGTGGTGTTTGGAAAGAGAGGGAGCCCCGAAGGGCTGCACTTGGGGCAAAGGCCTGCAGTTCCCCACCCCTGGTCTAGTAGAAGAAGTTTCATAGGTTGCTACTGTAACTGTCATAACTTACAGCCACATTCTCCTAGTGGTATGAAACTGATGCTAGGTTTCCTCAATGGGAGCAACATCCCATTTATCACATCATCTTTAGACACTACTGTGTGGTTTCCCTCGATGGGTCAATTGATTCTGGCCATTGTCCATGCAGCAGACTCTCCAAGTGTCCTTATTGTCCAGGGACAGTCCCAGATTTACAGAAGCCATCCTGGTTTCTGGTTTAGAAAGTCCCGCTTTCCCATAGGACGTCCCTACTTCCATCAGAGAAATGTTGGAGGGGATGGAGTTCTGTGACCCCCAAGCCAAGGAGATAAGTAATTATACAACCTTTAGAAGCCATCTGAAGGCAGCCCTGTAAAGGGAAGTTTTATAATGTTTAATGTTTTGTTATTTTTAAATATGTTGGAAGCTGCCCAGAGTGGCTGGGGCAACCCAACCAGAAGGGTGGGGTACAAATAATAAAATTGTTGTTGTTGTTGTTGTTGTTGTTGTTGAATAGGACGTCCCTATTTTTATCGGAAAAATGTTGGGCAGTTTATGCCAGGAGGACAATGTTTTTTGTGAGGTGTCACCATTTTGTTTTTCAGGGTTGGGGAGCTGGCATTTTTCTTTCCCCTTCCCACCCCTGCCTTCAACTGCCTCCGGTCCAGCTGTGAAGCCAGACATCAAATATAATTTTGATTGATCTGAGTTATTAATTTCCATGATGGCACAGGTGTTGGCAAAACGTAACTCGAAATGATCTCTTGACCTCTTGCAATAAACTAATAGGACTTGCATCCCCATTTAGCTGGGGGCTGGCGGGGGGAACAGCATGGGTATTCATACATATATTCATTGATTTCACCTACTACGATTGATTGGACAGGGGAAACAAAAAATGGTTTAAAAGAAATGGGAAAGTAACTGAGTAAAAGAAGGAAGTCTTAAGCCACATTCAAGAGGAATCCTGGCTTGTTTTCATTTTCGTTTCCTGTGTCTACACAATGTTATTGCCAGGGTGTGTGGTATGGGCTTGAGGCATAGCCCTCTGTGCGTACAGAACCCACATGTGAAGGGGCCTGTCCCTAGTGGGTTACTACAGGGGCCACCCCCTCTGACTCACACATTTTGTATTCTCAGCGGATTTGAAAATAACCGACAAAAATGCATTAGATTCAGGAAGGCTCTTTGCAGAAAGAGGTGCTTTAGACAAAACTGCATACAAACACGGGGCTATTAGGAGAAATGTGCACTAAAATGCTGATTAATTTTCATGAGGACTTTAAAAATCTCAAACTGAAGTGGAAATATAGAGAGCTGTACTTAAGACTGAGAAAAGGGAAAATGGAGGAAAACCAAAACGGACGTGTCTGCTCATATAATAATAATAATAATAATAATAATAATAATAATACCCCACCCATCTGGCTGGGTTGCCACAGACATACTCTTCCAGATGATGGGAGGAAACTCCAGCATGCATGGAATTCTGGGAGGAAAGGATCTGAGAAACAGGGAGTGCCCCACAGTTTGAAACTAGCAGGACCAGCCCAAATTGTGTTGCTGCCTGAAGCAAAATGAGAAACTGAGAGAAACCTGAAGAGAAAACCTGAAGAGCTTTGCACTTCAAATTAAATATATATGGTGGATATTGATAGTTGTTACTGCATTCTCTGTTCATCTTCAGACATAGTTGCTTATGAAGCTCACATGACCTACATACATGATGGAGATCAGCTCCATAAATCATCCAGTTGGTGTCAGATTATTGGGCCTTGACAGGGTTTCCCAAACTAGGGTCTTCAACTGTTTTTGAACTACAGTTCCCATCATCCTTGACCACTGGTCCTGCTAGCTAGGGATGGTGGGAGTTGTAGTCCAAAAACAGCTGGAGACTCAAGTTTGGGAAGCCCTGGTCTAAGAAGTGCCCTCCTGGGCCAGGTGAAAGGTCCATCTAGTCCAGCTTCCTGTTGTCTGTAGCCTGGGTAAACTCACTGGGTCCTCCACAGCTACTTATCCTTCCTTCCTTCTGGCAGTGATGGCTGCAAACTTGGATGGTTTTAAAAGAGGAATAGACAAATTTGTTGTGGGATGTAATCCACTGGGAGCAGTCAAGTACAACATTCCTTGTTTTCCTAGAGTGGTCATGCAGGGGATGTTGTTACAGCCAGTTGAACTTCCTGTTCCTCCTGGCCTGGAGCATCTTTCCTTGCATGTGACTAGTAGGTGGGCGTGACCTTTCCAGACCTGGTAAAAGGCCAAATCACACAGCCACCTCCCTATCTTTGATCTTCTTTTTCCTTCCTGTGGACTTCCTGATTCACCTGGACTGTACTGCTGGCTGCCAACCAGCACTCCCCCAGGTTATCTCCCATATGGGGTAAACCTGTTTGTACATGTTGGTAACTTTAAGCCTAAAGCCTGCCTTCAGGGATCACACTGCCCTCTGCCTGATTGTGAGTGAAACTAATTTTTGTTACTTGTGAATAAGACTGTTGTGTCTTGATTCTTTCAGGAGGGATCAAAGGGGTCTTACTGAGAATAACAGAACATATCTCAATCTGGGCAAGCCGGATTGAATTGTTTATTGTTTTAAGAGGCTCACACGAGTCTGCAACCAGTTTCTGTTGCGTAAGAAGGGGAATGCGCTCTGCTAAGTGAAGAAACTTGCTAGCACGATTTAGGAAGCATATTAATAATCAATATATCCTCTCCTGCCACCCTCAACATTCCCACATTTGTAAAGGATAAGGCTACCCATGTCTACTCCCAGTACGTTTCCGAGCACAATTCAAAGTGTTGGTGCTGACCTTTAAAGCCCTAAACGGCCTTGGCCTAGTATACCTGAAGGAGCGTCTCCACCCCCATCGTTCAGCCTGGACACTGAGGTCCAACTCCGAGGACCTTCTGGCGGTTCCCTCACTGTGAGAAGTGAGGTTACAGGGAACCAGGCAGAGGATCTTCTCGGTGGTGGCACCCGCCCTGTGGAACGCCCTCCCATTAGATGTCAAGGAAATAAACAACTACCGGTACCTCACTTTTAGAAGACATCTGAAGGCTGCCCTGTTTAGGGAAGTTTTTAATGTTGTTTTATTGTATTTTATTGTGTTTTAATGAGGGTGAAAGAGGAGAGCACAAAATATGGTCTGACGCTCAACATCAAAAAAACTAAGATCATAGCCACTGGCAAATAGAAGGGGAAGAAATGGAGGCAGTGAGAGATTTCACTTTCTTGGGTTCCATGATCACTGCAGATGGTGACAGCAGTCACGAAATTAGAAGACGCCTGCTTCTTGGGAGAAAAGCAATGACAAACCTAG
Source organism: Lacerta agilis (assembly GCF_009819535.1). NCBI lineage: Eukaryota > Metazoa > Chordata > Lepidosauria > Squamata > Lacertidae > Lacerta > Lacerta agilis. The sequence continues at coordinate 6,711,755 of NC_046321.1, read as the reverse complement.
ACAGCATCTTAAAAAGCAGAGACATCACCTTGCCGACAAAGGTCCGTATAGTTAAAGCTATGGTTTCCCCAGTATTGATGTATGGAAGTGAGAGCTGGACCATAAAGAAGACTGATCGCTGAAGAATTGATGCTTTGGAATTATGGTGCTGGAGGAGACTCTTGAGAGTCCCATGGACTGCAAGAAGATCAAACCTACCCATTCTTAAAGAAATCAGCCCTGAGTGCTCACTGGAAGGACAGATCCTGAAGTTGAGGCTCCAATACTTTGGCCACCTCATGAGAAGAGAAGACTCCCTAGAAAAGACCCTGATGTTGGGAAAGATGGAGGGCACAAGGAGAAGGGGGCAACAGAGGATGAGATGGTTGGACAGTATTCTCGAAGCTACCAACATGAGTCTGAGCAAACTGTGGGAGGCTGTGAAGGATAGGGGTGCCTGGCATGCTCTGGTCCATGGGGTCACGAAGAGTCGGACACGACTGAACAACTGAACAACAACAATTGTGTTTTTAACATCCTGTTGGAAGCCGCCCAGGGTGGCTGGGGAAGCCTGGCCAGAGGGGCAGAGTTTAAGTAATGAATTATAATTATAATTATAATTTCTTCCCCACAACCTGGCTGTGTACCCATGCCTAGAAGCTAGCACCTAATTTAAGGTACCCTCAAACATTTCCAAAATCTTGATGGGAGGAACAGGGCAGAAACAGGAGCGTGAGAACTGGCATGACTGTGACTGCATGGTCTTCTTAAATTTTATTAATAAGTTGTTGTTTGTTAGCAAATCTTAAAGGTGGCTAGCAAGATATCCCCTGAAACTTAATCTTAGATTTGTCGCAGTTACTCTCCTCTGTAGGTGCTATCATCTCTCCAAATATCACCGTGCATTTTGAAAAAAAAAATAGTTACTTCCACTTTCATTATAAAACATTTTAAACGTCAAGAGTAGCTGGTATTCAAAACCCCTGTGGTTTGGCAGGGGCTATCAGCTCTGTAGGAACCGCCGTATCTCCAAATGTCGCCTCCCTGTGTGACAAATCGCAAAAGTTCTGGCCCCAACAGCTTCACAATGTAGGTCAATGTGTTTTCCTGGGATCTGAATTTTCCAGAGCATGATCAGATCTGGGGTGGGTCAGATTGGGTCTGGGTAAGCCTTGACCGAATCAGATCTGACCTGGATTTACAACCAGGGCCAAAAATCAGTTTGCGAGGTCTGCACACAAAAGAGAGATAGTATGATACTGTACTCTGTGTATATTTCATCCAGATACATGAAAGCGAAGAAACTTGGGCTAGATGGGGTGTTAGCTTGTTGATAGAATCCAACTTGTCAGCCGGGTGCTTTTTTAACACGTCTCCAATTCTAGCCATTCTTTCATATTTATATATATAAATAAGCAATGCTCGCCGCACACACACACACACACACATACAGAATATCGCAGACAAGTGCACTTGATGGATGAGATGATTTGAAGCTTTTGACAGCTGCATTTTGTTGTGGGGGGAAAAATGACTTTTAGCGAGTTTCAGATAAATGAGCAGAGTTTACTGAAGTGAGAGGAATGCAGGAGGCGTCAGCGAAGTGATGATTTCTGAGGCGAGGAGGAAAGAGAGAGAGAGAAAGGACCATTTTTAAAATTAAGACGGAGAGAGGCATAAAGCAAGGCTGTTCTTTAATATCAGATTACAATTTGTTGGCGGGGTGGTGGTGGCCAGAATACCCGAGAGACGGACTTTGGAAGCGGAAGGGGAGACGGCCTGACAGAAAGAAAAAAGAACGTAAGACGTGGAGAATGCTGGATTGGGGCAATGGCCCATCTAGTCCAGCATCCTGTTCTCACAGTGGCCAGATGCTTGCGGAAAACTCACAAGGAGGACCTGAACACAGGATCACTCTTGCCTCCTGTGGTTTCCAGCAGTGGGTATTCAGAAGCATTGCTACCTCTGATGATAGAAACAGAGCACTTCCTCCATTGTGGCTATTAACAACAACAACAACAACAACAACAACAACAACAACAACAACAACAATTTATTTATACCCTGCCCATCTGGCTTGGTTCCCCCAGCCACTCGGGGCAGCTTCCAACCGAATATTAAAAACAATACAGCATCAAACATTAAAAACTTCCCTAAACAGGGAAGTCTTTGAAAAGTAAAATACCGGTAGTTGCTTACTGCCTTGACATCTGAAATGTTTGACGGTACCTTCAATTGGGTGTGAGCTTCTAGGCATGGGTACACAGAGTCAGATTAATACTGGTGCGTAGCAGCGTGAAGACATGTGGGGAAGAGATAATAATAATAATAATAATAATAATAATAATAATAATAATAATAATAATAATTTATTACTTATACCCCGCCCCTCTGGCCAGTCCTCCCCAGCCACTCTGGGCGGCTTCCAACAGGATGTTAAAAACACAATAAAACACCAAACATTAAAAACTTCCCTAAACAGGGCTGCTTTCAAATGTCTTCTAGAAGTCAGGTAGTTGTTTATTTCATTGACATTTGGTGGGAGGGCGTTCCACAGGGCGGGTGCCACCACCGAGAAGGCCCTCTGCCTGGTTCCCTGTAACCTCACTTCTTGAAGTGAGGGAACCACCAGAAGGCCCTCGGAGCTGGACCTCAGTCTCCAGGCTGAATGATGGGGGTGGAGACGCTCCTTCAGGTATACTGGGCCGAGGCTGTTTAGGGCTTTAAAAGTCAGCACCAACACTTTGAATTGTGCTCAGAAATGTAATTTAGGTGAGTAATTTAGGTGTAGCAGACTTTTGAGGGGCAGCAACGAGATAAAGGTATGTACCGGTATTCCTTGGAATCACAGAAGAGACCATGGCATTTAGAGGGTAAATTACAGCTATGACTCAAGGGAAAATATTATCCAATAACAACAACAATGTAAATCATGGACTCATAGAACTGTGGAGTTGTAAGGGAACCTGGCGGTCATCTAGTCCAACCCTCTGCAATGCAGGAATCTCAACTAAAGCTGAGCTACACCCCCATCCTGAAGCCAAGCCCTAGAGATTAAAGACTAATATCCTTTCACATACCCTTTCTTCTCTTCATCTTGCCATTTCCACCTGCTCACGATCACATTTCCAATCTCAACTTTGACGTGCAGCTAAGTGTTCCCTGAACCAGGAGGAATTTTTATATGCGAAAGATAACCAAGTTATGGTGGCAAAATCTGAGCCAGGCTGAGTAAGGGTATGATTTATTGCTGTGCCCTGCGTCCTTGATAAACTCGATGTCTTTGCACCGATGCTGATTCGTATGCAGCCGTTGTTCCTTAGTTTCCAGCTTTTGTTGCAGATAGCTCTGTGGAAAAACTTACCGTTGTGCAACAGAAATGTAGGATGGGGAGACGCAGGGCAGAAGTTTTGCTAAAGAGGCAGAAACCCAGGCTGGAGAGTTGATTCAAAGCTCAGAAACAGTTTGCAATATACCTGCGTGTGGACATGCCAGTGGGCAATTGTGTGGCTCAGTGCTTATCCATGTCAAAAATGGCATACTTGAAATGCTCCCTGAGGAGAATGCTAGACTAAGAGAAGATTTCTTCCTTGTGTGCTTGCTTTTCATAACTAGGAAGCAGGCATGGAGGCATATTTAACATTAAGATGAAACAGTTCAGTCCAGGAAGGATGGCAACATGATTGTATTCTAAATTTTTCTTAAAAGCTCTTACACATTATGGTCCCTATTCAGGATACCAATGAAAATACATCTTCGGAGTGTTGTTTAGCCAGTGAACCCTTCATATTGTCGTCCCCCCAAAAAAAATTACTGGTTTTTTAACAATACATTAAACAATAAACAAGCAATACAAGCAATAAAAAACATTACAACAAAATACAAAAAGAAATTATTAAAAACACTTATTTAATTCTATCTATCCTTCTTTTATACGAACCCTTCATATTGGATGGAGAGAAGAAGAAGAAGAAGAAGAAGAAGAGGAAGAGGAGGAGGAGGAGGAGTTTGTTTGGATTTGATATCCCGCTTTATCACTACCCGAAGGAGCCTCAAAGCGGCTAACATTCTCCTTTCCCTTCCTCCCTCACAACAAACACTCTGTGAGGTGAGTGGGGCTGAGAGACTTCAGAGAAGTGTGACTAGCCCAAGGTCACCCAGCAGCTGCATGTGGAGGAGCGGAGACGCAAACCCAGTTCACCAGATTACGAGTCTACCGCTCTTAACCACTACACCACACTGGCAAAAGAGTCTGGCGAGAACAAGATGATGATGACCTGGACATTCAAATCCTGGATTATTCACTTTCAAATTCCTGGCCACAAGGAACTTCGAGTTAAGAGCAGTAGCCCATCTAGTCCAGCATCCTGTTCTCACAGTGGCCAACCAGATTCCTGCGGGAAACTCTTTAGTTTAGGAGTACCCAAGTTGTTTCCAGGAACTGGTGTACAGAGACATTACGTAGAAGCAGAGCCTAGCCATCGTGGAACATATCCCGATAATCAACAAGTGGAAGGGTCACATGACTGAATGTTTCCCCCTTACCTCTCCAAAATCCATGCACAAAGAAAACTTGCTAGTGAGGGAGAAAGGTCCTGCCCTTCTCACTCATCTGCTAGTTTTCTACATGAGGGGACTTGCTTTTTTTTTTTTTTTTTTAAGGAGAACCATACAGACCAGGCCCAGGTTTAACCCCCCTTGGCAAAGGCCACCATCTTTGGCTAGTTTAAACCTTTCAGATTTCTTTCAGGGCTAAGCAGCATGCCCGTCCAATTTCTTGCCAATATGGGCAAGGAGATGATATGATTCTATTTTTTTTTGAAAGAGTGAAAAGACTTAAGATGTTTCCCTTTGTGCTGTCAGGTGGCGATAAGACAGCTCTCACACTTTGTTTGAATGGAGTATTTTTTCAGATAAGGCGGGGGAAAGGCAAGAGATCTTCATTGGGCTCGGAATGGGGAGGAAAATGGTTTAAGGTTATTAATCCGGAAGTTCCCGGCAGCACAAGATTTGAGGGAAATTACATATTCTGTCACTTTTACTTATTGCATCCCAATTTCACCGGAGTGCGTGTACACGCACACAAAGGGTCCTGGGAGGAGGGGCAGGAAGGGAGGCGGCCCTCCCCGGAGCGCTTATTAGATTTCACAACCTTTTTGATATTAAAATGCCAAGCCCAGTAGGAGCAATTCTGCCTGCATTTTATTCCAGAGATTGTGTGTGTGTGTGTGTGTGTGTGTGTGTGTGTGTGCATGTTAAATTTTCATCTCACGCCAGCAGTCTTCTGCACCTTAAAAATTAAAACACAAGAGCAAGGAAACATTTCCTGCCTGACAATAAACACCTGACGCGGACGTTATCCGTTCAGCGCTTTGTATGGGTTATTGCAGATATTAGGAGCCTTCAACCATCATTTATGGCTCTTCATATGAACATGAGAAGAGACTGCTGGATCAGGCCAGTGGCCCACCTAGTCCAGCATCCTGATCTCACAGTTAACAACTCAGTGCCCCAATGGGAATAATAATAATAATAATAATAATAATAATAATAATAATAATAATAATAATAATAATAATAATAATAATAATATATTTATACCCCGCCCATCTGGCTGGGTTTCCCCAGCCACTCTAGGTGGCTCCCAACAGAATACAAAACAAATGATAAAACATCAAACATTAGAAACTTCGCTAAACAGGGCTGCCTTCAGGTGTCTTCTAAAAGTTGGATAGTTGTTTATTTCCTTGACATCTGATGGGAAGACGTTCCACAGGGCAGGCGCCACCACCAAGAAGGCCCTCTGCCTGGTTCCCTGTAACCCCAATTCTAGCAGGGAGGGAACAGCCAGAAGGCTCTCGGAGCTGGACCTCAGTGTCCAGGCTGAATGATGGGAGTGGAGACGCTCCTTCAGGTATACAGGACCGAGGCCGTTTAGGGCTTTAAAGGTCAGCACTGACACTTTGAATTGTGCTCGGAAACGTACTGGGAAGCCTGCAAGCAGGACGCAAGCAGGAATAGATCACTCTCCCCTCTTGAGGTTTTCAGTAACTGGTATTCGGAAGCATTAGTGCAGAGCAGATAAGAGCAACCATGGCTAGTAGCCATTGTCAGGCCCTCCAGGTCCAGAGGTGGGCAACCAAAATGGTACAAGGCCTGGAAACAATGCCTTATGAGGAACGGCTTAGGGAGCTGGGTATGTTTAGCCTGGAGAAGAGAAGGTTAAGGGGTGATATGATAGCCATGTTCAAATATATCAAAGGATGTCATATAGAGGAGGGTGAAAGGTTGTTTTCTGCTGCTCCAGAGAAGCGGACACGGAGCAATGGATTCAAACTACAAGAAAGAAGATTCCACTTAAACATTAGGAAGAACTTCCTGACAGCAAGAGCTGTTCGACAGTGGAATTTGCTGCCAAGGAGTGTGGTGGAGTCTTCTTCTTTGGAGGTCTTTAAGCAGAGGCTTGACAGCCATCTGTCAGGAATGCTTTGATGGTGTTTCCTGCTTGGCAGGGGGTTGGACTGGATGGCCCTTGTGGTCTCTTCCAACTCTATGATTCTATGATTCTAGGTGTCCCTGTTTTCCAGGGATTGAAACTTGCATGCATTGCTCCACCCACTTTTCTCTCTGGCCCCGCCCCCCCACATGCCTCTGGACCCCAGAAGCGAATGCAACATTCAGGTTAGGAAAGAACTCTGAACTTAGCAATGTTTGGGGCATTCTGGGTAGTTAAAATGGAAAGTGACTCTCAGCTGCTGTTGCGCCAGCAGCACATCCAGTAAGCACGGGGAGGCCGCTACTGATGTCGCAGCCGGATCTAGGCCTCAAAAGCACCTTGAATAATAGAGGGCTGATTCACACTGTTGCGAAACAACAATGGCAAGATTCGCCACATGCCTGACAATGCTGGCTCCCTGATGAGTCTATCTATCTGACAGATATGCTTTGCAGACACATTTGTAACATTCACATGTTACGCTTCGTGATTTGTACTTACTTGCACTTGGTGGGGAGGGGAGGGGAAGAAACCAGCAAGCCTGTCCTTTTCTGGCACCATATACCCCCCACCTTAAACAATGGGTTTATTTAATGTCAGATACACATGGATTAACATCGACACCCCCTACCCCTGAGAGCCTCTCTTTCATAAAGTCCCCAGTACTGCATTACGCAGGAGTTAATTCGCTGGGGGGAAGCAATATAATCTGATTTCAGCTCCACGTGTAGTTCTTACTATTCCGCTGGGTTATTTCCTTTCATGTTTAAAGTGATCAGCCTTCTTTTCATCTCTCCAGATCGCCTTCCCCTGCGTCTCTTTCAGAACGGTTCACCTCCACTTCCCACCCTCCCCACCCCAGGTTTTAATTTCGCTCAAACGCCTCCTTTCCTCTCCGACCATGCCGCCCCCAACCACTTTTCCCCTTTGCTGATGTGATTCCCCCCCCACCCTGCTGTGTCTTACTCTCTCTCTCTCTCCCCCCCCCTCCATTAATCCGCATGGCAGATTAACATCTGACAAGGAAGAAAAATCAAATGTTTATTTAGACTCTTTGTTGTCTAAAGAGGATTATTTAACCCGGAGGTGGGGAGTCTTTTGTGGACAGCAGCAGATGGTGGGGGTGACCGCACACACCTGCCCTCGCTGTCGCTTACTGGGAAGGAGAGGGGAAGGGGTAAGGCAGAGATGTCGGCATGGTGCAAACACACTGGCAAGACAGTGTGGAGGTCAGAGCAGTGCAAGTGCAGCTGAGTCACTGCTGCTCATCAAAGGGTGTTTGTACCACAGTGACCTCCCTTCACCTTCATCTCACCTTCCCAGTAAGGAACAGGGACTCAGCTGCTGGGAGGTCAGGTGAGAACGACTGTCCCAACACGCCACCCGCTAATGGGCTGAGGGCTGCGTTACCCCAGTGGGAAACGGTCAGGGGCTGCATCCCAGTAGTGAGCAGGGCCAGACCCTGCCATGGGTGGGACCAGAGCACTGCACAACCGCATACAGTGGTACCTCGGGTTACAGACACTTCAGGTTACAGACGCTTCAGGTTACAGACTCCACTAACTCAGAAATAGTACCTTGGGTTAAGAACTTTGCTTCGGTAAAAGGTTTCAAAATTCCAAAAGGAAGTGATAGAAGAAAACTCATAATTATTTAAAAAAAGGCATATAATATCCTTTTGGAGTGGGAAACTTAAGATGAAGAAGTAAAGTCGGTAATGATTAAATGGGCACAAGATATAGGTCACAATATACAATTTGAAAATTGGACAAAATTGTGGAAAGTAAATTTGAAATTTACGGATTGTATATTGTTGAGGGAGAACTACATGAAGATGATGTATAGATGGTATATATATCACCGGTCAAACTGGCAAAAATGTATAAAAATGAAAAGAAAGAGTGTTGGGGGTGTGAGGCCGAAGGTACTTTTTAATCATATGTGGTGGGATTGTAAAAAGGTAAATGTGTATTGGGAAATGATATATAATGAATTGAAGAAAATGTTGAAAATAACATTTGTTAAACATCCAGAAGCCTTTTTGTTTAGGCATTTTAGGTCAGGATCTGCCGAAAGAGAAGAGGACATTATTTAGGTATGTATGCTACTATGGCGGTGAGAATTCTGATAGCGCAAAAGTGGAAGACTGGAGAAATTCCAACTAAAGAGAAATGGCAAGAGAAATTGATGAATTATTCAGAACTGGCAAAAATTGACGGTCAGACTTCGAGAAAAGGATAACAGGGACTTTGAAAAAGAGTGGGAACCATTTATAAAATACTTGCAGAAACAAAGGAAGAATATTGACTTGATGGCAGGATTTAAAGAAACACTCACACCTTTAATAACAAAGAACATTTAAAACGACAAAGAAATGATGTAGTGGATTTTAAAGAAATAGCAGTATGTAATAAGGGGGAAACAAACCAGAAGTGGAAGCTGGGGGAAGCCTGGGAGGGAAGGGAAGAGGTGATGTATTATAAAGATTATTGATATGAGATGTATCTAATGATAGAAAAAGAAAAGTGAATAATTTTTTAAAAAAAGAACTTTACTTCAGGATAAGAACAGAAATCGTGCGGCGGCAGTGGGAGGCCCCATTAACCTCAGGTTAAGAACAGTTTCAGGTTAAGAACGGACCATAGCTGTCAACTTTTCTCTTTTTTTAAGGGAAATTCTCTTATTCCGAATAGGATTCCTCGCAAGAAAAGGGAGAAGTTGACAGCTATGGAACGGACCTCCAGAACGAATTAAGTTCTTAACCCGAGGCACCACTGCACAAGTATAACCATACAAAGAAAAGAGACAGTTCACAAACACCCTTACTCTATCCATTTCCCCGCTTCCGAAAAGTTGGAGCTTTAAGCTCTTGCTCCAACAATGAAGCAGCTCAGATTGTTGACATACGTCTCTCTCAAGACACAATGGAGTGCGCCTCTGGGGGTGAATTCAAACCACTGGAGAATCCTGCTGCAGTAACTCATAGCTGCAGCTTTCTGCATTGTTATTGCTGTGTTAGCATCACCAATGTGACCTTTCTGGGACGCAAGCCTGGGCAGTGTGTATGGAGGTCCTGGGCTGCCCGGACAACAAGGCCACCCCTCTCGACCTCGCTGAGGTGGTCCAAAGGAAAGCAGACATTTGGCACCAGCTTGGCTGCAGGAGTTGCTGGAAGGAGGCGTACAAGGAGCCACCCAACCATCTTAGGGACTCCACTCTGGATTTGTGTAGAATTTACACCGTAGACTTTTCTTCTCCTGAAGATATCCTGCAAGGCAGCGTAGGTTTAGGGTCAGGGTTTCCCTTCTCCTAGATGGGCTCCCTTCCCAGGCTGATGAAGCAGCTCAGACTGGGATACAGTGGTAACTCGGGTTAAGAACTTAATTCGTTCTGGAGGTCCGTTCTTAACCCGAAACTGTTCTTAACCTGAGGTAACACTTTAGCTAAGGGGGCCTCCGGCTGCTGCCGCGTGATTTCTGTTCTCATCCTGAAGCAAAGTTCTTAGCCCGAGGTACTATTTCTGGGGTGGCGGAGTCTGTAACCTGAAGCACCTGTAACCTGAGGTACCACTGTATTGCATAGAGATGGAGGCTTCCCTGCTTTCCCGATTCACCCAGGATCTGATCTGAGCTGTTACTTCCATGCAGTTCCTTCTCCTTCCATCAAAACCTCTGGGTATGCTTCCCAGTATGCTTCCCTACATCCCAGGAACAAGGATGGAAGGGAAGGGGAGATTCAAGCAGTGGCATACCGAGGGGGGGGGCGATGGGGGCAGAGGGCCCCATGTGCCAGCCTGGGGGGAGGGTGACACTCGGCGCCGCCACCCCACTCCCAAGCTGCTGCCTGCACCCCTTCCATGCGGCAGTGGCAACTTTTAAGTTGCAGCCTTAAAAGGGGAAGGGGGGCCGGCCGCTCGTGCCCAGCATCTTGGGTGGAGTGCACATGTCCACACATGCGCACTCCACCCTGGATGCTGCGCATGTGTCGTGACGTCAGAGCACGCGCGCTAGGGAGCAGTGCCCTGCCCCCCCCGGGGGGTGTCTCTGCGTTTGCCGCTCCGGGCGGCAAAGCGGCTCCCTACGCCACTGGATTCAAGTGGCCTCCCTTCCTCTCTGCTGTAGTCACAACAATGTCTGGAGGTTTAAATGGGGTGATTGTGGTTCTAGCAATGAGGAGCTGGTGGTTTCCAGGTTCATTCTGAGAGTTTGCACATCACTAGGTGTTGCTGCCATTTACCCTCGGGGCTCCTTCTCTTTTTTCCTCCTTAGGCTTCTCGCAAGGGCGAGCCTGCCCAATCAGGGATCACACAGTCACTAACAAATCAATAGCTTGCAAATCCATTTTTTTGCAACGTGACAACAATGCTGCAGACAGATCAGGGCAGCTGAATGTGACTGAATTAGTCATGTGGGTGTTCCCACACAGACAGGGATGATGTGATAAAGGAAGCGACTTTGCAATGTTGTATAACCAATCAGATTTGGCTATATATAACATTCACCCACAGGAGAAAACAAAACAAAACAAAACAAAACAAAACAAAAAACATTCACCCAGAGGAGATTGAGTTCAGCTGAGACAACAAGCAATGGAAATATGAATGACATGGTTTCTGTTCTTCTTTTTATTTATTGTGCTTACTGCATTCATATCCCACTTTTTTCTCCAGGGAGCTCAAGGTTCTCCCCCTCCTCAGTTAATTCCCCACAACGGCCCTGTGAGGTTGATTAAGCTTGAGAGAGACTGTGGCTGGCCCAAGGTCACTCCGTGGGCTTCATGGCTGGGTGGGGATTCAAACCCCAGCTTCCCAGGTCCTAGACTGACACTTTAACCACTACACCGCACTGGCTATCTCATTTGGATGGACTGTTCCAAACTGGCAGGTTAGAAAAATAAGGTGCCTTTTGACACAGCCCAAAGCACCCATGAAAAATTGCCAGATGTATTTTTCTGGTTCAGCTGCTTTCACCCCACATCCAGATCTTTACATTTCGGGATCCTGCAATACAAAGATGTCTTCAGTAACAGAACATCAAGCTAGCATCCGATTCTCCTCCTCCAAGACTTGTTGCAAAGCACAGTGGCCCCTGGAGAACCTTTCTGGAGCCGAAGAGCTTATAGAATCAGTGTGACCTTCAACAGATTTATTTCAGGGGCTTTGTCAGTAAGAACTTCTTTCTACAGAGATATGGGAGGATGCACAATCTGCCTGGCAGATATACTTAAGGCCAAAATATCCCCCAAGCGTCTCAAGGGGTGACAAGATGGAGAGCTGCAATGAAAACACAAATTTCATGGTGGGTAGAAAGGGAAGGTGGAGACGCAACAGTTGTGCCATCACTGGACCCCAGAGGGCTCTGAAAAAGAAAACGGGTAGATTAGTCATGGAGCGAATTAAGGCAGATTAGGCTTCACAACCAAAGTCCATTTAGTCCCACCAACGTCAATAGGCCTACTGTGGGGTAAAAGAGTTCTGACCGGAGTTGTGTTCAAATGGAATTTTCCATCCCAGTTACCAGCAGAGAAATTGGGGGGAGGATATCAAGGAATTTCCGCAAGGGGAGGAGAAAGCGCGTTCTCCTTCATGGAGAGCATGTGTTGCGGTGGGGGCTAACAAGTCACCCCAATGTTGCTGGGCGGGTTAGTCTGGATGGCCTCAACTATGATTGGGCTCTGGGTGTCATTGGGGAGATTCATATGTTGCAATTTGTTGATGGACAGCCTAGAGCCTATAAATTACTGTGCATGCAGCGTGGGAACTCTCCTGGCTTCGTGCATTGGATCACCCGGCCTCCTTCCCTGTTATTAGGCCTCTGCATTGACCTTGCTATGCCTGTCATGGGGTCGTCTGCTTTTGGGGCAGGGGCCTGGTAGGAATTTTTCCATTTGGCTGATTGGCTGGTGCCATCTGGTTTTCGCCCACTGCGTAGCAATTAGTCACAACTTGTAAGGTTGGCGGTTAGGCATTGGTTATAAATTGGTTGGAGGAGGGGCAGAGTTGGCTGTGGTTGCCCCTCCTATGCTGCGAAGGGACAGGGTTGGCTGTGGTTGCCCCTTCAATGCTGCTGCTGCGAGGGGAATTCCGTAAAAGGAATCCAGGGGCTCGCCATGCTTGTCCGTATCACCCGGTCGGGGCCAGGGCCCACGCAAGAGCCCCTGGGAGCATTAGGGGAGAACGGGCGCACATTCTCTCTCCAAAGTGTTTCCCCCTTTACTGACTCCACAGGCGGGTGGGTGTCAGTTCTGTCCCCAGAGGGACAGATAGTCTTTACCAATGCCTAAAAAACCACTCACTTATTTTGTATTCAATAAAGTTGTGACCAAAATAATGCCAAAAACCTTAAACTTATATTCTGGTGTGAAGTGTGTTTTATTTGAGGGGTGGTTTGGGGACCTCGACATGCAAATGGTCCAACACTTCTTCAGTTGTGGGGCTAACCTTTGACACATCTTCCTGTCCGCCTGCAAATCTATCAGGCAACCACATTTGAAATGCCGTGTCCACTTCTGCTTGCCTCGCCTCCAAAAGGCTACTGTACATTTGGAAAAGGTTCAGGAAAGGGCAAGCCAAATGATCAAGGGTATGGAGCAACTCCCCTAGGAACCATAGAATCGTAGAACTGTAGAGTTGGAAGGGACCCCAAGGGTCGTCTAGGTCAAACCGTTGCAATGTAGGAATCTCAACTAGATCATACATGAGAGGTGGCCATCCAACTTCTGCTTAAAAATCTCCTAGGAAGGCGAGTCCACCTCCTTTCACGGGAAATCCGTTCCACTGTTGAACAGCTCTTACTGCCAGAAAGTTCTCCCTGGTGTTTAGCTGCAGCGTTGGTGACATTTCATTTTGGAAAAAAGGCAGATCAAAGCCATATCCTCTATAAATTCATCTAATTGCTCCATCCAAGTTGGAGACCATGACTGCTTCCTGTGGAAGTGAGTTCCATAGTTTCATGATATGCTGTGTGAAGAACCACTTTATTTTAATCTGTCCTGAATCTTCCAGCATTCAACTTGCTTGGAAACCCATCAGTTCTGGCGTCATGTGAGAGAGAGACAGAGGGGGGGGGGAAACCTTTTATCTAGCCATTTTCCCCAGGACATGCCTACTTTTGTAAACTTCTCTCTGCATATAATTTCTATTAAATTTTCTGTTTTACAATTTAAAGTACTCATTTTTTACATCCTTAAGATATCAGTAACTTCCCTTCTTCTCTTTCCATGGTTCATTTTACATATCATAAATCCCTGCATATTTTACAAAAACGATACCATTCAGTACTCCATTATTGCACCCATCAAAACTTACCGGTACTCACACTGTGGAATTTATCTTAGTGCTGCCAGCGTTTTCAGCTGTACACAATTATTTCCCACATATTCAATAGACGTTTCCCAAGTTTCTCTAAACGTATGTTCTTCTTGTTCTCTTATTCTATATGTAAAGTCTGCAAGCCGCACATATGCTATCGACTTAAGTTGCTGTTCTTCTTTGGTTGGGACCTCGCTCGTTTTCCATTTTTGGGCTAACAAAACACGGGCCGCTTGCTTTTGTAAACTTCTATCATGTCACCATTGCATGCTTTTAAATTGTTTTTACATTGATATTAAAGGCTTGACATACTTTTTGTTTTCATTTTGATTGTATTGTTTCCACCATAGTTGCAACGACTGCCATGGGCTCCTTTGCGAGGAATCCAATGCCTGGGTCCACATCCACACCCCTCAGCTAGATGGACCAATGGCCTGGATGAAAGCCCCCTATATTCCTAGGTGCTGTCATGGCTCCCTCCCTCTACCACCACCTTCCTGAATATGCACATTTGATCTGCCAAGAGCTAGCAACCAGGCTTTATTTTGGGGAGGGGGAGAACCTGTGGCCCCACTCTGATGCTACTGGACTTTAACTCCCATCCCACCCCTGACCATTGGCCATGCTGGCTGGGGCTGATGGGATTTGGAGTCCAACACCTCTGGGCACTGTTATTTATGAAGCTGGGATGTGTAGAGAGAAGGACAATCAAGATGACCAAGGGTCTGGAAACAAAGCCTTATTATGGGGAACTGGGTGTGTTCAGCCTGGAGAAGAAAAGACTGAGAGGAGATATGATGTTGTTGTTGTTTAGTTGTGCCCAACTCTTCATGACCCCATGGACCAGAGCACACCAGGCACTCCTGTCTTCCACTGCCTCCTGCAGTTTGGTCAGACTCATGCTAGTCGCTTCGAGAACACTGTCCCACCATCTCCTCCTCTATCATCCCCTTCTCCTTGTACCCTCAATCTTTTTCAACACCAGGGTCTTTTCCAGGGAATCTTCTCTTCTCATGAGGTGGCCAAAGTATTGGAGCATCAGCGTCAGGATTTGTCCTTCCAGTGAGCACTGAGGGCTGATTTCCTTAAGAATGGATAAGTTCGATCTTCTTGCAGTCCATGGGACTCTCAGGAGTCTCCTCCAGCACCATAATTCAAAAGCATTAATTCTTCAGTGATCAGCCTTCTTTATGGTCCAACTCTCACTTGCATTCATCACTACTGGGAGATATGATAGCCATCTTCAAGTATCTTCAAGTATTGTCACATGGAAGAGGGAGCAAGCCTGTTTTCTCCTGCTCTGGAGGGTAGGACCCGAACCGATGGATTCGAATTACAAGCAAAGGAGATTCTGACTAAACACCCGGAATAACTTTCTGGCAGCAAGAGCTGTTAGACAGTGGAACCGTCTTCCTTGGGAGCTTGTGGATTCTCCTTCCTTGGAGGTTTCTAAGCAGAGGTAGGGTGGCCATCTGTCATGGATGCTTTAGTTGAGATTCCTGCATTGCAGGGGGTTGGAATGGATGACTCTTGGGGTCACCTTCTAACTCTACAATTCTATGATTCTAACACCTGAAGGGCCACAGGTTCCCCACCTGTGCTTTGTTCTCTGGGACTGACCCAGTGACTGCCTGCCCCGTACCATCAATACACCAGCAGAGAGTTGCAAAGCGTTCTACTACCAGTACTGCCATTATCGCTCCTTCCACTGCATCCCCCCACCTTGGGTTTAAATCCCTTATAATGTGCTTTGAGAAGCACATTATAACAACATCAGGCTGTCATCAGCATATTTGCTCTCATGAAAAAAATAACATCACAAAACAGCCAAAGGGAGTTACGGGGTTTTTGAGGGGGCGGGGGCAGAGCGACGACTCCCGGTGCTTAATCTTTTCCATAGCAAACATCTTTTTCTATTGAGATTTTAATAATCCTGAAATGTGGTCTTCTGGCCTTCCCTAATATTGAGTTGATAAGATTCTGAAAACACAATTTAGAGGGTGCACCGGCTAATTTCATCTCCTTTGTGGGGAAATTAAAAAAAAACAGAGGAAGGCTGTCGCTGCAACTGATGGCATCCTCAGCAAACAATGGGGTTCTGCTCGCTGATATTGCCGGGCTGTTTTCATGCCGTGTTCCCCCCCACCTCCCAACACGAAAGAAAGGAACGAAACCCCATGTTTGCACCGTGACACGGAGGGCCTTGGAGCTGTGTGCAAGATCTGATAGCCTCCCGATATACACAAGGCTTTGTAAGCTGCTCAAAACAAATGAGACCTTAATTACAAAACATTGATCTTGCCCTGTGCCATTTGCCAATTGGGCCACTTCTGCTGCTGCTCCCCCACCCTTAAAGTTTAGCGGCAGGAACTTTCAAGCAGAAGTGGGCCAGAAGGAACTGCTTGAGCTTCTTCATGTGTGACCTGATGTAATTGAGATGCAGGGGCGCCGACTTGCCCCCACATTGAGGGGCCACTGTCAGGTGACACGTCACGTGATGCCAACTGGTGTGCACCAGGCGGGGGCAGGATGCATGGAGGGCGATTTCTGCTTTTTCTCACCCCAGGCTCCTGGGCTCCTGGGCTGTAGCTGGGACAAGCGAAGCAAAGATTTCCTGTGCTCATCCCAGCCACCGGTGTCCCAGCAGCTGGAGCCGGGGCATGCAGAGGACGCCCAGTGGCGGCAAGGGGTGGTGGCCCCCTCAATATTGGGAGATACTGCCCCCTGCCCCCAAATATTGGGGTAGCTGAAGCCCTCTTTGCCCACTATACCTGGCGCCGCTGTGCAGATGAGCTGGAAGGGAAAGGAAGAGGACATAGGAGCACCACCAGCACCCAGAAGCCTAAAAGGTGGCAGTGCAGACTGAGAGGGGGGCACAAAATTGTTAGGGGCACAAAAATTCAACACCTGGTGCTGCCTCGATGCAGCTGTGCACTTCTGTCTCTGGGCTCCGTTGAAAATGGATTCTCCATGTGAACCAGGAAGTGACCTCTCCAGACAACAGGAACTCTTATTTTATCTCTACAGGTGTGCTGGTTGAGAACCGTAACAATCTATCTATCATCTATCTATCTATCTATCTATCTATCTATCTATCTATCTATCTTATCTCTACAGCTGTGACATCCTGGGTGACACGGACGTCGTTAGGCGCATGCGTACTCGATCCATTCCCCTCCCTACCTCTCACACTCCTCCACACAGCTCTGGGTACTGGCATCCCACGCTACGCCACTGGATCAGCTCTTCTCTCTTTAAGGGAAGGGAAGATTCAGGGGAGAGAGAAGAGGAAGCACTTTCTTCACGCGTCGCATAGTTAAACTATGGAACTCATTCCCACACGAGGGAAGGATGGCCACTAGCATGGGTGGCTTCGAAAGAGGATTGGACATGTGCATGGAGGAGAAGGCTATCAATGGCTACTAGCTATGATGGCTCTGCTCTGCCTCCATAGTTAGGGGCAGTAATACCAGTTGCTGGAAATCACTGGAGGGGAGGATTCTCTTGTGCTCAGGTCCTGCTTGTGGGTTTCCATGGGTATCTGGTTGTCCATAGGATACTGGACTAGATGGGCAATTGGCCTGATCCAGAAGGCCCTTCTTAGGTTCTTAAACTACTCTGAAGGTCATCTAAGAACATATGGCAGGGAGCTAATCTGTGGCCTTCTGTCAACCCCAGCTAAAATGGCCAATGATCAAGGATGATGAGAGTTAGGGCTGCCATATTTCACTAAGTGAAAATCTGGACAAAAAAGTTGTTGAGCTTTTTTCAGCAATGTCCTGAAAATGCCAGACGTAGGGCAGCCCTACCTGTATGTAGTCTAGCAAAATCTGGATGGTACCAAATTTTGTGAACAGACTGCTGATGGGGGCATCTAGTCAAGAACATGTGATGGCATAGTTAAAACAGCTGTACTGGCTGCTCAATAACTACCAAGGTAGATTCAAGGATCATTTATTAATTTTGGAAAGCTTTGAACAACTTAGGCCCAGGGTTCATCGGGGACAAGAAAGGAGATTCCAACAAAACTTCAGGAAGAACTTTCTGACACTAAGAGCTGCTTGACAGTGGACCAGACTTCCACGAGAAGTTGTGGACCCTCCTCCCTTGGAGATTTTTAAGCAGAAGCCGGGTGGCCATCTGTCATGCATGTTCAGATTCCTGCTTTCCAGGAGGTTGGACTAGGTGACTGTCGGGGTCCCTTCCAACTCTACAATTATATGATTCTACAATCATATAGAATCGCCGAAGAATTGATGCTTTTGAATTATGGTGCTGGAGGAGACTCTTGAGAGTCCCATGGACTGCAAGAAGATCAAACCTATCCATTCTCAAAGAAATCAGCCCTGAGTGCTCACTAGAAGGACAGATCCTGAAGTTGAGGCTCCAGTACTTTGGCCACCTCATGAGAAGAGAAGACTCCCTGGAAAAGACCCTGATGTTGGGAAAGATGGAGGGCACAAGGAGAAGGGGACGACAGAGGATGAGATGGTTGGATAGTGTTCTCGAAGCGACTAACATGAGTTTGGCCAAACTGTGAGAGGCAGTGAAGGATAGGAGTGCCTGGTGTGCTCTGGTCCATGGGGTCACGAAGAGTCGGACACGACTGAACGACTGAACAACAACAACAACAATGATACTTCACTGGCCCAGATTAGAATCACAGGTGAAAGAACTAAGTTTCTTCCATACTCCTGTTCAAGCAGTCCCATGGTCCTCTCCGGTCCACCCAATGCAGGCCTCCACCTCTCCTTCCAGCAGGTCCTTTCAGCTTTTGGTGGTTCTGGTTTGGGAAGGGAAGAAGAAAGGAGGGAGAGCTCTCACTCTCCCCATCGTCCCCATCACCGCACTGCATGGGAAGCATAGGGAGACCTGGGAAATTTAACTTTCCTATGGATCCGTCTGGATTTCAGCTGCGTTTGGTGGGAGGACAGGACTCGAAGGGATCCCCTTTATTTGATTTTACTGAGCTTTCTCAGAAAAAGACTCAGATAAAACCTGATCTCCTCCCCGCCCCCCCGCAGATTGGAAAGAACTGAATGCTCTCTGAGTTTGCAGCTGGAGGGGAGATCTCACCCATCCTTATTTCAAAGCAAAGAGGGGGCACAGGTAATGTATTCTCTCCCCCCCCCCCCGACAGCGTTCCATCTAGGCTACATATCCACCGACAGTTGTAGCAGGGCGAATGCGCTTTTGCTTAAAAAGGACTAAGCCGTCTTTAATAGTCTGTCGAAGTTATCTGTAGAGTATCTGCTATTCATGCTCCCCCCCCCAAGCTTTAGTGTCTCAGCTGGTACTCTAAATGGATAACAATGACTTTGGGATTTCAGCCGGGCTTTTCTTGTTGATGTCAAAGAAATGAAATGAATTCAGTGTGGAAATGCAGTGAATACAGAAGGAGAGTAGCAGAGGAAGATCTCCAGCTGCGACTGGGGTTAGAATTTAGAAGTGGGCACTTGGATCTGTAGATGTACATCGTTGCGACGACTGGTCTCTATTATTATTATTATTATTATTATTATTATTATTATTATTATTATTATTATTATTTTCTTTTCTGCCCTGCACTGTAAGGACCCAAGGCAGGTTACAAAAATATAAAGCACAATGTCATTGATTTAGGTGACAATCAGGACACTGGGGAGGAGTGCATATATTAAATTGACCACCGGGGGTGCTGTGCCTTTCTTCATTGACACCTCTTTGGGTATTCCATTCCTGTGAATGGTAGAAGTCACCCAACATTAAGGATGGTGGATAGGATTAGCTTAGCATGGAGAAAGCGGATAGAGATTGTGTCACTCTTTAGGGCAAAGTGTTCCTTGCCTGGCTGGGCCTGCATTTTGTGGCAATCTCTGAATGCAATGCTAATAAGAGATGGAATGAAATCTGGACAACTGCGAGGAGAGGTTTAGCTCAGGTATATTTTGATGGTTTGTTTTTTTAAAAATGCTTTGTTGTTAGCTGATGTTTTTATGTTCATGGCTTTCTTCAGCCTTCGCTGGCTTCGAGAGCCAGTGTGGTGTATTGGTTAAAAGCGTTAGATTCGTAATCTGGTGAACTGGGTTCGCTTCCCCGCTCCTCCACATGCAGCTGCTGGGTGACCTTGGGCTAGTTACATTTCTTTGAAGTCTCTCAACCCCACTCACCTCACAGAGTGTTTGTTGTAGGGGAGGAAGGGAAAGGAGAATGTTAGCCGCTTTGAGACTCCTTCGGGTAGTGAAAAGCGGGATATCAAATCCAAACTCTTCTTCTTCTCTTCGCCATCCTCTGCTGGTAGTTGTCAGGGTCTGGCTGGACACTGAGGAGTGGCAGCTGGACAGTGGTGGAGGAAGCTAATTGGGCATCTGGGGCGGCGTGCACTGCGGGGCCTCCAGAGTCTACCTGCCTCCTCCTACTCAGCTGCCCTACGGGGGGGGGGGGAGGCAGCGGGCGAAGCGATTGGGAAGCACGGAGCCTGCACGTGCCCAAGCCACCGTGTCTCTCCCAGGACAGACGCGTGGCTCGGGTGCACTGCAGACCCCGTGGTGAGTGCCGCCTGGCATTTTGTCACCCCCCTCAATGGTGACACTCAGGGTGAACTGCCCCCACCGCACCCCCCCTTCCTTCGCCCCTGCGGCTGGATGCTGAGGAGTGGGCACCAGGCGAAAGGAGGTTGGAGACTGACTTGGAAGAAGGGATCAATGATCTGGGGGAGGCCGTAACAGCCAGGAGATGAGAGTCAGAGGCAGGAGAAGCTGCAGGACTGGAGAATGAAGATGAGGTGCAAGAGGAGGAAGGGACAGAGCAGGCAGGTATAGAGTCAAGGAGTTCCACATGTCCTACTCCTGCCCCCATCTCTCCTGCCCCACTTTCTTCCAGGATCAGGAGAGGATTGAAGTGGGAGGAGCAGGAACAGGTTGCACGCAGGCATAGTCTTTGCCTGCTTGTGCGCTGCTCGGGTAGGGGAGATCCATAAGCTGAGGTCAGGGTCTGTTGCTGCAGCTGCCTTGTCAGGTGCACACCAAGGAGCAGCTGACAGATGCAGGACGGATAGACATGCCTTCTCCTAATTCAGTAAAATGAACTCCCCAGGAAAATGGTGTACTCTCTTTCACTGAAGGTTTGAAACCATGGATGCTTTAGTTGAGGAATTGCCGGGAAGTGGACTAGATGACCCTTGGGGTAATTTCTAACTCAACAATTCTATGATGATATGATCCTGGCCTTATTAACTTATTAAGTCCACGGCTCCTTCCTAATTGTAATGTGGTGAGCACTAGTCTCCTTGTGTAAACGTTCCATGCAAGAGCCATTCTTCAGATCCATTATCCCATTCCTTTAATAATCCTTCAATGTTCCCCTGAACAATGGGGGAAAGATACCATCCAGGAAGTCCCATTATAATTAGCCACTGGCTGGTAATTATAAAGCGTACTGATTTGTTTCAGACAACTGTAATGATGTAGCTGGAAGACTCGCCACGGCGGTTCAAGATATGGCTTGAATAGAGCAGTAGCAAAATTGTATTAAGAAACAAAACTTGCAAAAAAGAAGAAGAAGAAGAAAGGACTGGAGCTGCAGAGGAGGGAAGCAGCAACAGCCTTGCTAAAATGGGGTGGGTGTCGTCAGGTGGGTTGTAGAAAGGGTTCCTATTTTGGGTGGGTTGCAGTCCAACAACATCTGAAGGGCACCACGTTAACTTCCTCTGGTGTGGAGTCTCTGCTGCTTTTTATGGTGGGTGATAACAACAGTTCTCCTTATGGTCCCCAAAACATTAGTCCTGGACAAGGGCCATAGCCCAGGGATAGAACATCTGCTTGGCATGCAGAAAGCCCCAGGTTCAACCTGCAACATCTCCGGATACAGCTCATAAACCTTGATGAGCTGCTGCCACTCAGTGCGGGCAATGCTAACCCAGGTGAACCCAGTGGCCTGGTTCAGTATTAAGCAGCATCCAAAGGTCCTGTGGCCACAAAAGGGTGGATGTGGCACAACGCATTGTGGAGTTTTAAAAGCAATGTAGAGCCAGCATGGTGTAGTGGTTAAGAGCGGTGGACTCGTAATCTGGGGAACCGGGTTCGCGTCTCCGCTCCTCCACATGCAGCTGCTGGTGACCTTGGGCTAGTGACACTTCTCTGAAGTCTCTCAGCCCCACTCACCTCACAGAGTGTTTGTTGTGGGGGAGGAAGGGAAAGGAGAATGTTAGCCACTTTGAGACTCCTTCGGGTAGTGATAAAGCGGGATATCAAATCCAAACTCCTCCTCCTCCTCCTCCTCCTCCTCCTCTTAGCCAGTGTGGTGTAGTGGTTAGGAGCAGTAGACTCATAATCTGGGGAACCGGGTTCGCTTCCCCGCTCCTCCACATGCAGCTGCTGGGTGACCTTGGGCTAGTCACACTTCTCTGAAGTCTCTCAGCCCACTCACCTCACAGAGTGTTTGTTGTGGGGGAGGAAGGGAAAGGAGAATGTTAGCCGCTTTGAGACTCCTTAGGGTAGTGATAAAGCGAGATATCAAATCCAAACTCTTCTTCTTCTTCTTTTGACTTCTCTGTCTTCCCATCCTGTCAATTTCACTGTCTATGTGTGTCAATTATAGACCCCTGGCTTTCCGTCCTCAGCTCAGATTTACACCACCCCGGATTCCTTTCCCCAGAGTTTTGGGGGGCCTTACCTTTCAGTAGACAAATTATCCACTGTGGTAATAAAGAGCTGGATACCTTATCTGCTCCCCCCCCCCTCTGAGCCCCAGGAATAAAGCTGTCACCTGTAGCTGACCAGCATTTGTGTTCTGAACGCTGCGCAAAATAGCAGGCCCAGGAGACAGCTGTTTTTGTCTCTTTAATTGTGTTTGTTAATCAGGAACCTCAATTAATTTTCTTTCGTGCCTCCCCCCCCCCGTCCTCCTTGAGACGAGTTTATCACGATCTAGTCAATGCCCTTTTCCCAACTCTATTTTGTCCAAGTCCCAGAAGGCCTATCAGAAAGCTCCTTCCCACTCCATTGTCGACATTTTTCCTATTGCAATGGGCACACGTCACTATTTACTGGCTATGTAGATGAAGAGGCCACACTTTATTGTTATTATTATTATTATACAGGTGAAACTCGAAAAATTAGAATATCGTGGAAAAGTCCATTTAGGTAAGCAATTGTTTTCATTAGCTACTGGAGTTTAATATATGAGATAGACTCATGACATGCAAAGCGAGATATGTCAAGCCTTTGTTTGTTATAATAGTGATGATTATGGCATACAGCTGATGAAAACCCCAAAGTTGAGATTGTTAATTTGGGGTTCACCATAGAACCCACATGTCCTTGGACCTGGCCCCACAGGTGACCCACATAAGATGACTTTGTGGACATGCATTAGCTGAGAGGACTGCCTGCACACTCAATGCACAGCCACAGTTCACCCTAAGCACATGCATGCACGTGCTCACAGCTGTAGTCACTTTCCATGCAAGCTTCACTTGCGGCGTCGAGCCATGGCAGGGCACGGCGTATTTGAGAAATGGATTTGCAGGTTTGTTTTCCCATTATCTGATCATCTCTGATGACAACAAGAGTCTTTCATTAGTTTGTTTGCAGAACGAGTGGATGGGAAAACAAAGCAATTCGCCTCTAGTGTCAACCGAATACGCTGATTTATGCAGCTCATCAACATATGCAGCTCTTATGTGTTTGTTCTCAGGGGCCAGCTCCACTCTGTACTCAATAGCCCATGGACTGGGTACTCCAGAGCAGGCACTATTCCATGTGACAGCCCTTTAGATATTTGAAGACAATTTCAATTCCTCAACCTCATCATCCCCCAAAGAAGGGCAATCTGACCCCAGAGTCAGGAGACCACATCTTACCACCTTTCCATGAGAATATCCACAGATCTCATAGAATCATAGAATCCTAGAGTTGGAAGAGACCACAAGGGCCATCCAGTCCAACCCCCTGCCAAGCAGGAAACACCATCAAAGCATTCCTGACAGATGGCTGTCAAGCCTCTGCTTAAAGACCTCCAAAGAAGGAGACTCCACCACACTCCTTGGCAGCAAATTCCACTGTCGGACAGCTCTCACTGTCAGGAAGTTCTTCCTAATGTTTAGGTGGAATCTTCTTTCTTGTAGTTTGAATCCATTGCCCCGTGTCCGTTTCTCTGGAGCAGCAGAAAACAACCTTTCTCCCTCCTCTATATGACATCCTTTTATATATTTGAACATGGCTGTCATGTCACCCCTTAACCTTCTCTTCTCCAGGCTAAACATACCCAGCTCCCTAAGCCGTTCCTCATAAGGCATCATTTCCAGGCCTTTGACCATTTTGGTTGCCCTCCTCTGATCATGTTCCAGCTTGTCAGTATCCTTCTTGAACTGTGGTGCCCAGAACTGGACACAGTATTCCAGGTGTGGTCTGACCAGAGAGGAATACAGTGGTACTATTACTTCCCTTGATCTAGATGCTATACTCCTATTGATGCAGCCAAAATTGCATTGGCTTTTTTAGCTGCTGCATCACACTGTTGACTCATGTCAAGTTTATGGTCTACCAAGACTCCTAGATCCTTTTCACATGTACTGCTCTCAAGTCCAACCCTTTGCAGGAATCTCAACTAAAGCATCCAAGAAGAAGAAGAAGAAGAAGAGTTTGGATTTGATATCCCGCTTTTCACTACCCAAAGGAGTCTCAAAGCGGCTAACATTCTCCTTTCCCTTCCTCCCCCACAACAAACACTCTGTGAGGTGAGTGGGGCTGAGAGACTTCAAAGAAGTGTGACTAGCCCAAGGTCACCCAGCAGCTGCATGTGGAGGAGCGGAGACGCGAACCCGGTTCCCCAGATTACAAGTCTACCACTCTTAACCACTACATCACACTGGCTCCATGACAGATGACGATCCAACCTCTGCTCGCCTCCAAGGAAGGAGAGTCGCACCACCTCCCGAGGGAGGCCATTCCACTGTTGAATTCCTCTGTCAGGAACGAGTCAGCTCCAAGCGAAGGTTTGCAGCCAACTGCAGAAAGCAGTCAGGAACAGAGTGGCTTAGATGTTAGTCAGGCAGGGGAGAACCGGCAGCTGCAGACTTTGGCTCTTCCTTGACCTTGACAGGCAACCTAATGAGGCAGTAGCAGAGAGCAGGCTAGAACACAGTCAAAGCTTGCAGAAAGCACAAACAGGCACAAATAGGCAGCCTATATGGGAAGCAGCCCTACTAGAAAAACTAACCAGTAAGCTGAAAATGACACGGGGACAAACAGAAGAAGACACCTTCACCCTGGTATGGTTCCCCTTCATCACACGCACAGCCCAACAAGACAATGACAAAAATCTACCGACAGCATACAAATCAATATGGCTAACTTGATCAAAAACACCCACCCACCCCACTCACACAGGAAACCAAAGATCACCACAGCCAACCACAAATGAACAATCACACCCTATGCCAACCCCGACCTCTCTCACCACCAAAGGAGTGCAAGCGAACAACAGAGAACCTACACAAACAACTCTGACACCAAACCCTACATAGATTAAGTAAAATAGAAACATCGTCACCCCACCCCACCCATCTCCCCATTCCACCCACCTCTTTTCCCCCTTCTCTCCCTAATGTCTCAACAACCAAAACTGATTTGTAAAAATGTTACATGGGAAAAATACGAGAGAGACATTGCACACACCTTTGTAAATCAAGAAAATCTTTAATAAAAAATACTTTAAAAAAAAAGAACAGGAAGAGGTTGGATCTGATCCACTAAGTCCGAAGAGTCGGCGAATGGGAGGGCTGCTAGATAGGAAGCAAAACAAGAGATGTAAGGGTCGTAAGTTCAATATCTTCTGTCGACGCCGGAAGGAGTCTTCAGAAGGGTCATTTTGAGTAATGACGCTGGAGGATTTTTCAGAGCCATCAGGAGCTATCTGTTTGTTTTGCAATAAATCCTCCTTTTTAATTACCTATGCTTACTGTGTTACCAAACTGGGAACCTGGACTCCTGGCAACCTCTTACTGCCAGAAAGTTCTTCCTAATCTCTAGTAGGAATCTGCTTTCTTGTCACTTGAATCCATTGACTCGGGTCTGTCCTCTGGAGCCACAGAAAACAAACTCGCTACATCTTCCATGTGTCAGCCCTTTAGAAGTTTGAAGATGGCTATCATATCACCTCTCAGTCTTCTCTCCTCCAAGTATTCTTCCAATACTTTCCTAAATGATATATTATGGAACTGCTGTAACATAGCACCACTGCGGCAAGAAGTTTATCTTTTCCAAATTATGATATTATTTAGTTCTTGTTTCTTTCATTCTGCAAATAATATTTCCAAGTATTATTATTATTTTTTTAAAAAAATATTGTTAGAGTTCTAGAAAATACACAAATGTTGTGGTCGCAAGTAGCTTGATAAGATAATAGTAACAATAATAATCTTGAAATGTTGGGGAAGTAATGTCCCTTCAAATATACAAAATTGGATTTCCAGCCTAATGTTTATGAGCTGCCCCAGAGAAAACAGAGTTTGTGGAATGTGGTAAGGCAATAACACAGTTGTATGAAATTTGGAATGCTTTCTGAGGCTGCTATATTGCAAAAAATACTCTCATCTCCCTCTTCTCCACTTGTCTGCATTCCTTCCCCTGGTTAATCAAGGTTAATTTTGAATAATGAGCAAAAGCCTGAGTTGTTTTATGTTGACAAAATGTAATAGGTTGGATCCAGATCAAATGCCAAATTTGATATGATTTTTATCTCCTAGTTTGGCATTGTGAGGCTGTTTAACAAATAACCTGAATCTGGGGAGGGGCAATCTAGATCTGCACCAGGGCACTGGTTTTTTTTTTTTTTTTGTCTTGTCTTGTCTTGTTTTGTTTTTGGTGTGCGTGCTTTAATCAGAATTGTAGAGCTGGAAGGGACCTGAGGGTCATCTAGTCCAACCCTCTGTAACATAGGAATTCTGCCCACAGCCATCCCTGGGTGGGCTCGAACCCCCAACCTTCTGGTTAACAGCCAGACACACTGACCCACTGACCCACAGGAGGGCTTGTTTAATACTATGGAAACATCATGGAACCACAGAGTTGGAAGGGACCCTGAGAAACATCTCCTTCCATGCCTGATAGCAACTTCCATTTTGCATTGCTGAATTTACTTCAAAATGGGCAGAAGGTTCCGAAAAGTAAACCTGTAACTGGGCATGTATGAGTGGCAGCAATGCATGCCCAACTACAGCCAGACATCGGAGAGGTTTAAATGGAGCTGCAGTTTATGGCTGGTACCAGAAGGTGGGGAATTTGACATCGGTGGAAAAACTTACAGAAGAAATTGGAGCAGGGGTTGGCAAACTACGGCCCGTGGGCCAGATCTGGCCCAATTGCCTTCAGGATCCAGCCTGTGAATGGTCTGTGGATCAGTGTGGGCCGTGGGGTTCTGTTCTCCCCCCCCCATTTCTTTTCGGCCATTTTTCCCCCTGCACTGTCATTTCCCCCCTCCCTCTCACGCACCGTGGTGGCGCCTCCTCCCTCCCTCCTACTTAGAAGTGAGAGCAAAGGTGGAAGCCAGTTGTGGCCAATCACCTGCAAAGCTGTGTGAGGCCCTGGCTAATGGTGGGTGGCGGCTGTGCAGTGGCTCAACGGATGAAAAGCTGCACCGGAGCCCACCTAAGCACGGCGCGGGGACGGACCAATCCGTTTCCGTGCCATGCTGAGGCAAGCTCCGATGCAGCCCCTCATTCGCTGAGCCACCAACGACACGCAGCGGCAGATCTTGCCGGGCACCCCGGCTGCTCTCCCTTCCTGCCTGCCGGGCGGTCCTGGCTGTGCCAGAGGCCGCCGCTGCCACTCGGTGGGGTCTGGATGGGAGAGGCCGGCCAGTGCCATCGCTGCCGCCGCCCTCACCACGAAGGAATGTGAGTACTGACAGCAGGTACTCTGGCCATACAAGGTCTGAGGGACAGTGGACCGGCCCCCTGCTGAAAAGCTTTGCCACCCCTGAATTAGAGTGCTTACAGAACAACACTACACCAATGTTCCTTTGCCACAGCTAGAACTGTATACACTTATAAAAGGTAAAAAGGTAAAGGACCCCTGTGCGGTTAAGTCCAGTCAAAGGTGACTATGGGGTTGCAGTGCTCATCTTGCTTTTCAGGCTGAGGGAGCTGGCGGTTGTCCACAGACAGCTTTCCGAGTCATGTGAATAAACCGCTTCTGCCACAATGGGACACCGTGACGAGTGCCAGAGCACATGGAAACGCCGTTTACCTTCCCGCCGCAGGTATGCACTGGTATGTTTTCAAACTGCTAGGCTGGCAGGAGCTGGGACAAAGCAATGGGAGTTCACCCCGTTGCTGGGATTTGAACCGCCGACCTTCCGATCGGCAAGCCCAAGAGGCTCCGTGGTTTAGACCGCAGCACCATCCTCATCCCAGGCATGTATACATTTATGTTACTTTCAAAAACAAATAAAAATAGGTACAAATTTGCACCATGGGAAATGGAGAGGTGAAGTGTCTTCAGAATAAAATGCTTGTCCCCTTTGCCACCTGGGTGCATGTGTCCAGCACTCTGAGTCAGGGTATACCTCCTTTATATTCCTGCCAGGACACCAGCCTACAAGCTAGATCAACCACAACACACCTCATTTTCCCTCTTCTTATGATTTACGTTTTTCATTCAGCTACACCTGGTGACAATCTCTCCCTTACTCTCCGGTTCCTTGGCATGTGAGTGCTGTGGCCGGGTGGGTTTGAAGCCGGAGTGGGCGTGTGGTTGGTTACATGGGGAGGTAACGGGGAGGAGATGGACTCCATTTGTTTTTATTCCACGTTATCAGCCACTGCAGCTCTCAGATTAAGTGATAAGGGCGGGCGTAATAATAAAAACACAATATAATGTAATGAAAGGAATGTAGATCTAATCCCCTCGCCTTACTGCGTTCATTCGCTTTGCCTTTTGGTCCTATTATTGCGTGCCGTTTCCCCGCACCCCACCCCCCGCTGCCTCCTGCCTTCGACTTAGCCTCATCTTTCCAAGGAAGCAAAGGGATTTGTCAAGATTATAGTATTATGCTGTGCACTACAGTGCTAGCTGCCGGGCACCTTTAATTACAAAAAAAAACCCTATCGCTGGCTGCGAGTTTCTGTGCATGCATGCGACGCACATCAAGCCGCAGCACTAAACGCCTGTCTGTTTTCAAAACACAGAGACCTGTTGATTCTGCTCCTGTCAGCTGCTTGCTGCAGTCTCTGGAGAAGTTATTCCAGGGATACTTACCCAGAAGCCCCGGTGCAATGTGCTGGGAGAGAGGGGGAAAGCAAACCGAGAGGTGTTCTGAACATCACATAGGAATATAAGAGCCCTGCAGAATCAGGCCAATGGCCCCTCTAAGCTCTCTCCCCTCCCCTGGCTATCAGCAACTGGTGTTGGGAATCATTGCTAACTCCACCAATGTCTCCATGATCAGTGGGGTTGCAAGGGGTGGGGTGCGGTGTGCCCTGGGTGCCATGTCTCGGGGTGTGTGACAAGAAGGCACCCCGCGGGGTGCTCGCCCTGCTGTCCCCAGGCACAACAGCACAAGCAGCCATTGCGCCGTCGCTGCATGTGGAGGATCCTCCGTTGGCGGCTGCAGCTGTGAGCAGAGGATCCCGCCACTGTCCATACGCTGCTTGGGCAGCGCTGGTGGCAAACCGCTATGTACAATGCATGCACGGTGTCGCATGCATGTGTTGTACATAGCAACGCCGCACACACACTGTACATAGTGGTTTGCAGCCGGAGCTGCCCAAGCGCCGTATGGACAGTGGTGGGATCCCTTCACCACCACTGCAGCCGTGAGCGGAGGATCCCGCCTCCGTCTGTACGGCACTCGGGCGGCACCGGCAGCAAACTGCTATGTACAATGTATGTGCGGTGTTGCACGCATGAGCTGTATGTAGCAACGCTGCATATGCGCCCTATGTAGCAATGGCACACGTGTCGTACATAGCTGTGCAACGCGTGCGTGGCCGGGGGTTTGCCCCACCCCGGGTGTCAGTTAGCCTTTGTTCTCCCCTGTCCATGATTGCTTCTGCAGATGCACCATGGTGTTTCTCCTCTCTGAGCTTCTCCCAGTGGTCATTTCTCCTCTGGTCACAGCTATGGATGGATGACTTAACTGTCTGTCACCAAACACTGTGGTTATCTGCACAGTGGGGTTAATGCTGCCAACCTCCGCCTCACATTTGCAGATAACTTTGTAATGCAAAGCTGGTCTGCCAATGGGTCTTGTACAGTGCTACCTCGGTTCTTGAACGTAATCCATTCCGGAAGACTGTTCGAGTTCCGAAACGTTCGGAAACCCAAGGCGCAAAGGGCTGGCTGCAAATTCCACTGAGAAAACGGAAAAACACACAGCAGAAACCATCCAACTTCCGAGAAGCGTTCTGCTTCTGGGTTTTTGGCATTTGGGTTCTGAAACATTCGTCAATGGAGATGTCTGAGAACCGAGGTACCACTGTACCTGAAGCCAGCTCCTGTAGAGCACATCCTTGGGGACCCTGCCCTCTTCCATTCTGTGGACATGACCAAACCAGTTTAGACGTCGCTGAGACAGAAGTGAGAACATGCTGGGAACGTGGGCTTGGGAGAGCACATCTTTGTATGCCAGACACTCTGTCCTGTCACGTGAGGCCCAAAATCTCCCTGACACAGGGCACATGGGAGGTGAGCTCAACATACAAGCCCGGTAGGCCTTCATCTCGGTACTGGGTATATCTTGGTTTCAGGATATTTCGCTGAGATTTTCAAAGTCAAATTTAAAACTACTTAATTTTACTCAATGCTGGCCTCTGAGTCTTTCATACATTTTATGTGTTTAATATGTCTGGATTACCAATGTTTTCTGGGTGGTTTTTCTCTGTTTTATGATTTTATTGTCCAAATTATGCCATTAAAGGCTGAGCGAATGAATGAATGAATGAATTGTGCTGGACGTTAGCACCACATTCTCCCCTACTCTTTGATTTATATCCCCCCTTTCCTCCAATGAGTTCACGGTGGTGTACGTAGTTCCCCCCCTCCTCATTTTGCCCCATAACTACCTTGAAATGTGGTTTAGGCTGCGAGGAATGACTGGCCCTAGGTTACACCCAATGAGCTGAGGGATGGATTTGAACCCTAGCCTCCACTGTCCAGTACCATCTTGGAGAGGGTAAAAGGTGAGAAGTAAAGGACCCCTGAATGGTTAAGTCAAGTCAAAGGCCACTATGGGGTTTTGGTGTTCATCTCCCTTTCAGGCTGAGGGAGCCGTCATTTGTCCACAGACAACTTTCCAGGCCATGTGGCCAGCATGACTAAACCACTTCTGGCACAACGGAACACCACGACGGAAACCAGAGCGCACCGAAACGCTGTTAACCTTCCCACCACAGTGGTACCTATTTATCTACTCGCACTGGTGTGCTTTCGAACTGCTAGGTTGGCAGGAGCTGGGACAGAGCAGCAGGAGCTCACCACCACTGAGCGGATTCCAACCGCCGACCTTCTGATCGGCAAGCCCAAGAGGCTCAGTGGTTTTGAACATGGTGCCGTTGGTGTCCCACCTTGGAGTGCACCACGTTGCCTGCCGCTTCCCACCCCCACCCTGTGATTAAAAACACAGTTTTGCAAAAACAAAAAAACAAACAAAAACAAAACAAAACAAAACCAAGAAGAATCCACTCTTCGCCTTCCTCTCCCACCTTCCCCGAGTTTCTCTCTCATGCGTGTGCGTCTCTGAAGGAATGAGAGCGTCCCCTGGGAGTCCATCTTCGCCGCGCCAGGAACATTCATTATGAAGAATGCGCTGCCTTTGTTATTTCTGTTCCTCCTAAGGTTATAAAACCTGTCAATGGGTTTTATGAGAAATTCCACCGTCGCTGACACGAGAGAGCGATCCTCTGTCTGAACTGCAATTACCAGCATATGTTCCCAATTGTCGGGAGTGTTGTGCCCGCCAGCTGCCGCTCAGATGCTATTTATTCAGACGCTGTGCGCCTTTTTGGAAAACGCCGGAGCTGGAAGGGAGAGAGGCTGCAGAGTTTATGAACGGTTAGCAGCGAGGCGTGAGGGTCTCGCAAGGACGCGCTGGCGAAAGGTAAATACATGTGTCCCGTCTGGCCCCAAGGGGATTGAACTTGCAGACTTTATCGCCCACGGGGGAGACGCTGCCTTTGGGTTTAAAGCAGTTTTTCAGCGCCAGGCGAAAACAAGTCGTCGTAGGGGCCGCTAGCCTCAAGAGGGAGCCATCAGCACGTGAATCCAGCCGGTGAAGCGTCCATCTCTCAGACTTTCAACCTCAGAGGTGCACAGTTATCAGCCGGAGACTCTTGTATTCTGCAGGAAGGAGAGAAGAGTTCAGAACAACAACGGCAACAAAAGCAGCAGATTAGGATGACTCGGCCAGAGGAACGATTTAATTAGCTATTAAAAATGTAACTAGTAATTTCCACCAGATCATATGCTTGCCAGATGTCCCCTAACCTAGGGTGAGTAACCTCCCCCTCCCCCCGGAGCTGTTAGAATCCTAGAACTGTAGAGTTGGAAGGGATTCCAAGGGTCATCTCGTCCAACCCCCTGCGATTTAGGAATCTTTCGCCCAACGTGGGGCTTGAACCCACAACCCTGAAATTAAGAGTCTGTAAAACCTTCAATGAAGGAGAGTCCACCATTTTCCAGGGGAGTTCGTTCTACTGTCAAATTGCTCTTACCACCCGAAAGTTATTCCTGGTGCTAGTCAAAATCCCCTTTCTTGTAACTTGAAGCTATTGGTTCAAATCCTGCCCCCCAGAGCAGGAGAAAACAAGCTTGATCCAACCTTCATATGACAGCCCTTGAGATCTCTCTCTCTCTCTCTCTCTCCCCTCCCTCCCCAATGAAGAATAAAGCTTTAGATGGCTCCTAGCTATGATGGCTATGGTCTACACCCAATGTTGGCAGTTTGCATCTGTATATCATATTTTGGAAATCACTACCGGTAGTGGGGAATGTACAACTGCACTCAAATCCTGCTTACAGACTTTCCATAGGCATCTATCTGGCTGAGCACAACGAGAACAGGATCCTAGACTAGATGGGCATTTGGCCTGATCCGGCAGAGGCTGTTCCTGTATATTACTAGTGGAGGATGTAACACAGCAAAGAGAAATTCTGCACCAGACTTTCAAAGGAGGTGGATTAAATGGGCAGACTCACTACATAATGTGACCCAAAGATTCATACAATGGTGGCCTCTTGTATGTTACCTTGTGTCAAGGGATAGACTGTACTGCAGCTTGTGGAAATGTACTGGAGATCTCTGAAGACGGCTATCATATCTCCTCTCAGTTTCCTCTTTCCCAGGCTGAACATGCCCAGCTCCTTCAACTGTTCCTCATCAGGCTTGGTTTCCAAGCCTTTGAACATCTTGTTCTCCCTCCTCTGCACACATTCCAGCTTGTCAACATCCTTCCTAAATTGTGGTGCCCGGAAATGGACACAGTATTCAAAGACCAAGGTAGAATAGAGTGATACTGTTACTTCCTTTCACCTGGGCACTAGACTTCTGTTGATTTTTGAGGGGATATCAGCCCTGAGTGCTCACTAGAAGGACAGATCCTGAAGTTGAGGCTCCAGTACTTTGGCCACCTCATGAGAAGAGAAGACTCCCTAGAAAAGACCCTGATGTTGGGAAAGATGGAGGGCACAAAGAGAAGGGGACGACAGAGGACGAGATGGTTGGACAGTGTTCTCGAAGCTACTAACATGAGTTTGGCCAAACTGCGAGAGGCAGTGAAGGATAGGCGTGCCTGGCGTGCTCTGGTCCATGGGGTCACGAAGAGTCGGACACGACTGAACAACAACAACAAAAATTATTTACTGAGACCTATTGTGGGTGCCCACCTAGCAGTTTGAAAGCACGTCAAAGTGCAAGTAGATAAATAGGTACCACTCCAGCGGGAAGGTAAACGGCGTTTCTGTGCGCTGCTCTGGTTCACCAGAAGCGGCTTAGTCATGCTGGCCACATGACCTGGAAGCTGTCTGTGGACAAACACCGGCTCCCTCGGCCAGTAAAGTGAGATGAGCACCGCAACCCCAGAGTCATCAGTGACTGGACTTAACGGTCATGGGTCCCTTTACCTTTACCATGCGACAGAGAGAGGCAGCTGCCTCAGGCAGCTAATAGTGGGGATAGGCAGGCAGAGGAGGGGGCTACTTGTGCAACATGGTCTGTCTTGTGCCCACCAAGCTAGCCTGTCGTGCAGTGGAAGACACTGTTCTGTTGCCAGGGTGGAAGCTTCCATTGCCAGTCTGGTAATTTTTCTACACAGAATGAGGGCCCCTGCCCCATGGGTGACATGTTGGCAACCCCTGCCTCAACGGTTTAGGCTTCCCAGTAAACGGCATTATTAAACAGTCCCTCCTGTCATTCGAGGCCACCGAAAAGCCTTATCCAATTCCGCCCAGAAGCTCGCCGTCAAGAGAAGCAGCTGAGCATGAAGGCTTCATACAGGGGAAGTGTTGGTTTCAGCAAACGCCGACAATTTCCCAATTTAAACCAAAACGAATCCCTTCTGCTCCTCCCTCCCTGCCGGCCTCGAGCGCAGGAGAAACCAGCAGCTCAGCCCTGAAACACAGGCTGTTCTCGTCAAAGGTATTTGAAGTGAGATTTACTTATCACCCTTTCTCTTCACGCCATCTGACACACACGTCCTACTTGTTCTGGTTTTCTCTCCCCCCCCCTTTTTTTAACTCCCATCTCTCAGCCTGCAATCAACGCATAAAAAGTCACTGGAGCAGAAACTTCAGGATGGCATGGGCCTATGTAATTGTTACCTGCAGACAAAATCAGACGTCACCTATCATAAATCTCCTTCCTGGTCTCCCTCGGGAGGTTGTGGACTCTCCTTCACTGGAGGTTTTTAAGCAGAGGCTGGGTAGCCATCTGTCCTGGTTGCTTTAGCTGAGATCCCTGCATCGCAGGGGGTTGGACTAGATGGCCCCTGGGTCCCTTCCAGCTCTACGAATTCTTTGATTCTAAGTCAGAAGCAGGACACAGCCTGTTATTTCCTCATCCTGGGATATCACACCTTCCAACATTTCTCCAATGAAAATAGGGACACCCTATTCTCCATCAAGAAGCTTCTCCCAAACTACAATTCCCATGATTCTTTTGAATGGGGGAGTCATGTGTTTTAAATTTATGGTGTGTACACAGCCTAAAGCAAAATTTGGAGTGAACTTGGGGAAACACCTGAGATGGAATAGGTTTGCAGGGATTCTGTTGGGAGCGAAATTTCTCAAGGGCAGGCATGGGTTTCCGCGGTATCGCCATGATGTAACGTCCCTCAAACGTTTCTCAAAAAGAAAGCACTCCAGGAGGACAGCGGCCACATGGCCCAGTTGGTGTCAGAAGCTTGTGATGGATGCTGTTTCCTGGAAGATTTATCAGCCAGTAATGGGTTTGAGAAGACAAATAAATCAGCCATTGTTAGAGGCCTTGCAGATTCCCACCCATTAAGACCGGATGCAAACAACACTTTAGGGGCCATTAATTGACTTTCAGCTCCAGTCATAATCCTGTCTGCCTCATAGCCACCTGTTAGCAGTGGCTCATAGGGCAAGATGGCCTTGCAAGGGGCCTCTGGTGACTTGGTGACTTGGTGGCCATTATTGTCCCCAGTGATTTACACATCACTTGGGAAGACAGGCGAACTAATAACAGTGTACTGGAAGAAGCAAAGATCACCAGTGTCGAAGCAATGATTCTTCAACATCAACTTCATTGGACTGGTCATGTTGTGCAGGTGCCTGATTATCATCTTTCAAAGCAACTACTCTATCCCAAACTTAAAAATGGAAAGCGTAATGCTGGTGGTCACCAAAAGAGGTTTAAAGACTGTCTCAAGGCAAATCTTAAAAAATATAGCATAAATGCTGACAACTGGGAAACACTGGCCTGCGAGCGCTCCAATTGGAGAACAGCCTTTACCAAATCTGTCATGGACTTTAAAGACACTCGAACTCAGGACGCAAGGGAGAAACATGCTAAGAGGAAGGCACGCTTGGCAAATCCACACCGTGATCAACTCCCACCCGGAAACCAGTGTCCCCACTGTGGAAGGACATGTGGATCCAGAATGGGCCTCCACAGTCACTTACGGACTCATTGTTAAAACTGTGTTTATGGAAGACAATCTTACTCGGCTACGAAGGATCGCCAAAGAAGAGAAGAAGAATTGTCCCAAGGCTACCTTTTGTGGTTACCTCAGTCAGCCCCACGACTGCAAACCTATTTCCAAGAGTGGTGTTATGTATTGAAGTTCTCACCCTAGGCCACTAGGGGTGTTGCGTATGTAGTTTCACTCTGCCCACCGTGACTGCAGTTCTCACTCAGGTCCATAACATGCAAATGAAGGATTGAGAGTGCCGTTCACGGATTGGGTAGCTAGAGAGAGTTGTTACTGTTGCATGTTTGTTGTTGTTGTTGTTCAGTCGTGTCCGACTCTTCGTGACCCCATGGACCAGAGCACGCCAGGCACGCCTATCCTTCATTGCCTCTCGCAGTTTGGCCAAACTCATGTTAGTAGCTGTTGCATGTTACTGAGTACTATATAAGCAGGCTGGCTGAGCCCTTCAGTCCAGTTCTGTTCCAGCCTGAGAATAAAGAGAGCTGCTTGGAGAATCACTGTGTCGTCTGCTATGTCCACCCACTACTTAATAAGTGGCCTCTATTTTGGCCAGATGTTCAGTGTTGAAGTATAATTAAAAAACAAACAAACCCAACAACACTCAGCGGGGAGGATTTTTTCATGGGGAATGAATTTGACAACAGGAACGAGCCACCTTGGGATGGCTCTGTTTCTAAGATAACCTTGTGGAAATGAAAGCAGCCAGGATTGCTCTTTTGTCCTTGGAGGATAGATCCAAGATTACCTCTGATCTCGAGGTCCGAGAGAGAAGTGTGAGGAGGAAGAAGTAACAAGCAGCAACCTAAGATGTAGCAGTCTGAACTTTAAGGGATAGCCTGGAAATCTGAAGGACCCTTGGTCTGTTTTAACCTCATGGAATCCCCTTTCTGCAAGCTGAACCTCCAAAACGTCCTGCATAGGCTGCTATTCCTAGAGAGAATCATTCCGTTACTTCCCTGTTGATTAAGAATCTGCCCCACTGTGGTCTCCGTTCTTGGGCTGACACGCCATCCAAGAATCACTGGGTAGAGTGATGCAAAGTCCCTTGCGGTACTCCTGTTCTGGTATTCTATGTGTATTAATTTTACTAGAGGGATATTTGTTCAAAAATCTAGGCACAGCCATTTTCTGCAATGAAGAGGGACTATTAAGGGGAAATATACACTCTCTTCATTATTCAAGCAGGCAGGGTGGGGGAAGGAAAGATTTTATGAGCAACTCTGGAACAGAAACAGCTGGAAAACGATGTTGAAAAATTTGGTAGGGAAATAATCCTCATTAAAATACAAGTGCCTTTCATGGGTCCAGAGGGAGCTGGTTAGAGATGGAGGCCCAGGCCAGGAGCTCTTGAAAATTATACTCTAAGCATGCAGATTTCATTTTGTAAGGGTATTTTATTCCCTTGCCTTACCAGATTGATAGCGGGCCTGATCCAAACGCCTTCCTGAGCCCATTTAAAAGCCTCCGAGAGGCTTCCGAGGGAGCTGGACAAAAAAAAAAACCTGTAGAAAATTTGCAGCAAAAAGTAAACTTGTTGGTTCTGTATATTCATGACTGCAGCTAAACTGGGCTAAAAGGAAGAATGCTAAACTCTGCAGCAAATATTACTCAGATTTTTGTACCGAGGAAAAAGGACCTGATTTCTCCAGCCTGCATCATTAATGTAAATTAAAGCCATTTGCGTTGTTTGTGTGTATGCATACTTTATTCTGCAATTGTTTTTTGTTTCCCATAAATTATCTTATTTCAGCTTGTCATGGGGAGGGTAATAAGCTGTGTAGGGATGTCTCTGTTGTTTTTTTCCAGAGGGGGGCGAGGCGGTATATGATTTGTGGTTTCTGAGCAGCTCACATTTTCCCTCCTGTGAAATGGGTATATTGTAGACCACATGTCAATATCTTAGTTTTCCAAACATGCCCCTGAGTGCAAAGCATTTGGGGACTCCTGCCATCTACTATATATCGTTACAAAAGTCGAGGGTCTGCCCCTCTTTCTGCCAAGCCCATGGCAAGAGCCCATGGGGTCCCAGGTGCACACACAGGCTTTATAGAATCATAGAATCCTAGAGTTGGAAGAGACCACAAGGGCCACCCAGTCCAACCCCCTGCCAAGCAGGAAACACCATCAAAGCATTCCTGACAGATGGCTGTCAAGCCTCTGCTTAAAGACCTCCAAAGAAAGAGATTCCACCACACTCCTTGGCAGCAAATTCCACTGTCAAACAGCTCTCACTGTCATGAAGTTCTTCCTAATGTTTAGGTGGAATCTTCTTTCTTGTAGTTTGAATCCATTGCTCCGTGTCCGCTTCTCTGGAGCAGCAGAAAACAACCTTTCACCCTCCTCTATATGACATCCTTTTCTATATTTGAACATGGCTATCATATCACCCCTTAACCTTCTCTTCTCCAGGCTAAACATACCCAGCTCCCTAAGCTGTTCCTCATAAGGCATCGTTTCCAGGCCTTTGACCATTTTGGTTGCCCTCCTCTGGACACGTTCCAGCTTGTCAGTATCCTTCTTGAACTGTGGTGCCCAGAACTGGACCCAGTATTCCAGGTGAGGTCTGACCAGAGCGGAATACAGTGGTACTATTACTTCCCTTGATCTAGATGCTAAACTCCTATTGATGCAGCCCAGAATTGCATTGGCTTTTTTAGCTGCTGCATCACACTGTTGACTCATGTCAAGTTTATGGTCTACCAAGACTCCTAGATCCTTTTCACATGTACTGCTCTCAAGCCAGGTGTCACCCATCCTGTATTTGTGCCTTTCGTTTCCCCCCCCCCCCAAGTGTAGTACTTTACATTTATCCCTGTTAAAATCATGTCCCTTTGGAGAATGGAAGACATGGTGGAGACTCCCTTGGCTTAGAGACATATGGGCTGTTCACCTATTTACACCTTCAGTGTGCATGGAGGGAGTCCAGATCTTAGGTATGGTCACTTCAAGAGGCAGTAGCTCAGGCAGCCTTCAGCCTGCCTGCCCAAGATGGACCTCTGCTCTTCTCCCTGATTCTCCTTCCCAGCATCCCTTACATGAAAACTCCCTTTACCTGTCCCCTCAAACACACACCCCATCACCTTGGTAACATCTCGCTCCCCATGCTAAAGGATTCATTTCCCCAACACCTTTTGTCATGATAACAGGTTTGCTCTTCCCAAAGCCAGCCAGACTGGTTTTCCATGAGCTAGCCCAGCAATTCCTCTGCCTGGCACAGCTCTGCAGTCTGCACTTTAATCCATATCCCAATTAATCAAAATCCTAGCATTTATGTACCCCAGGGTTTAGGGGTTTAGTCCCCCCAAAATAGGGGCCGTCTAATACATAGGGGCATCTTATACACGGAAAAATACGGTATGTACATACAGGTGAAACTCGAAAAAATTAGAATATCGTGGAAAAGTCCATTTAGGTAAGCAATTGTTTTCATTAGCTACTGGAGTTTAATATATGAGATAGACTCATGGCATGCAAAGTGAGATATGCCAAGCCTTCATTTGTTATAATTGTGATGATTCTGGCGTACAGCTGATGAAAACCCCAAAGTTGAAATTGTTAATTTGGGGTTCTCATCAGCTGTGTGCCATAATTATCACAATTATAACAAATAAAGGCTTGACATATCTCGCTTTGCATGTCTCATATATTAGTTTCACCTTTTAAGTTGAATTATTGAAAGAAATGAAGCTTTCCACGATATTCTAATTTTTCAAGTTTCACCTGTATATCAATATTCTGGAATGACCATTCCCCACATCAAATGGGGTGCACATTTTGCATGGTCACATGCAGCCCCCTTAGATCCCAGAGCAGCACCTGGCAGTTCGGACTGGCACCACCTTCCCGAGCAAGATACCTGTGGTCTCTGCCTACCCCAGTCAGCCGCCAATCCCGCCTTGGGGGGGGGTGTTGCCAGGGGGATTGACACTTCTCGATGTATCATTGCCAAACTTGGTACAAGGCTTCCTCACATGGGGGCAGTATGGATGTCTCTATTTATATCAGAGAAATTGGAGGATATGGAATTAAGTGACCCCTGAGCCAGGGAGATAAGTAACTATACAATCTTTAGAAGACATATGAAGGCAGCCCTATCTAGGGAAGTTTTTTTTTTTAGAGTTTCATTAAGTTTTCATATATGCTGGAAGATCCCCTTAGTGGCTGGGGCAACCCAGTCAGATGGGCAAAGTATCTTCTTCTTCTTCTTCTTCTTCTTCTTCTTCTTCTTCTTCTTCTTCTTCTTCTTCTTCTTCTTCTATTGTTGTTGTCGTTCAGTTGTGTCCAACTCTTCGTGAGCCCATGGACCAGAGCATGCCAGGCACCCCTGTCATCCACTGCCTCCCGCAGTTTGGCCAAACACATGCTAGTCGCTTCAAGAACACTGTCCAACCATCTCGTCCTCTGTCGTCTCCTTCTCCTTGTGCCCTCCATCTTTCCCAACATCAGGGTCTTTTCCAGGGAGTCTTCTCTTCTCTTGAGGCGGCCAAAGTACTGGAGCCTCAACTTCAGGATCTGTCCTTCCAGTGAGCACTCAGGGCTGATTTCTTTAAGGATGGATAAGTTTGATCTTTTTGCAGTCCATGGGACTCTCAAGAGTCTCCTCCAGCACCATAATTCAAAAGCATCAATTCTTTGGCAATCAGCCTTCTTTATGGTCCAGCTCTCACTTCCATACATCACTACTGGGAAAACCATAGCTTTAACTATACGGACCTTTGTTAGCAAGGTGATGTCTCTGCTTTTTATTGAATAGGACACCCCTATTTTCATAGGAGAAATGTTGGAGGGCATGTCTTTGTCAATGTTTGGCACCTTGCCTCCATTTTGAATCAATATGGCAGAGCCCAACCTGACTTTGCCCATTTTTTTGGCATAGGTTTGGCCGCCTCTCGAGATAACATTGCCGAACTCAGCATGAGAGTTCCCAAGATGGGAGCAGCGGACTTCATCACCGCTGATGGTGAAGGTGCCCTTTTGAATCAAGTTGGCAGACTGAAAGATGACTTTGGTATGACTTCACCCATTTTTTCGGCATAGGTTCCACCCCCAGTCGAGATATCGTTGCCAAACTCAGCTTCCCAGGTGGTCTTTGTTGACATTTGGCCACCAGGTGCCGTTTTGAATCAAGATGGCTGACCGAAACATGACTTTGGTGTGACCCAATTTCTGGCATGATGAGTCCAAACTCACAAACAGCTCCATCTATTAAAAACAACAACAACAGTATTCGGGGGGTTTCTTTAAAATCCCTGGGCACTCCCCAGGAATATACTTTAACTGGTGAATTGTTGGGGGCGGGGGGGGGGAGAGACTATGTCATTCTGGTTCATTATTTTTTTACAGCATTTATACCTGGCCTTTCTTCAACACAACTTGGGGTGACAATGAATAAAATTGAAATATTGATACAATAACACAACAAAACCCTTAAGGGGGGGCAGAATAATAAAGAAAATTGGCTCATGTACCTCATCTTTAGTCTTTTTCCTAATGTACATAGGCTGTTGAAGCAGAATGGGGAAAACAGACACTGCGAATAGGAATGTTGCTTCTAGCCGCTGGAGAGGGGGAGAGAGAAAAAGAGAGAAAGAGAGAGAGAGGCAGTTGCCGACTGTCAATCTGACATTTTTTTCACCAGCACTAACGTGTGTGATGATTCTGATTATCCAGGTCACAGAGTTGGGCTGCTGCTGCTTTCTCCACCATCTCGTCTCCTTGACAGAGACATCTTCGGAAATGGTGACAGAACAGAAAAACGACCTCAATTCCCTTAAGGTTCCAGGGTCTCTCCAGAAGGCAGCAGCAAAGCAACGCCAGCCACATCATTTAGTGTGTGTGTGTGTGTTTGTGTGCGTTTTCTTATAGATATATAGATAGATATCGAGGCGCAGAAAATAGCAGTCATGTTACATGACACCTTGGGCGAGTTAGCAGCGGGGCACGAACCCGGGACTTCTCGCTATCGAGGCAGCGACTGGCAGTCAGTGGAGCTAAAAGATCACGGCCTGTAGGCTGGCACAGATGGCAACCAGAACGCCACGGGCCATCTGCCGCGGCAGGCCGCGCTCAAACTGTCTCTAGAATTGCTATCCTGTTTCACCTACAATGAGGCAAAAGTGGAAGTTTGTGCTTGAGGGGAGAATACGCGAGGCGCTTTGAAGAAATCTAGGTGTTTCAATGTGACACGGAAAGAGCTGCGCCTCTGTGGTGAGAAACATGTTTCCCAAGCAGGCCTCAGGTTTTGTGGGATGTGAAACACGGGAGCAGTCAAATACAACATCCCTAGAGTGGACATGAAAGGGGGTCTCAGTCAGCCAGTCGGAACTTCCTGTTTCTCCTGGGCTGAGATGACTTCCTCTGCGTAACTAGAGATGGGTGTGGCTTCACCTGTGCAGGTAAAACAAAACCACAGGCTAGCCACCATTTCTCTTTTCGACTCTCTTTCAATGGAGCAACATGTGCTTAGGCAAGATGCTCTCTTGGCCTCCAGCCAAGAGAGTAGAAGGAGCTATCGCCCTTAAGGAATAGTCTCCTAATGTATATTATATTTCTAAGCTAAAAGTCTGCCTTCTGGGATCCAATTGTGAACAGATGATACTTGTAAGTAAACTCTTTATACTTTTATAGAAGACTGTATGGTGTCTTATTTTAGGAGGAATTAAAGGGGGAAATACCAGGACAATATTATTATAGAGACTCTAGTGAGTCTGAGCAAGCTACCCACTGTGTGTGTTAAAAAGGGGAATGAAAACTCTGCTAAGTTCTGGGACTTGTTAACACAAGTTGGAATAGGATATAATAAACAATATATCCTCTCCTGCATCCCTAAACATTCCCACAGGTTTAACCCCTGGCATCTCCATGTAGGACCGGGAGAAAACCTTGTCTGGAACCCTGGAGCTCTTCTGCCAGTCAGTGTAGACCAGGCATAGGCAAACTCGGCCCTCCAGATATTTTGGGACTACAACTCCCATCACCCCTAGCTAACAGGGCGTGTGGTCAGGGGTGAGGGGAGTTGTAGTCCCAAAACATTTGGAGGGCCGAGTTTGCCTATGCCTGGTGTAGACAATAATGAGCTGGATGGACTACTGCAATGAGCTCTATGTGGGGCTACCTTTGAAGATGACCCAGAAATTACAAGTAATCCAGAATGCAGCAGCTAGTCTTGTGACTGGGAGTGACCACCGAGACCATATAACACCGGTCCTGAAAGACCTACATTGGTTCCCAGTATGTTTCCGAGCACAATTCAGAGTGTTGGTGCTGACCTTTAAAGCCCTAAATGGCCTCAGTCTTGTATACCTGAAGGAGTGTCTCCCATCGTTCTGCCCGGACACAGGTCCAGTTCTGAGGGTCTTCTGGCGGTTCCCTCCCTGCGAGAAGTGAACCATGCGGAGAGCCTTCTCGGTAGTGTCGCCCACCCTGTGGAACCCCCTCCCATCAGATGTCAAGGAAATAAACAACTATCTGACTTTTTGAAGACATCTGAAGGCAACCCTGTTTAGGGAAGTTTTAATTGTTTGATGTTTTGTTGTGTTTCTAATATTCTGTTGGGAGCCGCCCTGAGTGACTGGGGAAACCCAGCCAGATGGGTGTGGTACAAATAATTAAATTGTTGTTGTTTTCGTTGTTGTTATGGAATAGGAATTGCTCACTCCCTCTTCTTACTTTCCGTTCTGCTCATTTCACTATGTTATAGTTGTGAAGCCCTGCAGCGCTCTCTAGTGTCGGCGCCCAGTGTGGCAGAACCGGTTGCACTGCCCAGAATCCTGCTCTTTTACTCTGCTCCTAATTGGAAAAGTTGTAGCTCACTTCTTTCTTTCTTTCTTTCTTTCTTTCTTTCTTTCTTTCTTTCTTTCTCTTCTTCTTCTTCTTCTTCTTCTTCTTCTTCTTCTTCTTCTTCTTCTTCTTCTAAATATCTTGATATTATTAACAACCCAGAAGTGCAGGAGCGGGGCATTACATCATACCATTTACAAAGCAAACAAATAATAAATCATAAAGAAATAAGATGGCAACA
The DNA here is from genome assembly GCF_009819535.1 of Lacerta agilis. Taxonomy (NCBI): domain Eukaryota; kingdom Metazoa; phylum Chordata; class Lepidosauria; order Squamata; family Lacertidae; genus Lacerta; species Lacerta agilis. Next base: position 6,667,801 of record NC_046321.1, on the reverse strand, counting down.
CACCGATACACAGTAAGTCTAGACAACCCTATTTGCTGAGCTGGCATGGGCAGTTCATTGGAGTGTGTAGGGTCTTCGGTTCAATCCTTGGCATCTCCTGATAGGGCTGGGGTAGAGCCCAATCTGAAATCCTAGACAGCTGCTGCCAGTCAGTGTAGACAGTATTGAGCTGTGCGAATGGTCTGACTCAGTATAAGGCAGTGTGCTATGTTCTTACTTGGGATGGGTCGTAGCTCACTTCTTTGTATCTGGTTCAATCCCTGGCATCTCCGGAGAGGACTGGGAAAGACCTCCATCTGGAATGCTAGATGGACCAGTGATCTGATTCCTGTGCAGCTTAGCCATGTTTCTTGAGTTTATTTATCATTCTGTTTACAGCCTCAAATCTATGACTTCCCCCTTCCTTTCCCAAGGGAGCTCAAGCGAACTCGCCGTAATAAAAGTTGCAACACAGTGCGAAACATTTTAGAGGAGCTTTATGAAACATTGCAGGGTTGGGTCCGTGCATTCCTAGCTCGGACCCCAGAAAGCATGCAGGCAGGGTGTTGATCAAGTTATGTGGTAGGGGCCTGCCTGCTTTTCAGGGGTACTGGAATATAACGTTTAGGGTACTGGGCCAACCTTGCTGCTGCCTCCCTCTCCATCTCTGTATGCTTCAGCGATTCAGCTGAAGGGAGGTCAGAGGAGTGGAACTGCCTCAAGATATTGTCCACTACTGATGACTTCCGGCGGCGACGCCATCGCGGGCGGTCGTGGGTTGCCTCGGCTGCAAGGCGACCCAGTCTGTCCCGGGGGTTGGAGCCCCGCTACCGCAAAGCGGGGCTCCAGTGGGGTGCGGGAAGAGCGTCCTGCACCCTGGGCTCCCCGGCGGGCCCATTATGGCTCTGAACCCTTCCCTCGTTCCCCCTGTAAAGGGGGAATGGGGGTGAAGGGACAACAGAGCCGGGCTATAGGGGATATGCCCCAACCGGGACGTGGAGCGGCGGCCGCCGCTCGCGACGAGCGTCAATGTTCTCCCTGTCAGGACTGGAATTAAAGAAACCCGGTGGTTGTGAGTATATGACTGGATTCGTATTTCGTTTTTAAAGATCCGGGAGCTGTATTTGGAAAGGAAGCCTGCCTCCCTCCCCTCGGTGGATAGAAAATAACGGGTCTAAGAGGCTGCTGTTACAATGATGGATACAAAGTATTTTAATCTTGATAAGTGAGACTTTTTCGATCTCCCTTTGGGGAGCAAGTTTGTGGAGAATATCTCTTTTTAAAATTTGTGGTTCTTGCGCCCTGGCTACAGGGAAAATGGCTGCGAAAGTCTGTGACTGAGTGGAAATTTACTGGCACTAAGATGGAAAAGTTTGGAAATTGAAACTGTAATTTGACACCTATGCCCGCTTCTGCCATGCTGGGCTTCGTTTTTGAGTTGGTTACGAACTATGAACTGAGTGATGATCAAAGGATTACTTTCTTGAGACTGGAACTGCTTAATCAAAAATTGGTGATATTGAACCGGGACATGTCAGAAAAGATATACCCCACAGAGGAGACTTTTCAGGAAATGGCTGCATTGAAAGAGAGCCTTGGCAAAGAGCTGAAAGGGATGATGGAAGAACAGGGCAAAATGGCCTGGCGACTCCGGAAAAATGAAACGTCCTTTGGGGGTGGCAGACCCAGGACGGGGAAAATTGCTATATCTAACTTTCGAGGTGAGAGCTCGGGAGCGTTGGTGAATAATCTAATATGTCTACAAATAAAAGAAGAATGGTATTTCGAACCGGAGAAGCTGGAAGAAGAGGAAGTGCGTACCCTGAAGCTCTATGCAAGGACTGTCATGGACTTTGTCTGGATCTGTGGATTTGCAAGGAAAAAGGACATCTTGAGAAGCGGCTCCGGAGCAAGACGGGTAAAGAAAATGGACAGAAGGGGGATAGGGTGAATTGTGTTAAGGGTAAAGAAAAAATGATTTATTATGGTACCCTGAAACCGGTGTGTCAAGACTTTAAGCTTTTGAATAAGAAAAGGGATATTTTAATTTTTGTTATTAGCAGCAGTTTAAGGGAAAGAGGATATTTGTTATGATTTGTTGTAAGAATAATGTGTTAAGATATTGAATTTTGTGATGAATTAATATGAAGTTACAATATGATTTGATTTTTGTTAAGCTAAGAACGGGAAAAATATTGTATATTAGAAAATAAGATTTTTAAGAAGAATGTTTAGTTTTGAACTTTTTAAAATGAATTTGAATTTTTTTTTGAAATATGAAGTTATTAAAATAACATTTGGAATTGGAACCGAAGGTGAAAAGGCAGGGGAAGTCAAAGCCAAAGATTCGAACAAGAAATTTTTTTTTTTGTATAAGGAGAAGAATTATTGGTATATTTGTATTTGTTTATTTGTAGTTAGGTGTAGGGTTAATGTTGGTGATGATGTTGGATTATTTGTTTGTTATGGAAAATTAATAAATTCTCATAAAAAAAAGATATTGTCCACTACTGGTACTCAGCAGTGCGACAAGCACACAGAGTGCAATGAGAACGAGTGTTTTTGTGTGTGTGTGTGTGAGAGAGAGAGAGAGAGAGAGAGAGAGAGAGGCAGGCTTGGTTAATTTCATTGTAAACAGGTTATACATTGTACATTGACAATAAAGGTACCTTGGGTTACAGACCCGATCCATTCTGGGGTGCCGTTCGCACCCTGAAAAGTCCGTAATCCGAGCGGCGCTTTCGATAGCGCATGTGATGGCCTGGGAGTCAGACTCTGATGCTGAACCTGAGGGATCCCAGCCTGCACGGGATTCCCCGCCTCCAGAACCAGCTGAGCCGGGGCCAGGGCTTGAGCCTGAAGGATCCCCACCTGTGCTGGATCCCCAGGTGCAGGCATCAGCAGAGTCTGCTCTGGCTCCTGATGGGAGGGAGGACCCATTGCCTGCAGGTGCTCCACTCCCAGCCTCTTCAGAGGAAGCTGAGGCATCCCCTGGGTCCAGTAACCCACCATCCTCTCCTGAGCTACAGAGGCTCAGGGCAGAGAGGCGAAGGGAGTTAAGTGTCTGCAGGAGGAGTGCTCGCCTCCAGGCCCGGAGGAGAGGCGAGTCTCCGGAGGATCGGGACCGCCCTAAGCATAGGGCCAGATAAAAGCCAGCCAGACCCAGCCCAAGTTGCGTGAGCAACTTAGTTGCAAGCGTGTGCTCAACCTGCAACCTTGTGCCTGAACCTGCCTTGGACCTTGATCTGCTCCCTGCCTCGCTCCCTGCCGGATTGACCTCCTTTGGACCCCTAGACCCAGGACTGGATTTGGACCTCGCTTCATGGACAAACCCTTGGGGCCAGCACAGTTTGCTCACGCCACACCCGCACTCCCCCTTCGCTGGGGTGCGTTCGGGAGGAACTAGTAGCCATGGCTGACCAGGCGGCTGCGCTGGTGGCATTGGCCCAGGAGAACCAGGCCTTGACCCACACCGTGCAGCAGCTAAGCAATGTGGTTACGGCGCTTCAGCAGCGTTTGGATGCCTTACTGGCTCCTGGGGCCGCCGCCCCAGCTCCTGGCAAGTACCCAGTGGCCCTGCCAGAGAAATTTGATGGGTCCCCAGCCAGCTTTCCCATGTTTCTCGCCCAGGCCAAGCTGTATATTCAGGGGCGAGCTCGGGATTTCCCTGACGATCGCACTAAGGTGCACTTCCTGATCAGCTTACTGAAGGACCAGGCGGCCAAGTGGGCGTTGCCGCTGCTCCGGCAAGACTCCCCCTTGCTGACAGACTATACGGGGTTTTGCAATCATCTGGAAACCACGTTCGCCAACCCTCAGAAGGGGAGTCAAGCCAATCGGGCAATTCGGCGGTTGAAACAGGGCAAGTCCACAGTGGCCACCTATGCCACGGAATTTCGGCTGCTGGCGCAGGACTTGACCTGGAACGACTCTGCCCTGCGGGACCAGTATCTCGAGGGACTTTCAGACGAGATACTGGATCAGCTGGCCACGTTGGATCGCCCTGCCACACTGGATGCCCTCATCCAACGGAGTCTGCAGATAGACGATCGGTTGGAGGACCGTCGCCAGGCCCGGGGCCGCCGGCACTCCGGCCTCCCGGCGCCGGTGCTTCCTTGCAGTTCCGTGGCCAGAGCTGAGTCATTGGAGGAGCCGATGCAGCTCGGGGCAGCGCGGCCTCGCCTCTCCCCCTCGGAAAAGACTCGGCGTTGGGAGGGGAACCTGTGTCTCTACTGTGGTGGGAGTGGACACTACGCCCGAACCTGCCCTGAGAAACGCCAGCCGCAGGGAAAACGGCCAACCCCAGTAGCCGATGGCCCAGGCTACCTGGGGTCCCAAGCATCGCATGATGGGCCCTCACCAGTGGAATTGCAACACCTCATGATACCGGTGCGTCTATACCCCCCCGGTGGGCCCTGGATTCTCACCCACGCTCTGGTGGATTCGGGGGCAACCCGCTCCTATATGGACTCTGCCTTCGCCACTCAGCATCAGGTGCCGCTTCAGAACAAGCCGGAACCAGTACAGGTGGAGGCAATTGACGGATGGCTCCTACGCTCGGGCGCTGTTACTCGGGAGACCCAGCCCTTGGTCCTGTGCTACCAGCAGCACCGGGAGGTGCGAACCCTGGACATTGCCACCATGCCCCGGTTTCCCCTGGTGCTTGGGATGGACTGGCTGGAGTCGCACAATGTTCAGATCGACTGGGTCAATCGGACTGTACGCTTCCCAGACCCGGGTTCCCATGCTCAGTCCGAGTTAGTAGCAGCTGCCCCCATGGGTCAGGCTTTGTCAACGCTCCCTGCTGTGTACCAGGACTATTTAGACGTGTTCGAGGAACAGGGAGCAGACAAGCTGCCGCCTCATCGGTCCTTCGACTGCGGCATAGACCTACAGCCTGGGGCGTCCCTGCCTGTGAGCCGCTTATATTCTCTTTCGGAGCCAGAGCGTGAAGCCTTGCAGGACTTCCTTCGCAAGAACCTGGAACGCGGGTTCATTAGGCCCTCTACCTCACCCACTGCCGCTCCTGTACTCTTCGTTAAGAAGAAGTGTGGGGAGCTTCGCCTCTGCCATGACTACCGGGCCCTGAATAAGATCACCATCCCAGACCGGTACCCCTTGCCCCTTATTGCAGAATTGCTGGAGCGGGTGCAGGGGGCGCAGATGTTCACCAAACTGGACCTCCGAGGGGCCTACAACCTGATTCGGATCCGTGCCGGGGACGAGTGGAAGACTGCATTCGGGACCCGGTATGGGCAGTTTGAATACCTGGTTATGCCGTTCAGATTATGCAACGCGCCCGCCGTGTTTCAACGGTACATCAACCACGTGTTCCAGGACTTGCTAGACAAATACGTGGTGGTGTACCTAGATGATATTCTGGTTTATTCCCGTGACCCAGCCCGTCACGAGAGTCATGTTCGGTCCGTGTTGCAGCGCTTGCGGGAGCACCGACTGTACGCCAAGCTCAGCAAGTGCGAGTTCCACCAGCGGTCAGTAGACTTCCTTGGACACCGACTCTCCCCTGACGGGGTGCAGATGGACCCTGGGAAGGTGGCTGCGGTTCGAGAGTGGGCAGCGCCCCGGAACCGCAAGGACTTACAGCGGTTCCTAGGGTTCGCCAACTATTACCGGACCTTCATTGCAGATTATGCTCATCGCACCACCCCATTAACCCGACTGCTGCGCCCCAAGACGCCCTTCTCCTGGGATGAGGAGGCTGAAGTGGCATTTCAGGGGTTGAAAGCCTGTTTCCAGAGGGCGCCGATTTTACAGCATCCTGATCCCTCTCGTCCCTTCGTGGTGGAGACTGATGCCTCCAGTACGGCTCTCGGTGCCATCCTGTCTCAGCAACACGGACCCGATGCGCCACTGTTACCCTGCGCTTACTACTCCCGGCAGCTCCTTCCGGCGGAGCGTAACTATACCGTGTGGGAGCGGGAACTACTGGCCATCAAGGTGGCCTTTGAGGTCTGGCGCCATCATCTTGAGGGGGCACGACACCCGGTGGAAGTGAGAACGGACCACCGGAATCTGGAGTACCTCCAGACCACCCGCAAGTTGAACCAAAGGCAGATCCGGTGGGCGCTGTTTTTCTCCCGGTTCCAGTTCCGGATCCGCTACATCCCTAGCTCCCAAAACCGGAAAGCGGATGCCCTGTCCCGGAAACCTGAGGACGTCGCAGACACTGTACAGCAGGCAGTACCGACGACTATCTTACCACCAGCCGCATTCCTGGCCACTCAGGAGGCCAAGCCGCTGCAGGCTCGGGTGCGAGAACAGCAACGGGTCGACGCTTGGGCACAGGAACGGCTCCGGGAACTGTCTGACGGGTCATGCCCTCGATATCCGGGGCTGGCCCTGCACCAGGGCCTACTGCTGCACCAGGGTCGTCTATACATCCCACCAGGACCATTGCGGGCTGAGGTTCTCCAGATGTCCCACGATGCCCCAGCAGCAGGGCACTTTGGGCGGTACCGGACCACCCATCTGGTAAGCCGGGAGTTCTGGTGGCCCCGCCTGAAGGCTGATGTGGCACGCTATGTTGCTGGTTGCGATGTCTGCCGGCGGGCCAAGGGTCCTACCGGGCGACCCCCCGGTCTGCTCCAGCCATTACCAGTCCCACCGCGTCCCTGGCACACGGTCTCGCTGGACTTTGTGGTGGACTTGCCCCCATCTCGTCACTGTACCTGCCTCCTGGTTTTCACGGACCATTTCACTAAGATGGTGCACTGTGCCCCCTGCCCGTCCATACCCACAGCTAAGGAAACGGCTCAACTGTACTTGCAGCACATCTTCCGCCTGCATGGCCTGCCCGAGCGTGTGGTTTCTGACCGCGGCGTCCAGTTCACATCCCACTTCTGGCGAGCCCTGCACCAGACCCTTGGGACGGAGGTCTGTCTATCTTCGGCCCACCACCCGCAGACCGATGGCCAGACGGAACGGGCAAATGCGGTGCTGGAGCAGTACCTCCGGTGTTACTGCAGTTTCCAGCAGGATGACTGGGTCGATCACTTGCCATTGGCGGAGTTCGCCTACAACAATGCAGTGAACGCCTCCACCCAGCAGACCCCGTTCCAGGCCTCCTACGGCTACCATCCTCGTTTGTTCCCGGACGTGCTGCCAGCTTCCGCGGTCCCCGCAGTGACAGACTGGCTTCAGGAGCTTCAGTCCCAGCAACAATTATTGATGGAGCAACTGCGCCAGGCCAAGGACGCATACAAGGCCCAGGCTGACCGACATCGTCAGGAGGGGCCAGAACTCCATGTTGGCGATCGGGTGTGGCTCTCTACCCGTCACCTGCATCCTTCTCGGCCCTCACGAAAGCTGGATGCACGGTTTGCCGGCCCATTCACCATCACTGCGCAGGTGTCGCCGGTGGCGTTTCGCCTCCAGTTACCTCCATCGCTCAAGGTTCACCCAGTGTTCCACCGGTCCCTACTTAGTCCAGTCGCCCCGCCCGACGAGTTCCACCCAGACAATCCACGACCGCAGCCAGTTTTGGTTGAGGGGGAGCCTGAGTACGAGGTGGAGCGCATTCTCGACTCACGATACCGCAGGGGGAAGCTCCAATACCTCATCGACTGGAAGGGGTATGGGCCTGAGGATCGTTCATGGGAACCAGCGGAAAACGTCCACGCACCTGCCTGCCTCCGTGATTTCCATGCAGCTTACCCCAGCAAGCCTGGTCCGGCCCCTCGGTTGAGGGGGGGGCCTGGGAGGGGGGATGGTGTGATGGCCTGGGAGTCAGACTCTGATGCTGAACCTGAGGGATCCCAGCCTGCACGGGATTCCCCGCCTCCAGAACCAGCTGAGCCGGGGCCAGGGCTTGAGCCTGAAGGATCCCCACCTGTGCTGGATCCCCAGGTGCAGGCACCAGCAGAGTCTGCTCTGGCTCCTGATGGGAGGGAGGACCCATTGCCTGCAGGTGCTCCACTCCCAGCCTCTTCAGAGGAAGCTGAGGCATCCCCTGGGTCCAGTAACCCACCATCCTCTCCTGAGCTACAGAGGCTCAGGGCAGAGAGGCGAAGGGAGTTAAGTGTCTGCAGGAGGAGTGCTCGCCTCCAGGCCCGGAGGAGAGGCGAGTCTCCGGAGGATCGGGACCGCCCTAAGCATAGGGCCAGATAAAAGCCAGCCAGACCCAGCCCAAGTTGCGTGAGCAACTTAGTTGCAAGCGTGTGCTCAACCTGCAACCTTGTGCCTGAACCTGCCTTGGACCTTGATCTGCTCCCTGCCTCGCTCCCTGCCGGATTGACCTCCTTTGGACCCCTAGACCCAGGACTGGATTTGGACCTCGCTTCATGGACAAACCCTTGGGGCCAGCACAGCGCACTTCTGCAAATGCGCGAACTGTGCAGAATGCTTCTGAGCATGTGCAAACTGCGCAGAACGCTTCTGCACACGTGTGCGGGGCAAAACCCAGAAGTAAACACTTCCAGGGTTGCCACATTCGCAACCTGAAAAAACGCAACCCAAAAAAATGCAACCCGAAGCAAATGTAACCCAAGGTGTTTGTTGTTTAGTTGTTTAGTCGTGTCCGACTCTTCGTGACCCCATGGACCAGAGCACGCCAGGCACTCCTATCTTCCACTGCCTCCCACAGTTTGGTCAGACTCATGTTTGTGGGGTAAGACTATTATTAGTGCCCATGAAGCAGCATTGGTGGGTCATCACTGCTTTTTCAGCTTCCCACCACGATGGGATAGTCTCATCTCTCTCCCCCACCCCCTGATGCTTCTGGCATGATACACTGGCATGCTGACAAATTTTCAGGGAACACCCCCCCCCCCTTTTAAACAAAACGTCAGCAAATCAATTCAGAAACATGACAAACTAAACGTAAGATTGGGTGGTAAACTAGAATCATAGAATCCTAGAGTTGGAAGAGACCCCAAGGGCCATCCAGTCCAACCCCCTGCCAAGCAGGAAACACCATCAAAGCATTCCTGGCAGATGGCTGTCAAGCCTCTGCTTAAAGACCTCCAAAGAAGGAGACTCCACCACACTCCTTGGCAGCAAATTCCACTGTCGAACAGCTCTCACTGTCAGGAATAGATAGATTTGATCAACCTCCAAGGGCCACTAGGAGCCAAAGAGGACCGAGTCTGCTAGACGGTCATTTCCAATGGAAATCCCAGTGGATGAATTTGCTTGGTTAGAAAAGGGAAGCGATTTGTTCTTGCAGTGTTTCTTCTCAATGGCAAAGGGAAGGGCAGACAGATCAATAAAGAATGGCAGCTGGTAACCTGAAGTTCACACAAGAGCTTCTTTATTATTATTTCCCCTCTTGATATTGCCTTCCTTCAAGTGAAGCAACAAACAAACAAATCCAGAGTCTCCGGCTTGTATCTCAATGTTCTTCTCCCTCTGCTAAGCTGTAGGAATGTTTGTGTGTGTGCATGCATGTGCGCGTGCAGGAACGTTATGCAAACTTTACTGTTCAAAATTTGACTTGTTGTGGATGAGGGTAACATTTAAACAGGATCGCTTTGTTGCTTTGCTCTGTTAGGCGCACTGTATTCAGAAAGTACGTTCTTTCTCTGCAGAGGTTAAAGACGAAGAGCTGGGCTGCCTCCTTCCAAGAGCCAACGGATGAATTTTTCTAGTAACTCACACATTATTACACCAGGTAGTTATTCTTTGAATCAGCCCAGTTTGAGGAAAGTGCTGATTGGCAGTGGCTGTGATGCCAATGAGGGCTGGACTCTCACACACAAACAAACCCAAATTGGATAGTTCCTGGTTTATTGGTTGCTTTCTTTTGTTTAAACAAACAAACAAAAAATTCCTTCCAGTAGCACCTTAGAGACCAACTAAGTTTGTTCTTGGTATGAGCTTTCGTGTGCATGCACACTTCTTCTGATACACTGAAACGGAAGTCACCAGACCCTTAAATATAGTGAGGGAGTGGGGAGGGGTATTACTCAGAAGGGTGGTGGGAATGGGTGTTCAGCAGGAGGAGCAAGAGGGGCCCTCAAATGCAGCAGAGGCAGATTGCCGCATTTCAAAACAGTGATGATCTCAACCTGGAATAATAATAATAATAATAATAATAATAATAATAATAATAATAAACCAACATAGGGGATGATGAACTGTGGTGGTACAAGAGAGGGCTATTGAGTGGTCAGCATCGCCATGCATTTGTGCATTCCTTTGTTTAAATCGCATGGTCTACTTTATATAAGATTGGGGCATGACTGCAAGGGCGGACCTTGGTGATGTGCTGCCCTGTGCGATGCCAGAATTTGATGCCCCTTGCCCCAGCCAAAAGCCGGATAAGGGAGGTGCTGGGCTTTGGAAAGAAGGTGTGAGGCTCTGGCAGGGTCCTAGAGCCCACCCATCTCCTTCCCAAAGCTGGAGGACTCTACGACCCTGTCATAACCCTCATGCTGCCTCCCCAAAGCCCAGCGCTTACAAGACTTTGGGAAGGAGGCAGGAAGGTGCCTGCTTGGCCCTGTGCCCTCTGCAGGGGAGCTGGTCTGACCTCTGACATATGTCCCAAGTCAGCTGGCATAACACTTGTCTGGTCCTTTGAGTCTCTGCAAGCAAATGAAAAGCTGACACAGGCGAGGGTTTGAGAGACTTACGGCACCATCTCCTTTTTTATTGTCTTATGATTGCCTTATTATTATTTTATTACGGCGCTGTAATATTATTCTCTCCCCCCCCCGTTCTCACAGTGACTTTATGCTGCCGTTTCATAATATTTTATTTGAACTAAATCCTCCTTCTTTTCATTCCAAGGAGGGCAAGACTGAAGGGATTTAATGAAGAGCGCCATCTTCTATGCGAATCAAGAGGCACCATTGCAGCTGATGGGACAACGGGGGCCAGTCGCTCCGACATTCACCCACTCCCTGGATACAAAGCAGACTCAGACTCATTTTTACTACAGCTAGGCAGCAAATTGGGCCAGGCCCTGAACACAATTGGGTCTATTCGGAGAGATCTGGGCATCAGCCGAGTTGGGTTCAGACAGCCATGCATGACTATGGGTTAGGTTGGATGGTCCAGAGAAATCTGGGGGTGTCAGAGGGCTGGGCATCAGACAGGGAGGAAGGGAAGGTATCAGGCAGAAAACCTGTGGAAAGGCTGAGACCTGGAGAGCGTAGGAGGTTGATGCCCTGCTCCCAAACAAACAGTGCCTCTGATCAACAGCTGTTGAGTGGAAGCATTGATCCTCCATGGTGTTCATGGTGGGGCCAGTGTGGTGTAGTGGTTAAGAGCGGTAGACTCGTAATCTGGGGAACTGGGTTCGCATCTCCGCTCCTCCACATGCAGCTGCTGGGTAACCTTGGGCTAGTCACACTTCTCTGAAGTCTCTCAGCCCCACTCACCTCACAGAGTGTTTGTTGTGGGGGAGGAAGGGAAAGGAGAATGTTAGCCACTTTGAGACGCCTTTGGGTAGTGATAAAGCGGGATATCAAATCCAAACTCCTCCTCCTCCTCCTCCTCCTCCTCCTCCTCCTCCTCCTCCTCCTCTTCTTCTTCTTCTCTTGCAAATGTTTTCCCTGAAGAGAAGACCCTTGTGACGGAGAACCCTGCCACCCTAGACCTTTATTTCCTCTATTTATTTCATAAAATTTATACAATCGCTTGATGGTTAAAAAAAATAATGCCACCGTCAAAGCGGTTTTGGTTTTTTTTTTTTTTTAAAAAGGGATAAGACAAGACGAATTAAGAACAAGAATACAAGGCTTTTACAAAGTTAAGATAACAATAGGTTAGAAACAGATGAAAACTCGCACCAGCTTTCTAAACATCTGGATAGGTTTGTTTAAACAAATGTGTTTTAAGCAGGCACCAAAAAGAGTACCGTCATGGCACCTGCCTGGTGTCAATAGGCAGGGAGTTCCAAAGTGTAGGTGCTGCCACACTAGAAGATTGAGTTCTTACAAATGTGGAACAGGAATGGTGTGGCACTTCCATCAATCAAAGTGGTCGTGGGCATATATGGGGTAAGGTGATCTCGCAGGTCAAGAATCAGTTCAATCAATCGACCCAGATTCTTGGCACTGCCAAGTCAAATATACCAACTTAATCTGTCCTGAGCCCAGGATCTGGTCAGTTTGGTGCCAAAGAATGTTTGCAGAGCAGGTGCCAAAAGACGTTTGCAGAGTAGGTGCCAAAGGATGTTTGCAGAGCAGGTGCCATGGGATGTTTGCAGAGTAGGTGCCACAGGGTGTTTGCAGAGCAGGTGCCATGGGATGTTCCCAGAGGAGGGCATCTTACCAAAGGCACCTGCTGCCCCCCTTGACCATTCAATTTAACCTTCAGCTGTAAGTGCCGCAGGTGCGAGACACCTTCCACTAATGCGCTGCATCCTTCCCATGTCTCCCCCTTTGTCCCGTCCTTGTCTTTCAAAATGGCTGATTATTGCTAACACGAATTAACTCATCATTACCAATCATTCCATTTGCTAAGGGTGGGTGGGTGGGAGAGGGAGATGCCTGGTAATGGCCCCCTGCAGAACGCTTTGATTTGATCCATTGTCTAAATGGATCCTGTCCCTCTGGCCTGCATCCCATTTGCAGCTCATCCCCTTGTCTCATCTGTGTGATTGATGGCAGGCAGGAATTGATTGCCGGCTGGGGTCAGGGCAAAGCCACCGACCGCCACCTGTCACATCTGTAAAATGAAATGCATGCAGTATTACTGCTGGTTGTTGTTGTCGGTGTGTGTGTGTGTGTTTTCACAACCCCAAGAACTATGCAAACAGTTCTTTGTGCCCAATGGTGTTTTTTTTGAACTGGCGTTTTCCCACGGGGCAGGTGTGGCGATCCGTTTTGAAAGGAAAACAAGCCCCCCCCCCAAAACACAATCCCTCTGAAGAAGTGCAAACTCTTGGCTGTAAATAAAGTAGCAACTTCGAATTCAGTCCCCAAAGAAAATGTTTCAGAACAGCAGCACGTGGTGACATAGACTAGTGAGAGAACAATACCATCTAAGCTTCCTGTTCTTCCTTCTCCAACCAGCAGGGCACACACACCACAGACATGGAGAGCCCGGGGTTCGATATCGGGCACTGCTGGATCTGTGTTCAGCTCCCCCAGATGGTAAACAAGTGAATTGCAGATGCAGTAAACTCCTAGACCAGGCATGGCCAAACTTGGCCTTCCAGCTGTTTTTGGACTACAACTCCCATCAGGGCCATCTTAGAGGGATCGGCCGCCGTGGCGCGGTGATCCCTTGGTGCCCCCGGCCTGCCGCCTCTCCGCCCTCCTCCCTCCCGTTCTGGCCGCCCCTCGGGAGGGGGGGTGGGTGAGCGGGGGATGAGAGGCGTGGCGTTGGCGTGGGCACTCGCACGCCGGCAGGCTTGTGGGCTGCAAGCTGGCCGCCCTCGCCTCCCAGAGCCCCAGCTGGAGTGCTGGAAGGGCGCGCAAAGCCCCGCGCCACTCCAGCTGGGGCTCTGGGAGGCGAGGGCGGCCGGCTTGCAGCCCACCCGCCCGCCGGCGCACGAATGCCTGCCCGCCCATGGGGGCAGGGGCGGGTTGGGGAGGGGGAGCCCGGTATGCCGGCGGGCTCGCGGGGGCGCCCCTAGGGGGCCCTGCGCACTGGTGTGCCGCGCCACCAGCCCCTATGGATGAGACGGCCCTGACTCCCATCATCCCTAGCTAGCAGGACCAGTGGTCAGGGATGATGGGAATTGTAGTCGCAAAACAGCTGGAGGGCCAAGTTTGGCCATGCCTGTCCTAGACTGACTCCTACCACCCAGGCTCCTTCCGGACAGGAAGCTATATAAGACGGCTTCCTGTTTTAGTTGAGCATTGTTCTCCAGTGTTTCCCCAGTTATCCTCTAGTCCTGGCTTCTCGTTGTCTCCTGGCTTCTTCTGTGGTTCTGACCGCCTTGCAATATGGTCCCTTATTATCATTTCTGTGTAACTAAACTGTATGCAATGCTTTTGCCACCCTCCTGGCTACCCCACGTTCCTGTGCAATGAATGGGGGGATGTGTTGCCCATTTATTATGAAACACATTTAATCTGCAAAACCTAAATTTACTTACAAGAGAGTAATCCCCCCAACAAACACAGTGAGACTTACTTCTGAGTAAACGTGCATAGGGCTTTGCTCTTCGTTACAGATGGCCTGCCTCTGCTTGCGTCGATACTCACTTTGGGAGAAATTTGGCGACAGAATTGTAGCCCATCGTTACTTTTAAATTGTTCTTTTGCAAGCGCTGGAGTCAAGCCCTGCTGGGAGAAGGATGCATTCTCTCTCCTCTGTGGCCTTTCCTTGATTTTCCCTGTGCCTCTTAGAATGAGTCACACATTTAGAAATCTAATGTCATGCTTCTGAGTCTCAGATGGTAACCTGAGAGTGACTGTCTACTGCTTAATTGCAGTTTTCAAGGCAGACGTTTTCTACCATTGATTCAAGGTGGCTTTTTGTTTGCCAGCCATTGTTGGAACATCTATGGCATGGCAGAAAACACCATTATGGAGCTGGGGATGTGCTATTATCCACTATGTGGCTGCTGGGAGCGTTCCCTCCTTGCACGCAACAGAGCACAATGCATACATGAACTGACAGTATACAGGCTTTAAGCTTCCTATTGCTTCCCAGTCCTTAGACATCTCAGGCTGCATAAACACCATAAATCTACTGTGTCGTCTGCTATGTCCACCCACTATTTAATAAGTCCCCCCCCCGCGCCAGAATCCTGGCAGCTGTAGTTTAGCCCTTAAAGGTAAAGGGTAAAGGGACCCTTGACCATTAGGTCTAGTTGTGGACAATTCTGGGGTTGCGGCGCTCATCTCGCTTTATTGGTCGAGGGAGCCGGTGTACAGCTTCCGGGTCATGTGGCCACCATGACTAAGCCGCTTCTGGAACGGAAACGCCATTGATCTTCCTGCTGTAGCGGTACCTATTTATCTACTTGCACTTTTGACGTGCTTTTGAGCTGCTAGGTGGGCAGGAGCAGGGACCGAACAACGGGAGCTCTCCCCATCACGGGGATTCAAACCGCCGACCTTCTGATTGGCAAGCCTGCTTGTCTTGGCTTTTTTTTTTTTTAAGGGCTTCTCCCCACGCTGCCGGGCGGAGCTGCCTGTGGGGGGGGGCAGCGAGGATGGGGGTGTCACCCTTGTGACAAGCCTGACACCCCTCCTCCTCGCTGGCCGCCTGGCAGCTCCGCCCCAGCAGCGGGGAGAAAAAAAGGAGGGCAGGCGCCAGCAAGCGCGGCGCCGCCGGTCGCGGGGGGCAGTGCCCCCCACCCCAAGTGTCACCCCCACCCTAGGGCGCTGCCCGGGCCGGCACGCCCCCCTGCCCCCACCTCGCTACACCCCTGCCCTCTTCCTCCATGAATTTGTCCAATCCTCTTCTAAAGAAATCTAAGTTGGTGGCCATCACTGCCTCCTACAGGAGGAAGTTCCATAGTTTAACTATGCACTGTGTGGAATCATAGAATCCTAGAATCCTAGAATCATAGAATTGGAAGAGACCACAAGGGCCATCCAGTCCAACCCCCTGCCAAGCAGGAAACACCATCAAAGCATTCCTGACAGATGGCTGTCAAGCCTCCGCTTAAAAACCTCCAAAGAAGGAGACTCCACCACACTCCTTGGTAGCAAATTCCACTGCCAAACAGCTCTCACTGTCAGGAAGTTCTTCCTAATGTTCAGGTGGAATCTTCTTTCTTGTAGTTTGAATCCATTGCTCCGTGTCCGCTTCTCTGGAGCAGCAGAAAACAACCTTTCTCCCTCCTCCATTTGACATCCTTTGATATATTTGAACATGGCTATCATATCACCCCTTAACCTTCTCTTCTCCAGGCTAAACATACCCAGCTCCCTAAGCTGTTCCTCATAAGGCATTGTTTCCAGGCCTTTGACCATTTTGGTTGCCCTCTTCTGGACACGTTCCAGCTTGTCAGTATCCTTCTTGAACTGTGGTGCCCAGAACTGGACACAGTATTCCAGGTGAGGTCTGACCAGAGCAGAATATAGTGGTACTATTACCTCCCTTGATCTAGACGCTATACTCCTATTGATGCAGCCCAGAATTGCATTGGCTGTTTTAGCCAATGACTTTCTTTTGTCTGTCCCGAATTTTCCAACATTCATTTGATGTCCACGAGTTCCAAAGTTACCAGAGAGGAAGAAAAGTTTTCCCCTTTCCCCTTTCCCCATTCTGTGCATAATTTTATAAACTTCTATGATATCACAGTTGATTGGGAGCTCTTGCAAAGCAAACTCGCTTCCCCTCCAGATTAGACTTATGTGATAAGGAAACGGGGTGGGGGAAATGCACTTCAACCAAAGGCAATGGGTTTTTTTTGGATCTGAAGAGAGTCAGAACGCTTATGGGTGGAGACAATGGGTTTTATTGGTTGCACAGCAAGCATTAGACATTAACATGCACAATAAACCTAAAGCAGCCTAATCAGACTAAGCAAGGCACACTGCTGAGCTCTTAAACACAACTAGAACAAAAGCCTCCCCCCCCCAGCCTGTTTTATTCTTATGTTCCAACCGCTGCCAGAGAACCCTTAGACTTGACAGCGAACAAACCCCCTTGTTCCTTGCCGGCACAAAGCGCCATCCCTGGATCTCCTGGTTTTTGCTGATTTCTCCCTGCCAGCGCCTGCAGCGCTCATATTTATAGAGCATATCCTGCTGAGTAAGCTTGCTGGTGTGTTACTCATGCCCATGTGGGTACACACCAGCGGACTTACGACTGCTGCAGCTGTCTCATGAGACTGCTTCCGAAGGCCGCAGCATGTGACTTCACTCAAACTATCAATCACAGGTCATGGAGTTCCTGCTTTGCCTGCACTGCATTCTTGCAATAGTGGGGACTAGACTGGATAGCTCAGTTGGTTAGAGCAATGGTACTGATGATGGCGAGGTTGCAGGTTCGATCCCCGTATGGGGGCAGCTGCATATTCCTGCATTGCAGGGGGTTGGACTAGATGACCGTTAGGGACCCTTCCAACTCTACAGTTCTATGGTGCTATGATTCTTTACCTGAAAAGCAAACGTCCTGTGTCCGGGTAGCGAAAGGGGTAATTAATTGCCAAGCACCATTCCTAACTCCTCATCATCGCAAAGGTCTTCCGGGTATGTCCCAGTGCAAATGTAGGCTAACCCTTGCTTTGACGCAGGCATAAGAACATCAGAAAAGCCTGCTGGATCAGGCAAATGGCCCATCTAGTCCAGCATCCTGATCTCACAGTGGCCAACCAGATGCCTGTGGGAAACCCGCAAGCAGGATTCGAACACAAGACCCCCCCTCCTCTCCTGTAGTTTCTAGCAACTGGTGTTCAGTAGCATTGCTGCCTCCTACTGTGGAGCTGAAGCACAGCCACCATGGCTTGTAGCCACCAATAGCAGTCTTCTCCATGAATTTAAAGCCATCTAAGGCCATGAATTATGGTGCTGGAGGAGACTCTTGAGAGTCCCATGGACTGCAAAAAGATCAAACTTATCCATCCTTAAAGAAATCAGCCTTGAGTGCCCACTGGAAGGGCAGATCCTGAAGCTGAGGCTCCAGTACTTTGGACACCTCATGAGAAGAGAAGACTCCCTGGAAAAGACCCTGATGTTGGGAAAGATTGAGGGCACAAGGAGAAGGGGACGACAGAGGATGAAGAAGAAGAAGAAGAAGAAGAAGAAGAAGAAGAAGAAGAAGAAGAAGAAGAAGAAGAAGAAGAAGAAGAGGAGTTTGGATTTGATATCCCGTTTTATCACTACCCGAAGGAGTCTCAAAGCGGCTAACATTCTCCTTTCCCTTCCTCCCCCACAACAAAAACTCTGTGAGGTCAGTGGGGCTGAGAGACTTCAGAGAAGTGTGACTAGCCCAAGGTCACCCAGCAGCTGCATGTGGAGGAGTGGAGACATGAACCCGGTTCCCCAGATTACGCGTCTATCGCTCTTAACCACTACACCACACTGGCTCCGCCAGTGAGATGGTGGGGCAGTGTTCTCGAAGCGACTGACATGAGTTTGGCCAAACTGCGGGAGGCAGTGGAGGATAGGTGTGCCTGGTGTGCTCTGGTCCATGGGGTCGCGAAGAGTCGGACACGACTGAACGACTGAACAACAACAATAGCAAGGCATTCAGTGTAGGCAAATGAAGGGAGCCTTGCTCAGTGCCCCCAGAAGATAGGCCTGGCTAAGGAAGAAGGCTCCAAACTCCTTGTCCTACCTCCAAATTTCGACACCTAAGGTGAAAGGCACCCGGTGGCTGATGGAGCTAAGCTAATGCAGCCTTTCAGTTGCACGGAGCTGCCTCCATTATCTGATAAGAGCTCAGGGATCCCCCCTCTGCAATTCACCACGATCAAATGCCTCCAACTCCCGGCTCCGCATGCCCTTGACCTGTTTTATTTAGCCGTTCCTCCTGCTCCTCCGCTCTCTGCAGATTAGCTCTGCTGCCAGCCTCCCCAGAAGGGCAGCCTGCCAAGAGACCCCCATCGCCTCGCCTCTCCCTCGCCATTGCTGAATAATAAATAGGAGCTAAGTGGTGGCTTTGTGCCAGGGTAGCACGGCTTAAAGATAGTCCCCTCGGATCTCAGATCGATAGCACTTAGCCGTGTGCTTTCATACTCAAAGTCAAGCGAGCAAAACTCGTTGGCTCCCCCATAAGTACTACTGGGTAGGGTGGGGGCCCCCACAAATGGCTGCCTGCTTCTCACACTGGTTTGGGAGGGATCGCCATGGCTCAGAGGTAAAGAAAAGGATTGAACTTGGGACCTTCTGCATGCAAATGTTCTACCACTGAGTTCCCTAACTGCGAACATTGCTGTTGTTATTGGCACCTGTCTGTCTCGAGAGACAATGGAGCGTGCCTCCGGGGGTGAAGCCAAACCGCTGTGTCAGCAGCACCAGTGACCTCCTCGGGGCACAAGCCTGGGCAGTGTGTACCAGTGGCATAACGTGGGTTGCCAGTGCACGTGGCTGTGTCAAGGTGGAAGGTGGGTGGGAAACAGATAGAATACGCATGCACATTTAACTGCCTAATGGCATCCACATCACCCAGGAAATCACAGCCACAGAGGTAAGAAAAGAAGAGTCGTTCTGTTATCTAGAGAGGTCACTTCCTGGTTCTCACGGAGAAGCTGTTTTCAATAGAGCCCAGTGACGGAAGCACAGAAGCTGTAGTTAGGCAGTACAGTGGTACCCCCGGTTATGAATTTAATTCGTTCCGGAGGTCTGTTCTCAACCTGAACTCACTCGTAACATGAGGTGCGCTTTCGCTAATGGCGCCTCCCGCTGCTCCCACGCGTGCACCTTCCGCTCGCATCCCGGGGCAAAGGTCGCAACCAGGAGCATCTGCTTCCGGGTTAGCTGGGCTCGTAACCTGCAGCATTCGCAAGGGGGGGGTACGTAACACGAGGTTCCACTGTACTGGGTGTTGAAAATTTGTGCCCCCTAACCATTTTGTGCCTGGGGCAACCACCCCTATGCTCTGCCCCCCCGTGATATGCTGCTGGTGTGTATGGAGTCCTGGGCTGCCCTGGTGATGAGACCCCCCCCCCCATTGGTCCCACTGATGTGGTCCAAAGGAAAGCAGAGGAAGATGTTTGGCACCAGCTTGACTGCAGGAGTTGCAGGAAGGAAACATACAACACACCTTCCAACAATATTAGGGACTCCACTCCAGATTTGTGTAGAGTTTACTCCTGAGCCTTTTAGTGAAGCGACCTTTTACCGAGCCAGACCCTTAGTCCATCTAGGACAGTGTTGTCTACACTGACTGTAAGCAGCTCTCTAGGGTTTCATACAGTGTCCTCTCTAAGCCCCACCTGAGCCAGGGCCAGGGCTTGAGCCTGAAGGATCCCCACCTGTGCTGGATCCGCAGGTGCAGGCATCAGCAGAGTCTGCTCTGGCTCCTGATGGGAGGGAGGACCCATTGCCTGCAGGTGCTCCACTCCCAGCGTCTTCAGAGGAAGCTGAGGCAGCCCCTGGGTCCAGTAACTCACCAGCCTCTTCTGAGCTGCAGAGGCTCAGGACAGAGAGGCGAAGAGAGCTAAGTGCCTACAGGAGGAGTGCTCGCCTCCAGGCTCGGAGGAGAGGCGAGTCTCCGGAGGATCGGGGCCACCCTAAGCATAGAGCCAGATAAAAGCCAGCCAGACCCAGCCCAAGTTGCGTGAGCAACTTAGTTGCAAGCGTGTGCTCAACCTGCAACCTTGTGCCTGAACCTGCCTTGGACCTTGACCTGCTCCCTGCCTCGCTCCCCGTCAGACTGACCTCCTTTGTACCCCTAGACCCAGGACTGGACTTGGACCTTGCTTTATGGACAGACCCCTGGGGCCAGCACATTACCTCTGAGTCATGGCCAACCTCTATCAAACCAATGTGAGCAGAAGGAGGCCATCTTTTGTGGGTCCCCCACCACACCCTTTCCCGTGGGTATGTATGAAGGGATGCAAGAGGCGTTATCTCTGTAGCATTTGATCCATGTTTCTGGATTTTACCCGGCAGCAGTAAGGACAGCTTTATCAAAAAAGAGAGCTTCTTTCTTTGAAGACTGAAGGATCTGCGTTGAGATTCCCTAAGCACCGCCGAGTGCCCTCGTTCATTATCGCCATCAATGTGTCTGGCTTGGCAGACGCACTGCCCAGGACCGCAGACCTCTGGCGTGCCATGACGCTTCTGTGGCATGAGGTTTCATCAAGGGAGACCAGACAACGGGAGCTCGATTTAACATGCAGCAATGAGCGTCGGGATTACAGGGGTTTAAGATGTAACAAAAGGTGAGAGCTAACTTGACATTTTGATTGACTTACAATAGCAGTTGTTAGAGATGGATTATCCCGCCAAGGGCAGAGAGGGGAATCTATTATTGGAGCAGTCAGTCTCCAGGACAAAAGGAGATTTGAGGGGGGAGCTCATGGTTTCGGCGGCAAAGGATTGTGGGATAAGGTGCAGGTTGCTCCGGCAGCTTTTGGCCAAACCATCCCAATATAAAAGCTGAAGGACAACTGAATTTGCTTTGGGATCAGAAACTCAGGGAACGTCATCTGTTATCAGTGGGTAATGATGATAAATAGCTAACATCCCAGCATCCTGAGCTGGCATAGCCAATGGTCAGGGATGGTGGGAGTTGTTATATATTCAGTGGTCTGTGTTTGCCTGAGCTTGAGTCTGGACTAAGGATTCTGAGCTCCTGTGTTCTGATTCGATACATGATGTCCAATCGCAGAACATTTCAGTATTTGGGCCTCTGCCATTGGCCCTTGAACTCTGAGTCATGATTCGCAGCTTGGAAGTTTAGACAGCCAATCACGTTGGGAGTGGGAGTGGCCCAGGCTTTCAGGAATGTATATAAGCAGTTGCCTTTGCCTCTGTTGTCCAGTTATGTCGTTCAGTAAAGGGTCTTGCTGTTATCGCTGTGTTCTTGCCTCGTGGGAACCCACATACACTTCACTGGCGACGAAGGTGGGATGCTAGGCTAGGTATACAGCCCTGGCTAGCTTCCACAAGCTGAAATCACTGCTGGGGAACTGTCGCCTCAGCTGAGCTGAAATCACTGACTGCAGCCCCAAGGCAGATCATACAGAGCAGGCATCATGGCCACCCAGGGCTTGAGTTCCTCCTCGCAGCCAATAAGGTGACTGACCCTGAAGTGAAGTGGGCTACGCCGTTCAGTGTGTGTGGACCTGCTATGTTCAACATCTGGGAAGCCAAGGCTGAAGAAGACTAGGCTACAGCATCAATTGCTGCATAGACCTCTTCAGCTATCCTGATTCACTGGGGAATAAAATGAGTTGTCTGAATCTGCTTGAGACGTAAAGCCAAAAGAGCACAAGGAGAGAGCCAAGCTTATCCTCAGGCATGGATTTTGCAGATGGCAGATTGGGAGACAGATGCTCTTGTGCAGTAGCGGCTCACGTCTGTGAGGCTAGTTCAAGAGAACTTATTGGTGCTTTGTGCAACACGGGAAATGATGGGCAAATTCCACCATCATTCATTTGGATTGCAGATGCCCAAATTTCCTGGCCTAGATCTGCCACCTTCCTCCTGCCCCAGGTACTGAACCACCCTGAGTAGCTATTTGAATATGCACAAATGCATGCAAGCCCAGAGATTTATTGTTCTCTGCTGCAGTGTCTATTGATCTGTCAGAACTATTTGTCTGTCTAGTGCTAGCCCTGTCAAGGAAAGAGGTCTGCTGCATATTCTTAAAACTTGGCTTATTCTCACCCACCCATATGCTCTGCTACAGATTTGACCAAGCACAAACAGCAGTGAATGGAAAACAGAACTAGAGCTGTTCCCTAACCCCCGTTCCTAAACATCAACAGAATTGCAGTATGGCTCCAATGGCTTAGAGTTGTCTCTCTCACTCTCTGCAGAGTGGGTGGGGAGAGAGAAGGCAATACTTCAGTTACTCAGCACTTCGAAGGTCAATGCAACAACCTTCCTCCAGCTCCTGAGAGTGATCTCTCTCCCCCCTCTCCCTCTCACTCCCTCTTTCATCAACAATGCAGGCTCCTTTTGCCACTCTCAAATAAAGCAAATAATAATAATAATAATAATAATAATAATAATAATAATAATAATTGAATCCATGCACTAAGAAACAGGGGCAAAGCAAAAAACAGGGCTTAATGCAATCTCAGAATGTTAGTGAGTACAACCTGGGCCAAGTCATTCATCAAACTTCAATCCAATTAACTCAGGATGCATTGATGCTCAATGTTCTTTCACGGGGACCCAGGAACGGCCATGGCAACTCATATCACTCTGACCCAGTATGTAATTTTATGGGGGGCGGGGGGCAGGAAGAGAATGTGTTTTCCAAGCATGGGGCACTCTTAATCAGCTTCTTACTTGGTGACCAGCTGAGCTTTGAGAAATTCTCTTGCTTGCATGTTAAAATAAAAGTACCACTGCCTCTCTAGTTCAGCATCCTGTATCCTGCACTAACCAACAAAGATGCTTTGGGGAATGCCTACAAGGAGGTGAAGAGGGCAAGATCCATCTTCTGCTGTTGTTCCCCCAATGACTGGTCATCATGCTGTCTCCAGCAATGGAGGTATTAAGGTTGTTTTCTGCTGCTCCAGAGAAGCGGACATGGGGCAATGCATTCAAACTACAAGAAAGAAGATTCCACCTAAACATTAGGAAGAACTTCCTGACAGTGAGAGCTGTTCGGCAGTGGAATTTGCTGCCAAGGAGTGTGGTGGAGTCTCCTTCTTTGGAGGTCTTTAAGCGGAGGCTTGACAGCCATCTGTCAGGAATGCTTTGATGGTGTTTCCTGCTTGGCAGGGGGTCGGACTGGATGGCCCTTGTGGTCTCTTCCAACTCTATGATTCTATGATTCTATTACATAGCCATCATGACTTATGTCTCAGCTACACTTCCATTTGGTCCTTGACAGGTCTAAGAGGTTAATAATAGCATCAATAATAATAATTTATATGCTGCCCACATGACTGGGTTGCCCTAGACACTCTGGGCGGCTCCCAACAAAATATTAAAAACACAATACAACCTCAAACATTAAAAACTTGTCTTTTGGGGGCTTGGCTTTCCCCCTCCTCCTTTAGGTAGGGTAAGGTAAAGGACCCCTGGACGGTCAAGTCCAGTCAAAGGTGGCTATGGGGTTGGGGCACTCATCTCACTTCAGGCCAAGAGAGCCAGCGTTTGTCCACAGATACCTTTCCGGGTCATGTGGCCAGCATGACTAATGGAGACGCCATTTACCTTCCCACTGCAGTGGTACCTATTTATCTACTTGCACTGGTATGCTTTTGAAGTGCTAGGTTGGCAGGAGCTGGGACAGAGAAATGGGAGCTCACTCTGTTGCGGGGATTTGAGCCACCGACCTTCTGATTGGCAAGCCCAAGAGGCTCAATGGTTTAGACCACAGCGCCACCCAGCTAGGCTGAGTGGCAGTGACTGGCCCAAGATGAGGCCTAGTGATCATCATTGGGGATTTGAACCCTGGTCTCCCAGGTCCTAGTCTCACACCATAACCATTACACCACACTGCCTTCTCAGGGCTCTGGCAGCAGTTGAGGGCAGTTAGGAACGCTCTGTGCTCTTGACACAG
This sequence comes from Lacerta agilis, assembly GCF_009819535.1. NCBI lineage: Eukaryota > Metazoa > Chordata > Lepidosauria > Squamata > Lacertidae > Lacerta > Lacerta agilis. The sequence goes on along the minus strand of NC_046321.1, from coordinate 6,643,816 downwards.
ATTTGTACGTTTTAAGGGAACCGTTCTTCCTGCACACAGCCCCAAAAGATGCTACTTTGAGCTCTTGATCGGACCTGAATTGAAAGGGATAAACAAACTTAAACAGAAAAATCAGCACATTATTAACCCCCAGAAGCACATAGACACATAGAGGGATTAATAAAATAGATAGAAACACCTGCAGGAAGCTTCTGCTAAATCGTGTTTTCTGTCCTGTCTTGTCCTTTGAAAACCATTGTTTTGCCATTACATAAACATATGTAGTTAAAGGAGGGGGGGTTGAGATATATTATGTTGCAGCAGTAAGCAATACATAAAATGTCTCCTATGTTTATTTATTAAAAAAAAAGAATTATGCAAATATGGCCCTTCCATGCGAAATAATAAAAATGTAAAACACATCTTAATAACACACCATTCCAATTTAGAATGCTGAAAGGGGGAGAAACAGAGCAGGGAGTTGGTGAGGGTGGGTTTTTTTGGGGGCTATTTATTATTAATATTATTGAATCCAGCGCTCGGATCCTGCACGCTGCCAGCTTCCCTGGAGGAATTGGAACATTGGACGTCAAGTACGATTGCCACGGTCGAATTCTTCATTTGGAGCTCACCAGGGATAATGCGGCCGGCGTGACAAATCCAATACTTTTGCACATCTTTATTGGAGAGTATGGAGCCTCCTTCTCTCTCTCTCTCTCTCTCTCTCTCTCTCTCTCTCTCTCTCTCTCTCTCTCTCTCTCTCTCTCTCTCTCTCTCTCTCCCCCCTCTCTCTCCACCCACCCACCCACACCCTTTGCTTTGTGGGAAAGGAAACTCCTCTCCCAAGACCCCCGTGGGAACCTAACAAGCCAGAGCATTGGTCTATATACTGTCATGTATCGGTGACATTGACCTGCTGCAGAGCCCTAAGGTTTCAGGCTGGAGACCTTCCCAGCCCAACGTGGAGATGCCAGGGATCAAACCCGTCTCCCCATCGCTGCCCCCTGTGGCAGGGAGTCCCACAGTTCAACTATGCACTGCGTGTAGAAGGATTTCGTTTTATCTGACCGGAATCTTCCAACATTCTGCTTCATTGGATGTCCACGGGTTCCAGTGTTTCGAGAGAGAGAGAGAGAGAGAGAGAGAGAGAGAGAGAGAGAGAGAAGAACGTTTCTCTACCCACGTTTCTCCATGCCGTGTGTAAGTCTCCTGCCTCGGTGCCTCAAAGTTTCCTAGATATTTCACCTAATGGGCAACTCCCATGTTCACTTCGACCAATCGTATCTAACCAGCTGCAGGAATCTACCTGCAATAACCTTTTTTGTTGTTCAGTCGTTCAGTCGTGTCCGACTCTTCGTGACCCCATGGACCAGAGCACGCCAGGCACACCTATCCTTCACTGCCTCCCGCAGTTTGGCCAAACTCATGTTAGTAGCTTCGAGAACACTGTCCATCCATCTCATCCTCTGTCGTCCCCTTCTCCTTGTGCCCTCCATCTTTCCCAACATCAGGGTCTTTTTCCAGGGAGTCTTCTCTTCTCATGAGGTGGCCAAAGTACTGGAGCCTCAGCTTCAGGATCTGTCCTTCTAGTGAGCACTCAGGGCAAATTTCTTTGAGAATGGATAGGTTTGATCTTCTTGCAGTCCATGGGACTCTCAAGAGTCTCCTCCAGCACCACAATTCAAAAGCATCAATTCTTCGGCGATCAGCCTTCTTGATGGTCCAGCTCTCACTTCCGTACATACTTTCCTCCATACTTCAGGCTTTCTGTAGTTCAACCGTCTCTAAATTTAATAAAGTTAATTTAAGCAAATAAGCAATATCCCTGCTTTTTAACCTTTCTAGCCTCAATATTTGGTGCCTTCTGTCGCTTTCAAGGCTTCACTATTAAAAGTTTTGATCTGGTAAATATTACTCCAGGGGTCCTTTTAATGCAATCCTTTGAAAAATGGTTGAGTAATTCTTTGTTAAGTTCTTGCCGCCTCCTACTGCCTTTAAGGAGCACAGGAGCTGCCTTATTCCAGGATTCTTTGGGGGGAAGGAGTCAAAGGTGGCAGGGACGAAGCAGCACTTTCCGTTTTATCTCAACTACAAAACGCGCCATGCCAGCCCTGGCTCTCAGCCTTAACACCCCAAAAGATTTTGCTTCTTCCTTCGTCACAAGTTTGGATCCAGCACAGAGCAAGCAAGTCTCTGCAGACTGAGCTACATTAGTAAAGAAACAACGATTTGAATGTGCTATAAACACGCAACACCAGATGGCGCCAGAGAGCAGAAAATTTTTCTACACAATTTTTCATAGGGGTTCCCCCCATCACTTTGGTTATAACCAGTGTGTTCTTTTCTGGTGGGATGCAGGGGTACGCATACCCCTAAACATTTTGTGAATCTAAGTTTGGCCTCATTGAGTGGCAGTATTTCAATATGAGGAGGAAAATGAGAGTACCCATAAACATTTTTTTAAAAGAAAAAAGCACTGGTTATAATTATCTAATTTCTGACTTTTTTATAGCATTCCCCCCCTGTGTGTAGATCTACCCTGTGCCTCCAGCTTCCAGCCTGCTTCCAGCTCAGATCTTGCACGCTACACACTCCCTCTGCCCTTGTTTATTGCATTATATCCCAGCTTTTAAAAAATTGCATTTATATTCCCAGCGGCCTTTGAAGACAGCTTGGAAACTTCATCTGGTGCAGAATTCAGTGGCCAGGTTGCTCACCGAGGCTAGACCATTAGAGCATATAACAGCAATCCTTGTGTCGGTATCTTTTATCATATGTGGTGGGAGTGTAAGAAGGTGAGAGCATATTGGGACATGATATATCATGAGTTAAGAAAAATGTTGAAATATAATTTTGTTAAGAAACCTGAAGCTTTTTTACTAGGTATTGTAGGTACAGACACTGAAAAAAAGGACATTAAGCTTTTCCAATATGCAGTGACTGCAGCTAGGATTTTGCTAGCACAAAGGTGGAAACAAGAAGAATTACCGACGAAAGAAGAATGGACAGTGAAATTGATGGAGTATGCAGAACTGGATAAAATGACGGGAAGAATCCGGGAACAGCGGGACCAGAAATTCATCAAAGACTGGTTAAAGTTTACGAACTATCTGAAAGACAATTTGCAATTGAATACGCTAATAGGACTTCAAGAAGTTTTGTAGTTAATGTGTAGAAATATTATTGTAATTATGGTAGTTAGAGTATGTATGAGATTTATGATAATGTAAGCAATGGTTGATCAAAGAAGTATATTACTAAGATATATTTTGAAAGCCACGTGGAAGGTCTGAGGGAAGTCACGGCTATGTTAGCCAAAACTGGAATATGTATGTGAATGTATGTTTGACTTTTTGTTGTAGTATAGTATAAAATAATAAAAATCATTTATATATAAAAAAACAGCAATCCTTGCCCGACTGCACTAGCTACCCATCAGTTTCTGCACCCAATTCAAAGTGCTGCTTTTGACTTATAAACCCTTAAACAGTTCAGAACAAAAATACCTGAAAGACTGCTTCTTCCCTTATGAACTGAAGCGGATCCTGCAATCATTATCTGAGACCCTTCTTTGTGTGCCTCCTTCACAAGAGATTAGGAGGGTGGCAACATGAGAACAGGCCTTTTCTGCAGTGGCTCCCAGTCTGTGCAATGCTCTCCCCTGGTAGGTTTGTGTGGCACTTTCATTATAAATCTTTAGGCACCAGACAAAAACGTTCCTCTTCAACCAGGCCTTTGATTGATTCACAGTCTATGTCCTTTTCAATGTGTTTGTGCGAGGGGTTATTCTTTTGTTTTGTTCTTGTTTTTATTATAATAATAATAATAATAATAATAATAATAATAATAATAATAATAATAATTTTATTTATACCCCGCCCTTCCCAGCCAAAGAACCGGGCTCAGGGCGGCTAACATCAATTAAAATCACAACAAAAAGCATAAAAACGATCAATTTAAAATAACAGATTAAAATACAAATTTAAAATTCAATTAAAACTGCAGGTCTCAATTTCAAAATAACCCACCAATAAAAGATGAAGCATAAATATTAAACAGAAACCAACCCAAAGGCCAGGTGGAACAGCTCCGTCTTGCAGGCCCTGCGGAAAGATGCCAAATCCCGCAGGGCCCTGGTCTCCTGTGATAGGCTGTTCCACCAAGTCGGGGCCAATATTGAGAAGGCCCTGGCCCTAGTTGAGGCCAACCTAACGTCTTTGTTGCTCGGGACCTCCAAAAGATTATCACTTGAGGACCTTAAGGTCCTACATGGGACATGTATGTACCTTGTGGTTTTCTTAAAGAAATGGGAGTGCCGGATCACCTCATCCGTCTCCTGAGAAATCTCTATGTGGGTCAAGAAGCTACAGTTAGAACTGGATATGGAACAACTGATTGGTTCAAAATTGGGAAAGGAGTACGACAAGGCTGTATATTGTCTCCCTGCTTATTTAACTTATATGCAGAATTCATCATGCGAAAGGCTGGACTGAATGAATCCCAAACCGGAATTAAGATTGCCAGAAAAAATATCAACAACCTCAGATATGCTGATGATACTACGACTGAACAACAACAACACCTTGTGGTTTTATTCTGTTTTTTTATGCTGCAGACCTGGCCTGTGCCGCAAACTAGATTGAATGAACACTCACACCAGAGTGCTCTCTAAATTGATAGTTATACTCTTTTATATATTAACCTTTTATGCTCTTCCACATCCGTTTAATGCCCCAGCCCTAACCCTTCTTTTAGATTTATTTTTAGTTTCTTTTGGATTCTTATAGTCTTTTTTTTTTTTTTAATAAGAATTTATTGACATTTTTACTTATAACAACATACAACCTTAACCACACCTACATTTATACACATACAAAACAAATACAATTACACATCTAATACAAAAATTGCCATGATTTTTCTTCTTAATTAGACGTCTCAAAAAAAAAATTCTTTTTCCAATCTTGACAGTTGACTTCCCCTGCCTTTTCACCTTCGAGTATGTATCCATAATCTACTTTTTAACCTCTTCATTTAAAAAATTAAACTTAATTATATATATAAAGTAAAACATTCATCTTAATCTTCATCTTAGTCTTAATCGTCTTAATCTATAAACTTAAACCACTTAAAATGACTTCATTTATACTACATCCTCATAAATCCTCACAGATCATCCTCATCAAATCTATCTCTTCTATCCTTTGAACTGCTGCTAATAACATAAAAACTTGAAATATCTCTTTTCATGTTCAAACAAATAATAAAACAAACTATTGTTGACAGTGTTCACCCTCCGATTTCAAAATACCATAACAGATTGCTTTAGATTTTACTTAATACTTCACCCCACACCCCCTCTGTCCATTCTTCTTCTCCTGATGGCATCAGCACTGAACTTCCATGCAACTTCCCTCTCCCAACGTCCACAGATCCAGGCACAGTCCAAAGCTCTCCTTGCCACGAGCTCCGAGGTATCCAACTCTCCCTCTCTCAGCTTCTCCGGTTCTTTGTAGCATTCCTTTTCTTCTTGTAAATACCTTAATTCTCTGTCCCTGGCCCCCGAGCTCACACCTCGGGGACTGGATATAGCAAATCTTGACATCGCCTTGGGGCTGCCACCCCCAACAAGCGAATTTCTTCTCCGAAGTAGCTCATTCATTTCTTCCCATCTTTCCATCCATCCTCTCAGCTCTTTGACAAGATTTTCTTCCAAAGTGTCAAAAGTTTTGTTAGCCTCCTCTGTGGGCAGTTGGTTCCATTTCAGACCCCCACACAAGACTTTGACTTTTCTGTAAATTAGTTCCACCTTCAAGGCAGTGAGCCTTTGTTCATCTGTTAGTCCAGAGTTCAATACCAGTTCAAGGACGAAACCCAGCATACTGGCAGAGGAGGAGGAAGTGGGTATCATATTTCTTCTCCTGTCTCTTTGTTCGTCGCCATTTTCCTAAGCTGGAGCGCAAACACCGCAACTTTAAATAGAGATATTTTCCGCTAGTTGGCTTCCCAAGAAAAAAGTTTGCCAGTCTCATGTATCGATTTTAGATACTTTATAACCAGTTCTGTGGCAGCAATCCCTCAAATTGGTTAATTTCTTAGGCTCGAAGGGAGGGAGGCAGGCTGCCTTTCTCCTTCCCCCCGGGTCGTTCCAAAAACACGATTTCTGCCAAGATTATTTACTCACGACCACCGGGTTCCTTTAGCTCCATTCTTCACAGGTAGAACTTAGACGCTCACCGCGGGCTTTGCCGCCGCATTTGCATCCCGGTTGGGGCATATCCCCGTAAGCCCGGCTCCGTTGTCCCTTCACCCCCACTCCCCCTTTACAGGGGGGCAGGGGAAGGGTTCGGAGCCTCCGCGGGCGCAGCCGGGGAGCCCAGGGTGCGGGACGCTCTTCCCGCACCCCAACCGGAGCCGCGCGCTGCGGTAGCGCGGCTCCTAACCCCCGGGATGGACAAGGCGCTTCAGACCCGAAGCAGCCTTCGACCACCCGGCGATGGCGTCGCCGCCGGAAGTGGATTCTTATAGTCTTTTATTTATACCTTCTGTTTTAATACTTTTTACCTTTCCAAAATATTTTACAGATTCTAAATGATTGCACCCCACCCTACTTACTCTGGTCTATTACTGTAATTAAGATTTGATGCTGCTGCTGCTGCAGACCACCCTGTGATCTTCATATGAAAGGCAGCATGTAAATTTAATAAATAATAATGAAATTAAAATAATAGATCAGGCTGTGAAAGTTATTGACTGGCCCAAGGCCACCCTGAGCAGGGATTCAAACCTTGGTCTCCCAGGCCCTAGTCCTAAAACTGCTACATCACACTTTTTTCTCTTTTTAATTGAAGATTTTCTTGATTTACATAAGTGTGTGCAATGTCTCTCTCGTATTTTTCCCATGTAACATTTTTACAAATCGGTTTTGGTCATTGTTAGGTTGTGGGTGGACACAGCAGACGACACAGTGATTTTCAGGCAACTCTTGTTTATTCTCAGGCTGGAACAGAAGTGAGCTGAAGGGCTCAGCAGCCTGCTTGTATAGAACTCAGCTACAATGCAACAGTAACAACTTTCTGTAGTTACCCAATCCCTGAACGTCACTTTTCAATCCTTCATTTGCATGTGCGGACCTGAGTGAAAACTGCAGCAGAATGAACTATATACACATACCCCTAGTGGCCTAGGGTGAGAAATTCAACACATAACACCCCTCCCCACCGAGATAAGGCATTAGGTTACAATCATAGTGGTTCCATTATATACAGCAATACTCTTGTTGGTTCATTAAGGCACATAGCATATCAGTTTCAATTTTCCCCATTTGCAAGCAAACTACTTCTATTTACAATGCAGCATTACGTGTGCAAATTGTTGGTAACATAGTCTTTTAAATAAGCCGGGCGTTTGGAAACCCTACCTGGCCGCCGTGGGCCAGTATCAGAGTCCGGTTGGCTGCTCGAGTCCTGTTGCGACCGCAGTGCCATATTGATTTGTACGCTGTCGGTAGATTTTTGTCGTTGTCTTGTTGGGCTGTGCGTGTGATGAAGGGGAACCATACCGGGGTGAAGGTGTCTTCTTCTGTTTGTCCCCGTGTCAGTCTCAGGCTACTGATTAGTTTTTCTAGTAGGGCTGTTTCCCATACTACTTGGTACCATTGGTCTACAAATGTTGCCCTGAACTCAATATATTAAGAAAAGTACTGGGAAAAGGAGCTGACTTTGTTACTCTGGAGTGATTTCAGCATAATAATCATAAAAAGGGTTCCATGCTGCTATCATGATAGCTTCCACAATGCCTGAGTCAAGGAACATGTGCATCTCGCTTGCAGCCAATGGACAACTCAGCCTGTTCACTGGCACGTTAAGCAAGTGTTAATTGCTCATCTCAGCTTATTTCCTTCCCCAACTGCATCTTCCACCAGCAAATTTGACGGCATCCCCCTTCCAGGTGTGTTCATGGTCCAGGCAGAGGGGGAAATGGAACATGGGACTGCCTTCTGCTCTCTGCAAGGGTTCGGAGCTCATCTCCTCCCATTCAGCCTCAGGAATATATCCTTCGTCATCCTGCTTTTCACACCCTGCAGTTAGAGCCAGGAGAGGTGAGAGCAGTCGCTATAGTAACTCCTTTCAAGCCTTCTGCTAATTCTGTTCCCTTGCTTTCCGAGAAAGGTTCTTAATTTTCCCTTCCTCTCGTTTTCCCCCTAGAGCTGCTTTGGATGTTCATTTTCATTCTATTTTAATTTTTTTTTTTTTTGTATTTCCAGGAGAACAAATCCAGTGTTATCTCCCCGGTGTCCCAAGATGCTCAAGTCCTGGATTCAGTCATAGGCTGTGTGCCTCAAAGGGGGAGACATAGTTAGAGATGTCCCCCCCCCATCTGTCTGCATGGAGTGTGGAAATGAGAGATGGGTTCCTCTGCATCCATATTTATTTATTTATTGATTATTTGCATATTTTAAAGTTTCCACATACAAAGTTCCAGCATCTCAAATACAACAAGCAACAATCGTGGACAAAGAAAGAGAAGAAAAGAGAAAGAAAAAAGAGAAAACAACGAAAGTGCCTTACATTAATAATAAAGTTATTTACAATACCGATATATTAATCCGTGTCATGCTTTACACTGTAACTTCTTACTGTATCACCTATTGAACACTGCCTAAATAGTGAATCAATAGATAATAATAATATAAAAAAGATAAAAAGAAAAATAGTTAAAAAAAAATTAAAAAAATAATAATAATTAAAAAAAAATAATAAAAAAAGAAAAAAGAAAAAAAGAGAAAAGAAAAAAAAGAAAAAAAAATTAGATAAATAAAAACCAAATATCTCCCCACATAGTTTACGACTTCCTGACAAACCCCTTCGCTTGAACAAAAATTTATATGAATGCTTTCAATCCCTTGCTATCTCTTATGCCACCTTTTAGATACATTCTTAAGTATATCCTTGCTCCTCATTTTTTCTACAATCTCTTTCTATACCATTCATCCCTCGAATGCTGGCATGGTAAGAAAACTCTTATTATATTTCAGCATGTATCTTTTATAGACTTCCCATTTGCCTACAAAATCCTGTTTGGTATTATCTCTTAAATTGTTTGTTAATAAGGCCATCTCCGCAAATTCTTGCAGTTTGACCTGCCAATCAGTGACTCTGGGTGCTTCTCGATCTTTCCAGCACCTTGCGACTACCATTCTGGCCGCTGCGGTCGCATACAGAAAAACTTCTTTTTGTTTACTTGGTATCTCCTTGCCAACCATACTAAGTAAGAAAATTCCCGGTTTTTTGACAAAAGAAACTGCCATCATCTTTTTCATTTCTTCATACACCTGTCCCCAAAACGTTTTAATTTTTGGGCACCTCCACCACATGTGCATCAGATCACCATTTTCTGCACCACATCTCCAGCAAACATTTGCGAGGCTTTTATACATTTTGGAGAGTTTAGCGGGTGTGAGGTACCACCTATGCGCCATCTTTAACATATTCTCTCTAATATTATTATTTACCGTAAATTTTAAGGTGACCTGCCATAGCTTTTCCCATTCTTCTATATTAATTGGGTACCCCAGATCCTGTGCCCATTTAGTCATGGAGTCTGTTATCATCTCGTCCATCACTTCCCAATTCAACAGGATCTTATAAATACGTGAGATCAGCTTGTTCTTGTTATGTAAAACTTCTTTTTCAAATCTAGAATTTTCCTTACCAAACCCCGTAATACTGTCTTGTTTGAACCTTTCATTGATCTGGAAGTAGTCCAACCAACTCGTAAGGTAGGTTCTAATTTCCTCGTAACTTTTCAACTCCAGGTTTCCTTCTCTCTCCTTTAGTAGTATGTTATATGTAATCCATTCTCTCATTTCATTATTTTTCCTTTTAAATGCTATGGCCTCCAGGGGAGAAATCCACCTTGGAGTTTTCATTTCAAAATGTCTTTTATATTTGTTCCAGACATTATAAATTGCATTCCTTATAATATGGTTGGTAAATCCTCTGTGTACTTTAGTTTTGCCGTAGTATAAGTATGCGTGCCAGCCGAAACGCAGATCGTATCCTTCCAAGTCTAAGATTTCCCAATTATGTAGCAAACACCAATCTCTTAACCAAAGACAACAAGCGGCTTCATAATATAACTTGAAGTCCGGTAAGCCAAAACCACCTTCATCAATTGGTTTTATTAATATCTTATGTTTGATTCTAGGCCTTTTGCCTCCCCACACAAATTTAGATATCTCTTTTTGCCACTTATCAATATTGCTGGTTTTACTCATAATTGGCATCGTCTGGAACAGAAACAATAACTTTGGCAAAACGTTCATCTTCAATACCGCAATACGACCTAGCAAAGAAAGATTTAGCCTGTTCCATGTCTCCATTTGTCTCTTGATTTCGTCCCAACACTTGGAGTAATTATCCTTATATAGGTTTATATTCTTCGGTGTTATGTATAGTCCTAAATATTTTATCCTAGGATAGATTTTAATTTGTGTTGCCCTCACCAGTTCTTCTTTCTGGACCGCAGATAGATTTTTAACCAGTAATTTAGTCTTTTCCAAATTTAGCCTAAAGCCTGAAACCCTGCCGTATTCTTGAATTATTTCCAAAGTTTTTCCTAAGCTTTCGCATGGTTGCTCTGTGGTTATTATTATATCGTCTGCGAAGGCCCTAAGCTTGAAGCTTCTCTCCCCCAGCGTTATACCTTTTATATCTTTTTCTTCCCTTATTCTTTTACACAGAATTTCTAATGTTAAAATAAATAATAAGGGTGATAGAGGGCATCCTTGCCTTACCCCCTTTTTAATCTCGCATTCTTGTGTAGTGTTGCCATTTATTATAATTTTTGCTTTCTGCTTACAATATATCGCCTCAATCCCCTTTATATATCTTTCGCCAAAATCCATGTGGTCTAGTAACTCCAACATAAACCTCCACGACACCCTGTCGAAGGCTTTTTCAGCATCGACAGCCATAAAGGCTGCCTGTTTCTCCGTTCTTAACTCTAAGTATTCCAGTAAGTTTATGATGTTTCTTGTATTAGAGTAAATATGCCTCCCTGGTAAAAAACCAGCTTGGTTCTCGTGGATAATTGACTGGAGTATTTTTTTTTATCTTTCTGCTAAGATCTTAGCAAACAGTTTATAATCATTATTCAACAGGGCAATCGGTCTGTAGTTATTCATCATTTCCAGATCTCCTCCTTGCTTGGGGATAAGGGTTATGTAACTATGTCTCCATGATTCTGGCATTACTCCCTCTCTCAATATATTATTCATGACGTTTTTTAGGGGTTCCGAAAGGATGACCTCAAGTTTTTTATAGTATAATGCCGATAGACCATCCGGTCCCGGGGTCTTTCCTGGTTTTGCTTCCTTAATCGCAACTTGGAGTTCATCAGATGTTATCGGGGTGTTTAAACTCTCTCTTTGTTCTTTAGAAATCTTTGGGAGGCAGTTTTGTTTTAAATAATCCTTTATCTCCATTCTGGTCTCATTTCCCTCACTATAAAGTTTTCTGTAGAAATTTTCAAACCTTTTTTCTATCTCCTTCGGGTCAGTTATTATTTCCCCATCTACGTTAATTCTATTTATAATTTTCTCTGCCTCTCGTTTTTTTAGTTGCCAGGCGAGCAACCTCCCTGGTTTGTTAGCTTGTTCGAAATTTTTTTGCTTTAAATATCTTAATTTCCACTCCAGCTCTTCGTTAACTATCATTGCGTATTGTGAGTGTAGAATTTTAATGTCCCTCTTGATCTCTGCATTGTCCGGTGTCTTACATAATTCCTTCTCCTTTTTCCTAATGCTCTCTAGTATCTCTTGCTGTTTCTTATCTTTAAGTTTCTTTTGTATTATGCTTTGTTGGATAAAAAAACCTCTCAAGAAAGCCTTGCTGGTATCCCAAACTATATTTAAGTCTGTGCCCTTATTCAAATTAAATTCAAAAAATTCTTTTAGAGTCTGTTTTGCCTTTTCGATTATTTTTTCATCCCTGATTAATGATTCGTTTAATCTCCACCTTTTCATTCTTTTTTCTCCCCATCTCAAATTTAGTTGTACCGCATTGTGGTCCGATATTGTCCTAGGATGTATTTCTGCTTTGCTTATCTTAGTTGTCAGATCCTTTGTTAACCAGATTGCATCGATCCTCCCTGCTGAATTATTGGGGTAGGAGAAGAAAGTGTAATCTTTAGTTAACGGATTTTTAAGTCTCCATGCATCTTGAAGTGTTAATAAGTCCATTAATTGAAAAAAGGTTGTTGGTAACTTCCTTTGCTTTTTTTTTGTTATCCTTCCTGATCTATCCATTTCTGGGCTCACCACCCCATTCTGGTCTCCTAAAAAGATGATTTTTTCCCCTATATAACTTTCTAGTTCCTTACCTAATTTTTGGTAGAACTCACTTTTTTTCTCGTTTGGCGCATAGAAACCAATTACTTTAATTTTCTCCCCCCTTACAGATATTTCTACAATCACCACCCTTCCTTGCGAATCTGTGTAAATCAACCTAGGTTCCAGATATGATTTTGCATAGATTACCACTCCATTCCTCTTAGAATTACCTGAAGACACAAAATCAAGTCCCAATCTTTTACTGGATAGTACTCTAATGTGTTGTTTTTGTATATGAGTCTCCTGTAGGCAGATCAAATCTAATTTATACTTACTGAGTATATGCTCTACCCTGTTTCTTTTTTTTTCCTCGTTCAAACCGTTAGTATTCCAAGTAAGAATCTTTAACTCCATTTAACCTTTTAATAAGTATTCCGTTATTTCTTTATTTATTAATTTGTATGTTTTGTCGATTTTTCCCGATAAAAAGAGAATAAAAGAAAAGAAAGCTATTTAAGATTGAAAAATTGTCTCAGATTATATTCTGTCGCTGTGGTGTCAACCCCGCAGATAGACCAAATTAAACTTAACTTGGTCTAGATTTCACTCAAGACTCCTCCTCTTCCAGTGGCTTTTTTGGCTCCTCTGGCCCTCCCCCCGGCTGTCTCTTACCACCTAATTCCTCCCTGTATGTCCGCCAAAATCTGTCCGCCTCGGGCCAAGTGGCAAACTTCCTTCTCTTTCCTTTAAAAAAGAAGGAAATTCCCTCCGGAAATTCCCATTTATGCACTATTGATTTTTTCCTGAGAACCTCAACCAAAGGCTTGAACTTGTCTCTTTTTCTCAGGAGCCTGGGGGGGACAATCTTATGAATGATTACATCTGTCTCTTGTATTCTAAGTCTTTTCTTACTACACGTTTGCAATACTCTATCCCTAATTTCCATATTATTAAATGTAACCAAACAGTCTCCGGGCCAGTTATTTTCTCTTGCAATTCTTGATTTGATTCTAAACGCCCTTTCTATTTTACCCTCCATCTCTCTCTCGTCCATCCCCAACCATTTGGCTAATTCTACTGACAGTTTCCGCTGTATAATTTCGTCCGGTTCCTCTGGTATAGATCTGAATCTCAAGGTTTTCTCCCGACGATGCATTTCTATCATCGAGATTGCATCGAGAACCGCTTCATGGGTTTCCTTCATATCGGTAATCTCTTTTTTAATTTTGTCAATCTCTCCTTTTCTCTCTCGATTTTCTTTTTGAATTTTCCTTACCCCCTCCTCCAATCCAATTGTTTTCCCTTTTAGATCTTGTACAGACTTGGTAATTTCAAGGTTTTTAACCACTAGGTCATTGATTTTCCCTGTCATTTCCGAAATCATTCTAACATTGTCGTCCATTTTTTGTTCCATTTTGTCCAGTTTTTGTTCCGTTGACCTAGTACTATCATTCATCTCTTTTCTGACGTCCGCCAGATCCTTTTTAAGTCCCAAGAGCAGATCTTTCATTTCCGTGTTCATTTCTTGCTCTTGCGTTGAATTCCTTCTATTGGGGTTCAATGTACCGGCTGGATTTACTGGGGTCGTATATTTTTTGTTCGTATTTGACATTCCTTCGGTGTACCAAATCCTCTAGTGGAGTAACCACCACAGACTCTCTGAGCTCAAAATTTTTCCAAACCAGTCCCAAAGTAAGTACTCAAAATGACTCCCCCAAATGTACACGGAAAGAGGAAAGAGGAAAAAAAAAAAAAAGGGAGGAGGGCAGCAAAGTACCAGCTACAGTCTTCAAATCGCCGTCAAGACCTTCAGCAACAGCTACTGTATAACTATAACTTCCTCCTCTTAAGTGCTGTTCTCTCTCAACCGCTTGCTGTTCCCAATCTTTCCTGTAGCGGCCACTATTACCACTCTTCCTTAATGTTACCAGTGCCCTTTAGGACTGTAGCCTCAAATCGTGACGAGGAGGATAGCAGGACTATGGGTCTCCCTTTTGGTGGGGGAGGGAGGGAGGGAGGAGAAAATCCTCTTGCCCCACCTCTAGTCCAGGTTCACTCTCTCAAGCTCAAATTCAAACCTTCGTCTCCAATATCCAATATCCAATAGGCAGTTAGATTCACCAACCACCTACCGGTTCTTAAAGTGCCCACTTCCCCGAGGAGTTCTCTCTCACTTTTCTTTTCTTCTTCTTCTTTTTCTTTCAATTCATGGACATAATCAACAAGAATAACGCCAGGGTAAGGGCCAGCTCAGGACCCCCTCAAGCCCATCCACAATTGTAGACCATTATATTTCTCTAGAGGCAAAAAGTAAGTTTTTTAACAACTGTCTTTAGCAACTGTTTGTTGTTGTTTTTTTGCAACTGTAACCAGATTCAGCAACTGCAGCCAAGCCCAATTGCTATAGTGTCTCCAATTTATAGTCTTCCACGTTCACTTGTCCTCTAACCGACTAATAAAGTCCAGCGAAATCCCCTTCTTACCGGCACCATGAAAGCATACCGTCCATTCTAAGTATAGTGCCTTTATTTTCTGTTCTGCTGGAGCTTGACATTCAAAAAGCTCAGGAGTTTTCCCCCTCACCAGTTCGCGTCCCCAACGCCGGCCATAATGCTCTTATGTCCCTCTTACGTCGCTATGAAGAGCCCGGTAGATTCTGCTTCGTTTAAATTCCTTTATACACCTCTCCCTCCAGCTTTGCCAAGCTCGGAGCACCGCCTCCGCGTTTTTGTTTAAACTTTATCTACCGGGAGGGTGTTTACTTAGCTGTTGCCGGGCTCTCCAAAAGTTGGCTTTTCCAGCGGTTCTTCTTACTGGAAGCTTAGCCGCTAGACCGCTCCCGGTGTCCGGCTTCCTCTCTGCAGGGCGGGAACACTGAGTTGGCGTCTGTGGTCTCCTTCGTTTCGGAGACCCCTCCGACGCCTCAGCGCGTCCTTACTAGGTACAGGAAACCCTCCTGTACCCTTGTGGGGGTGCGAAGCCTAGCAACCCCCCCCGTTAAGCCCTCGCTAGAGAGTGCTTGCCTCGGAGCTCCGGAGCAAGCGACCGTGCGCGATCTGCGGAAACCCGGAAGTTCCAAACTACCCTCTGCATCCAAACTACCCTCCAAAATAATAATAATAATAATAATAATAATAATAATAATAATAATAATAAATAATTCCCTGTCCATCTGACTGGGTTGCCCCAGCCACTCTGGGCTGTTTCCAACATATATAAAAACATAGGTAAAGGTAAAGGGACCCCTGACCATTAGGTCCAATCGTGTCCGACTCTGGGGTTGCGGCACTCATCTCGCTCTATAGGCCGAGGGAGCCGGCGTTTGTCCACAGACAGCTTCCGGGTCATGTGGCCAGCATGACAAAGCCGCTTCTGGCGAACCAGAGCAGCGCACGGAAACACCGTTTACCTTCCCGCTGGAGCGGTCCCTATTTATCTACTTGCACTTTGACGTGCTTTCGAACTGCTAGGTGGGCCAGGAGCTGGGACCGAGCAATGGGAGCTCACCCCGTCACAGGGATTCTGATCAGCAAGCCCTAGACTCTGTGGTTTAACCCACAGCGCCACTTAACAAATCATTAAACATTAAAAAAACACCACTTCCCTTTACACGGCTGTCTTCAGATGTCTTCTAAAGGTTGTATAGAGACCCCTCTTGGGCTCAGGGGTCACTGAATTCCATGTCCTCCCACATTCTCTGTCGAAAGGAGGGACATCCCAGGATCAAATCAGAAACCAGGACGGCTTCTGTAAACCCAGGACTGTCCCTGGAAAATAGGGACAATTGGAGGTTCTGCACTGAGCTCTCACAATCTGAAATGTGAGCGAGGCCCCACATGGGACATCTCATGTGCCAACACTGCATGAAATGGACTAGTTGCCTGTCTCAGTATAAGGCAGCTTCCCATATTCCTATTTAAGCCAGTCCTTAAATTCAGAGCCACAGGGACTAGAAGCTTACAGTCGTACCTTGGAAGTCGAACGGAATCTGTTCCGGAAGTCCGTTCGACTTCCAAAACGTTCAGAAACCAAAACGCTGCTTCCGATTGCCTGCAGGAACGTCCTGCGGCCAACCGGAAGCTGCAGACGCCGCGCCTGCCATTTGGCTTCCGAAAATCGTTTGAAAACCGGAACACTCACTTCCGGGATTCGATCGTTTGGGAGCCGATTTGTTCAGGAGCCAAGGCGTTTGGGATCCAAGGTACGACTGTACTTTAATTTTAGGTGAGAAATCATAGCACCTGGTTTGCATGGACTCCCAGGTACAGTTGTATGCGGGCAATATGACCTCCTACACCAATGGTTGGTAGTTCCATGAGGCTGGGGGAAGAGTCTGGCCATCATTGCCCTCCACAACATTTGCCTTTTGCTGCTGCCAGCCTCCTCTGGAGTAAGGATATGAGAGCCAGCTGTTTGTCATCTACCCTGGTGAGAGGAACTGTATTTAAGCCAGGCTCCTCGGAGTGCAGGAAGAACAGTGCCAGAAACTTCATTGTCAGTTCACTCTTGTTT
Source organism: Lacerta agilis (assembly GCF_009819535.1). Lineage (NCBI taxonomy): Eukaryota > Metazoa > Chordata > Lepidosauria > Squamata > Lacertidae > Lacerta > Lacerta agilis. Next base: position 6,626,991 of record NC_046321.1, on the reverse strand, counting down.
TGCATTGTATTTGTGTACTTAAAACTGTTAAGTTGTGGGTGGACACAGCAGACGACACAGTGATTTCCAAACAGCTCTTGTTTATTCTCAGGCTGGAACAGAAGTGAGCTGAAGGCCTTAGCAGCCTGCTTATATAGAACTCAGCTACAAAGCAACAGTAACAACTTTCTGCAGTTACCCAATCCCTGAACATCACTTTTCAATTCCTCATTTGCATATGCGGACCTGAGTGAAAACTGCAGTAGAATGAACTATACACCCCCCTAGTGGCCTAGGGTGAGAACTTCAATACATAACAGAAACTATGTTGCTTTGTTTTTCTGTTGATATTGACTCTACTCTGTGTTGTCTTTTAAAAATAATAACAACTGTTATTTTATTTTACAAGTATAGAATTATAACAATACAAAATACATGTACATATTTCGAGATTTCACCAAATCTCAGGACTTCCCACCTTCCCCTCCGTGGGTCATTGTCAACCTTTTCAACTGCATATTATTCAGTAATCCAAATTTTATACGGCTCCATTTAGTCCATAATATTTGCTACATTACAAGTGTTATTGCAACCTGCTAATGTTTCCATCTGCTTACAGTGGTCTCCCAAGTAAATTATAAATTTCCCCCATTCTTTATTAAAGTTATGGTCTTCTTGGTTCCTGAGCTTTCCGGTCACTTTTGCCATTTCAGCATACCCCAACAGCTTAGTTTGCCATTCCTCTCTGGTAGTGACTTTGTCTTCTTTCCATCTCTGGGCTAATAACATCTGTGTGACTGTCTTCGCATACATAAAAAGTCTTTTCTGCTCCTTTGAGATCTTGGTACCTACAATTCATGGGCGTACCCGGGGAGGGGGGGTTGTGGCGGGGGGGCAGCTGCCCCCCCCTGAAGCAAAAAAAATTTAAATGGTTATCTAAATTTAAATGGTTTCCTAAAAGGAAAAAAAAGCTCTCCTCCTGAATAAAAGCTCAATGACTGATCTTTCTCCCCCTCCCAAAATCTCAATAACAATTGAGCTCTTGCCCTCTTGCAGAGGCACAGTTGGCCACTGTGTGTGTGTGTTGCGCCGGCTGTTTCCCCCTCCCTCATGCCGACAAAGAGCTGGCGTGCCTATCAGAGACCGGATCCTAGCCTGCACCCTGCTTGGTCAAGTGGGGATGCAGGCTGAGACTTGGGCAGTGTCAGGGGGCGAATCCGAGGGCTGACCATGGTCTTAGCCTGGGCTCTCATCCTTCCTCGTCTCCCTGCTTTTTGTAGCCACGCTACATCGTGCTGGCAAGAGAGGAACAGTTTCTGAATTTGCTGGGATTCATCGTTGCAAGGGAGCTTGGGAAACTGAGTTCCCTTGCATGGTGAGTAGTTCCTTTGCGAGAACTACTTTGCTTGGGAAACTGAGTTTTTCAGCCATTTGGGGCTTTCTGTTTGGGGGGGAAAGTTTTTCTGGTTTTTGAAGCTGTTTTTGTTTTTTTGAAGCTGTTTTTGTTTTTAGAAGCTGTTTTTGTTTTTGAACCTGAATGACCATGGCTTGCCCCCCCCCCCAGTTTTGATCCTGGGTACGCCCCTGCTACAATTCCTAATAAAAACGCTTCTGGGTTTGTTTAAAAAAATAAAAGTTATTTTAAACATTTTTTTCCCCAATTCATTATACATCATTTCCCAGAATGCTTTTATTACCTTGCATGTCCACCACATATGATAAAAGGTACCTTTTTTTTTTTTTACATTTCCAGCACTGTGCTGGTTGTCTTTTACTGTGTCGTGCCTTTGCTAATGAAGAGTTAAATCCAACTGTGAATGGTGTGATTTGCTACCGGCATTCTGCTGTGACAACTGGAGCTGGCTAAAGGCATGTTGATCTTGGTGGTACTAAAGTTACAGCCTCCACTGCCTAGTACAGGCTTCCTCAACCTCAGCCCTCCAGATGTTTTTGGCCTACAACTCCCATGATCCCTAGCTAGCAGAACCAGTGGTCAGGGATGATGGGAATTGTAGTCTCAAAATATCTGGAGAGCCAAGGTTCAGGAAGCCTGGTCTAGTAGGATCTTCTCGGGTTCTCAGGTTTTTACAAGTTCACCTGTCAGTGGGATGTGGATTGTCTGGGGAGATGTGGGTGGGGCAATCCTGGAGAATTGCCCATTTCTCTTCCCCTCCCTCCCCAAAGTGCCCTGCAAATGTGAATCTCTATAACCTGTTCTTTGCAGAACTCTGAGCAAAGCTCCGCTGGAGAAGGCTGAGGATGGGAACAAATAGCCGGCTGCAAATTGCATTTAAATTGGAAGAGAATGGTTTTCATTTGGCCAGGAAACTCCCCTCCCACTCCTGCCACAAACCATCCTCTTTAAAAATCCTATTAATGGTAATGCAAGGTGGACTCAATCACCTCTCGGAGATAGGGCAATAATGGCTTAACAAATTTATTTTGTGAGAGTGATCTCTTTGGGGCTGCAAAAAAAAAATGATAGCCCTTCTGAGGTTATGGTGCCGTAAAATGGAGAATCTCAGCTCCATTAACAAACAATGAACCGATTCATCGCAGGCTGAGCACCTGGAGGGGAAGAGACTTTGTTTGTTTGGTGGTTTGGAAGAGGAAGGGAATCTGAATTCTCAGCAGGAAGGTCAGCCATTGTCTTGTTGTTGTTTAGTCGTGTCCGACTCTTCGTGACCCCATGGACCAGAGCACGCCAGGCACTCCTGTCTCCCACTGCCTCCCGCAGTGTGGTCAGATTCATGTTGGTAGCTTCGAGAACACTGCCCAACTATGTCATCCCCTTCTCCTTGTGCCCTCCATCTTTCCCAACACCTGGGTCTTTTCCAGGGAGTCTTCTCTTCTCATGAGGTGGCCAAAATATTGGAGCTTCAGCTTCAGGATCTGTCCTTCCAGTGAGCACTCAGGCCTGATTTCCTTCAGAATGGATAGGTTTGATCTTGCAGTCCATGGGACCCTCAAGAGTCTCCTCTGGCACCATAATTCAAAAGCATCAATTCTTTGGCGATCAGCCTTCTTTATGGCCCAGCTCTCACTTTCATACATCACTACTGGGAAAACCATATATGGACCATTGTCGGCAAGGTGATGTCTTTGCTTTTTAAGATGCTGTCTAGGTTTGTCATTGCTTTTCTCCCAAGAAGCAGGCGTCTTTTAATTTCGTGACTGCTGTCCTTTGGTTTAATACAGCTGAGCTCTTCCTCTTCCTGAGCAGAGCTTTGAATTGTGGCCTCCCAGGTCCAAGTCTTGCTCTCTACCCATTAACACACAGACGACTCTTTCTTCTCTCTTTACGCAGATGCTAAACAGCTGTTGGTCCTATTTGAACTCCGATTAAAGCAATGCTTCCCCCACAGCTGGGCGCTGCTATCAGAAGCAGGATCACAGTATGGAACTGGTAGACAGCTGTAGGATCCTAGGTGGGCAAAGATTTGATCCAGCGCTTCCCCGTACCGCGGGGGCTTCTCCTGCGTGGAATAATTAATGCACGCAAAATGCTTTTGAAGATGAGAAGCGCTAAGTGCTGTTATTATTGTTGTTATTAGAGGACATTTCTGCTTATGCCGATTGGGGGGGGGGCAGATAATTGCTGCCTTTCATCTTCTCCCTGTTGCAGAGAACTGAAAGCCCTCGTTTTTTTCCAGAGGAAATGAAAGAAGGACCAGTTTGGAGGGAGGCAATGGGGGACAAGGAGGCGGTCGCCTCTTGGGATGGAGCGGGAAATCTATTTTAAGAGGACTTATACACAGAATTTGATAGTTCTGACTTGAATGTGTTTGACCATGTTGGATGGCCTTTTGCATTGAGGACCCACTCAAGTCCAAGATGCTTATGGATTATCATGGTTTTTTGTTTTTTGTTTTTTGTTTTTAAAAAAGCCTGACTAATTATATGCAAAATTAACTGTGTGCAATATAAAATAGAAAATTCTTTGCAGTAGCAAGACCAACTGAGTTTGTTCTTGGTATGAGCTTTCGTGTGCATGCACACGAAAGCTCATACCAAGAACAAACTCAGTTGGTCTATAAGGTGCTACTGGAAAGAATTTTCTATTTTGTTTCGACTATGGCAGACCAACACGGCTACCCACCTGTAACTGTGTGCAATATGCATATATTGAAGGGCAGTAGCTCAGTGGTACAGCAACTACTTGGCATGTGGAAGCTCCCAGGTTCAATCCCTGGTGTCTCCAGGTAGGGCGGTCAGAGATGCCCTGTCTGAAACCCTGGAGAGCAAATGCCAGTCAGTGATGACAGTACCAAGCTAGGTGGATTGATGATCTGAACTGCTACAAGGCAGCTTTCTATGTTGCTATGTCAGAAGAAGAAGAAGGTGGATCTTAATATAACGTTGTGAGTTTGAGAGGTTCTGTCTGGATGATGCCCCTTCCAATTCCTGGGGTCCTGTATCCAGCGAGGGTTAAACGCTGATAGAGGATTCTATTGCTGAACTATAGACTGGCAAATTTCTTTGTAAGACAATGGCCTTAGCTGGCCACATACAGTAAGTGTCCTCATCAGCATCCCCAAAGAATGGGCTAGGCTGCCAGAGCTACAGCTAAGTGATGGTGCCCTCCAGGCTGTCTGTCTGTCTATCTATCTATCTATCTATCTATCTATCTATCTATCTATCTTTATACTCCGCCCATCTGGCTGGGTTTCCCCAGCCACTCGGGGCGGCTTCCAATAGAATGTTAAAATACAATAGTCTATTAAACATTAAAAGCTTTGTGTCGGCCTTTCCTGCCTCCTCATCTAACTACCAGGTAGAAAGAACAACAGGAAATTATTGTGAGAGAGCTGGCCAGAAAGCAGGCTGAGAAGCTGGATACACAGAGACATGTTTGTTCTGTGCTAGATCCAAACTTGTGATGAATGAAGGAGCGAGACCATTTGTGGGGCATTAATGCTCCTTTTTATGCTCAGGTTGTGTACGGGCGTAAATAAAACCATATTTCCTAAAGAGACCACAGTGTTTGCTTGACCTTCATCCCAAGGAAAACAAAACCCGGGCAAGCACCTGGTACCCATGGAGTCTTCCACCTATCGATAATTGGAGGTGTGTCTTCAGCATATGATGAAGGTACCAAATGCACCTCTGTGGGGAGGAAATTTCACAATTTAGGGACTTCCACAGAGAATGGCCTCTCATAAGTTGCCACGAAGAGTCAGTCACGACTGAACGACTGAACAACAACATATATGTTGGAAGCTGCCCAGAGTGAGTGCGGCAACCCATTCAGATGGGCAGGAAATAATAATAATAATAATAATAATAATAATAATAATAATAATAATAAAGTTGTTGTTGTTGTTCAGTCGTTCAGTCGTGTCCGACTCTTCATGACCCCATGGACCAGAGCACGCCAGGCACGCCTATCCTCCACTGCCTCCCGCAGTTTGGCCAAACTCATGTTAGTAGCTTCGAGAACACTGTCCAACCATCTCATCCTCTGTCGTCCCCTTCTCCTTGTGCCCTCCATCTTTCCCAACATCAGGGTCTTTTCTAGGGTGTCTTCTCTTCTCATGAGGTGGCCAAAGTACTGGAGCCTCAACTTCAGGATCTGTCCTTCTAGTGAGCACTCAGGACTGATTTCCTTGAGAATGGATAGGTTTGATCTTTTTGCAGTCCATGGGACTCTCAAGAGTCTCCTCCAGCACCATAATTCAAAAGCATCAATAATAGAATAGGACATCCCTATTTTCATTGGAGAAATGTTGGCGGGTATGACATCAGCACTTGAGAGGGTCTATGATGGAGGTGGTCTTTCAGATATTTGGGGCCCAATGTCAGGAACTTGGCTCACCTGAGTGCAGGGGAAGAGTCAGACTCAGAAATTGAGGTAAGTGAGAGAGAGACCGGCTCTGCAGAGGAGAGCTAGCTGACAGAGCTGAGAAGGGCTAGTTCGACCCCACTTCCTGAAGACGACACTGTTAGCTCCCAAGAAGCGGGAGAGTTAGGAGGCAGCCAGAGCGTTGCTAGGCAATCAGCAGATAAGCTTAGGACTGAGAGTGTGTCAAGTGGAAGTGGGGAGGGGGAAGGCCAGCCTCTCAGTCCTCATTCTAGGAGACTGGCAAAGGTCAGAGGACAACGGAAGGGCAAGAGCGGAAGGGCGGAAATTTGGCACCCTTCCTGCTGCGAAAGGGGCAGAGATTCAGACTGACCAACTCTCGTTGCACTAACATGCGCACCTTGAATTGGGCCTGGAAATGAACTGGCAGCCTTAACAGAGGTTATGTGAGTTCTATATGGAACCCCGTCTGGCAATCTAGCTTCTGAATTTTGGACCAGCTGACATTTGCAAGGGCCACACCCACCACGTACATTTAAAACCCACGTTCTACTAAATAATCCTGGAAACTGTTCTTTACTCCTCACAAGCTACAGTTCCCAGCACCCTTAACCAATTACATTTCCCAGGATTCATTGGGTGAACACCATGTGCTACATGGGGACAGCCCCATGTAGGTGCATTGCAGTAATACTATCTGGAGGTTTCCAGAGCCTGGAGTAGAGTGGTCCAGTCATTTCTGTCCTACAGGACTCCCCCTACCAATGTGAACACCCTAGAGGGTCTGTAGGGAAGGAGACAGTCTTTCAGATATCTGGAGGTCAAAGTCTTTCACGCACTAATGTGAGCACCTTGAACTGAATAATAAAGCAAAGTGAAAATAAACAAAAGTGAATGATATTTTTTAATATTCTGCATATCTGACACCCTGAGGGCTTATCTCTGTCAGCTGATTAAATAAAGTCTTTCCCTTAGCCTGGGAAATCAGACTCTGAGGAATGACACCAAGTTGCAGGTGGCAGGATCCTACATCCAATGCTTAATTTCCTGTTCTAAATGGCTCAGATGCCTCCATGCTGTTAATGAATGTGATATGCAGAAGGTACCAGAAAGACACAGGCCTGCTGTTTTGTTTTAAAATTGGGCTTTTTAAAAACAACAGCAACAACACTTTTCTTTGTTCCTTTCTCACTTTGGGCATGAATCCCATAGCTTAAGTTTTCTGGGTGTTGCAAAGCGTCTCCTTGCATATTGAAAGGGTGCTCCTTTGGGGAAGGGGGCTCATATTGGAATTTGTTGTTGTTATTCAGTCGTTCAGTCATGTCCGACTCTTCGTGACCCCATGGACCAGACCATGCCAGGCACTCCTGTCTTCCACTGCCTCCTGCAGTTTGGTCAGACTCATGTTGGTATCTTCGAGAACACTGTAAAACCATCTCGTCCTCTGTCGTCCCCTTCTCCTTATGCCCTCCATCTTTCCCAACATCAGGGTCTTTTCCAGGGAGTCTTCTCTTCTCATGAGGTGGCCAAAGTATTAGAGCCTCAGCCTCAGGATCTGTCCTTCCAGTGAGCACTCAGGGCTGATTTCCTTCAGAATGGATAGGTTTGATCTTCTTGCGGTCCATGGGACTCTCAAGAGTCTCCTCCAGCACCATAATTCAAAACATATTGGAATAACGGGGTCCAATTACCTTTGGAAGCCTAGGTTCAATCACCAGTATCGGCTGGGAATGTCTCCTGCCTGAAATGCCAGAGAGATGCTGCCAGCCAGTGTGGGCAGTACTGGGTTAGATGGACCCCATGGTCTGACTCTCCATGAGGTGGTTTCCTGGATAGCTGTCATTGCCCCTTGTTTGAGTGATGGCACCCTCTCGGGGGGGGGGGGGGCAGACTAGGATTATTGTGCAGGCCTATCTGCCAGTTGTGGGTCTGTTCAATCTATTAACCCCACCTTCCTAGCCGCATCTCTAGGCAATTAGTGCCAGGCGATGCCCAAAATGCCAAATTAGGCATCACAGGAACGTGCCAGTCAGTAATTAGTTCAAAGAAGGAGTTAACTCTTTATTAGCAAATATATGGTATCCACAGACTTGGTTGAGTGTCAGGAAGAGCAGCTCGTTCCCGGTGGTCTTCCTCCATGAAAATCATTTGCCAAGATGGAGAGTCCCACCTCCTCAAGGCTCTACGTGGGGCTACCTTTGAAGGTGACCTGGAATCTACAACTAATCCAGAATACAGCAGCTAGACTGGTGATTGGGAGTGGCCGCCAGGACCACAGATTTGTCTAACGTCATTGTGACATCGGCAGTTTCATTCTCAGTTCCTTTCCTCGCGGTGTTGGAATCGGCCTTTTCCACAGGTGCCAAACATTTTTGATGCAGGTCCCACTTGTCCGAACCTTGCGATGAAAAGATTGTGACAGCGTGGAGGAAAAGAGTTGCCAGCTTTTGATTTCATCTACCTTGATGGGTCCAGGTGTGCAGAAGCACAACAGGTGGCGGAATGGCGCAGTGTGTGTGTGTGTGTTGTGTGTATTGAAGCCTGGAGGAATCTGGCCAAACAGGGGCCAATCTAGAATTAAATATGATGTCTTGGGGGCTCGTCAAAGGCAGATGGAAGCCAGCAGAACAAGAGACAAGCTCTGTTGGATCAGGACAAAGGTCCATCAAATCTAGTATCCTTTTCCCACACTGGTAAACCAGATGCCCAACTGGGAAGCTGCAAGCAGGACCTTAGCACAACTGAGAGCTTATTGGCATGATTGACAGCACATGGCTTTATTGGGGTTGGCAGCCATTGAGGTTTCATTCTTCCCTTCGGTATTTTGGTTTAGGTTCTGCACCAGGTGTTTGGTTGTTTTTACGGGGGTAGGGTTTTATTTGGGTGGGTGGGGTCGTTTTAAACCTGTTGTTAAATGTTTTACGTTAATTTGGATTTTTGTGATTGTGGGTTGGAGTATTGTTTAGGGGATTTTTTTGTTGGGGAGCATATGTTAATTAGCATTCATACTTTAGTTTTGTTAATTATTTTTATCATGCTTTTATTATTTTTAATGTGTGTTTTGTGCTTTGTATATTGTAATTTTGTGTTGTGAACTGTCGTGAGACCTATGGGAGTATACAAATTTGGCAAATGATAAAATAATATTTTTTTAAGAATTTATGAATATTTAGAATTTATGAATTTTAAACCATGGGCTGAATGATGGGTGTGGAGATGCTTTTGTTTTTGTGGGCTGGAGTATGGTTTAGAGGGTTTTTTTGTGGGGGGGGGAAGCATATTGTTAATTAGCGTTTACACATTAGTATTGCTAATTATTTTTATTATTTTTATTATGCATTTTGTCCTTCATATATTGTGATTTTGTGTTCTGAACTGCCGTGAGACTTATGGGTATAGTGCAGTATACAAATATTTAAAAAAATAATAAAACAATATTTATTTAGAATTTATGAACATTTAGAATTTATGCATTCTAAACCATGGGCTGAAAGCAAACTTTTTCAGCAGGGGGCCGGTCCACTGTCCCTCAGACCTTGTGGGGGGGCGGGGCGGACTATATTTTGGGGGAAAAAGAAGAAGAACAAATTCCTATGCCCCACAAATAACCCAGAGATGCATTTTATATAAAAGCACACATTCTACTCATGTAAAAACACGCTGATTCCTGGACCATCTGTGGGCCGGATTGAGAAGGCAATTGGGCCTTAGTTTGCCTACCCATGGGCCGCTGAATGATGGGGATGGAGATGCTCCTTTGGGTATACCGGGCTGAGGCTGTTTAGGGTTTGAAAAGTCAGCAGTGACACTTTGAACTGTGCTTGGAAACATACTGGGAGCCAGCGAAGATCCTTTCTTCTTTCTTTCTTTGGCGATCACTCGTAGCCAAGTAAGATTGTCTTCCATAAACCCGGTTTTAACAGTGAGTCCGAAAGTGACTGTGGAGGCCAGTTCTGGATCCACACGTCCTTCCACAGTGGGGACATTGGTTTCCGGGCAGGAGTTGATCACGGTGTGAGTTTTCCAAGCGTGCCTTCCTCTTAGCACGTTTCTACCTTGCGTCCTGAGTTCGATTGTCTTCAAGGCCCATGACACCTTTGGTAGAGGCTGTTCTCCAATTGGAGCGCTCGCAGGCAAGTGTTTCCCAGTTGTTGGTGTTTATACTACATTTTTAAAGATTTGCCTTGAGAGAGTCTTTAAACCTCTTTTGTTTAGTACCGGTGTTATATGGTTCCGGCGGCTGCTCCCAGTCACCAGTCTAGCTCTCCTTCATTGAAGGCTTTTAAGCAGGAATTGGGTGGCCTTCTGTCATGGAGGCTCCAGTCGAGATTCCTGCATTGCAGGGGGTTGTACGAGATGACTCTTGGGGTTACCTTCCTGCTGTACAATTCTGTGAGTCCTGTGGGCCAGAGAGAGATTTCTAGAGGGTCTCTTTGGGCCCATGGACCTGAGGTTCTCCATGCCTGGGGCAGGGCCGGATTAAGGTTTGATGAGGCCCTAAGCTACTGAAGGTAATGGTGCCCTTTATATGTCCAGCTGTCCTTTGTCAACAACAAATTACCACTGGGTTTTTTGTTGTTGAATATACGCTATATGGTAATTTATGGACCTAATAGGTATCTACCCCTTCATGGATCACTGCCTTGTCGTGGCGAAGGGGCTTGAATTACTCAGGCAAGCTATGGACAAGTCAAGATGGACAGGTCATAGCGGAGAGTTTGGACCAAACGTGATCCACCTGGAGAAGGAACTGGCAAGCCGCTCCAGTATCCCTGCCAAGAAAACTCCATGGACAAAGACAACAGGCATATAAAAGATATGACGCTGGAAGATGAGCCCCTCAGGTCGGAAGGCGTCCAACTTGCTACTGGGGAAGAGCGGAGGACAAGTACAAGTAGATCCAGAGCTGATGAAGCGGCTGGGCCAAAGCCGAAAGGACGCTCAGTTGCGGATATGTCTGGAAGCGAAAGGAAAGTCCAATGCTGTAAAGAAAAGTATTGCATAGGAACCTGGAATGTAAGAACCATGAACCTTGGTAAGCTGGATGTGGTAAAAAATGAGATGGCAAGAATAAACATTGACATCCTAGGCATCAGTGAACTAAAATGGACGGGAATGGGCGAATTCAGTTCGGATGACTATCATATCTACTACTGTGGGCAGGAATCCCGTAAAAGAAATGGAGTGGCCCTCATAGTCAACAAAAGAGTGGCGAAAGCTGTACTGGGATGCAACTTCAAAAATGATAGAATGATCTCGATACGAATCCAAGGCAGTCCTTTTAACATCACAGTAATCCAAGTTTATGCACCAACTACCAGTGCTGAAGAAACTGAAATTGATCAATTCTATGAAGACTTACAACACCTTATAGAAATGACACCAAAGAAGGATGTTCTTCTCATTATAGGGGATTGGAATGCTAAAGTAGGAAGTCAAGAGATAAAAGGAACAACTGGCAAGTTTGGCCTTGGAGATCAAAATGAAGCAGGGCAAAGGCTAATAGAGTTCTGTCAAGAGAACAAGCTGGTCATCACAAACACTCTTTTCCAACAACACAAGAGACGACTCTACACATGGACATCACCAGATGGGCAACATCGAAATCAGATTGATTATATTCTCTGCAGCCAAAGATGGAGAAGCTCTATACACTCAGCAAAAACAAGACCTGGAGCTGACTGTGGCTCAGATCATCAGCTTCTTATAGCAAAATTCCAGCTTAAACTGAAGAAAGTAGGAAAAACCACTGGGCCAGTAAGATTCAATCTAAATCAAATTCCTTATGAATACGCAGTTGAAGTGAAGAACAGGTTCAAGGATTTAGATTTGGTGGATAGAGTACCTGAAGAACTGTGGATGGAGGCTCGTAACATTATACAGGAGACAGCAACGAAAACTATCCCAATGAAAAAGAAATGCAAGAAAGCAAAGTGGCTGACCAATGAGGCCTTACAAATAGCGGGGGAGAGAAGACAAGCAAAATGCGAAGGAGATCGTGAAAGATACAGGAAATTGAATGCAGATTTCCAAAGAATAGCAAGGAGAGACAAGAGGGCCTTTCTAAACGAGCAATGCAAAGAAATAGAGGAAAATAACAGAATGGGAAAAACCAGAGATTTATTCAAGAAAATTGGAGATATGAAAGGAACATTTCGTACAAAGATTACCACAATCAAGGACAAAAGTGGAAAGGACCTAACAGAAGCAGAAGACATCAAGAAGAGGTGGCAAGAATACACAGAGGAATTATACCAGAAAGATATGGAGGTCTCATACACCCCAGGAAATGTGGTTGCTGACCTTGAGCCAGACATCCTGGAGAGTGAAGTCAAATGGGCCTTAGAAAGCCTTGCTAACAACAAGGCCAGTGGAAGTGATGATATTCCAGCTGAACTATTTAAAATTTTAAAAGAGGATGCTGTTAAGGTGCTGCACTCAATATGCCAGCAAGTTTGGAAAACTCAGCAGTGGCCAGAGGATTGGAGAAGATCAGTCTACATCCCAATCCCAAAGAAGGGCAGTGCCAAAGAATGCTCCAACTACCGCACAATTGCACTCATTTCACACGCTAGCAAGGTTATGCTTAAAATTCTACAAGGCAGGCTTAAGCAGTATGTGGACCGAGAACTCCCAGAAGTGCAAGCTGGATTTCGAAGAGGCAGAGGAACCAGAGACCAAATTGCAAACATGCGCTGGATTATGGAGAAAGCCAGAGAGTTCCAGAAAAACATCTACTTCTGCTTCATTGATTATGCAAAAGCATTTGACTGTGTCGACCACAGCAAACTATGGCAAGTTCTTAAAGAAATGGGAGTGCCGGATCACCTCATTTGCCTCCTGAGAAATCTCTATGTGGGACAAGAAGCTACAGTTAGAACTGGATATGGAACAACTGATTGGTTCAAAATTGGGAAAGGAGTACGACAAGGCTGTATATTGTCTCCCTGCTTATTTAACTTATATGCAGAATACATCATGCGAAAGGCTGGACTGGATGAATCCCCAACTGGAATTAAGATTGCCGGAAAAAATATCAACAACCTCAGATATGCTGATGATACTACCTTGATGGCAGAAAGTGAGGAAGAATTGAAGAACCTTTTAATGAGGGTGAAAGAAGAGAGCGCAAAATATGGTCTGAAGCTCAACATCAAAAAAACTAAGATCATGGCCACTGGTCCCATCACCTCCTGGCAAATAGAAGGGGAAGAAATGGAGGCAGTGAGAGATTTCACTTTCTTGGGTTCCATGATCACTGCAGATGGTGACAGCAGTCACGAAATCAGAAGACGCCTGCTTCTTGGGAGAAAAGCAATGACAAACCTAGACAGCATCTTAAAAAGCAAAGACATCACCTTGCCGACAAAAGTCCGTATAGTTAAAGCTATGGTTTTCCCAGTAGTAATGTACGGAAGTGAGAGCTGGACCATAAAGAAGGCTGATCGCCGTAGAATTGATGCTTTTGAATTATGGTGCTGGAGGAGACTCTTGAGAGTCCCATGGACTGCAAGAAGATCAAACCTATCCATTCTCAAAGAAATCAGCCCTGAGTACTCACTAGAAGGACAGATCCTGAAGTTGAGGCTCCAGTACTTTGGCCACCTCATGAGAAGAGAAGACTCCCTAGAAAAGACCCTGATGTTGGGAAAGATGGAGGGCACAAGGAGAAGGGGACGACAGAGGATGAGATGGTTGGACAGTGTTCTTGAAGCTACTAACATGAGTTTGGCCAAACTGCGAGAGGCAGTGAAGGATAGGCGTGCCTGGCGTGCTCTGGTCCATGGGGTCACGAAGAGTCGGACACGACTGAACGACTGAACAACAACAACAACAATAGGTATCTAAAGCCATTTGCCACTGTATGTAGGTTTTATTTTATTTGTTTTTTTATCTTATATTTTGGAAATGTACATCCAGTTTTTCCCCCCTTAAAATTTTTTTTGGGGGGCCCCCAAGAGAGTGGGGCCCTAAGCTGTAGCTTGTTTAGCTTATACTTAAATCCGGCACTGGCTTGGGGTACACAATGGGAGATAACTGTTGAATTCATGTCCCACTTGAGCGCTTTCTGCAAGCAGCTACTGTTGAAAACTGGATCCTGGGCAAAATGGACCTTTCGTCTGATGCTGCGAGACTCTTTGGAGATTGTTAACCTAAGTTTTGCCTGAGGTTGAGCTAAGAGAACCTTGGCTGACCAGCAACCAGAGAGAGAGAGAGAGAGAGAGAGAGAGAGAGAGAGAGAGATCAGTGTTAAGAGGCAACATAGCATTGAAAATGTGAGCGGGCATCGGCACCAGATCTGTATTTTTCCAACTCCCCACACCCACCCAACAACCATGGCAACTAGTAACTTGTTCTCTTTAAAGGGAGGGGTAAAAAAAAATGAAAACTAACATTCTTTTGAGTCTGCATATTACACTGACCTCCTCTTTTTCTGTCATTTGTGCTTGGGAATGACTTTCCGGGGCCTGGGTTGTGGGGAGGGAAGAGGAAGGGGGGTGGGGGTTGGAAAGTGGAAGCCTTCCTGTTGCATAAAGTTCTCTCCCCCCCTTCTTTCGGTTGCTAAGCAATCAATGTGCTCTCCGAAGCCACCGAGACAGACCCTTGGCTTGCTGCGTTTCACTGTTTCATTTGCAATTTAAATTCCCTGACAGGCAGAGGCAACCAAGCTGTTCACTTAAGATTGCGTGCGCACGCACACACACAACTAGAAAAGGGGGGGGGTTATATTGAAATATGGGGGATATCCAATGCCTCGAGCTCTTCGTAAATTTCCCTTTGATAGTTGCGGTGAGATGAGATGGGAACACACACACACACACACACACACACAGAGAGAGAGACAGACAGACAGACAGAGGGAGAGAGGAGGTGCTGAAAGGCAAAAAATGATATTGGCTCTAGACCCGGCTCACCTGTTGGTCATTTGGGACGTTGCTTCTGGAGCAGATTCACCGAGATGGGGCACCAACAGTTTCAAGGCTTTTTGGCTCATGTGACAGAAGAAGAAGAAGAAGACACCTCCCTCCTGACCAGGGATAAAGGGTGAGGGAAGATCTACACCGGAAACAAGGCGGGAAGAAAGATCAACATTGGGATCTGCTGCCCCAGTGAATCCTGCCACCTGAAGCAGTCACCTCACCTTGCCTCATGGGTGGGCCAATCTTGAGCAGTTTGACCAAGTGGGAGAAATTCACAGGGTGATAGCAACTAGCCACAATGGCTATGTTTTATTTCCATGTCCGGAGGTAGTAATTTGCTGGGATCCATTGGGATCGGGGCCTTCTTTGCTAGCTCCCCATGGGCATCTGGTTGGCCACTGTGAAAACAGGCCGCTGGACTAGATGGGCCATTGGCCTGATCCAGCAGATTCTTCTTATATTTGTATCTGAAATTTGATTTACGGTAGTTTGCATTCAAAGGCGGACCTTCTTTCTGAAACAATGCATGAACCGGAACAGTGCTATCGTTTGGAAAGGCACACTTCTCAGATTTCTCCAGCACTGTTCTCCACCCGATAAACGTGTAGAAGAATGAATATACATAAAAATGCATGGAGCGATTGAGGACGACATACAAAAGTGCTTGATGTTAGTGATAATTGCCTTGCAAATGTGTGCATTTTAGACGAAATTGCATATCTGTATATTAGGAAAAATTCACACTAAAATGCTATGGTTTTTCCTGATGACTTTTTGTTGTTGTTAATCGCAGACAGAAACGGAGAGATGAAGTTAAGATTGGGGGGGGGGGAGAGAATGCCACGTTGCCGGTCGAAGAGTATCTGTAGCACCCCAGACAAGAGGCCGCAAAGTGCAGGAGAAGTGCCAGTCTAAAGGTCAGAAGGTTGGCTTCTTTAAGAGAGGCTGTTTCTCAAAAAAAGGAAAAAAAGAAAAAGAAAAAAGGGGGTGGGGGAGTCTAGGAAAGGTGGATTGAAGAAGGAAGTTCAAAAAGCCTTGATTTCAATCCTAGTAAGAGAATGCCAGGCAAGATGGAGGTTTGGTGCAACAGAGCCTGCCCATTTTGATGTGCAATTCCCTCTTAAGCTGCAGGGATGAATCCAGCAAGAATCGACAACTTTCTAGGGGAGCTTCTGCACTTTGGACAGTTGTAATTCAACAGGTGGAAATTCTCTTAGCCTGCAGATATATGAGCCTTTCCTGTTGAATTTCTGCTTGTAGGTTAGCGGATAAAGGTGCAGAAATCCTGTGAGGAGGAGGGCAGAAAAAACAACAACGAGTTGGCAGTCCTTAATCTGACACAGATTTAGACGTTAAAAGTGGGTTAGCCGGTTTGGGTTTGCAGCCACAATTCTTCTCTTTTGTAAACTCAAACCCAGTGGTGTCATCTCACTGACAAACAGAAGAGGGAGCCCTGCTCCTGTCTAACTATGCTGCAAGAAAGCAGCTTGGTGGGTGTTGAACACAGTGCACTGAAAGTCATGGAGAGGGCTGCTGAGCCTGGGAATTACTCAAAATGACAGAGGTGGTTCTAGATTTGAGAGGTTTCCAGGCAAACAGCATTCTGATCGGCCTCTTCCTCCATTGCTGGGCTAACCTGCGCCGAGCATCTGTGTCCAAGTGCCATTTTAAGGTCTCACAATGCACCTGGCATAAGCATCACACCGGGGCATTGTGGGAAATTAAAATGGCAGCTTGTCTCAGCCCAGCACTGAGCACAGCACTGGGGCAGGGGAGAGAAAGATTAGTAGTTAGTGGTGGGCCTTACTGGGTAATTGGAGCCCTAGCACCTGCTCAAGGATGTCAGGTGCTGAACCCGGCTCTCCAAAATGATTTGGGGGCAGCGGAAGGAATTGTGTATACAGGTGAAACAGCAGGCCTGCATTTGGGGAAGAGAAGAGTGAAAAACAAAGCAGGGTGCAATACAGAGAAAAAGAGTTAACTAGGAACCAATGACCCAAGCTGATTTGGGAATCTCTTCCACAAGTAAACAAAATGTTATCAGAGACGATATCAACCTCTGCAGGCAGGGATCCTGTTCCTTTAACAGTGGTGCGGCAGGCAGAAGTTCAACAGATGTAGCAGAGACAGAGAACACCTGCTGGTTTTCCGCCTGCCGGGAAACCAGCAACAACCTTCCTGGCTATGGCCACGAAGCTCCCATTTCTTGGAGCGCAGAAATGTTTTGGGTAGAGCCCACTTGAGTGAGAAATCCAAGTGGCCAGCTGGCTCTCGTCCCGATGTTTTGGCTGGTAATCCATATGGACAGCAAAACGGACTTGGGGAAGTGTAAGCAGAGATTTGGCAGAAGCCGTCCTGGACTACTCTAAAATGGAGGGATGCTGGGACTGCACTTTTCACCCTGTCCCCATACTTTGACCCCGCAACCCTGACTCTTAGCTGAAAATAAAGCCCAGACAAGCTGGCTGGGTATTTTAAGACTTGCATGTGTGCGTATGTGGTTAAATGATATTTCTAAGCGCAGAAGCAAAAATTAAGAGGCTTAGGAACTCCAGAGCCCTGCTAGATCAGGCCAGTGGTCCTTCTAATTCAGCATCCTGCTCTCACAGTGGTGAACCGGATACCCCAATGGGAAGCCAACCTGCACGACCTGAGCGCAACAGCACTCTCCTCACCTGCGATTTCTAGCAAAAGATACACGGCCCCCCAATTGGAGGAAGACCACATCCATTGCGGTTGATAGCCATTAACAGCCTTTCCCTTCATTGCTGCAGATTGCCCCAGCCAGGGTCCCTATTGCCACGCTCTGTGTAAAGTCAAAGAGCAGTTCTAAGTTTTTGTCCTCGCATGCTCGGGAAGAGCTTTGCCAGTTTAGCAAAGAGCAATGCTCCAAAAGCAAAGATTGGTATGCGTGATGAGACGTCGAGAGAGCACGAACGGCGTGAAGATAAATTCAACAGTGTAAATAAGTTTTGATGGATGCAATTATGGAATACTGAATGGTATAGTTTTTGTAAAATATGCAGGGATTTGTGATATGAGCCACGGAAAGAGAAGAAAGGGAAGTCATTGATATCTTAAGGATGCTTCGCTGTTCACATCGGCAAGGCCATACCTGGAAAGGTAGGAGACCAACCTGGGCAGGGGGGGAGTCTGGGTCTGGATTTGGGTCTGGGTTTTTTTTCCAGTCACCCCTCCTTCCTGATCCACAATACCCTCCCAGGTCCTGCTGCTCACTATGTTTTGCAGCTAATGGACCGGGGGGGGGGGGGTTTGCTGCATCTTTGCTCTGCTTCCCTTTCTTTTTCAGGAGAACAAATTGTTGTCTAACGTGCAGCAAATGGATTCTCCACGCTCTTGCTGAATTACAAGCCTGCCTCTATCCTCGTTTTTGTCTGCTTCCTCCATTACTTCATACGCCCAAGGGGCTGGCAAGGACGGGAAGATCAGTCCAGTCCAATCCTGTTCCCTAAGGCATAATCCTCCCCACATCAAGCCACATGGGTACCATACCTGCAGCACTGATCAGCCTGGAACAGGAGAATGCAGAAATTGGGCTGGATCAAAATGTGCCCTTCAGTAAGGATGCTTGAGGGGTGTTTGCAACAGTTTAGGGTACATATATTCCTGCATTGCAGGGGGTTGGGCTAGATGACCCTTGGGGGGGCCCCTTCCAACTCTACGGTTCTATGATTCTGTAGGCATCTGGACAAGGCCTATAACTCAGTGGTAGAGCACTTGTTTTGACTGTCCTAGCTTCATCCCCAGGTAGGGCTAGGGTTGGCTGCTGCTGGAAGCCCTAGAGGGCTGCTACCAGTCAGTGAAGACTGTGAGAATGTTCAGGGAGGCAGGAGAGGATATATTGCTTATTAATATCCTTCCTAACTTGTGCTAGCAAGTTCCTTTACTTAGCAGAGTTTCACGTTCCCCTTTTTAACACACAGCAGGTAGCTGGTTGCAGGCTTGTGTAAGCCTCTCACTATCAGGTTCTGGGTAAGTTCCCTTATATCCCTCTTAAAAGAATAAACACACCACAATCTTGTGTAAAGTATATAAAAGTAGTTTACTCACATTCAGTTCACAGATGGATCCCTGAAGGCAGACTTAGTTACAAAGTATATACATGTGGAGCTATCCCATATGGGGATAATCCCAGTGTCCTCTGTTGGCTGGAAGCCAAAAGCTGCTACAACAACAGATGAAGTTAAAAAGAGGGAGAGAGCTGTGTGACTTGTCCTTTTTGTTACCTGGACAGGTAAGGTCACGCCCACCTCTAGTCATGTGCAAAGGAAGTATGTCCAAGCCAGAAGGAAACAGGAAGTTTTTGAGTGGCTGGACCAAACATTCCCCTGCATGTCCACTCTAGGAAAACAAGGAATGTTGTACTTGACTGCTACTTACGTATCACATCCCACACAGACAATACTGAATGGAACTGACCATAGAATCATAGAATTGTGGCATTGGAAGGGACCACAAGGGTAATCTAGTCCAGCCCTCTGCAATGCAGGATTCACAGCTTAAAGATTCCCTGACAGATGGCCTCTCCTTCAATGAAGGAGAGTCCACCACCTACCGAGGTAGTCCATTTCACTGTTGAACAGCTCTTACCATCAGCAAGTTCTTCCTGATGCTGAGACAGAATCCTGTCATTTCTATCCTCCAGAGCAGAAGAAAACAAGCTTCCTCCATCCTCTACGCGACAGCCCTTTAGATATTTGAAGGGGGCTATTATTTCTCTTCTCAGTCTCCTCTCATCCAGGCTGAACATACCCAACTCCCAATTCCCCATAAGGCTTTGTTTCCAGAGACTTGATCATCTTGGCTGCCCTCCTTTGCACATGTTCCAACTTGTCAATATCCTTGGATGCCCAGAACTGGACATAGGACTGCCCAGGTGGGATCTGACAAAGACAGAATAGTGTGGTATTTTGACTTCCCTTGATCAGGATGCTATACTTCTGTTGATGCATCCTAGAATTGCATTAGCTTTTGGGGGGAGGGGGGTCAATTAATTTCAGTGGGTCTGCTCTGAGTATAATTTAGTTGGACACAACCCTGGAGGAGGAGTTCAACCCTGGAGGAGGAGTTGAACTAAAGCAATTGTTCCATCACAGGGGAAATGAGAATCCCTCCTGGTTTCCTGTTATGTCCCCTAGTATTCTTACCCTGCTAAGTATGCACAGTCCATATTGGTCTCTGTGTGTGTGCGTTCAAAAGTTTTGGGGTATGTGGTTTCCCAAGCCCCAGATTTCTTGGAAGCTTGATGTTACCTCCATCCTTTACTGTTTTGACTGCATGAGTAACATCATCTGGATCGGAAACAGAAGACATGAGGACCATGCAACTGTATCTGTGCCTTTCAAATCTCTTCTCTGAATTTTGCAATGCCCTTCTCCAAGAAATGCGTACAAAAATGCAGAGACCGGGGGTAAAGTATACATTAACGATGCATATATTAGTGAAAACAACATAAAGAAATACATTATTTTAGGGGAAAGGGCTTTGCAAAAAAAAAAAAAAGTATATTAGGCATAACTGCAGAGAAAAAAATGTGGTTATTGGGAGAAATTTGCACTGCAATCCTGGTGAATTTTCACGAAGACTTAAGAAGAAACAGAGATTGGATGGCCATCTGTCAGGGATGCTTTAGCTGAGATTCCTGCATTGCAGGGGGTTGGACTAGATGACCCTTGGGGTCCCTTCCAACTTTACAAATACATATGATTCTGTGATTCTTTGAAACATGGAGAAGTGAACTTAACAGGGAAAACTGAATTTGACATATTTTCCCATCCCTCCCTGCCACTTCTCCCTTGCAAATCTGCCCACCTACATTCCAAGACTACAAATACTTTTTTTTTTTGCCACATATTTTCCAGTTCAAACGGGCAAAACCCCAGCCACATGTCCCTGGCAGTAAGCCCATTGAAATCAGAAGGCCTACACATGGGAAAACATGCTTAGAATCACAAAGTTAAAATCTTAAGAATTTAGCAGTAAATGTCACCACTCACCAAACTCCAGGTAGCACATACATTTTAACATCTTGAGATTTGCTGGTCAATATCAACCTTGATGGCAGAAAGTGAGGAGGAATTAAAGAACCTTTTAATGAGGGTGAAAGAGGAGAGCACAAAATATGGTCTGAAGCTCAACATCAAAAAAAAACTAAGATCATGGCCACTGGTCCCATCACAGTGGAGGCAGTGAGAGATTTCACTTTCTTGGGTTCCATGATCACTGCAGATGGTGACAGCAGTCACGAAATTAGAAGACGCCTGCTTCTTGGGAGAAAAGCAATGACAAACCTAGACAGCATCTTAAAAAGCAGAGACATCACCTTGCCGACATAGGTCAGTATAGTTAAAGCTATGGTTTTCCCAGTAGTAATGTATGGAAGTGAGAGCTGGACCATAAAGAAGGCTGATCGCCGAAGAATTTATGCTTTTGAATTGTGGTGCTGGAGGAGACTCTTGAGAGTCCCATGGACTGCGAGAAGATCAAACATATCCATTCTTAAAGAAATCAGCCCTGAGTGCTCACTGGAAGGACAGATCCTGAAGTTGAGGCTCCAGTACTTTGGCCACCTCATGAGAAGAGAAGACTCCCTGGAAAAGACCCTGATGTTGGGAAAGATGGAGGGCACAAGGAGAAGGGGGCGACAAAGGATGAGATAGTTGGACAGTGTTCTCGAAGCGACTGGCATGAGTTTGGCCAAACTGCGGGAGGCAGTGAAGGATAGGCGTGCCTGGCATGCTCTGGTCCATGGGGTCATGAAGAGTCGGACATGACTGAACGACTGAAGAACAACAACAATCACGATTCCCCAAATCTCAGATAACGTACATTTTAAAATTCTAAGAATTTATGGGCAAATGTCAACATTTACCAAATCCTGGTAACGTACACATTATAAGACCTCAAGAATATGCTGGCAAATGTTGACATTCACCACATCTCAGGTTACGTTTTTGGAATTTACCACGAAATGCTAACATGGCACAGATCGGTGGCATAGACGTGGCCATGAATCACTTAATCCAATAATCACAATTAACTAAGCCCTAAAAATTCTACAACCCTCGATGCTTGAATGGCAGAGAACATCTTAAAGTCCAACCTCCTTTAAGAAAATGATAAACGACGGGAGCCTAAGTAAATAAATGAATAAAGGAGAGAAAGAGGGATGAAGGGGAGGTGATTCTGGCATTACTCAGTCATCTCAAGGAGAGAGCAAGAAGCTATCAGCCCGGGAGGCAGATGGCTTGAATCCTCAGCTTTCCAATGCCTCTTGGAATGAATACAGATGCTCTCCGAATTGCCTCTTCGCTCGCCACAATAAAGACAGAGAAAGCGGCTTTGCAAGTGCTGGAATGGTGACTGACAAATTCAATCTAAAAAGCAGCCCCTTAAAGCACTCTTGGCAAAATATGAAAGGGGGGATTAGAGGTGGGGAGGGAGGGAAGGAGGGAAGGAGGAGGGGAGGGGGAGGGATGGAGGGCCCGCCTGTTTGCAAGAAGACTTTTGCCAAGGCGCAGGGAGCGGCTAGCGGCAGGGTGGATCTGCCACGTCCGTCCGTCCCGTGGCTTACACTCGCAGACGAAAAAGCAAGCCTTCACGCTGCGGTTAGGGCAAACGTCTATTCAAGACTCTGTTTATTAAGACAAGGCAATTGGGCTGGAGAAGACCCCCCATCAGCCAGACTGTCTTCAAGCTGATCGAGCTTTTATAGAATCAGAATTGTAGAGTTGGAAGGGACCACAAGGGTCATCTAGGCCAAGCCCCTGCAATGCAGGAATCCTTTGCCTAACGTGGGGCTTGAACCCATGACCCTGAGGCAGAGGCAGGCTCAGGCCTATTACAGGCCCAGATCCTGTCAGACCACAAACCCAAACATTCTTCTTCTGCATTCACACGGGCACCTCATTTGTTGACTCCACTATGGCGCAGGGGGGAAGCGATACTGAAAAACTAGGGTTGCTGAAGGAATTTGGGGGTCCAAAACAGACTCGCCAAATCTGCCATTCTCAGGCTACACAGAAACGTAGGAAGCTGGAATAAATTTCCCCTTGAACTTGGGTTCAAGTGCAGAGGTTCACTTCAAATTTCCGATCAGTCGGGCTTTATTCAGTTATGTGTTACAGGACAGACTCCACAGAATCTGCGAGAGCATTTCTTTCAGGACACACCCTAAATAGACAAATATATTGCATGCCACCACAATCTCTGAGCAGTGTGAGATTCCAGGGCTTTCAGGAGACTCACGCAGGGTCCGTGTTTCCTTTCGGGAAAGAAGCAGAGCAGAGACTGTTGTGTCTTTATGATGTATGGTTTATTTACACATACCGTATTGGTCAAATATAAGCCGCACTCCCCCCTCCCTCCAAATTCCGCCCATGAAAAGTTAAAGTGCGACTTATATTTGCAACCTTACAAAAATTATCCAGTATGCAGCCAGGAGAGTGGGGCAAACAGCGCCAGGAGTGTGGTGAAGCGGCGCCCGCCCTGTGTGTAGTCCCCCAAGGCTGGGAAGGGAGAGAGTGAGGAAGGGAACGGCTTATATTTGGGTATTGTCTCCCCCCTTGACTTTTAAATGTGTGGCTTATATTCAGGTGTGGCTTATATTCGGGCCAATACGGTAAATATACACACTGAGCCTGCGATGGAGGGGTTCACAGCATGGGCACTCCAAAAAGGTCTTGTTTCTCCCTTAGGCGCAACCTTGGATTCAGTCAAACATCTTGCTCTGCCTGAGGCTTTGTGTCTTGTTCACATAACTCATAGCAAGTGGTTCCCCACCCCCTAGAAAAATAGGTGTCTAAACCACTGAGCCTGGGACTTGCTGATCAGAAGGTTGGCGGTTCGAATCCCCGCAATGATAGGGTGAGCTCCCGTTGTTCGGTCCCAGCTCCTGCCCACCTAGCAGTTCGAAAGCACGTCAAAGTGCAAGTAGTGTGTTAGAAGAAAGAAAAAGGAGAAATAGAAAGAAATTACAGTTGAGTTGACTGGAAGTCATGCACAGGGTGGGGTGTGGGGTGTTGAAAGGTGGTGGGTAGAGTGCGATGAAGATAAGGAAAGTACGATGGAGTGTTTGGTTTTTAAGATGTTTAAAAATGTTTGTATGTTGTGTATGTCTTGTCGGTAATATGTGTATTTATTATAATTTGAAACAATAAAATAAAGTATTTTTATATATATATAAAAAAGTGCAAGTAGATAAACAGGTACCGCTCCAGCGGGAAGGTAAACGGCGTTTCTGTGCGCTGCTCTGGTTCGCCAGAAGCGGCTTTGTCATGCTGGCCACATGACCTGGAAGCTGTCTGCGGACAAACGCCAGCTCCCTCGGCCTATAGAGCGAGATGAGCGCACAACCCCAGAGTCGGACACAACTGGACCTGATGGTCAGGGATACCTTTACCTTTACCTTACTCACCATGAAGTTGTTACAGTAGCTGCCACACTTTATAACAAAAAGAGGTGCCGGTACTGCATACCCTTGAAAAAAAAAGCACTATTCCTAACTCTTCTACTCTAAACTCTAGCTTTAACTGTTGAGGGAGGGGCCCTAACCATTTCCTGTTTCACAGAGTCCTTTGATCCTCTGTTCTCTTAATGGCTTATCACCACGAGACAAGAAACTAGCTTGGCTTAATTAGCTTTTAATACTTGTTAGATGCAGCGTTTAGCGGTGCCTAGCTCACAACTGAACACTTCAAGCTTTACTTAAATTCTGACACCTGTGGGGCCCAGGGATTATAATGGCCTGGCACCCACAAACTCATCACAGCACATAATCTTAGCTGTTCATCCTCTTCCCAGTTGCCTTACGCCACCATCTCTCATGCAACCACAGTCCATGAAAAGCAACTTGCTGAACCTATTTTCAGTATGCCTGTCAGAACCCTCTTAGTACATTCTCTGGAATGGTTTTTCACCCTAATATTCAGCTGTTCAGTTTCCCTTTAACTGGTTCTTGTGGTCAGGCTGCTCTCTTATGTGACGCCAGCCTCCCTGGTAATGAGCTTTCGCAGAAATTCCATGTCACGTCTCGCATGCCCTCCACTGCAGTGGATAGACTGACCCTGTGGAGGTGCATGGAAACGCTTGGATACAAAGGGTTTTTTTTTTTTACTCATGCCTGAGAACGACGGGAAGTTGGGAGCTGGCTGAGATGCAGGCAGAGAGGATCTGCACACATCAAAGAGCCTGCTCTCACCTGGAAACCAGTTTCCTAGCAACAGAAAGCCACCTGCTGCTTCCCTTCTAGTCAGGAGAAGATGCTCCTCACCGGACCCATGGTCCATGGCACATGACCAACCTGTGGCATATCTTTAAGGGAAATGGAAACCAATTCCAGGACGGCTGCCATGAGGTGTGCATGCTTCTCCCCCTTTCCTGGTTTATCCTCACAACAACCCGGTGAGGTAGGTTCGGCTGAAAGGAGACAGTGACTGGCCCCCAGAGGTCACCCAGTGAGAGTAATAGCTGAGCGTGTAGGAATGTTGTGCATAGTAGGAGAGGATATATTGATTAAATATTATCCTTCCTCACTCACGCTAGTGATATATATATATATATATATATATATATATATATATATAATCGCAGAGGTTATTCCCCTTTACACAGCAGAAAGCTGGTTTGCGGATTCGTTTTAATCTCTTTAGTTAGGCAGTCCAATTTGGCATGCCCAGCAGATTGGAGTATATTCCTGGTAAGACCCCTTTTGAGTCCCTCCTAAAAGAATAAAGACACAAGAGTCTTCCTTATAAGTAATGGGAAGTTTACTCACATTCAGTTCACAGTATGATCCCTGAAGGCAGGCTTTAGCTTAGAGTTACAGAAGAGGGTTTTAGTTCATCCCATATGGGAACTCATCCCACATGCTGCTGGCTGAGAGCCAGCAGTGCAGTCCAAGAGAAGAAAAGGCATCAAAAGAGAAAGGGGGCTGAGTGACTGGAACTTTTGTGGGGTGTGCAAGGGTTGTTGATATTTTCACACACACACACACACACCCCATTGCAAGAATCTGGTGATCTTATGTTATGAGAAGGAGGGGGCAGGAACTGCTCTTTCGTTCTTCTGTCCCTGCCTGCCTGACTCAGTTGTAGAGAGACTCTTGTCTTTGTAGAGATAAGATGGCTGAGTGAGAACTGTAACACTCACGCAAGCCAGTAGATTCTGTAGTATGTAGTATCTAGTAGAAATAAAATAAGGTATGCTTCAAATCACCACAGCTAGTTTTCACATTTGTACTCTGCTAAAGTCTGCTTAAGTCTGGTGCTCACAATGTGCAGTTGTGAGTCCACTGCACCGGGACCTGTTCGCCGGGATCAGAAGGTCGGTGCTCCAGTCACCTAGCTCAGGCAAGCGCTTAAGGCATGGACAGGATCGGGCGTACTGACAGGGGTCACGCCCACCTACCTGGCACATGCCAGGGGGAGGATGCTCTAGACCAGGTGTAACAGGAAGTTTAACTGGCTGGATCAACATCCCCCTGTCTGTGTCCACTCTAGGCAAACAAGGAATGTTGTGTTTTACTGCTCCAATGGATTACGTAGACTGACACCGGTCATAGACTGACTCTCTAACCGACTCTCCCTGTAAAATGTTTGGTGATACAGGAGGGCAAAACATGCCCGTCACCTCTAGCACGCTGCCCCTGACTTAGGATATTCAAAAATATCATAGTAAGTTAACTGCCCGTTTGCTTCCTCTCTAAGAAGGCAGGGGCATTGAGAGGACCTCCCTTAGCTCTAAGTCCTGCAGGGGGTTGAATGGGGTGACCATTTGTGTCCCTTCCAACTCTGCAATGCTATGATCCCCTTATTCTTCCAGATCATAGGTTGATAATTACCCAAACGTCTTCCTCCCTCTGCATTTACTGCAGTGACACCTCTCCTGCCCACATGACCTGCCTTGTTTAGATGGAGGAGGCGGGCAGGCAAATGTTTGGGACGCTTGTCTTACTAGGAGATGTCTCTTGGCCTCCCCTGCAAGGTAAGTTTGTCCAGTGACAGGGTTTTGCATCTTTTCCAAGCCTGGCAGGGCCGAAAACCCGTCACGGCTCTGAATTCTCCACGTCTTGTTAATTCCAGTTGGCAGCCAAAAAAATAAAGCAGTGGGAAGGGGGGGGGCTGCTGCCTCCTTCTGAGCTTATTTGCACTGCTCGGTTTTGCATTAATTTTGAACTAATTGTCAGGTAATGAATCCGATTTGGCTCCCGGTGCTGAAATCCCGTATGCTTCCAGCTCAGAGCTAGCAAAGCCATTTGCATCGCAAATCTCCTTTCTCCTACTCTGGGTGTATGGCTCACAGGACTCCTGCTTCTTCCACCCACTCATTCAGAAGTTGGTTCTTCTAGGTTCCAGCAGATGAACGTATATCAAGGACCAACATCTTATCATCCCCATGACTTTAAAAGCAAACCTCAAATGTATTAACATTGCACCTGTATGTATATAGGTTTGCACCACCTATACGGGCGGGAATGTCGGCTGCCCGGCTCTGTTTCAGTGGCAAAAGCTCAAGCAAGTGAAGCAGAAATTATTTTAATTACCCAGGTCAAGATTAGCAGTGATTTCAGAGCAGGTCTGGAGTCAGGAATGATGGACCAGAAAGAGACAACTCCTTGCTAGAGCATCTGCTTGGCATGTAGGCAGTGCCAGGTTCCATACATTTTCAGGTGGGGCTGGGAATGCCCCCTGCCTGAAACCCTGATGTCAATGGGCAGTGCTGCATAGATTTGCATGGCAGTAATCCCTTTGCAAAGTCGCCAGTGCCCGAAAGATTGAAGCCATCAGCGGAGGCCAGGCTGGACATCCCACCAGCATCAGAAGTGTTCCAATTTTCCAGGGACAGTTGTGGAATTACAAAAGCCGCCCCGGTTTCTGATTTGATCCCGGAAGCTCCTGCTTTTAGATGTCACTGTTTTCAACAGAGAAATGTTGGAGGGCAGGGGTGTGCAGCATAGGGGGGGACCGGGGCGGGGGGGTTGTGACCCTGAGTGCACACTTTTTCAGGGTGCACAAACCAGGCACCCCCATGCAGGTGCCCCCAGCATGGCCTGAACTGGTGCTCATTTTCACTTTCCAAGAGCCGTGTTGGCCTACTGGGCTCCCCACCCTCCGCACAGGTGAGGTGGCTCAGTACGGTGCCCCTTTGCTCCCATAGGGGTAGAGTCACTCCGACAGTGTCGGCAGTGAGGGCTGGGCTGGTGCCCACCCTGGGAGCTGGGAAGAAGAAGAAGAAGAAGAAGAAGAAGAGGAGGAGGAGGAGGAGGAGTTTGGATTTGATATCCCGCTTTCTCACTACCCGAAGGAGTCTCAAAGCGGCTAACATTCTCCTTTCCCTTCCTCCCCCACAACAAACACTCTGTGAGGTGTGTGGGGCTGAGAGACTTCAAAGAAGTGTGATTAGCCCAAGGTCATCGGGAACCCTCGTGGGCTGCAAGTTTGGCTACTTTCATTTTATAACAATAAATAAACGTCGCTCGCAAAATTTCATGAGGTTGGATTTGCAAAGGTGGACAAAGAATAGTGGCAAACTCTCGCCATGGTGTTTGAAATCCCTGCCTGTACGCATTCGTTCCATCTTTTGGTCTGGAACAGGCCCTTAAGGCGGCTTACAAGTTGAAATATAACAGAATGCAAAGTAGAAAGAAAGAAAGAAAAGAAAATCTGCTTGAAATACAGGGTGCCGCCTATGAAACAAGCACATCAGAAACAAGGAAAGCAGCATGGACGCAGAACATGCAAAGGATCATAAAGCCAGCATCAGAATCAGGAACAAGCCATCTATCCAAATGCTCCCACAAATAATACCTTGTCTCCAAGTGGAGAGAGATGGTGCCTCATTAATCTGCCCAGGAAGGGGATTCTGTAGGCCAGGGCTTACCAATGCTGTTATTTCACGGTTCACGTTCTTATATATTGATTTTTACCCCCTTTGCCTCCAAAATAAGACTCAAGACATCATACAACCCTGTGAGGTGTGTTAGATAGGGATTTATTTGTTTATTTTTGAGTATTTCAGAGGGCAAGACCAGTGCTATTTTTCTAGAGAAAAAAGAGGTGTTGGAACTCACCACAAATGCCTCTCTTGTTTTCTTATAAAGGCAATGGCATCTGCCTGAGAGGTGCCGGAACTGAGTTCCAGTGAGTTCTAGCTGAAAAAAAGGAGAGCCCTGGGTAGGACTGGGCCCATAACCTGTTGGGCTTTCGGTTCTGACCTGAGCGGAGATGTCGCCCAGATCTCCTGGAGAAGCTCTGTAATTTATATGCTTGTAATTAAAGCGTTGCTTGCTTTGAAACAACCCAGACGTTGTGGAATTTATTGCTGGCACAAGGCACACATATCGCTGCACAAGAAGAAGTAAGAAGTTTGAGAAAATCTGCAAAAGCACTGGAAAAGCAGGAAAACGCAGAGGAAGCGTAGCTGGACACCACTCCAAGTGCTAAACTGGTTTTGAGGCTTTTTTCAGTTAAATCCAAAAGCCCAACAAGGACCACAGCTGTCAACTTTTCCCCTTTTTAAAGGGAAATTCCCTTATTCCGAATAGGATTCCTCACAAGAAAAGGGAAAAGTTGACAGCTGTGGGTAGAACAGCAAGAGCTGTTCAAGCATGGAATAGTCTCCCTTGGGAGGTTGTGGGCTCTCCTTCCTTGGAGGCTTTTCGGCAGAGGTTGGGTGGCCACCTGTCATGGATGCTTTAGCTGAGATTCCTGCATTGCAGGGGGGGGTTGAACTAGATGACCCAGGGGTCCCTTCTATTCTTCTAGGGTGAGTGAAAGCATCTGAAGGATTTCACCCCAAAGCGGCAGACACAAAGTTTTGACATGGCCGAATCAAAGGCAAGGTTCAAGGCAAATGTAGTATCAAGCCCTTGTTCAGGTAAAATAGCCAAGGGTATGGCAAGAAGTAGTCTTAAAATGAGCATCATTTCTGGCTCAACATGTTGTTAGTGCTCGCAGATATCTGCTGCTTTTTATCCTGTTTAGGTTCCTGCCCACCTGCAAAGCTCATGACAGCAAATAAGTCTTCAGAATTTGGAAAAAAAGTTTCTTCAAGCTTCTTTCCTCTGCTTTGGGGCTGATGAATTCACTGTTTCACTATGGATATGTGAATTTTGACGACTCAAGACTGCAAAATTTGAAAATTTCAATGTACAGCTGTAGAGGCTTGCAAGACAACTGAGATGACGAACTTGAGGAAGATTTGCCGCCAAAAACA
The DNA here is from genome assembly GCF_009819535.1 of Lacerta agilis. NCBI lineage: Eukaryota > Metazoa > Chordata > Lepidosauria > Squamata > Lacertidae > Lacerta > Lacerta agilis. The sequence continues at coordinate 6,597,057 of NC_046321.1, read as the reverse complement.
AACAAACCACAAATCAAATCTCACAGGATTCATGAAGAAGAACCAGCCTGTGAATTTTTATTTTTATTTTATATTTTTTTACTAAAACCCCAACCAGAGCTTGTTGGAAAATAGTGGCTGGAACTTCTAAGCTTGCATTTGCTCACTTCTGTTTTAGGCGATTCGTGTTAGCGAGACAAGCTACACGCTAAACAAGAAATAAAATTCCTGCAACTTTTCTTGAGCTCTGTTGCATTTCCGCTGCTCTCAGCTCTCTAATGATTTGAATTCTGTTTTCTCTTATGCCAGTTTCCCATTTTGGACTGTCGCAGTAAACCACCTCACTTTTAATCAGAGGCGCAGGGCTGTCCCCCAGGGAGAGGGATCCACAGAGAGGGGCTTAGCAAAATGCATAGAATTTTAAATAACAAGGGAACTTGGCTCGAGCTGTCGCAAGGACCGGAAGAACGTTTCCTGTGGCACTGCATTGGCATAAACCTTGAGCAGGAGAGGCAGAGGGAGAGGGAAAGGGAGAGAGGAGAGGGCCATTAAACTGTCAAACTGCATTTTTATGATCACAGGCAATGCAAAACCTTTTGGAACAGCAGCCCGCAGGACAGGAAAAGTTTGCAGAGGGAAACATACGACGTGGGCATAGCTTTGCAATAACAGTCAGCCTCCTGAGCTTAAGAACAGAAAAAACTCCGCTGAATCAGGACATTGGCCCATCTAGGCCGGCATCCTGTTCTCACAGTGGCCAACCGGATACATGTGGGAAACCTGCAAGCAGGATCAGAACACAAGACCAACTCTCCCCTCCTGCTGTTTCCAGCAAGTGGAATTCAGAAGCATTGCTGCCTCCAACAAACATAAAACGGTTGTTGTTGTTCAGTTGTTCAGTCGTGTCCGACTCTTCGTGACCCCATGGACCAGAGCACGCCAGGCACGCCTATCCTTCACTGCCTCCCGCAGTTTGGCCAAACTCATGTTAGTAGCTTCGAGAACACTGTCCAACCATCTCGTCCTCTGTCGTCCCCTTCTCCTTGTGCCCTCCATCTTTCCCAACATCAGGGTCTTTTCTGGGGAGTCTTCTCTTCTCATGAGGTGGCCAAAGTACTGGAGCCTCAGCTTCAGGATCTGTCCTTCCAGTGAGCACTCAGGGCTGATTTTCTGTAAGGATGGATAAGTTTGATCTTTTTGCAGTCCATGGGACTCTCAAGAGTCTCCTCCAGCACCATAATTCAAAAGCATCAATTCTTCGGCGATCAGCCTTCTTTATGGTCCAGCTCTCACTTCCATACATTACTACCATAAAATGGCACCCTAACTAAAACGGTAGCGTACAAAATTTGACAGCAGGGGTGGCCAGTATCCCCAAAGAGCACCCCCACCCCCAGATCCCACTTGGTCTCCTCTCTCAACCAGTCCTCCATCTCTCACTGCCCTGGTTTTCTACCTTTGTGTTGGAATTTCTTGCCTGGAACAATTGAATTGCATAATTCAGAAGAGTGCGAATTTTGACAGGCCACTGTGTGTCAGGAAGCACGAATTAGTTAGCTTCCACGGAACCAGTGGTTAATGTCAGATGCCTTTGAGTATGTGAAAAATACCACTGGGCACGGGTGGAGACCCATAAAGTCATATCAAGTAGGACACCTCAATTTCTATGACTGGTACTCTCGAAGACAGGCATAGGCATAGGCAACCTTGGCCCTCCAGATGTTTTGGGACTACAACTCCCATGATCCCTAGCTAACAGGACCAGTGGTCAGGGATGATGGGAATTGTAGTCCCAAAACATCTGGAGGACCGAGGTTGCCTATGCCTGCTCTAATTTTGCAAAGTTGCTGCCATTGCCCATTGCAAAGGCACTTTGGGAAATTAAAAGGATGAATGGGAGAGAGATTGATAAATTCCTCAATGGACACAGGAAAAAAACAACCCAGGACCTGTCTTGTAGGCCTCATCATGGCTATGAGGAGTTTTGCTCAATTTCAAGCACTCCCGGACCTGTTTAAATAGACTTTAAATCATTAATCTCTCTCTCTCTGCCCCCCTCCCCACCCTTAATTTCTCTCGTTCTCTTTTGAATGCATGCGTTCGGTGCCAAGTTTCCAAGCCTTTATAACTCCCAGCCCCACAATTATCTGACGGGTTTTGTTTATCGACTGCTTACAGATGCTGCTGTCGGAGGCAGCCGTCTGCGCCCGCTTCCTTGCCAGGCTTGTGTCGCTGTTGTTTTCGAGCCTCCGAAAAGAGATGAGGAGAGGAGAACAGAAGCCCTCCTTAGGATATCAGTGTTTTGGCTCAGCCCTGCCGAGGAAGGCAGAAGGATTAGAGAAGGCATAAATATGGATGCGTTGGGAGTTCTCTTGCTACCTGGTAAGATTAAAGGACCCCGAGATCTATGGTGAGACTTGGGTAGCGAGGATGAATGTGTTTGGAAAGAGCAGTGGAAGTTTCCTTCTCCCAACTCGGACCACTGGTCCATCCTGTGGGAATGTTCAGGGTGGCAGGAGAGGATATGTTGTTTATTAATATCCTTCCTAACTTGTGCTAGCAAGTTCCTTTATGTAGCAGAGTTACATACCCCTTTGCATGCACAGCAGATAGCTGGTTGCAGGCTCGTGTGAGCCTCTCACTATTATACAATTCAGTCTGTCTCAGATTGAATTGTACATTCCTGGTAATTTCCCATGATTCCCTCTTAAAAGAATAAAGACGTGACAATATTCTTATTCAAAGTCAATAAAAGAAGTTTACTCACATCAGTTCACAGTTGGATTCCTGAAGGCAGACTTAGTTACAAATATGTACATGTGGACCTACCCCATATGGGGGAATAATCCCAGTGCTTCTCCTAGCTGAGAGCTAGCAGAACTGTCCTAGATAAGAAGCTGGTCAAATGAAGAAGGAAGTAAAAAACAGGGAGGTGTGCTGCATGACTCGTCCTTTTGTTACCTGGACAGGTTAGGTCACGCCCACCTTCTATCACATGCAAAAGGAAGGATGCTCCAGCCAGGAGGAACGGGAAGTTTCGACTGGCTGGACCAAACATTCCCTCACATGTCTTCTCTAGGAATGTTGTACTTGACTGCCTCTCATGGATCACATCCCACACACCCAACTCCACTGTATATTGTCAGAGACCAAGCTGAGGAATACTTCTCTGATGAGTAGTGGTGGAAACCACCCCCTCCCCTTGCTCCTGACCAGGATCCTGAAGCTGCCCAGGAGCAGTGGAGCAGTATAGATTTGGAACAGTGGTTTGCAGAGGGGCATAGTTCTGATTACAAAAGTTGGTGTCTGATCTTCCCGTTCAGTTTTGCCATTTCGGCATAGTCCATCAGTTTCAATATCCATTCATCTTTCGATGGCGTTCTTCCTTCCTTCCATCCCTGGGCATATAACATTCTTGCCGCTGTCGTCGCATACACAAATAGGAGCTTTTTCTCCTTTGGTAGTTCTACTCCTAATAGAAATGCCTCCGGTTTTTTTAACAAAAGTTATTTTAAACTTTTTAAAAAAAACTCATTATAAATCATTTCCCAGAAGGCCTTTCCTAATTTAAGGGTCCACCAAAAACTTATCATATAATTCCACTTCTCCTTTGCCTAAAGAGTCTGAGCAGTTTTCTGCTTGACCCACCTGGGTCCCAGTGTTTTAGCCTTTGCCTTGCCACATGCCCATGGAAAATCTCCTCTTTGGTGCTAAATCGGAACAAATGGCACTCGGCGGAAAACCAGATTGCTGGTTCTTCCGATTCAGTGCTAAACCACTGGTTTTCTCGGGAGAAAGAGGCAGGGTAACAGATGTGTTGATAAGCCCACCATTCCTTCTTACGCATTCTCACGGTCCGCTGGGCATTTGGAATTCGCTCCCGCACGAGACCGTGATGCCCACCAAGGCTATCATTGGCTTCTAGCCATCAAGGCCATGATATAGCTCTGAAGTTGGGGACAGTGGTGTTTCCGAACGTCAATTGGGACAGTTATGTTTCTGAACGTCAATTGGGACAGTTATGTTTCTGAACGTCAATTGCTGGAAACCACAGGAGGGGAGGGGGCTCTTGTGCTCAGGTGCTGCTTCCAGGTTTCCCACAAACATCCAGTTGGCTACTGTGAGAACAGGATGCTGGCCTAGATGGGCCTGATCCAGCAGGCTCTCCTTGTGTTCTTATGTGTATCTTCCTCGCCCCAAGATGCTCCAGCATTAATTTTTTTTATATAATTATGACATTACCAGGGTTGGTTCAGTCACCACTTGGGAGAAGCAAAACATTTATGAATGTTTTCGCAAGAGTTCAGAATGCCAGATCTGAATTTTTACCCTCCCTTCCCTAGGTGTTTGTGTTTCTTCTTCTTCTCTTCCGAAAGGATGTTCTGGATGTGAACCCTCCTGATTATTCCAAGGAGAAAAATTACAGGAGTGACACAAATTACTAATTACTTTATTATGCAGTGATTACAGTAGTAGGGTGGGGGGAGAGAAATTTTCAAAAAGAAGAGGCTGGAAGTTGTTTCTGCAAAATCTATTTTTAAAGAAATAATTGCTGGGTTACAAATGGAGTAAATTAAGTTAGTTTCTGCCAGGGTCCCCCCCCCCAACACACACACACAATTCCTTTTTCTTGATTATCTATATGGCTACAGAGGAACCATATATTTCTGCATGAGGTTGGCAGCGATGAACTCTCCATCCAAGACTCTGCAAGGTGGAATGCCACCTTCTCTCAATTCCAATTCCATTTTTACTATTCCCAGAGTATAACTCTCATGCATTTGGTATATATTTGGCACGAAGGGAGGAAAACAAAGAATTTTAATAAATAAAGTCATCAACCATGTTTGGATGATGCCCACCAAGGTGGATGACTTTAACAGAGGATTAGACAAAGTTCGTGGATGTTAAGGCGACCAATGGCTACTAAGGTAAAGGTAAAGGACCCCTGGATGGTTAAGTCCAGTCAAAGGCGACTATGGGATTGTGGCGCTCATCTCGCTTTCAGGCCAAGGGAGCCGGCGTTTGTCCACAGACTGCTTTCCGGGTCATGTGGCCAGCAGGACTAAACCACTTCTGGTGCAACGGGACACCGGGACGAAAGCTAGAGTGCACGGAAACGGCGTTTACCTTCCCGCCGCAGAGGTACCTATTTATCTACTTGCACTGGCATGCTTTCGAACTGCTAGGTTGGCAGGAGCTGGGACAGAGCAACGGGAGCTCACTCAGTTGCGGGGATTCGAATAGCCGACCTTCTGATCGGCAAGCCCAAGAGACTCAGTGGTGGAGGCAGTTTGCTTCTGGACACCATTTGCTGGGAATCACAAGAGGCGAGAGCAGTGTTGAACTCAGGTCTTGCTTGCAGGCTTCCCATGGGCAACTGGTTGTCAGATTGTGGTGGTATTATAAAACAAAAACCACTGGCATTCTGGAGTAGGACTGAGAAGACACAGGTTTGGATCTCAGCTCAGCCATGAAGCTCACGGGACCAAATGAGAGAAAGTTGCTGCGTTTGAGACCTTTTAATTTAGAGACTCTTGAGAGTCCCATGGACTGCAAAAATATCAAACTTATCCACCCTTAAAGAAATAAGCCCTGAGTGCTCACTGGAAGGGCAGATCCTAAAGTTGAGGCTCCAATACTTTGGCCACCTCATGAGAAGAGAAGACTCCCTGGAAAAGACCCTGATGTTGGGAAAGATGGAGGGCACAAGGAGAAGGGGACGACAGAGGACAAGATGGTTTTACAGTGTTCTTGAAGCGACTGGCATGAGTTGGGCCGAACTGCAGGAGGCAGTGGAGGATAGGGGTGCCTGGCGTGCTCTGGTCCATGGGGTCATGAAGAGTTGGACACAACTGAATGACTGAAGAACAACAACAACAATTTAGAGAAAAGGTGAGCCAGTGGCATTATAGAAGTTTGTGGAATTATGGATGGATTTTGCATCACTAGAACTCCTGGACATCCAGTGAAGTACAATGTTGGAAGATTCAGGACAGAGAAATGGAAGTCCTTCTTCACGCAGAGCCTAGGGAACTCCCTCCCACCAGAGGCAGTGAGGGTCACCAACCTAGATGGTTTTAAAAGAGGTTTAAACAAATTCACGGAGGAGGGGACTATTGATGGCTACTAGCCAGGATGACTATTCTATTACGGAATTATTTCCTTAATGAAATATTATCCTCTCTCCTGTTCAGTTTTAAGCTGTTAAATTAGGTTAGATCACCTGTATGGTTTTCGTACAGATTCATTTTCCGTAGTTATAGACATCATGGTTATTTCTAGCTGTCCTTAATGTGTGTTTTTCAATTGTTATATTTATTAACTGTTCAATTGGAATGCTGTGAGCCACGTTGAGCACCGCTCAAATAAGCTGAAGGTGATATTAGGGGAAATTGCTTGCCAAAAAAAGAAAAAAGATGCATATTAAAAGAAATCTGCACTGAAATGCTGACTAATTTTCATGATTTTAGAAAGAGAGAGTGTGCATACCGATGAGGAAATCTGAAGAACAGAACTTAAGTGTGCTGGGAGAAAATGAAATGGATAGATGATTTCCCCATCCCTTCAGCCCAGCGCAAAAATGCCTGGTTAAACTCACATGAGAAACAAGTACACTACCGTTTCCTATTTCTTCCTGAAACGTGGTCCCCCCCCCCCCAGGGTGTGGTAGCATTGAAATGATGTCAGCTTACAGCCATAGCAATACCAGCAGGAGTAACTTCTCTATCCCAGCAGAATATGCCCGTTTCCCTCACCATACGCTTTAATGCTTCAGGGTTACCATAGAAACTCTCCACCCAATCGCATGAACCGCAGGGCGTTTTGTTTTGTTTAAATTCTGAAAGGCAGCCGTCAATGAATCTCCAAAGTCTGCGCTGTCTCTAGCAGCTGCGCACTCCAGTTACGCAATGAGTTTTGTGCATTGGTGTCCCGACCACAAGGGCTCGGAGGTTTATTCACTTTGAAAATCCTTGTCCAGTGTTACTGGTTCATGAGTTCACTGCTGATGTCGCCCCCTTGAGGCTAGCCAAGTCAGGATGGGGCCCTGGACTTAGGCTGGAGGAATCGGGAGTAGCAAATTTCACTGTCCGAAGTCATAATCGCAAAAAGGAGGTGCCTTACACCTTGGTCGCCAGAGTGGTGCATGCTCTAGTTATCTCCCACTTGGAGTACTGCAATGTGCTCTAAGTGGGGCTACCTTTGAAGGTGACCCAGAAACTACAGCTAATCCAGAATGCGGCAGCTGGACTGGTGACTCGGAGTGGCTGCTGAGAGACCATATGACACCAGACCTACATTGGCTCCCAGTACATTTCCGAGCACAATTCAAAGTGTTGGTGCTGACCTTTAAAGCCCTAAATGGCCTCGGCCCATTTTACCTGAAGGAGTATCTCCACCCCCATCGTTCAGCACAGACACTGAGGTCCAGCGCCGAGGGCCTTCTGGCAGTTCACTCCCTGCGAGAAGTGAGGTTACAGGGAACCAGGCAGAGGGCTTTCTTGGTGGTGGCGCCCGCCCTGTGGAATGCCCTCCCATCAGATGTCAAGGAAATAAACAACTACCTGACTTTTAGAAGACATCTGAAGGCAGCCCTGTTTAGCGAAGTTTTTAATGTTTGATGTTTTATCATGTTTTTAATATTCTGTTGGGAGCTGCCCAGAGTGGCTGGGGAAACCAGCCCCGTGCTGCCTTGCAAACAACGTCCGAGGCCCTACCAGGCCTCCAACATGAGTTCTGACTGTGGTGCGCCAACATAATGTGACGTCCTGACACCATGACATCACATTATGTTGTGGGTGGCATTGGGCACCCATATAAGCTGGGTCCCAAGTCAGCACCCTTGTGTCATTGTATTTGTTAGAGGCCACAACCTCCTACCTGAGATATAGCATTCCCCCTATAAGCTGGGAAACCTGAGCCAGAGTGGCGTAATGGTTAGAGTTTTGGACTAGGACCCGGGAGACTGGAGTTCGAATCCCCACTCTGGGTGACCTTGGGCCAGTCACTTTCTCTCAGCCTAACCTACTTCACAGGGTTGCTATGAGGATGAAATAGGAAAGAGGTGAACTTTTTACACCAGCTAGAGCACCTTGGAAGAGAAGGTGGAATAGAAATGCATTTTTTTAAAAATGACTCCTCTTTGGGTCTCCTGGGAGCCTTTGCGTCTCTGCTGGTGGCCACATGAACTGCAGCTAGACGACAGGCTTGCAATTATATTTATATAGCAAGAAATGCTTATTCGCTGCTTTTAGGCAATAGCCTCTCTCCACCCTTTCCCACACACGGCTTCCCACCTGGTATCCTCCAGATGATTTGGACTACAACTCCCAGGAGTTTAAGCCAGTAAGCTCTACGATCTAGGATGATGGGAGTTGTAGTCCAAAATCGTGTAGAGGGCACCAGGTTGGGGAAGCCTGGCCTATTATCTCTCTACTGCATGTTGAGCCTGGATTCAAGAGCTCTGGTGGATGATGCGTTTCAAAGAAGTCCGTTTAGGAGACTTGGAGGAAAGGAGGGGGAGAATGTTCCTCAGGCCTCTGCTTGTTCAGTTCACTAATCTGCCCTTCCCCTTGTCACGCCTATTGCTAACAACGTAATCCGTTCTTCCGCCACAGGTGGAGGTGGAAATTATCTTTCCTGATGATGCAAAACAACTCCATTTAGTGAGGATTAAGCAAAATGTTATCCTAAATCCCCCTTTTCTCCTCTTCTAGCATGGAAAAAGCAACACTTTTAGAGAAAAGTATTCAGACTATTGATATGGTAACCATGCATGGAAATCCTCCATCCCTGTATCCATTTGTGTCTCAGCCTGGCTTAACTCAAACCAGGTCAGTTTAGCTCTGGAATCGGTTTTGAATGTCAAGGTCTCTGCTTTCCCTGCACAACTGGATAATCGCAACCCCGTCATAAATATGTAAGAGGAGCCTTGCCAGCTCGGTCTTTGAAAGGTCGAGCATCCTATTCCCAGAAATGGCCAACCAGGTACGGTACTTCTGAGAGTCTGGTGTGAAGGCAACCCCTGTTCCCCATGGTAGGTTTTCAGATATATTGCCTTTGGACACAGAGGCTCCATTTAGCTGTCCATGGAGGCGCAGGTCAATTCTGCAACCAGGGCAGCTGTCTACCAGCTCCATCTGGTATGCAGGTTGAGACCCTCCCTGCCCACGGACTGTCTCTCCAGAGTGGCACATGCTCTGGTTATCTCCAGCTTGGACTACTGCAATGCACTCCATGTGGGGCTACCTTTGAAGGTGACTCGGAAACTGCAATTAATCCAGAATTCGGCAGCTAGACTGGTGACTGGGAGTGGCCGCAGAGACCATATAACACCGATCCTGGGAGATCTGCATTGGCTCCCAGTACGTTTCTGAGCACAATTCAAAATGTTGGTGCTGACCTTCAAAGCCCTAAATGGCCTCGGTCCTGTATACCTGAAGGAGCGTCTCCACCCTCTTCGTTCTGCCCAGACACTGAGGTCCAGCTCCGAGTGCCTTTTGGCGGTTCCCTCCCTGCAAGAAGCCAAGTTACAGGGAACCAAGCAGAGGGCCTTCTCGGTAGTGGCGCCCGCCCTGTGGAACGCCCTCACATTAGAGGTCAAGGAGATAAACAACTATCTGACTTAGAAGACATCTGAAGGCAGCCCCGTTTAGGGAAGTTTTTTATGTTTGATGTTTTATTCTGTTTTTAATGTTCTGTTGAAAGCCAGATGGGCGGGGTAGAAATTAATAATAATAATAATAATAATAATAATAATAATAATAATAATAATGAAAAATAACTGCAGATTCCTGCATTGGAGCGGGTTGGACTAGGTGACCCTTGGGGTCCTTTCCAACTCTAAAGTTCTATGATTCTTTGATCTGTGAATGAGCTGTTGTCTATGAATGTAATCAATCCCCTTTTAATGCTAAACAAGAAATTATTAGTATTTATTTATACCCTACTTTCCCCTCCAGACAGGGACTCAAGGCAGCATAAAATAGAATCAATTTAAAATGTAGGGGGAAAGCAATTGTTAAAAAGCAATTAAACATTAATTAGAATGATATAGATATAGATGATCTATTAAAACATACTGATCATTAAAATAAAAAACATCACAACACCAGCCTTTTCCTTTAAAAAAAACACAAACCCCAGTCAGTTCCCTGTTGGTATTAGAAAGTCTTCAGCTGCCAATGGAAGGACAACAAGGAGGGAGGCCGGCTGGCTTCTCTAGGGAGGGAGTTCCAGAGTCTGGGAGCAGCCACCAAAAAGGCCCTGTTCCCTATCACCACCCAGTGTGCCTCTGAGGGTGGCATGGCTGAGAGAAGGGTCTCCATCAATCTCAGTGCCTGGGCAGGTTTGTATTGGGGGGGGGATATGGTCTTTCAGATAGTTTGGACCTAAGCCATACAGGGCTTTATGGCTCATAACCAGCGTCTTGTGGAATCATAGAATAATAGAATTGCAGAGTTGGAAAGGACCCTGAGGGTCATCTAGTCCAACCTGCTGCCCTCAGCCTTCCCTGGTTGGGCTCGAACCACCAACCTTCTGGTTAGCAGCCAGGCGCACTGACCCATTGCCCCACAGAGGTCTTCATCATAGCACTGGCGGAGGAAGAGGAGTGCGGGGGGAGCACACCGCCCCCGACAGTGCGATCCTGGCAGGGTGCCATTGCAGCTGCACCCCCGCCTGCGCTGGGCGCCCCACCCCCACAGACGTGCGCCCCACCCCAGGATGCACGCCCCACCCCCAGGACATGAGCCAGCCCCGCCCCACATGCTCTCCACCTCTGCATCATAGTACTTTGAATTCTGCCCGGAAACAGACCTGTAGCCAACAGAGCTGTTGCAACAAGGGGGTCGTATGCTCTCTATAACCAGGAGGATTATTGATATTGAGGAACAACACTGAAATCTGGAGTCAGAAAGCAGAGTTTTTAAGTTAGTGGGGTTCTTATCTTCTAAGGGATTGCATCTGCTTTGCATGCAGAAGGTCCCAGGTCCAATCTCTGGCATTTCCAGGTAAGACTGAGAGATACCCTGGAGAACTGCTGCCAGTAAGTGTAGACAATATTAAGTTTGATGGACTAATGATTGGCATAAGGCAGCTTCCATGTTTCCTAAGGGGGTGGGAGGCTGTAGATACCCAGCAGATCTGGCAGACCTGATCAAAAGTTCCTATCCTGAGCCATTAGCTTCAAATTATGATGATTCGCAGGCAGATTTCCCTGCTACTCCCATCTCCTCTCGGTTCTGTGTCCTCTCAGGCTCCCCCCCCCCCCCGCTGACACATTAAGGTTTTATAGCGAGCCATTTGGAGCGGCCTTTGATTAAGCACGCGGAATGGAAAATGGCAGATGCCGTCACCCACAGAGCCAGCCATAAGAGATCCATGTCGGCCAAATCACCTGGAACATTAAGATAAGGATTCCCGGGGTTTCGAGATGGAGCACCCCAGGGGGCGGGCAGGGCCTGGGTGACTTTCTTAATTAACCAAGTAGCCTCGCCATCAAAATTAAGCCAAGAAGGAGGAAGTCAATTAGCGGCATAACAGCTAGTTCGGAGACATAATTTTTTAATGAGATTCCTCCTTTCTTTCTTTTTTTTCTAAAGCGAAGATGAAACGTATTCTGTGCTTTTATGGCTAATTGAAAAGTAACAAGCCAATTGTCCTCTCTGCAATTCATTATGAGCGGGGGCCCATGCTATTATTTCGTTTAGATAGCAGCGTCTGTGCGCTTTTGAGTCTGCGGAGTACAGGAGGGCAGGTGGTCCCTGCCCTCGAGGAGCCTACAATCTAAAACTCTACCTGGGGAGAGAACAGGGGAGCAAGATGCAGTTGTCTCATTGCACATACTTAGGCTTGGTTCCTGGCTACAATACAGGAAGGAAGGGGAAGAGGCGGCCCTCCAGCTGCTTTTGGACTCCAACTCCCATCATCCCTGACCATTGGCCATGCCAGCTGGGGCTGATGGCAGTTGGAGTCCAACAATGTCCAGAGCAGGGTTTCCCAAACTTGGGTCTTCAGCTGTTTTTGGACTACAGTTCCCATCATCCACTGGTTCTGCTAGCTAGGGATGATGGGAGTTGTAGTCCAAAAAAACAGCTGGAGACCCAAGTCTGAGAAGAGACCCTTCTCTAGAGGACCATCTGGAGGTGGCACCACACAAGTTCGTGGCAAAGGGAAGACAGCAAGGGTGACATCTTTTGAGGGAGAAGGAGAACGTAGGACCATAGCAGGCTGCTCCTGGATGTCCCAGGGTGCAACTCAGCTCGAACTGAAGGCTATGTGAGAAAGCATAGATAGAGATGAACCCTCATACTTTCTTGTCTATCCTTCTGGTGTTGACCTGCTAATGAACCTCCCATGAACTCAGGGGTGCTAACTTCATTTCCTCCCTCCCTCCCTCCTTTCTTCTCCATGTCTCCTTAGAGAGCACGCGTACTTGGACCTCTCTCCTGTTGAGCTGCAAAAGTCAGGCTGACTCAGTGCACCTGCACCTTAGCTACACAGAGCTAGGATTTTCCTCATCAAATACATTTTGCCTGCCATAAACATTGGCGTCCTCATCTTCCAAAACTCAGTGTCTCCGTGTGATGGTAACTAGGGTGTTATGTACTGAGTTGAATAGGATCCAAAATGCAGCAGTCTGATTGGTCCTAGAACAATAGGATTGAGATTGCAGCAGTCTGATTGGTCTGCAGGAGCCACCCAATCCAGCTCCAGGTGGAAGTGAATCCGCACTCTGATTGGCATACAGGAGTATCCCGGAATTAGCCAATCGCGTGGGGCCCATTGTGTAAACAGTGTATATAAAGCAAACGTATTGGGGGAACTGCATTCCTCACTACTATGAGCTGAATAAAGAGCATGAAATTCACACTTGACTCCGAGTATATTTCACAGGGCAAAGGAGGGACTCTGCATTCAGTTCAGCATCTACTGACCATTCAACTACAAATGCTAATAGCTGGCTTCGACCTGGAGATGTGGCTACTCCTTTATTAGAGGAAACTGTTTCTAAAAAGTGTACGTTAGGGGAAATTGCATACTAAACTGAGCATTGTAGCAGAATCGCCCCTGGAAATGTTGACAAAAGACTGGCCAAGGACCAGTGGGCTCTCAAATTTCAGCGGCGATCAAATTCAGCGTCCCCTCACCTCTCGCCCTCTGTCCTAAACAGCCTGGTTGTGGCGAACCCTGCATCACGGAGCCCAGTGCGGCTTCACAGGTCGTGCCACCTTAAAACCGCCTCTGCCAAGGATGATGGGACTTGTAGCCACGTTGCCTACCCCTGAAGTAGATGGGTGCCTGCACTGCGGCATATTTTCCTGCACACCGAAGCAAAACAAAAGGCTCTTTCTTTAGAAAAGGCCAGGGCATTCCGAAAACCCCCATTAATCATCCCTTCTGCCAAGTGTTGATTTCAATTTACAGTCACCTATGGTGGGTCTCCCTCTCTGGAGGCTCAGCAGAGCTCCTTTTCGAGGGGACGCAGACAGGGAGGTGGTGCCCCGTCCTTTTGTCCCCGTAATATTTACATGTGGAGTAACTAGAGGGTGGTGGATTTAAACTCAATTAAGAAGGCAGCGACATTTCCCAGCAATTTGGGGGGTTATGGGGGAGAGGGGAGTGTCGGTGATGGGGGAAATAAAGACACAGTGATTAATCATGCCTTCTCCCACAAGGAAACAATTATCGCCGTCTTAATGGTGGAAACTCCAATAAAGATGAAGCGGGGGGAAGTTTGACTGGTCTCTTGCCAGTGCATTTCCATATCCAAGGGAGAGAAACCCAGACAGCTGTGTGGGTGGATTAGCTCAGCAGCAACGTAGGCAGACAGGTAATTAGAGATGCGTTCAGTCTTGGGGTACGGGGTCGGTAGTCGGGAATCTGGGTAAATAAATATATTGGCACATATTGAGGCGAACAACCCAGGGCTGGTTGGAGATGCGGTGAGCTCCCCTGGGGTGGCTGCCTGCGTGTGTGAAATGATGTCAGGGAAGCCTCAGCCGCTACGCACAGCGGCAGGAAACTAGAATCCGCACAAAGACAGGGAAAGGAGACGTGCACCAGCAAATCCCTTCAACAGTTGAAAGGAAAACAAGGGAGTCTGGTTGGGCAGCAGCAGAGCAATGCCTCCTACCCCCATCTCTTGCCATTCTGCAATATGGCAGGGCACTCATCCAGTCCGGAATTGAGAGGGACTGTAGCATAGTGATGACGAACCTGCTCTGCATGCAGGCTGAGACCCTATCGCCCGCGGACTGTCTCACCAGAGTGGTGCATGCTCTGGTTATTTCCCGCTAGGACTACCGCAATGTGCTCTACGTGGCGCTGCCTTTGAAGGTGACCCAGAAACTATAACTAATCCAGAATGCGGCAGCTAGACTGGTGACTGGGAGTGGCCACCAAGACCACATAACACCGGTCCTGAAAGGCCTACATTGGCTCCCAGTATGCTTTCAAGCACAATTCAAAGTGTTGGTGCTGACCTTTAAAGCCCCAAACAGCCTCGGCCCAGTAGACCTGAAGGAGCGTCTCCACCCCCATCATTCAGCCCGGACACTGAGGTCCAGCTCCGAGGGCCTTCTGGCGGTTCCCTCACGTGAGAAGTGATGTTACAGGGAACCAAGCAGAGGGCCTTCTTGGTGGTGGCGCCCACCCTGTGGAATGCCCTCCCATCAGATGTCAAGGAAATAAACAACTATCTGAATTTTACAAGACATATGAAGGCAGCCCTGTATTGGGGAGTTTTTAATGTTTGATCTTTTATCGCTTTTTAAATATTCTCTTGGGAGTCGGCCAGAATGGCTGGGGAAACCTAGCCAGATGGGTGGGGTGTTGTTGTTGTTGTTGTTATTATTATTATTAAGGTCCTGGGTTCAATCCTCACTGGGGCTGGGAAGATCCCACGTCCAAAACCTTCTGAAAGTCAATGTCAGTCCATGTAGGTGAATGATTCCTATGTATTTTCAGGCCACTGCCATCCTTGGTTCCATAAGCTCATTCCCAGTAACCCCTTATCATAGAAAAACCATTATTCAGGATACAGGTTTTCATGACCCGCTAAGAAAAATAACAACACAACAAGCTTCAAAACAGTAGCAAATAATTGCACATTTATTCAATGTGCCAGTGTGGTGTGGTGTAGTGGTTAAGAGCGGTAGACTCATAATCTGGTGAACCGGGTTCGCGTCTCCACTTCTCCACATGCAGCTGCTGGGTGACCTTGGGCTAGTCACACTTCTCTGAAGTCTCTCAGCCCCACTCACCTCACAGAATGTTTCTTGTGGGGGAGGAAGGGAAAGGAGAATGTTAGCCGCTTTGAGACTCCTTTGGGTAGTGATAAAGCGGGATATCAAATCCAAACTCTTCTTCATCTTCAATATCCAAAAAAGGAGTCAGAGAGGAGATATGATGCATGCTTTGCTAGACAGGCACATGATAGGAGCTGAAGCTCACAGAGTTTCCTGTAATGTTGCTAGAGAGGACTCTGTGAAAGACACCCCCATTGTGCCCTGACAGAGGTAGGGCAAAGCTATATCTTCTCCTACCTGCCTGGGCACCCCCTTTCCCCCTTTCCACCTTTTTCTGCTCTGTTAGCAACGTGAGAACATCTACAAAGTGTGAGCTCCAAGCTCTGACTGTATCTTTTGTTGCTGTTTAGTCGTTTAGTCATGTCCGACTCTTCGTGACCCCATGGACCAGAGCACGCCAGGCACTCCTGTCTCCCACTGCCTCCCGCAGTTTGGCCAAACTCATGTTGGTAGCTTCGAGAACACTGTCCAACCATCTCATCCTCTGTCGTCCCCTTCTCCTTGTGCCCTCCATCTTTCCCAACATCAGGGTCTTTTCCAGGGAGTCTTCTCTTCTCATGAGGTGGCCAAAATATTGGAGCCTCAGCTTCAGGATCTGTCCTTCCATTGAGCGCTCAGGGGTGATTTCCTTCAGAATAGATAGATTTGATCTTCTTGCAGTCCATGGGACTCTCAAGAGTCTCCTCCAGCACCATCATTCAAAAGCATCAATTCTTCGGCAATCAGCCTTCTTTATGGTCCAGCTCTCACTTCCATACATCACTACTGGGAAAACCATAGCTTTAACTATACGGACCTTTAAGTATGTCTTTGTAACTCAATTACCGTTTTAATCCTGCCTGAACAAAGCTGCCATATTTTTTTACTCTTCTACAAGTATTGTAAGTGAGTAAATGTTATTTTTTGCCTTTTGTTTGTGTGAGTATTGTTTTAAGGGGGAGAAAGGGGGGGGTATAGCAGGAAAAGCCAGTCTGCCTTAAAGCATCCAGGATTACTTAAACTAAAAGGCTAAAGTTAGCCCATCTAAGCTTCTTTTTTAAGCTGCAAAGGGGTGGCACTCTGGTGAACTCTCAAACATGAGGAAGGAAGGATAATATCTGGTAAATATATCCTCTCCTAGCATCTATTGTGCTGGCCCCAGGGGTTTGTCCGTGAAGCAAGGTCCAAGTCCAGTCCTGGGTCTAGGGGTCCAAAGGAGGTCAGTCCGGCGGGGAGCGAGGCAGGGAGCAGGTCAAGGTCCAAGGCAGGTGCAGGCACGAGGTTGCAGGTTGAGCATACGCTTGCAACTAAGTTGCTCACGCAACTTGGGCTGGGGCTGGCTGGCTTTTATCTGGCCCTATGCTTAGGGCGGCCCCGATCCTCCGGAGACTCGCCTCTCCTCTGGGCCTGGAGGCGAGCACTCCTCCTGAAAGCACTTAGCTCTCTTCGCCTCTCTGTCCTGAGCCTCTGCAGCTCAGGAGAGGCTGGTGGGTTACTGGACCCAGGGGCTGCCTCAGCTTCCTCTGAAGAGGCTGGGAGTGGAGCACCTGCAGGCAATGGGTCCTCCCTCCCATCAGGAGCCAGAGCAGACTCTGCTGATGCCTGCACCTGGGGATCCAGCACAGGTGGGGATCCTTCAGGCTCAAGCCCTGGCCACGGCTCAGCTGGTTCTGGAGGCGGGGAATCCTGTGCAGGCTGGGATCCCTCAGGTTCAGCATCAGAGCCTGACTCCCAGGCCATCACATCTATTCACATCCCAACAGGCCTGAGACTCAGCTCTGCCCTAACCTCTGGCCACTTACTTTCCTTGGGGCCCCGATCCTGCCGGAACTGCTCTCATAGAATTGTCAAATTGTAGAGTTGGAAGGGACCCCCAAGGGTCATGTAGTCCCAACACCTCTGCAATGTTTTGACAGCCCATGAGCCAGTGCTGACACTGACACCCTCGTTTCTCATCACTTTTTGAACCAAGGACTTGTTTCAGCTGCCCACAGCCGAGGCTATCAGCATGCTCAGCTTGGGTTTCTGCACTCTGTGGAACCAGCCTCTCAAAACTGAGCGATGAGAGTGGGTCCCGTATTAGAAGCGACCTTTTGGCACGACAAAAAACCCAGCTGGAAGACAGCAATGGCACTTCATTCTAGGCTGCCTTCTCCTGCCAATTCCTGGACTCTTTATTTATTGACACAGGAGGAGGAAAGGTCACCTTCAAAGCCACAGGAAGCCCATTCCTTCTCCGACGCTGCCTCTCTTGCGATTGCAAAGTTGCATGTTAATTCTGGATTAGCCTCTGGAAGGGAACATTCTGCAGATGGTGAGATGGCCCTCTGGCTGCCGTTCCTGCTGCCAGGAAGACACAGAATATAAATTGGGATGCTCCCTATGAAGTCCTTGAGCTACGTGAGAACAGGCTCTGCCGACAATTTCTTTTATCTGTCCTGAGTCTTCCAATTTCATCTCTTAGAAGGGTGGTGTCGCGGACTGGTTGGAAACACAGAGGAATGATGGGGGGAATTAGCTAGGGAACCCCCAAACCGTACAGTTTTTTTCCCTTTTCCCCTTCCCACCTCCCCTCCCCACCCATGGTCCATTGCAAGGGTTCAAACAGTAGACCTCAGCAACAGGCAGAGTCATTAATTTCCACCGAATGTCTTTTTTCCGGTTGTTATTATCCATTGAAAATAGAGCTTCCATCTGGTCTTGATCATCGTAGCCTTGACCTTCCATGATGTTTCCTGTGTCGTGACTGCAACGATATCCAATTGGATAAAATCAAAAAGATAATTAGACCAAACCTCTTCTGTCCATTTTTTTCTATCCTTCCACCCCAGCGCTATTGTTGCCTTTCCTGCTAGAATCATGGCTTTGAATGTAAACTGGTCCCCTTTCTCTATGGCTATATTTCCTAGTAATCCCATTGTCATAAGGTTAAAGACTATAGATAACTTCACTTTAAAAACTTCATTAATGATCTTAAGAATTTTATTCCAGAATCTCCTTGCCTCTGGGCAATCCCAGTACATATGGGAAAAGCAGCCCCTGGCCCGTTCGCAGTGCCAGCAGTTTGGGTTGAGTCCTGGTACCATATTGGCTAGCTGGGCCGGAGTTCTGTACCATTTTTGAATTTTTTTTAGTTCGAGTTCTCTGAATTTGTTTACTTTAATCTCGCTTATTTCCTTCATTATCCTTACTATCTTTGATTCACTGATTTGTTCTTCCTTCCATAATGTTTGAACAAGTAGGGTTGTCTGTTTCCTATTTGAAATCATTCTCCTATAGATTTTGCCTATCATTCCTTGTTTAGTTTTTTCCCCATTTGTTTATATAGTTCCTCTATTGGCTCTTCTAAGTTCATATTTCCTTTCTCTTGGGCTTTGAAAATTTTGTTGTATACTCCTACAATTTTTAGCCAGTATTGGTTACCTATATTCTCTGTTACTTCCTGCAGTGACTTTAAGGAACCTCCACTATACATGCCATTGACTATGTAGTAGCCCTTGGCTTTAATAATTTCCCACCATTTAGGGTCCTCTATTCCCTCATATATACTCTCTAAGGGTTTGAGAGGGATTAATGGGGAAAATACCAGGACATTTATTACTGGTTATCTAACCAACACAGTGTCAGGAAATGGCCTACTCATGAGTAGGACCCTGGCAGAGACACATGCCCAACAGGCATGTTCCCTCCCTCATGGGCAATTGTTCGGGAGCTTCTTAAGCATTCCTCAGCCCGAACATCACTGCAACTGATGCCAGAAGACATCAGCATGCTCATGGATCTGCAGAGGTTTGCTCAACTTATGTAACAGACCACAGCAACACACACACAGAGCACTCCGTCATGGCTCCCTCTCTCTCTAGCATCAGACAGCAAAGAGAGAGAACAAAGGACAACAGTCCCACTTCAGGAACACAGTAAGACAAACATCCTGTCTTCCGTCACTTCCCACTCTGTGCAATGAAAACACTGTCATGTGATAGACAACAATCCCATAACTGCACACAGGGAATGAATCTCCAACACAGAGACCCTTATGAATTTCTCCATTGGGACAAGCAAGAGGCATTGCCACAGTTCAAGCACACATTCCAGCTGGAAGGAGTCCAGAGCAGAAACACACCCACAATTAAATTTTTTAACAAAGCTTAACCAGCTGCCCCCCAGACCTTTCTCCAGGCCCCTGGATGGAGGATGGAGGATGGAGATGGGTGCATGTGCAGAAACCCGTCTGCTGTACAAAGGCCAAATTTTACATTTGCTCCTCTTCCAAGTTTGGTACCTGGCCCCCCGGCCACCAGTGAAATGTGGCCCTCAGAAGCCTGTCTTGAAGGGAATTTGGCCTCCAAGCTGCAAATAATCCCCCAGCCTGCTCTGCTCCACAGTAGCTTCCCCACCATCAAATGCTAACAAGAGCTGGAGACATCTTGGGGCGGAGGACCGTTTGTAGTATCAGGACCACCACCAGCGCATCTTTTTTTGAAAGGTGGACCCAAGATTTACAAAGCCCGCCGCTCATTCGATGGCAGAGCTCAGGCAGGAAGGTAAGCCAGGAGGGGCTGCCTCCACATCTCCACCTCTTGCACACGGAGTCGGCAAAATTTTGCAGGAATCCTTTGCCCAACCTGGGTCTCGAACTCACAACCCTGAGATTAAGAGTCTCATGTTCTACTGACTGCAAAAATGTACCCCTCGCCCGAAAAAGAGTGAGCAGGATGGAAACATCCAAGGGCACCCGTGTTCAAAGGCAGAGTTTGATTCGATCTGCATCGAAGCTGGCAACTCTCCTTCTGGCTTAATGAGTGTAAAATTGAGGCTGGTGGAATTTCGCCATGTAATTGAGTCACGCAAATGTCATGTTCTACAACACGGTCAGGTTAACGAGAATTCTGGCTGAGACACACAGAGAGAGAAACAGAGGAGGAATCCAGTTGGGGAATGCGGGTGGGGTGGGGTGGAGAGGTGGATATGTGCATGCTAAAAGACCCCAAATTATTATATGGAAAGCCCCCAACCTCTTCCTCTCCACCCCTGAACCCCACTTCACAATTGATCCACTTAAAAAGGACTGATGGAGAGGATGCACATTTGTAATACCCCTTCCACACCTGTAAGGACTCAGTTGTTTCCTGTGGGAGCATTTACACTTTGGAACTCCCTGCCTATTGAGACCAAGCAGGCACCTTCACTTTTGGTTTTTAGAGCCTGCTAAAAACATCCTTGTTTAGACAAGCCTACCCAGATACCAATTTTAATCCATTTTGGCTTTTGTATGTTTGAAAAAGCCGGGTGTGGAATTTTTCTTGATGTCTTAACTTTTTTGCAAACCCCTTTGAGGTTTGTTTGTTTGTTTGTTTCGTACAAATCCAGTGGTGTATAAATGTTATTTTTTACTCTTTATTGAAAAAAAAATACAAAATTACAAAATTACAAGTACACAGAGTAAGAGAAGAAACGAAAAAGAAGGGGGGAAACAAGAAATTGTACGCATGTTGAAAACAAAACAGAAAAAAGATATTGTGTGCAAAAAGGGGGGATTTGTTATTTTCGTTAACCAAACCTTAGTCAAATATGGCATTTATAAAAATAAATTCCATGGGAAAATCTACGTTTGTACCCAACTTGTTCACGTGTTGCGAATTTGTACCTATCTTCAATCCAAAGCAGTGTATAAATTTTATGATGAAAAAAGGGGGGAATGTGGTGGTTATTCTTCATTAGATAGAATTGTAGAATTGTAGAGTTGGAGGGTGCCGCGAGGGTAATCTAGTCCAACCCCCTGCAATGCACGATTCATTTGCCCAACTTGGGTCTCGAACTCACAACCCTGAGATCAAGCGTCTCATGTTCTACTGACTGAGCTAGATGACACGGTCTTGGGCGAGCTCCTCTCAGTCTTGAACATCTTCACAAAGCTAACACACATTACAATGGCAGGGAAGGGCCATGATTCAGAGGCAAAGCAAAGCATGTGCGCTGCATGCAGGAGGTCCAAGTTCAATCCTTGGCATCTCTGGGTAGGACCAAGGAAGGCTCTGACTTGAAACCCTGCCACTCCCAGTCAGTGTACAATAGAAGCAGAGGCTGGATGGCCATCTGTCGTGGATGTTTTAGCAGGGATGTCTTAAGCGTATGCGGTGCCAGGGTGCAAAGATCTGCCCGATGGGCCCCCTCTCCCCAGGTTGCCCAGTCCCAGGCGCACAGGAGGGCGGAACTGGCAGGCTGCCTCAGCGTCTCACTGGCTTGGTCGTTGCCGAACTTGCGGCGTAGAGCCACCTGCAGCAGAAGAGCCCCCGCAGTGCTCCAACTGGCGGGCGGGCTCTTCCCCGGACTCAACTCTTGGGCCTCTGAGCGCCTGGTGCCCAGGTGCCCCACACCCTTAGCACCTATGGGTGAGACGGCCCTGGGACTAGATGACCCTCAGGGTCTCTTCCAACTTTACAATTCTGCTGATTCTGTGATTAGCTAGATGGGCTGGAGGTCTGACTCTTCATAAGGCAGCTTCCCATTGCCACGGCGGCCCCGTGTTTGTCCTGCTCACCACGGGCCGAAGGACCCTACAGAGCCAATTCCCAAACCTCTGAACTCCTCGTTTCCCTTTGGCCTCGCTCCTGTTCCCCAGCGTTGGTCGGGGTGGCACCTGCCCCTTTCCAAGGAAGCGGAGGCGGGAAGGGAGGCTGGCGGCGGCACTATCCCTTCCCGGCAGCATTAATCAAGGGCCCTTTGATCCGCTGTCTCCGAGTTATAAAGACATTCCCAATTTCCAAAGCTGAGCAGTCAGCCTCAAACCGGCAATCAGTTTTAATCACGAGTGTAACCGAGTAGATTGCCGCTGATAAGCACGCTCCGCAGGCAGCTGTGATGTAATGAATATGACAGGTCGAAATTGGGACAGGAGGTTATTTTTGGGAGCTGCAGAGAGCCGCAAAATTAAAGGCAGCCCCGGGAGAAAGAGGCAAAGGTCTTTTATTTATTTATTTATTTATTTATTGGGTGGGGATGGGGTGGGGTGAGAGAGATGCATCCAATTAACCCAGGCACCATGTCTCTTCAGCTCCCCACCCACCCACCTCTGCTCCATCCCACCCTACCCCATCCTTTCTCCGCCCCCACCACAATTTCCCTGTCTAGCAAAAGGCATTTAAGTAATCAAAATTAATTTGGGATGCTTAAGTCAGCCAGGAGGAGATCAAATGAAACAGGTGACCGCAGCTGCTGTAATAAGTCACAGGGAGAAGATGCAAAGGAGTCGGAAACTTTGGGAGCGACAGTTTCAGTCGCTTTCTGAAGGCCTGCATTTCTGCAATTTTCACACTTGGGGAGCGGGGGCAGGGCAGTGGGTCCCCCCTAGACTTTAGAGTAAGGTTGCCATATTTTTTTCAATGAATCCGGGGGCACTTTTCAACTCTGGGAACTGTCCCCGGGAAACAGGGACGTCTGGTAACCTTAATTTAGAGGCCAGTAACTAAGGTTATATAGGGTGGAGCTGTGGTCTAAAATAATGAGTAGACATTGTTAGGATTATCACCTTAATTTTTTTTTTTTTAAAAAGGTAAAGGGCCCCTGACAGTTAAGTCCAGTCACAGATGATTCTGCGGTTGCAGCACTCATCTTGCTTTACAGACCAAGGGAGCTGGTGTTTGTCTGCAGACAGTTTTTCCAGGTCATGTGGTCAGCATGACTAAGCCGCTTCTTCAGTGCACAGAAAGACCATTTACCTTCCCGCTGGAGTGGTACCTATTTATCTACTTGCACTTTGTCGTGCTTTCGAACTGCTAGGTGGGCAGGAGCTGGGACCGAGCAACGGGAGCTCACCCCGTCGTGGGGATTCGAACCACCGACATTCTGATCAGCAAGCCCTAGGCTCTGTGGTTTAACCCACAGCGCCACCCTATTAGTAAGTTTTATTTATTGGAGGAGGAGGAGGAGGAGGAGGAGGAGGAAGAAGAAGAAGAAGAAGAAGAAGAAAAAGAAGAAGAAGAAGAAGAAGAAGAAGAAGAAGAAGAAGAAGAAGAAGAAGAAGAGCTTGAATTTGATATCCTACTTTATCACTACCCGAAGGAGTCTCAAAGTGGCTAACATTCTCCTCTCCCTTCCTCCCCCACAACAAACACTCTGCAAGGTGAGTGGGTCCGAGAGACTTCAGAGAAGTGTGACTAGCCCAAGGTCACCCGGCAGCTGCATGTGGAGGAGCGGAGACGCGAACCCGGTTCACCAGATTATGAGTCTACCACTCTTAACCACTACACCACGCTGACACCAGAAAGAACATCGTAACATAAAGTGAGCCTGCTGGATCAAGCTTGCAGCCCATCTAGTCCATCATCCTGTTTTCACAGTGGCTGAATCTGTGGGAAACCAGGGAGCAGAACATGAGCCCTCTCCTGTCCTGTGGTTCCCAGCAACTGGTTTTCAGAAGCATTGCTGCCTCCAACTATAGAGGCAAGAGCATAGCCATCAACAGCCTTCTCTTCCTCCATGAATTTGTCTAATCCTCTTTTAAAACCATCCACACCGGCCTTGAAAGACCTACATTGGCTCCCAGTACGTTTCCGAGCACAATTCAAAGTGTTGGTGCTGACCTTTCAAGCCCTAAATGATCTTGGCCCAGTATACCTGAAGGAGCATCTTCACCCCCTTCGTTCAGCCCGGACACTGAGGTCCAGCTCTTAAGGTCTTCTGGTGCTTCCTTCACTGCGAGAAGTGAGGTTATGGGGAATCAGGCAGAGGGCCTTCTTGGTAATGGTGCCCGCCCTGTGGAACGCCCTCCCATCAGATGTCAAGGAAATAAACAACCATCTGATGTTTAGAAGACATCTGAAGGCAGCCCTGTTTAGGGATGTTTTTAACGACTTTTAATGTATTTTTAATCTTTTGTTGGAAGCCGCCCAGAGTGGCTAGGGAAACCCAGCCTGATGGCCGAGTAATAATAATAATAATAATAATAATAATAATAATAATAATAATAATAAGTTGTTATCACTCAAGTTGGGAGGAAGTTTCATAGTTTAGTGAAGAAGTCCTTTCTTTTATCTCTCTGAAATCTCCCAACATGCAGCTTCCATTTGATGAATGAATTTGTTGCGAAGTGGCAACATTTTTTTAAAAAAAAGTCATGCAAGGTTACACACCACTTAGCTTATCATTTTAAGGTAGGCCAGAGCTGAATCCCCATCCCATAAGAGATTGTGGAGGAAAATAAATCCCTTTCACTTCTCCGATAAACAAACAAAAATGGCTGGAGCTATTAGTCTGCAAATTCACCACCTTCACCCATTCTAGAGGGGCTTCGCTGCATGTAAAATTCTTCTACTGTGGCCCCCGAGGGGAAAAACAGTTATACAGTCAAACCTCGGCTCCCAAACACCTCCGTTTTGGAACGTTTTGGATCCCGAACGCCGAAAACCCAGAAGTAAATGCTCTGGTGTTCGAAAGTTTTTCGGAAGCCGAAAGTCCGACGCAGCTTCCGCTTGAGGGCAGGGAGCTCCTGCAACCAATCGAACGCCGTGCCTCGGTTGTCAAACATTTCGGAAGCCGAATGGGCTTCTGGAATGGATTACGTTCGACCACCAAAGTTTGACTGTAGCTGCTTTTAGATTCTCCATTATATTGAATGGGGAAAACGTATTCACATTCTACAGAGTGATTCGGAACTCGAAACATAGACTGAAGTGGGAGGAGCACAGAGCAACTCAGAAACAGATCAGAATTTTTAAAACAGCAGCAACACAAAGGTGAATCTCGGATCCCGCACACACCTCTAATATTTTGTATGAACCTAATAATAACCAGTGTAATCCGGCAGAGTCCGCTGGTGCATTAATTAGTGGTGTGCGATGAATTTTTAAAGGGAACATGTTTATGTGAATTCATCATCAATGACTTCAGTGGGGCTTCCTGCCGTGTGGGCATGTCTGACTTCAGATTACCTGTGTCTCTTTCTGCGTCCGTGCATTAATAAATACTCTGTGCACTCCCGTGTAATTTCTTTTAAACTCCTTTGATTCCGCTTGCAAATCTTCTTTTCCACTTTCACAAAAAGATGCGTCCTTTAAATTATCTGATGTCAAAAAAAAGAAAGAAAGGGAGAAGAAAAAAAGAAGCGAAGGTTAACAAAGACTTTTCGCAACCAGTTTGAGAAATGGTTTAAGCTGTAAGCCTGCCAGCCTCTGCCTGCTCCCTGCCCATCAAATGTGGGGCTTTGTAGCTCCGTCTCTCTTTGTGGATTAACTGGTGTGAACTTTCTGAACTGCTTTTACAAAGCGCTGCATCAAACAAGCCGAGCTCTGCAGAGGGGGAATTAATCAATTAAGTAAAGGCTTCCCTTTGTTTGAAGAATACTCTTTCTCTCCATCCCCCCCCCCCGACTATGGATGTGCAATTTTATAAAGTGAAAATCATGCTACATAGAATGGAGATTGTTTTCCAGACACATTTTGACCTCCTCTCTTTCACAGTGGACATGATCAAGTGTCACTTAAACGGATGGAGGAAGAAACCGTTTCAAATGGATTTTCACGCAGAATTTGGCAGTTCCTCTCTCTTTCTGTAATGTAATTTTTTAATTAAAAATTTCAAGCATTTTCACAATAATCTTCATATCAAATAATTACATTGTTTCATAACAAAATAAAAAATTTAAAAAATCCTTCCGGTAACACCTTAGAGACCAACTAAGTTTGTTCTTGGTAGGAGCTTTCGTGTGCATGCACACTTCTTCAGATACACTGAAATAGCAGTCACCAGCCCTTATATATAGTGAGAGGGTGGGGAGGGGTATTACTCAGAAGGGTGGTGGGAATGGGGGATTGGCTGATGGGTGTGGAAAACCTGTTGACGACTGTTATCAACTGCAATTGGTCTTACAGGAAAAAGCAAGGGGTCTTTAGCCATCTCACCCCTTGCTTTTTCCTTTAGGACTAAGTTTGGCCAAACTCATGCTAGTCGCAGTTTGGCCAAACTCATGCTAGTCGCTTTGAGAACACTGTCCATTGTCCAACCATCTCATCCTCTGTCGTCCCCTTCTCCTTGTGCCCTCTGAGAGCCAGTGTGGTGTAGTGGTTAAGAGTGGTAGACTCGTAATCTGGGGAACCGGGTTCGCGTCTCCGCTCCTCCACATGCAGCTGCTGGGTGACCTTGGGCTAGTCACACTTCTTTGAAGTCTCTCAGCCCCACTCACCTCACAGAGTGTTTGTTGTGGGGGAGGAAGGGAAAGGAGAATGTGAGCCGCTTTGAGACTCCTTCGGGTAGTGAAAAGCGGGATATCAAATCCAAACTACTCTTCTTCTTCTTCTTCTTCTTCTTCTTCTTCTTCTTCTTCTTCTTCTTCTTCTTCTTCTTCTTCTTCTTCCATTGTTTCTGCAAATATGTCACAAAAGGTTCCCATTCTTTTCCAAAGTCACTATTATCTTTCCCCACGCAGTTTATCTGTCAGTTTTGCTAATTCTGCATATTCCATCAACTTTTCGTGTCATTGTTCTTTGGATGCATTCCATTTATTTGTTGAAGCTGTTGTACACATTTTTCTCTTTACAACAATCCTGGGAGGTAGGTTCAGCAGAGAGGTTGCACTTGGTTCAAGGTGACAGTTGTAGATGTGTACATGATGTCTATGTGTGCAGGAGATCAAATGCAGGAGAAGCATCCCGATGGAGAATAGGATGTCCCTATTTTCATCAGAGAAATGTAGGAGGGTATGTTCCTGTATTAGAAGACAGGGATATGCTTCCTACCTTGAAAAAAAATGGAAAGGAAGCTTATGTTTGTTTGTTTGTTTCCACCGAGAAGTGAAACCAACACATTCTTTAGCTTGGCAGCAGATCCCTCTGAGAGGTGTTGAATTTGAGGCTCGGTGGGTGTTTAGCCATTGCAGAGACCAATTTAAGGTGCCCTCTTCTGTTCCACTGCTCTGAGTCATTGGAAGAGTCTCCTGCTGTGTAGCCCTTTTTGGTTTCATCCCACCGCAAACCTGATCACAGCGAAAGAAAGACCTTTGCACAATGAATAAGTAAACGGATCTCTGGACTTCTTAAAAAAAAATAAAAATGCATCACTAATCCAATTAAGCCACATATCCCGAAGCAAGCTATACATCAGCTGTGTGCCTTGGCAAGTTGGAACACAGCTAAATGATCAATGTCGAACCTTTCCCAGAGTAACCTGCCATTTCCGGTCCCTTGTTGTAGAGCCACTGAAATATAGCGCTGCAAATGGTCTTAAGGGGCTACCTAGGCTCGCTACTTGCCCTGAGGCAGGATATTATAGATGTTTCTGGGCAGTAGTTCAGTAGAAGATAACATACTATGCATGCCCAAGTTTCCAGGATTCAGTCACAGAATCATAGAATTGCAGAGTTGGAAGGGACCCCAAGGGTCATCCAGTTGAACCCACTGGCAGAAGAAGAGGAGTGCGGGGAGAGCGCACTGCCCCCGGCAGCATAATCCCGGTGGGGTGCCATCGCGGCCCCCCCCCACCCGCACTGGGTGCCACACTCCCGCAGGCGGCGCACCACGCCCCCAGGACGCAAGCCACGCCTCTGTGGGTGGGGCACACCACCCCCAGGACGCATGCCAGCCCCACCCCACCTGCTCTCCGTCCCCCGGTGCCGGAGCATGAAGCTCCGCCACTGGTTGAACCCCTTGCAATGCAGGAATCTCAGCTAAAGCACCCATGACAGATGGCCATCCAACCTCTGCTTAAAAACCTCCAAGGAAGGAGAGTCCACAACCTCCCAAGGGGAACCATTCCATTGTCAACAGCTCTTACTGTCAGAAAAAGTTCTTCCCGATGTTGAGTTGGAATCTCCTTCCTTGTAACTTGAAGCCATTGGTTCGAGTCCTACCCTCAGAAGCAGGAGAAAACAAGTTTGCTCAATCTTCCATGTGACAGTCCTTCAGATATTTGAAGATGGCTACCGTACTTCCTCTCAGTCTCCTCTTTTCCATGCTAACAATGCCTAGCTCCTTCAACCATTCTTCATAAGGCTTGGTTTCCTGACCCTTGATCACTCCCTCTGCACATGTTCCAGCTTGTCAACATACTTCTTAAATTGTGGTGCACAGAACTGGACACATTATTCCAGGTGTGGTCTAACCAAGGCAGAATAGAGCGGGACTATATTGCTTCCCTTGATCGGGACACTATGCTTGTGAAAAGCTCTCATGATATGGTGTTGCCATTTTGGCTGTATAAGAATCCACACTCGGGGGATACATTTGCTCTAAGGGTGGCCAGGGCCGGCGCGTCCATTAAGGCGAACTAGGCAATTGCCTAGGGCGCCAAAATGGAGGGGGCGCTGGCCAGGCTTGGGCGGGGGGATGGGACAGGTTAGCAGCAGCTTCTCCACTGTAGCGGAGAGGTGCTGCTTGCCCCCTACACCACTCCCTGGCTCCCGCTAAAGCAGGCTTTGGCAGGGGGCGGGACGCGGGATGGGCGAGCAGCAGCTTCTCCGCTACAACGGAGAAACTGCTGCTTGCCTCTAAACCCCCCACCTCCTGCTAAAGCAGGCTTTGGTGGGGGGCGGGGGGCGAGACGGGTGAGCAGCAGCTTCTCCGCTACAGCAGAGAAACTGCTGCTTGCCTCTCCACCACCACCCACCTCCCGCTAAAGCAGGCTTTGGCAGGGGGCAGGCGGCGGGGGGCGCCAGAAGGTGGTCTGCCTAGGGCTCAAGAAACCCTAGCACCGGTCCTGAGGGTGGCGTCCAATTAAGTGTGACTCAGAGTAGAACCATTGACATTTTAGTCATGGTCAGTAATTTCCATGGGTCTGCTCCAAAGTAAACCTTAGTTGAATACCACCCCATTGCAAATAGCAGGCGTGGGGCAACCTTTGGCACTGCAGATGTAGCTGAGCGACAATTCCCATCACCTCTGGCCATCGGCCAGGCTTGCTTGGGAACTGTAGTTCAGCAACATCTGGAGGGCTAAAGTTCCCCCCACTTCTGCCACAGAGAATTAAACAAACTCCCTCCCAATGAACTCCTGAATGTGTTTTGTTTGCCGTTGTTCGTACGATTTTTTTTTTGCCTGGGGGTTTTCAGTGTCGAAACTCAGAGTTCTGTCTGCTGCATTGCATTGGCTTGGAGGAAGTAAGATGGACCCTGAAAAGTGGCTGCTTAGTGACTCCGGCTGTTGCTGAAGCATTTGACAGGGAGCGTGGGTCGGCTCTATAAAGGTCTGGTGCCCAGGACAAATGTTCCAGCTGTCCAACGGATGAGCCAGCCTTGATTCCGTTTAATCAGTCCCTTAGCTTCCTTCTGTTGCAAATGAACGTTGGGCTTAGCTGGCCAAAAACAAGGCTTTTTTCCTGCTTCCCTGGCATGCGATTCTTTCCGACAAACTTAGCTGACAGTTACATTAAGGGCCCCGGAAAATACCATAGCAGAACTAAAGCAATTATTGTAATGCAGTCTTAACAGGAGCTATAATGAGACAGAATTAAAAAATGTGCCAGCATCATCACAGACCATCGTTCCCGATGACCTTCCAGCGGCTCCTGGCTCTGAAACGACAGCCAGCCAGGCAGTCAAGCACTCCTTCTGACAACACGGAGCAAATCCACTGGGGCCTGTCTGCATGCTGCACTGCAGTCTCATTTGGACAAGCTTGTGCGTTGCGATTTGCAAAACAAAAGACTGGCGGCTCAATTTCCTCCGACGCTCCTCGGGGGAAAGTTTTGGATCTGGAGCCAGGCTTCGGGACTGACCCAAGTCTGCTTTGCCTCTTAGGGAAGGAAGGAAGGAAGGAAGGAAGGAAGGAAGGAAGGAAGGAAAGTTATTCCCTAAGTCGACTCGGAATCTCCCTTGTAACTTGAAGCCACTGGTTCGAGTCCTACCCTCCAGAGCAGGAGAGAACAAGCTTGCTCCATCCTCCATGTGCAGGACTGTCTTAAGCATATCCGGCGCCGTGGTGCAAAGCTCCCTCTGGCGCCCCCTTCTGGCGGGGCTGGAGGAGGCAGGCAGCGGCTGGAGAGCAGCTCCTCTGGCGGGGAAGAGGCGGAGACTGGAAGCGGCACCTCCTAGCTCAGCTGGCCGCTTCATGCCACGGTGGCCATGGCAGACAGAGGCTCTGGGCATGGCGCTGCTTTGGCACAGCATGGCAGAGGCGGGCGAGGGTGGCAAGCTGATGCCGGGAGAGTCCAGCCTCCACCTCTTCCCTGGCGCCCTCCAGAACTTGCCGCCCTGGCGCCCCGCTCAACTAGCCTCTATGGGTAAGACGCCCCTGTCTATGTGACAGCCGTTTAGATATTGAAGGTAAATACCATATCTTCTCTCGGTCTCCTCTTTTCCATGCCCGTCATGCCTAGCTTCTTCAACCGTTCTTCATAAGGCTTGACTTCCAGACCCTTGATCATCTTAGTCGCCCCCCCCTACACCAGCAGCTCCACCCCCCCAAAAAGCACTGCATATATGAATATTTTTATTTTATTTAATTTTTTATTTGGAAAGGAAGGTTGCTCTGACAAAAGGTCTGGAACATTTTGTAGGCAGAACATTTTGCAAATAAACAAAGGTTATGTGTTAACGGTGCCTGGCAAGCAAATCGTGAAGAGGACTGTGTGGGAGGAAGTGTTTGTTTTTAACAGGCGAGTATTCGGGATTAGATGTCCTCTGTGCATTTCTCTGACAGCTGGGGGTTGGGGGGTTGGAGAGGTGTCAGGAGCTGACGGAACGAAGGGCGGAGATTACATGTGCCCCTGTGAGGTTAATGGAGACATGCTTGTTGCACACCAGTGGGTCCTGGACAAACCTCATATGATCCCAGCATGAGCCATGCAGGTGGGTGGGTGTTCAGCCTGCCTCATGCAGAGGGCCTGTTTGGCTCATAGATTCACAGGAATCTAGAGTTGGGACCCCCAAGGGTCATCTAGTCCAACCCCCTGCAATGCAGGAATCTCAGCTAAAGCTAATCCATGGCAGATGGCCACCCATCATCTGCTTAAAAACCTCCAAGGAAGACGAGTCCACTACCTGTTGAGGGAGACCAATCCACAGCTGAACAGCTCTTACTGCCAAAATGTTTTTCCTGGTTTTTAGTTGGAATCTCTTCACTCGTAACTTCAAGCCATTGGTTCGAGTCCTACCCTCTGGAGCAGGCATAGGAAAACTCGGCCCTCCAGATGTTTTTGGCCCACAGCTCCCATGATCCCTAGCTAACAGGACCAGTGGTCAGGGATGATGGGAATTGTAGTCCCAAAACATCTAGAGGGCCACGTTTGCCCATGCCTGCTCGAGAGCAGAAGAAAACAAGCTCTCTCCATCCTCCATGTGACAGCCCTTGGCCTTCAGATATTTGAAGATGGCCATCCTATCTCCTCTCAGTCTGCTCTTTCCCAGGCTAAACAAAAACCCAGCAAGCTTGTTTTCTGCCGCTTCCGAGGGTAGGACTTTAACCAATGGGTTCAAATGACAGGAAAGGAGAGGAAGAACTTTCTGGTGGTCATAGCTGTTTGACAGTAGAATGGATGACCTCAGAAAGTGGTGGTCTCTCCTTCATGGTGTGCTGGTCCCATCAGTTACCCAAGAGGCAAGGTCAAAGTCCGGTCCGTGGTCAAAGGTTCAGCATAGAGAGTTGATGTTAGATAAAAATAGTATACAAGAAGTAATGTTATGAATGGTTTAAAATATTTAGAAATGTTTTAGGATATGTTGTTTAAGTAATGAATTATATATGTTTAGTTAGTATCTTAAAGATTATTAAGAATAGTGGTGAATGTTAAGAAAATAGTTACAAAGTTACCAAAGTATATTAATATTGAACGCAGTTGAGGGAACGGGGGAAGTCCCCTAAAGAAGATAGAAACTAGAGTTAAACAATGATTCTTTTAATGTTTCAGTCTAGGTATGTATAAGTTCTTTTTTGTTTTTTTTACGTTGTTGTAATGTGTTTGATGTGTTCTTTTTATTATTTGTCAATTGTTCTTGTTTTATTTGTTTGATATGTTTGTTGTTTAATGTAGAAAATAATTTTTTTATTAAAAAAACAAAAACAAAGGTTCAGCATAGAGAAAGTCCATAGTAGCTGGAGCTGGGTGCAGGGCAGACAGTCAGGCGAAGTCAGGAACAGGTATGCAGGCAGGGGAACCAGAGTGGGTCAAGAGCTCCGGCAGGAAAGCAAGACAAGTCTCACGCAGGAACACTGGCAGGAACTAGCAACCAACAATGTTGCTCCCGCAACCTGGGGCGGGGTCTGGCTGCCTTTTATCTAGAACTGGGTAACGGACGGCCCCAATCCCCTGGCGACTCATTCCCTCACGTCGCCTGGAGGCGAGCACTCCTCCTGCGAGTACTCAGGTCTCTCCTTCTATCAGCCCTGAGTCTCTGCAGCTTGGGAAACGCCTGTGGGTTATAGGACCCAGGAGCCGCCTCAGCCCCAGCCGGCAGTGGGCCAGCTCCTGGTGACGACCCGGCTGATGGAAACAAGGTATCCCCTGCATCTGGAACCAAGGCAGACTCAGGCCCTAGTCTCGGCTCAGCTGAGTCTTGTTGCAGGGGAGGCTGAGCAGAATGAAGCTCCTCAGGACCAGGCCCCAGACTTGGTTCAGCTGATGTCCCAGGCAGAGGGTCTGGTGCAGGCTGAGACTCCTCCGGTTCCGAGTCCGAGCCTGAATCCCAGGCCATCACACACGGGAGGTTTTCAAACTGAGGTTGGATGGCCACACATCGTGGATTCTTTAGCTGTGCTTCCTGCATTGCACAGGGTTGGACTAGATGACCCTCGGGTCTCTTCCAACTCTGCAATTCTATAATTCTATGATATGCACCTGCTGCACTTTGTAACCCTCCATCCTAGCCTATGTACCAATCTGATTTAAGATGACTTTGGGTCCTTTTGGATGGACTGCAAGAAGATCAAACCTATCCATTCTTAAGGAAATCAGCCCTGAGTGCTCACTGAGAGGACAGATCCTGAAGCTGAGGCTCCAAGACTTTGGCCGCCTCATGAGAAGAGAAGACTCCCTGGAAAAGACCCTGATGTTCTTGTTTCCAAAGGCCTGCAATGCTTCCCTCAGCTCCATCCCCTCCTCTGCTGCCTCCCTCGTTCCTCGCACAACCTTTTCTCCTCAGGAGAAAAGAGAAGACAGTCTCAGCACATTCTCTGAATTAAGGAGCTGCGTGGCGTGAGAATGATGCTGAGCCAAATGGGCTACGGTGAATATTTTTCTATTCTTGTATAAGAAATAAAGAAGGAAGGCAAGGGGAAAGAGGCCTGCCAAGAGTTGCCAGCAGAGAGTTATCAGGGTGCTGCTTGGAAATCCATCATGAGCAGGACTTGAAGGCATCAGGTGTACCTTTCTGCTTGTGCCCGCACATGCTGCAGACACTCCAGGGTACATTATCTTATGGCTAATAGGCCCTTTTGAGAGTCCCATGGACTGCAAGAAGACCAAACCTATCCATTCTGAAGGAAATTGGCCCTGAGTGCTCACTGGAAAGACAGATCCTGAAGCTGAGGCTCCAAGACTTTGGCCACCTCATGAGAAGAGAAGACTCCCTGGAAAAGACCCTGCTGTTGGGAAAGATGGAGGGCACAAGGAGAAGGGGACATCAGAGGACGAGATGGTTGGACAGTGTTCTCGAAGCTACCAACATGAGTTTGACCAAGCTGCGGGAGGCAGTGGAAGACAGGAGTGCCTGGCGTGATCTGCTCCATGGGGTCATGAAGAGTCGGACACGACTAAATGACTGAACAACAACAACATGTATCAATTTGGTTGAGTATTAGGGGATAGGCCAGAGAGAGCACCCCTCTTTTCTAAGCTCACATAGAACCACAGAAACGTACTTAGAAAAGGGGGTGCTCTCTTGCCCACCCCCTCTAATGCCCAGCCAAATTGATGCATTGCCTGATCTGATACAACGCCGTTTCATGTGCTCACCTCTTTTCCATTTCAGTAACATAATTAGCAACAAGCGGTGCCTGTGTAAGGCAGAGAATGGGAAAAGGCCACAGCGAACGCAAGAGATTAATTGTTCAAAAGGTCGCCTAATTCATCAGAGGGAAGAGAGAGGGCTTAAAAAAAAAAAAATGTCCCAGCCGCAGTGTGTTTTGTCGCGTTCCAAACTCCGGTTGATTCATATGTCTCAACGGCAGACCTCAAGGGGTTTGCGAGGCAGCACACTTTGCAATAACACGGGGGCGGAGGGGGTGTGAGATGGGACTCTAAGAACACATCAGGCAACAAGATGGAAAACATCCAGGCTTGGCGACGGGGCTTGTGCAAGAGCTGAGATGGATGGGCCGCCAAGTCCATTGTTTACCGTTCCCTGCTCTCTTCCAGCCTTGGCAGCAGAAAAGCAGATGAAGCACATTCCCAGGGAACAAGCTGAGAAAGGGCTGAGGTTGATGGTAGATGGCTTCAAAGAAGCAAACTTATTTTTAAAAAAAACCACAGGAAATAATTACTGGAGAGGAGAGCTTTATTTATTTCATGTCTAAGTTCCTTTGACTCATGGCAAGGTGCCTTCTTCTCATCATAGGCACATATGGGACATGGGTGGCGCAGTGGTCTAAACCACTGAGCTTCTTGGGCATGTCAGTTGGAAGGTCTGCGGTTCGATTCCCCTCGACGGAGTGAGCTCCCGTTGCTGTTTTCCTGGCTTCTGCCAACCTAGCAGTTCGAAAGCACACCAGTGCAAGTAGATAAATAGGTACCACTGCGGCGGGAAGGTAAACGGCATTTCCATGCGCTCTGGCTTCCGTTGAACCAGAAGCGGTTTAGTCCTGCTGGCCACATGACCCGGAAAGCTGTCTGTGGACAAACGCCGGCTCCCTGAAAGCGAGATGAGCCTTTGACTCATAGTTGCCTTTGACTGGATGTAACCATTCAGGAGTCCTTTACCTTTACCTATAAGAACATAAGATCCCTGCTGGATAAGAATTGAGATTAGCCCGCTGGATCAGGCCAATGACCCCACATCCCGTCTAATCTTGCATCATTTTCACCCACCGGCCACCGAGATGCCTGTGGGAAACGAGCCAGCAGGATTCCTTAACTCACTTGGTAAAGCATGAGACTCTTAATCTCAGGGTCATGGGTTTGAGCCCCATGTTGGGCAAAAGATTCCTGTACTGCAGGGGGTTGGACTAGATAACCCTCATGGTCCCTCCCAACTCTAGAGTTCTTTGAGAGCCAGTGTGGTGTAGTGGTTAAGAGCGGTAGACTCGTAATCTGGGGAACTGGGTTCGTGTCTCCACTCCTCCACATGCAGCTGCTGGGTGATCTTGGGCTAGTCACACTTCTTTGAAGGCTCTCAGCCCCACTCACCTGACAGAGTGTTTGTTGTGGGGGAGGAAGGGAAAGGAGAATGTTAGCCGCTTGAGACTCCTTCGGGTAGTGAAAAGCGGGATATCAAATCCAAAATCCTCTTCTTCTTCTTCTTCTTCTTCTTCTTCTTCTTCTTCTTCTTCTTCTTCTTCTTCCAGAAGATTAGGACTTTCCCTATCTCTACCTGGCAATAGGGTTGTATGGGGTGTTTGGGGAGGAGTAGTATCTCTGGCGGGGGACACATCGTGCTCCTTCTGGGGTAGTTTGTCCACCATTGGTCCCCACCCTGCACTCAGTTCTCACCTGTGGCTCCCAGAAGCTATCAGTACGTGACAGCAGCCACACCCCGGGAATGGCTTCGACTGGCCTGTTAAACTGATGAGAGTAGCCAATGGATCCCCAGCCCTTGGTGAGTTAGGGTCTTCCCCTGCATGCAAAGAAAGGCTCTTGGAGAATGAGCAGACGAAACCAGTAGTGGTTCCAATGGTCAAGAAGGTAGGTTCTGTACATGTTGTAGGGCAAAGCGAGGGGCAGATGGGGCTTGTACACCTGGGAAGGTAGCTCATCTAGGAGAAGGAAAGCTCTGACCCCAAACCTCTGTTGCCTTGCGGGATATCTTCAGAAGAAGAAAAGACTGCACTGATCCAGAGTGGAGTCCCTAAGGCGGTTGGATGGTGCCTTGTATGTTTCCTTCCTTCAACTCCTGTAGCCAATCTGGTGCCCAACATAGAATCCTAGAGTTGGAAGAGACCCCAAGGGCCATCAAGTCCAACCCCCTGCCAAGCAGGAAACACCATCAAAGCATTCCTGACAGATGGCTGTCAAGCCTCTGCTTAAAGACCTCCAAAGAAGGAGACTCCACCACACTCCTTGGCAGCAAATTCCACTGTTGAACAGCTCTTACATATTGCTCTGCTTTCCTTTGGACCCCATCAGCGAGGCCGAGAGAGGGGCCTTGTTGTCTGGGCAGCCCAGGACCTCCATATACACCATCTAGGCTTGCGGTCCAGGGAGGTCACTTTGGTGCTGCTAACACAGCAGTTTGACTTCACCCGTGGAGGCGCACTCCATTGTCTCTCGAGACAGATGCATGCCAACAACCTGGAAATACCAGGGGGTGAACCCTGCAGGCAAGGCAACCTAGAGTCTCATATGCATGCAATATACTGAGTCAGACCATTGGTCTATCTAGTTCAGTGTCGCATACCAAGACTGGTTCTCCTCGGCTCTTCCTGGAGATGTCTGGATATATTCTCCCATGGGCATACCCTGTCAGGTTTTCCTTAACTCATTTGTGGGAATTTCCTTTTTCTTTTTAAAGGAATTTATTAAATTTTGATAATACAACAAACATAAAATACAACAAAACACTACAAAAACTACAAAACTACAAATACAAAAATACAAAAAACAAAACTAAACTAAAATTTTTAACAAACACTTATTTAACTAACCTTTATAATATTACTAACATTGTTAGGGGACCTCCTCACACCCTCTCTTTCTGCGTTCATTGCAAATCCTCTTCAGTAATTTCATAACATTGTATAATCATCATTCTCATCTAATCTTAATCCTTATAAACATAAAATACTAATATCTAATTCTTATTTCCTATCTTAAACTAATTTCATAGCTGTAACCTTATATATCCTCTGATTTCATTCTCAAATATCAATCTTTTCATGCTGTTTCAAATAGTCTTTAAATTTCTTCGAATCCTCCTGCACCGCTTCTTCCCTCTGGTTTCGGAGTTTCCCGGTCAGTTCCATGAGTTCCATATATTCAATCATCCATTTGTGGGAATTTCCATCCTGCCAAGATTAAGGAACAATTCATGGTTGTGAACGGCATTAAGAAACTTCAAGGAGCGAGACTTGCATCCATAAAACAAAACATCTCAGCCCACCTGATGACAACGACTTGGGTTCAGACTGCCATCCTTGAGCGAATGTACCTGAGATCTGAAAGCAGCTATGCTTTATTGCTCAGCTATCTCCATGTTCCAGGGGTCCTCTGTCTTCGAAGGATCTCTTTGCAGCTTTACTCTGCTCAAATGCTCTCTTTTCTCCCTTTCTTCTTCCAGAATAAATCCCGAAGGATTCCACGTAAAACACCAGGGCTAATTAAACCAAATGGTACCCCCCTACGTCACTGGTGTTCTGGTGGAGCTTGATGGATCCATGTGTCTCTGGTTTGAATTAATTAAGGAGCACGCTCTGATAAGAACAGCCAGGACCCACTGAGGTCTTAATGAAGAAAAGGACCATCGTGGAATCTCAAGAAAGTTTGCCTGGCGGAGCACGGAAGGCAACATAAAGCAAACTTTTTGTGTGTTCTGCTTCATGGTCTCTCCGATGGTCTCTTTCTCTGCAGAAACATCAATACATCTCCTTGCCAAGGGCATAAGCCAGCCTAGGTCTGCCTCTGCGCGAAGGACAAGACTCAGAATTCAAGAAGTCAGAATCAATGTTTTCTCCGGATTGTACACATCGAGTTGAGGTCGCATTCAGAGGAATTCTTTCATCCAGCTTTAATTTAGATCCTCCCATGGCCAGCTCAGCTCTCATGTTCCAGCGGCTGTAATATTGTTAACCTCGGCTGCCTCCCCAAATTGGATTTGCCAAGGTTGGCTCAGTCACCCTCACGGGACGCCGTCTCCTTGAAAGCTCATCTCTTGCCTCTTTCCAGGGCTGGGTGCTCGCTCAGCAAAGGACCCGGTGGATTTGCTAGCAATCCTTGAGATTCTGTGTGAGCGTTTGCTTGGCAGCTTTGAAATGGAAAGCGCCATGGTGTCTGGAAGGGGGTAAAGAACTCTGGGGCAGGCCATTTTTCCTATAAAAACAAAAGCAACAAACAAGCTTCTAGCCCTCATTGTCGCAGTGGGATGCTTTTGAAGACCAGGGCTGTGTCCACACTCCCAATTTCTGTGCGCTTGCTGCATTCCCAGCGCTGCAGTTTTAATCTGACTTCCTAGAATCCTTCTAGGAATTTTCCGGAATTAAGATTGCCGGAAAAAATATCAACAACCTCAGATATGCTGATGATACAACCTTGATGGCAGAAAGTGAGGAGGAATTAAAGAACCTTTTAATGAGGGTGAAAGAGGAGAGCGCAAAATATGGTCTGAAGCTCAACATCAAAAAAACTAAGATCATGGCCACTGGTCCCATCACCTCCTGGCAAATAGAAGTGGAAGAAATGGAGGTAGTGAGAGATTTCACTTTCTTGGGTTCCATGACCACTGCAGATGGTGGCAGCAGTCACGAAATTAGAAGACGCCTGCTTCTTGGGAGAAAAGCAATGACAAACCTAGACAGCATCTTAAAAAGCAAAGACATCACCTTGCCGACAAAGGTCCATATAGTTAAAGCTATGGTTTTCCCAGTAGTAATGTACGGAAGTGAGAGCTGGACCATAAAGAAGGCTGATCGCCGAAGAATTGATGCTTTTGAATTCTGGTGCTGGAGGAGACTCTTGAGAGTCCCATGGACTGCAAGAAGATCAAACCTATCCATTCTTAAAGAAATCAGCCCTGAGTGCTCACTAGAAGGACAGATCCTGAAGTTGAGGCTCCAGTACTTTGGCCACCTCATGAGAAGAGAAGACTCCCTGGAAAAGACCCTGGTGTTGGGAAAGATGGAGGGCACAAGGAGAAGGGGATGATAGAGGATGAGATGGTTGGATAGTGTTCTTTAAGCGACTGGCATGAGTTTGGCCAAACTGCGGGAGGCAGTGGAGGATAGGGGTGCCTGGCGTGCTCTGGTCCATGGGGTCACGAAGAGTCGGACACGACTGAACGACTGAACAACAACAACAACAGAATCCTTCTTGTACCACAGAACTGTACAGTTGGAAGGGACCCAAAGCATAATTTAGTTCAACTTCCTGCAATGCAGGAGTCACAGCTAACATGATGCTATCCCAATGCATCCTGAACTTTTTAATAAAATACTACCATGAGATGCATTGCTTTCCAAACCACGTCATGCTACTTCTGTTGTCGTTTGTCTCACCTGTGGCTCCTAGAAGCTTTCAGCATGTGACAGCAGCTACACCCCAGGAACAGCTTTGACTGGCCAACTAAACCAGGTGTAGGCAGTGGATAGGTCTCAAGCCCTCAGTGAGTTAGGGACTTCCCCTGCATGTGAAGACAAGCAAATGAGACCAATAGTGGCTTCAATGGCCAAGAAGGGGGTTTCTGCCTGTGTTGTAGGGTGAAGTGATGGGCAGATGAGGATCGCCCACTTGGGAAGGTAGCCCATTTGTTGTTGTTGTTGTTCAGTCATTCAGTTGTGTCCGACTCTTTGTGACCCCATGGACCGGAGCACGCCAGGCACGCCTATCCTTCACTGCCTCTCGCAGTTTGGCCAAACTCATGTTAGTAGCTTCGAGAACACTGTCCAACCATCTCATGCTCTGTCGTCCCCTTCTCCTTGTGCCCTCCATCTTTCCCAACATCAGGGTCTTTTCCAGGCAGCCCATTTAGGAGAAGGAAAACCCTTATCTGAAACCTCTGGTGCTTTGCAACTCCTGAAGCCCAGCTGGTGCAAAACTTTAACTTTTTATCAATGAACTGATTGAATCTTGATTTGTTTTCTTCTGCTCCAGAGTCTAGGATTCAAACCAATAGCTGCAGGATACAAGAAAGGAGATTCCGACTAAACACCAGGAAGAACTTTCTGACAGTAAGAGCCATACCTGTCAACTTTTTCCTTTTCTTGCGAGGAATCCTATTCGGAATAAGGGAATTTCCCTTTAAAAAAGGGAAAAGTTGACAGCTATGGTAAGTAAGAGCTGGTCTCTTCAGGAGGTTATACAGTAGACCCTCCTTTGGAGGGTTTTAAGCAGAAGGTTTTAAGCAGAGACATCACCTTGCCGAGAAAGGTCCGTATAGTTAAAGCTATGGTTTTCCAAGTAGTGATGTATGGAAGAGAGAGCTGGACCATCAAGA
Source organism: Lacerta agilis (assembly GCF_009819535.1). Lineage (NCBI taxonomy): Eukaryota > Metazoa > Chordata > Lepidosauria > Squamata > Lacertidae > Lacerta > Lacerta agilis. Next base: position 6,556,569 of record NC_046321.1, on the reverse strand, counting down.
AGGCTGATCGCCGAAGAATTGATGCTTTTGAATTATGATGCTGGAGGAGACTCTTGAGAGTCCCATGGACTGCAAAAAGATCAAACTTATCCATCCTTAAAGAAAAAACAAAATAAAAAAATTCTTTCCAGTAGCACCGTAGAGACCAACTAAGTTAGTTCTTGGTATGAGCTTTCGTGTGCATCTGAAGATACATTTGAAGAAGTCTGCATGCACACGAAAGCTCATACCAAGAACTAACTTAGTTGGTCTCTAAGGTGCTACTGGAAATAATTTTTTATTTTGTTTTGACTATGGCAGACCAACATGGCTACCCACCTGTAACATCCTTAAAGAAATCAGCCCTGAGTGCTCACTGGAAGGACAGATCCTGAAATTGAGGCTCCAGTACTTTGGCCACCTCATGAGAAGAGAAGACTCCCTAGAAAAGACCCTGATGTTGGGAAAGATGGAGGGCACAAGGAGAAGGGGACGACAGAGGATGAGATGTTTGGACAGTGTTCTCGAAGCGACTACCAGTAGCATGATTTTGGCCAAACTGCGGGAGGCAGTGAAAGATAGGCGTGCCTGGCGTGCTCTGGTTCATGGGGTCACGAAGAGTCAGACATGACTGAACGACTGAACAACAACAACAAGCAAAGATTGGATGGCCATCTGCCATGGATGCTATAACTGAGATTCCTGCATTGCAAGGGGATTGGACTTGATGACGCTTGGGGTCCCTGCCAGCTCTGTGATTCTATGAATTGGACACTTTTCTATGAATCTAGACACTTTTCCCTCACCAAAAATCAAAACTTGAGCATGTGCATTTGCTGTTGCTCTAAGGCGTTGTTCCACCACACCACTAGATGGCACTAGAATGCTGTTTTGGGGGCCACCACCAGCAGAAATCCCTTTCTTCCCATCAGCAATGCCTGGTTGTCTCTCCTGGACAAGGCAGCAACAGCACCCTCCACTCTGAGCAGCTTCCTCAGTTTGATGCTTCTTGGAGCCGGCAACACAGACCTCTTCCTAGGCTGTCACGATGATCTATTTAATCCTCCTTCATGCTCACACATCCGAACGGCAGCCTCTTGGTTGCATTAGTTGCCTTTCGAGCCAGTGATTGAATATCACTTGTGTGTTTTCAATCAAGGCTCTCGAGGATATGCCGGAGCCTCAATCTAATTTGAGCTTCAAGGGGGATCCTCAAGGAAGAGAAATGAAATAAACACTCTCTCTCTCTCTCTCTCTCTCTCTCTCTCTCTCTCTCTCTCTCTCTCTCTCTCCTTTGCCCGGATCACATCCCTGCATTCTACATCTGATATCAGTTTCCTGCAAGCTTTATCTCATCTAGGCATCTCTCAGATCCTGCCTTGACCAGCACCCAAGGGAAGGAGAGGCTGCGATACCCGAGACCTTCTGCAAGGATCTGCAAACTCTGATTTTCCATCTGGGCGGAGGGAGAGGAGACAGCAGGACTCATTCTCAGAATGATATTGATTTGTTGTCCCATAGCTTTTCACTAGGTGGCACTATAGAATGACCTGCAGTGGAATAGCCCTGGGTGCGAGAGAAATGATTCTAGCCTGAGGGCCACATTCTCAACCTTCTGAGTAGGTACCGTTGCGGCAGGAAGGTAAACAGCATTTCCATGCACTCTGGTTTCCATCATGGTGTTACGTTGCACCAGAAGCGCTTTAGTCATGCTGGCCACATGACCCTGAAAGCTGTACGTGGACAAACACTGGCTGTCTCGGCCTGAAGGCAAGATGAGCTCCGCAACCCCATAGTTGCCTTTGACTGGACTTAACCATCCAAGGGTCCTTTACCTTTTAGATCCTGTTGTTGTTGTTTGTTTGTTTGTTTTCTAATAAGGAGTTAATTCACTTACTCTGTGTGATTTATTGCAGGCTTGCTTCTGACACCCAAGCAAATGAGGGCCATTGTACATGATTCTGCTAGAGTGATGATGTGTGGTGTAGTGGTTAAGAGCGTTAGATTCGTAATCTGGTGAACCGGTTTCGCTTCCCCGCTCCTCCACATGCAGCTGCTGGGTGACCTTGGGCTGGTCACACTTCTCTGAAGTCTCTCAGCCCCACTCACCTCACAGAGTGTTTGTTGTGGGGGAGGAAGGGAAAGGAGAATGTTAGCCGCTTTGAGACTCCTTTGGGTAGTGATAAAGTGGGATATCAAATCCAAACTCCTCTTCTTCTTCTTCTTCTTCTTCTTCTTCTTCTTCTTCTTCTTCTTCTTCTTCTTCTTCTTCTTCCCAACTTCTGGGTTAGTAAAGACTGACACCATGTTTGGAAATAAGGAAGATGTAGCCCAAACATTTGGGAATCCCTGATCTATACTGTCCTGACAATTATTCTTTTGGTGACTGTCATACATGGTAAGGCAATCTGTGACTACTAGCCACAGTAGCTAGGTTCCAATTCCATTGCCCATGGTTGGAAATATTTGAGCTAGACATTTTCATAGGTTTCAAGGGATGGAGGTGGAGTGAAAAATGACCCCCAAAGATCCCTTGACCTTCAACCTGCTATTGGACCTTGAACCCATACTCCTAAGTTTCCAGGAACAGACTATGGTGGCTGACTGATTAGGATAAGGTGTCTGTGCATACCCAGCAATGGTTTCCTTAATATTATTTTATATCTTTCAAGACTTAGATCAGCCATCAAACCTATTGCCAATTATACATAACTTTTTATAATCTCAGGATACTTCACATTATTTCCTGGCACATGCACATCAATGAGAGAGAAAATATCCTTGTACTTTCCACTAAAATGAAATTGCCATTTATCTTCTTTGGAGAAACCAATTTCCTCAAAAATACAAAATGCATTATATGTTTCTGTTTTCTAATCTGATTGTAAAAATACTTTTCCTGAGATCAGATTTCTGCATAACAGCCTGAAATGCTTCTTTAAAAGAAACCGAGTCTTTCTCATCCCTTTGATAACAGAGTTTGTTTGGTTTTTTTTTTTTAGTGGGGGTGGGGGTGGGGCTCTCAGACATACTGGAGGACTCGTGTTTGTCAAGAATAACTATTCACCTCCTTCCATATTACACTGAAGGCTCAGCTGGAAAGACCTCTCAACTTTCCTGCTCAGCTTGCAGGCTGGAAAATGGGAGTGGGGTGGTTTTAGCTGATTCTGCAGAGGGTGGGGGGGCATTCATTTGCTCTTCTTATTAGTAGAAAGGGGAAGGGGCCTGAAGTGTAGATGGGTTCTCATGTGACAAGATACAGCGATAACAGCAAGAACCTTTATTGAACTAACAGAACTGGACAACAGGGGCAAAGCAACTGCTTATATACGTTTCTGAAGGCCTGGGCCACTCCCACTCCCAATGTGATTGGCTGTCTAAACTTCCAAGCTGCGAATCAAGACTCAGAATTTAAAGGCCAATGGCAGAGGCCCAAATCCCGAAATGTTCTGTGATTGGACACCATGTATTGAATTGGAACACAGGAGCTCAGAATCCTTAGTCCAGACAAACTCAGGCAAACACAGACCGCTGAATATATAACAGGGCCCTAGCTCTCAGTTTACCCAGTCAGTTTACTGAGCTAGATGAACCAGTGGTCTGACTCTGGTACAAAGCAGCTTCCTATGTCAGTGATCCAACAGCATCAAGTTACCGTACTTCATTTATTTATTTATTTAGTATTTACCTACCTACTTTCAGCTGCCTGATGACCGAGTGAGGACATCACCCTCGCTCTCAATCGGCTTGCGGCACTGCCGCATAAGCAATCAGATGTCACTATGTGATGGCATCAGAATGCCAAACAGGAGCGAGGGTGATTATTTACTTACCCTAGGACAATAACCATTGTTGTTCATTATTTATTAAATTTGTGAATCGCATTAATCTTGCCCGGGGCAATTTAACAAGCAAAATAAAAATAAAAATAAAAAATGTCACTGAGGTCTAATCCACACTTTCCTTTTGCCCCAAGCGTTCTAGGCACAGTTACCGGCACTTCCGCAGTCTCTGACCGAGTATTTTTATTTTTATTTTAAATATTTTACCCCACTGCTGTCCCCCAGGAAAACCCGCTCTTTAATGCTGAATTGGGGTGGGGGGTGGGGGTGAATGGCAATTCAGTTTTTTCCATGGATTGCCAAGGGCATCGAAGAGCAGGTTTTCGCAGGGAAAGCGGCCAGATGAAAGGGGGGGGAGTGCTTGGACAGGCATAGGCAAACTTGGCCTTCCAGATTTTTTGGGACTACAACTCCCATCATCCCTAGCTAATAGGACGAGTGGTCAGGGATGATGGGAGTTGTAGTCCCAAAATATCTGGAGGGCCGAGTTTGCCTATGCCTGTGCTTGGACATGGACCGGAAAAGTGTGGACCTGAGGTTAGAAAGCACAGAGGAAAATGAGTGTGAATGAGCCCTGTGATGTAGAAATCACACGTTTCTATTGCCAGATGCTAAAGGCCAACAAGAGGTGTTCTCAGTGTTCAAGGATTCTTTCCAGCCAGGGAGCAACACTCAATGAGGTTGCCAAGCAGGTGAGGGGTGTGACCAGGTAGGGGGCGTGGCCTATGGGGATTCCCAAGGAAAATCTGGGAGGACCACATTTGACTCCCATCCACACCACCGTAAGTTCCATATTATGAATACGGTGGCAAAGGAATTCTGATGCTTTACTTTACCCCTGTCTGTTAGCCCAGTCCGATTATCTCTTTTTGAAGCTGGTGGGATTTAACGGCAGTGATCAAAACAGTTTAGCTGTTGATCTTCAGTTTGGCACCTAGGTCTAGCTAAATCCAAGGACGAAATTAAAATGCAAAAAAAGAGAGGCTTCAGTTGCAATTCCAGGTAGGGATACTTGAGGCATTTGCAAATGCCTATGCAAAGTGATCCGATCCGATCTGAATTTTTCCAGACTGATGTGCTGATTGGTACTTTAAACATATTGAAACACATCCATTTTACTTACGTATTTTGATTGGGAGAGTACACATTTAGATATGTGTTCGGAAAGGCAAATACCTATTTTGAAATATGCATTAAAATGTTGATTCCATTATTGATTTAAATATTATTTAAAAACACATTTAGATATGACTTCTTCTTCTTCTTCTTCTTCTTCTTCTTCTTCTTCTTCTTCTTCTTCTTCTTCTTCTTCTTAAAATAATAATAGTCGGCTGCATCCAATGAAGGAAACCCATTCGGGCAAGGGCATTTAGCTGCTCTAAGCCCATGCTTGGATAAGCATGTGACTGTAAATACTTTGCGTATATTCATCCTTAGCTACATGTTCTGCAAGTGAAAACTTCTGAATAGTTTTACAAGTGTTTAGACATGGTTTTAATTTCAAGAGAAGATTCAGTACGGCATATGATGGTGACTTCCTAGCTTAAAGTTACCAGCGTTTTTTCAATGAATCTGGGGACACAATACATACATACATACATACATACATACATACATACATACTACACGTTCGGGACATTGATGCTGCAGTGATGGCGGTGGCAGCCGCCGCCTTGACCTCAACCGCCACGTTTCCCCTTCCTCTGAGGCTTCCTTCTCCTTTCTCCATGAGCCTGGGCAGTCCCTGAGTTGTTGGTTCTTTGGTGGTGGTGGTGGGGAAGTGATGTGCGGTGGGTCAGGCATGGAAGGCAGAGAAATGCCCCAATCCCATTCCTACTTTCGTGCAAGCAGGAGGGGATGGGGATCCCTCAGCTGGGAACCAAGGCTTCGCACTGCCTATCGGAGCAGCCCCAATCCCAACTCCTACTTGCGTGAAAGCAGGAGGGGACAGGGATCCCATCAGAGCAGCCCCGATCCCACTCCTACTTGCATGAAAGCAGGAGGGGGCGGGGATCCCTCAACTGGGAAGGGAGGTTTCCCGTTGCCTAACTGAGAGATCCCTGCCCCCTTGCACGCAAGCTCCGAGAGCCAGTGTGGTGTAGTGGTTAAGAGTGGTAGACTCGTAATCTGGTGAACCGGGTTCGCGTCTCCTCCACTCCTCCACATGCAGCTGCTGGGTGACCTTGGGCTAGTCACACTTCTCTGAAGTCTCTCAGCCCCACTCACCTCACAGAGTGTTTGTTGTGGGGGAGGAAGGGAAAGGAGAATGTTAGCTGCTTTGAGACTCCTTCGGGTAGTGAAAAGCGGGATATCAAATCCAAACTCTTCTTCTTCTTCCGATAGGCAGCGTGAAGCCTCCCTTCACAGATGAGAGATCCCCACCTCGCTCCTGCTTGCACGCAAGTAGGGGTTGGGAGGCTGCTCCGATGGGCAGTATGAAGCCTCCCTTCACAGCTTAGTTGCTGGGGTCAGGGAAGGTGGAGGTAGACCAGTAGCTACATCTTTAGAGCCCCTGCTCCACCATGATATGGGGACTTCCAGCGAGGCAAAATGGTGGGCGCCACGGCAGTGAGCAGCCCCTGAAGCCAGCCGGAGCCAACTGCGCTACCAGGCTGGCTCCAGGCTGCTGAGACTGCTGCTGCCGCTGCCACATTTCCCAGGTACATTAGATGAAATCCGGGGACATTCCAGGGATGGAATTTATCCGGGGACAGATTCACAAATCCAGGGACTGTCCCCAGGAAACGGGGACGTCTGGTAACCCTATCCTAGCTGCAATTTAGCTACTCTGTTAACAAGCATAGTCTGCAATGACCGGCACTCGTCTGTCAGTGGTTCTTGCCAGCCCTACCTTGAGATGTCAGGGGTTGAACCCAAGACCTTCTGCATGCAAACCAAATGCTTGAGGCCCTCCCCAAATATCAGCATAGACAGCTGCCCTACAATGAGTCCAGCCGTTGGTCCATCTAGTTCAGTATTGCCTACACTGACTGCCAGCAGCTCTCCAAGGTTTCAGACAGGGGTTTCTCTCAGCCCTACCTGTAGGGACATGAGTGGCGCTGTGGTCTAAACCACTGAGCCTCTTGGGCTTACCAATCAGAAGGTCAGAGGTTTAAATCCTCGCAACAGGGTGAGCTCCCGTTGCTCTTTTTTTTTTAATAAAAATTTATTGGGTTTTTCAAAATCAAATTAAACAAAATACAAAAACACACAATACACACACTACACAAAAACACACCAACAAAAAACACAATTATTTAACAATCCTTTTCTTCTTTAAAATCCTAGGCCTGGGACTTCCTCACGTCCTCTCTTATGCGTTCATTTCTAATCTTCTTTAGTAACTTTGTAACATTGTAAAATCTTATTTCTTACATTAATCTTAGTCTTACAATTATAACCAACATATCTTAAATCATACAACTTATTCTTATCAAATAAAATATCATATTCCAAATCTTAACTTTTTATATCCTTTCTTCATTTAACTTAGTAAAGCTGTTGCCATTGTTCCTTCTGATTCCAACTTCAAAAATATAAAAATCAACACATTTTACCATAAACCTAAGTATTTCTTCCATTCTCAAAATCCGTTTTCCCCTCTGATATCGGAGTACCGTGGTCAGCATTTGTAATATACCTCTTAATTCGTGACAGGGTGAGCTCCCGTTGCTCTGTCCCAGCTCCTGCCAACCTAGCAGTTCGAAAGCACGCCAGTGCAAGTAGATAAACATGTACCATTGTGGTGGGGAGGTAAATGGTGTTCCCATGCGCTCTGGTTTCTGTCACAGTGTTCTGTTGCACCAGAAGCGGTTTAGTCATTCTGGCCACATGACATGGAAAGCTATCTGTGGACATACACCGGCTCCCTCGGCCTGAAAGTGAGATGAGCGCAGCAACCCTATAGTCGCCTTTGACTAGAATTAACCATCAGGGTTGTCTTAAGGATATCCAGCGCTGTGGTTCAAAGATCCCTCCGGCATCCCCCCGGTTTCACCAGCTTTGTAGGGCTGTAGGAGGCGGGAAGCGGCTGGAGGGTGGCTCCTCGGCAGGGAAGAGGCGGAGGCTTTGGGTGTGGCGTTTCTTTAGCACAGCAGGCGAGGGGGCCGCGTGCAACCTCCGCCTCTTCCCAGGCACCCTCCAGAACTTGGCGCGAACTTGGAGCCCTGGTGCCCCGCGCCACTTGCCTCTATGGGCAAGATGCCCCTGTTAACCATCCAGGGGTCCTTTACCTTTAACCTTAGATGGCAGGGATCGAACCTGGGACCATCTGCATGCCAACCAAGTGCTCTGATGCGGAGCTCTGGTCACTTTCTAGTGCCTTTCTCATCACAGGGGAAAGGGACTTGGTCAAGGAATAGCCTTCTGCTTTGGGAAGGAGGAAGTGCGGAGCAATTCAAAGATGGCTTGCATGTCGAATATGGTTTCCCTTTGCCGTTTGGATGCAGCTCGCTCTCCAGGTCCCCAGCTGCTCGGCCGTATGCTGCCGCTTGGAGCTCGGCGAGCCCCGTGCCCTGATCCACCCGCAGCCTGTCATCTCCTTCTGCTTCCGATGCCTTCCTTCCAAGATGGAGCCTGCTCCCACAGAAGGAGCTGCAGTGTGCTCTGCGTCTCCGTGCGCTGCCAAGGGGAAATAGAGCAGACTCAGCCATTTCCTGGTTCAGAGGGGTGTGAGGCGGGGGGACGGGAAGAGGGGGTGGTAGGAGCAGGGGTTCCCCTCGAGGGCCGTACGGAACTTAGCCAATGGAGTTGAAGCAGCTGGAAAGTGTTAATTAAGCTCCTAGCAGAATGGTAGGTGCTGGCAAATCCTTCCTCTAGTGGATTCTGACATGCTCTGTAGGTAAACATATTTATTTTCCAAATGTCAGCAGTTCATCCATCATCCTATCAATAGAGTCGAGGCCTCCTGGCTCCCACGGGCCCCTTCATTAGCCGCTCTTGTTTCCGCAGTGACTTTGGGGCATGAGTGTGTGCCTGTGTGCGTGCTCATCATTAGTGTGTAAATTCTAAGCCCACCTGGATGTACCAGCATGGAGTCCCCCACATCCCAGTTATGCAAGCTGTCTGCAGAGAAAGGTGCTTTAGGAATGCATTGGTCAGTAGGGATAGGCGGATCAGTCCATGTCAGCCTCACCTGTGCTCATTTGGAAGTACGTTCTGTTCTGCTTGCACACAATTCTGCATGTATTTATCTAAAAAAAGCACATGCAAATATGCCTTTTCCCGCATGCATTTCACCCTAAAGTCTGCAGGTTTCGATATTAAAAAATAATTTTTATTATTTTATACTATACTACAAGAAAATCAAACATACATTCACATACATTTTCCAGTTTTGGCTAACATAGCCGTGACTTCCCTCAGACCTTCCACTTGGCTTTCAGAATTGTATCTTAGTATTATACTTCTTTAATCAACCATTGCTTACATTATCATAAATCTCATGCATACTCTACCATACTTACAATAATATTTCTACACATTAACTACAAAACTTCTTGAAGTCCTATTAGCGTATTCAATTGCAAATTGTCTTTCAAATAGTTCGTAAACTTTAGCCAGTCTTTGATGAATTTCTGGTCCCGCTGTTCCCGGATTCTTCCCGTCATTTTGTCCAGTTCTGCATATTCCATCAATTTCACTGTCCATTCTTCTTTCGTCGGTAATTCAACATTTTTCTTCGATATGCAATTTTGGTACAACTTTGGACCAAGAATTGCACTGCAAAATTTCGAGAATGGCGAAAACAGAAAAGCATGTTCTGATGGTGCGTTAGTGCAGGCCATTTCACTTTAAGAAGCAGAGCAATTAAAATCCTTAAGCATCCCCATTGGAGAACTGCTGGAAGTCAGTGTAGGCAATATTGAACTAGATGGACCAAAGGTCCGGCTCATTGTAAGGCAGCTTTACCTGCTCAGCTTCACTGGACGGTCCTCAGGTTGGATGGCCATCTGTTGTGGATGCTTTAGTTGATATTCCTGCATTGCAGGGGGTTGGACTAGATGGCTCTTGGGGGTCCCTCCCAACTCTACATTTCTATGATTCTGTTATCATCACTATATCTTGTGGGAGCAAATTGTCCTCTGTGTGAAGAATTACTTTTCTCCATCTTCAACCGCTCAGCTTCATTGGACAGTCCTGAGGTCTAATATCATGACAGAGGAAGGAGAAACATCCTGGGACATTATCCTAACATACCTTCCAACATTTCCCCCATGGAAATAAGGACATCCTATTCCATACCCTCCAACATTTCTCTGATAAAAATAGAGGTGTCCTTCCATACTCTCCAACATTTCTCTGATGAAAATAGGGACGTCCTAAGGAAAAGTGGGACATTTCAGGATCAAATCAAAAACCGGGGTGGCTTCTGTAAATCTGGGGCTGTCCCTGGAAAATAGGGAGACTGGTTGCATCATTGTGCCCATAGCAATTCTGAATCCTGCCTGGCTGCACAAACAAATCCTTACTCAAAGCTAAAGGACAGTGCATTCTGGACCCTGACCACTGTCATCAAGAACGCATCCCACAGCGAAACCTGTCTCAGATTACGGCTTGGCCTTTAGGGTTACAATGAAAAATCAAACAAAATTGAATTTCCCACACGCAAAGCAGTCTTACATGGCATTTTGTGCTTGGGTGCATATATTTGATCTCTCAGCTTTGTGTTGGATGTGACAGGCCACGCTTTGGCCTTTCCTCTAAATTACACATGAGTAGGGACGTGGGTGGCACTGTGGTCTAAACCACTGAGCCTCTTGGGCTTGCTGTTCAGAAGGTCGGCGGTTTGAATCCTCGCAATGGGGTGAGCTCCCGTTGGTCGGTCCCAGCTCCTGCCAACCTAGCAGTTCGAAAGCACACCAAAAAGTGCAAGTAGATAAATAGGTACCGCTCCGGCAGGAAGGTAAACGGTGTTTCCGTGCGCTGCTCTGGTTCGCCAGAAGCGGCTTAGTCATGCTGGCCACATGACCCGGAAAAATTGTCTGTGGGCAAACGGCGTCTCCCTTGGCCTGAAAACAAGATGAGCGCCGCAAGCCCAGAGTCGTGTGCGACTGGACTGAATTGTCAGGGGTCCTTTACCTTTACCTTTTAAGGAAAGGAATAGGACACAACTCATTCATTTTCAAAGGGATTTATGTGGCTGCACACCCTTCGTATTTATCCCAATATCAATCATGGAATCATAGAACTGTAGAATTGGAAGGGTCCCCAAGGGTCATCTAGTCCAACCCCCTTGCAATGCAGGAATCTAAATTCAAGTGTTTATGACAGATGGCCATCCAACCTCTACCTCAAAACCTCCAAGGAAGGAGAGTCCACCACCTTCCAAGGTGATCCATTCCAACGGGAAACAGTTCTTACCATCAGAAGGTTCTTCCTGATGTTTCTGTGGGGTCTCCTGACAACTCTCGACACCCTTAGCACACCCCAGTTCCCCCAGTATGGGGATACTATCATCACAGTAGTGTGATACCGCCTTAAATGCATGCCGTCAAAGTGCCACAGAAGACTCTTTGGCAGTGCACACATATATTTAAAGCCCACCTCTAAGAATGATCATAGAATCCTAGAATCCTAGAATCCTAGAATCCTAGAATCATAGAGTTGGAAGAGACCACAAGGGCCATCCAGTCCAACCCCCTGCCAAGCAGGAAACACCATCAAAGCATTCCTGACAGATGGCTGTCAAGCCTCCGCTTAAAGACCTCCAAAGAAGGAGACTCCACCACACTCCTTGGAAGCAAATTCCACTGTCGAACAGCTCTTACTGTCAGGAAGTTCTTCCTAATGTTTAGGTGGAATCATCTTTCTTGTAGTTTGAATCCATTGCCCCGTGTCCGCTTCTCTGGAGCAGCATAAAACAACCTTTCCCCCTCCTCTATATGACATCTTTTTCTATATTTGAACATGGCTATCATATCACCCCTTAACCTTCACTTCTCCAGGCTAAACATACCCAGCTCCCTAAGCCGTTCCTCATAAGGCAACGTTTCCAGGCCTTTGACCATTTTGGTTGCCCTCTTCTGGACACGTTCCAGCTTGTCAGTATCCTGGGAACTATAGTTTGCTAAGGGCGCTGAGAGTTGTCAGGACACTCTTCATCCTCTCATAGAGCTGTAGGTCCTGGCATTCCCTGAGAAAAGGGATTGAATGCTGATCTGGGAACTGTAGTTCTGTGGGGGGAATTAGGGTCCTTTCCATTCATCTAAAGCAGTGGTTCCCTAAGTAGGTGGCACTGCCCCCTAGGGGATGGTAGGATTATTGGGGGGGGGCTAAGAGGCAAGTTGGCAGCAGCAGACATACATGACTATCAGGTTTTGAAAATCTGATATCACTGGATCAGTTTTGCTGAACGAATTAAACCAAATGGCTTGAATTGGCTTTTGAGTAAACGTGCAATTAATCGTTACTGTTTTGAATTTCTTCGTGAATTTCATCATCTTCCTGAGCAGGTTGTGCAAACCGCTGTTCTGAACAACTTTTTAAATATATATATAGAGGAGGGGGCATTGGGGATGAGTTTATAGACCCAAGAGGGCAGCGGCCCAGAAAAGCTAGGGAGCCGAAAGTATGGATGGGTCTTTGTTGCCAAATAGCTGTTGCTCGAGGATAGCCGCCCCTGGTTGTACGAGGAAGACCTGGAGGGGTCGGCCGGGTTTCCTGACGGGTCCCTATTGCCAAAACTGTGTCCAGCTGGGCACCGTCTCTTCCTTCCAGAAATGATGCCAAGCTCGCTTTGGCAGCCCTCCGCAGCATTCTCCAGTCCCCCGCTGCCAGTGGCACCAGGCGCGTGGCGCCAATCTCTGGTTGTATCTCCCCTCTTCAAACACGGCTATCTCTTGGCAGGGGAATAATTGGCGTGTAAAGAAAGCTATTTGGGGAGCGGGGCGCCGCGATCCGCCGTCATATCTCCCTTCCTCCTAGTTTTGTTTGAGAACATTAGCGCCATGTAATTGCTGTAGGGAGAGGTGCGTGGCTGTGTTTTAATTAGAGATTAAAAGAGGGAGAACGGGGAGACAGCAGGCAGGGTGGCGGCGCAAACGTTCCTGCCACGGGGGAACCGTTTCAGAAGGGAGATTGTTTAATCTAACGCTTTGTAAATCAACCTGACTTTGCCTTTGGAGTGGCATTTGGAAATCAGGCAGGCATCCGGGTATATTTCACAGGGTTTGTCCTTTCGAGAGATGCGGCGACCTATACGGAGCTTGGTGGTGAAGAAGCTGGAGGATGCATGGCGGGTCTTGGACAGAGCCACCAGGTTGTCCATGATACAGGGGCAATGTTAGAGGGTTAGCCAGCCCCCCCCCAAGGCCCAGAAGATATCTGAAGGCACCCCCCCCCCGAATAGGAAAGGTTTTCAATGTTTAATGTTTTATTATGTTTTTCTATATGTTGCAAGCTGCCCAGAGTGGCGGGGGGGGGGACCTAGTCAGATGGATGGGGTAGAAATAAATAAATAAATAAAATGGCAGAAGTAAAGTTAAAAGTACCCCTGACCATTAGGTCCAGTCGCGGACGACTCTGGGGTTGCGCCCTCATCTCGCTCTATAGGCCAAGGGAGCCGGCGTTTGTCTGCAGACAGCTTCTGGGTCATGTGGCCAGCATGACAAAGCTGCTTCTGGCAAACCAGAGCAGCGCACGGAAACGCCGCTTACCTTCCCGCCGGAGCGGTACCTATTTATCTACTTGCACTTTGACGTGCTTTCGAACTGCTAGGTTGGCAGGAGCTGGGGCCGAGCAACGGGAGCTCACCGCATTGAACGGGGATTCGAACCGCTGACCTTCTGATCGGCAAGCCCCAGGCTCTGTGGTTTGGACCACAGTGCCACCCGCGTCCCTATAATAATGGAGTATGGCGTCCCTATTTTCATCTGAGGAATGTTGGAGAACATGCATCTGGAGAGCCACAGGTTCCACACCCCTCCTGTAGCGAAGCCTGATCCAGATTCACTTCTGGTTGGCCACAGGTTGCAGATGGAGACTGGTGCAAAATTAATCTGCAGGGACAGACACCCCCCCCACGACACCAAGATCACATCCAAAAATCTGCACTCTACTGCAGAATGTGCCACTTTTTAGCCATAATTCCCTCGCCCTGTCAATCACCACTCCTGTTTATGTATGGAGAGAAGGGTTGACTCGTTTGTTAGCCCAATGACCTTGCCGCTGAAGATTAATGAAGGTGCCTTGGGTCACAGCACAGGGAATGGGCGAAAGGGATACTTCTCTCGGCAAGTGCACACATCAAACTCAGCAGCGATTTCTGTTTCCATCTCTCATCTCTGCCCCAAAAAAACACCCTCCACCAAAATATAACAGATGACTGTGGCTAGCAGTGACCTGTGCAAGTGACCTGTATGTTAAATGAATGGCTGTTGCCCTCGCCTCGGCAATATCTCATGCTGCAATTCTTCTTTCATTTGATAGCAGGCAGGATGCATTGCATGGATACTAGTCACAGAATCGTAGAGTAGGAAGGGACCTCGATAGTCATCTAGCCCAACCCCCTGCGATGCAGGAATCTCAGCTGCAACTAATCCAGAATGTGGCAGCCAAACTGGTGACTGGGAGCGGCCTCTGAGACCATATAACAAGCGGTTCTGAAAAACCTACATTGGCTACCGGTACGTTTCCGAGCACAATTCAAAGTGTTGGTGCTGACCTTTAAAGCCCTAAACGGCCTCGACCCTGTATACCTGAAGGAGCGTCTCCACCCCCTTCATTCTGCCCAGACACTGAGGTCCAGCTCCGAGGGCATTCTGGTGGTTCCCTCCCTGCAAGAAGTGAGGCTACAAGGAACCAGGCAGAGGGTCTTCTCAGTAGTGGCACCCACCCTGTGGAACGCCCTCCCATCAGATGTCAAGGAAATAAACAACTATCTGACTTTCAGAAGACATCTGAAGCTAGCCCTCTTTAGGAAAAAAAGTTTTAATGTTTGAAGTTTCTTCTGTTGAAAGCCACCCAAAGAAGCATCGATGACAGATGGCCATCCAACCTCTGCTTAAATTCCTCCAAGAAGCGAGAGTCCATCAACTTCTGAGGAAGTCTGTTCCACTGTCAAACAGCTCTTACAGAAAGGTAGTTCCTGCAACCTTTGGCCCTGTTGACATTTCACAATGTTGTGTTGATCCTTGTAACCTGACGTTGGACAGACTCAAGGCTTACACTTTACCACTTGGGAACTGCTCCCTGGCCTGGGATCCAGAGACAGCTCTCCATAAGGTGCTTGTAACAAAGAGTCGTTCAGATCAGTCTGCGCAACAGAGGCAAGCTGTCACAGTCGCTCCAAACAGCTCTGTGTTCGAGTGACTGGCTCTGCTGCCAGGTTCATTGATATTGTTTCACATGCCCCAATATCAGAGCAACGAGAGACTCAGGTAGTGCCTGTACTCAGTGGCATAACATGGTGGCCCACAGGGGCTGTTGCCCCGGGGCGCAAAATTGTTAGGGGTGCCAAATTTCAACTCCTGGTGCTGCCTCAATACAGCCATGCACTTCCATTGCTGGGCTCCATTGAAAATGGTTTCCCCACACAAACCAGGATGTGACCTCTCCAGACAACAGAATGACTCTTCTTTTCTTATGTCTGGCTATGATCTCCTGGGTGAGGCAGACGCCGTTAGGCAGTTGAATGTGCATGCATGCTCTGTCCGTTTCCCTCCCTCCCACCTCCACATGACCCTGGGCACTGGCAACCCATGCTATGCCACTGTCCGTGCTTTGCCACCTGTTGAACTGCTTCTAAGTAAGAAGGCAAGGCAGCTGCGGCAGTACCCCATTTGCCCTAATGGACCAGCTTCAGCCTTGATGGAGAAGCTGCTGGTTAGGGTGGAACCCAGGTGGACAAAATCAATACCTGTTTGCTGGAAATCGTAAATGGGCAGAGTGCTGTTGTGCTCAGGTCCTGCTTTCGGGTGTCCCCCCCCCAGGCATCTAGTTGGCCATTGTGAGAAAAGGAGAAATGTAAAGTACTACACTTGGGCAAAAAAAAAATGAAAGGCACAAATACAGGATGGGTGACACCTGGCTTGAGAGCAGTACATGTGAAAATGATCTAGGAGTCTTGGTAGACCACAAACTTGACATGAGTCTACAGTGTGATGCAGCAGCTAAAAAAGCCAATGCAATTCTGGGCTGCATCAATAGGAGTATAGCGTCTAGATCAAGGGAAGTAATATTACCACTATATTCTGCTCTGGTCAGACCTCACCTGGAATACTGTGTCCAGTTCTGGGCACCACAGTTCAAGAAGGATACTGACAAGCTGGAACGTGTCCAGAAGAGGGCAACCAAAATGGTCAAAGGCCTGGAAACAATGCCTTATGAGGAACGGCTTAGGGAGCTGGGTATGTTTAGCCTGGAGAAGAAAAGGTTAAGGGGTGATATGATAGCCATGTTCAAATATATAAAAGGATGTCATATAGAGGAGGGTGAAAGGTTGTTTTCTGCTGCTCCAGAGAAGCGGACACGGGGCAATGGATTCAAACTACAAGAAAGCAGATTCCACCTAAACATTAGGAAGAACTTCCTGACAGGGGGAGCTGTTCGGCAGTGGAATTTGCTGCCAAGGAGTGTGGTGGAGTCTCCTTCTTTGGAGGTCTTTAAGCAGAGGCTTGACAGCCATCTGTCAGGAATGCTTTGATGGTGTTTCCTGCTTGGCAGGGGGTTGGACTGGATGGCCCTTGTAGTCTCTTCCAACTCTATGATTCTATGATTCTATGATTGCTAAGCAAGTTGGGCCATTGGCTTGATCCAACAGGGCTCTTCGTGTGTTTCCATGACTTTTTGTATGTTTCTACACTGCATTGAATGAGTGGGCTGGTGGGTACAGGTGAGCTGATTGGATGGATTCCTACCATTAGACCAGCTCCTTCTCTTCGGGAATTTGCTGAAGTCACATCTCAGAATGTTTCTACCGCACATTTTGAAGCGGCAAGCAGCGAGAAGAAATCGGCAGGGATATTTATAGAGAGGCAATCCATAAATCAGATCCTTGAAAAGTCCCCAGTAATAGCTAGCTAATTGCATGCAGGATTCTTTTGTGTTAAAAGCAGTCAAAGACGTTTTGCCTTGATGACTCTTCATAGGCGGGGAAAGGGGAGGAAAATATATTTGCTGTAACTATTCTAATCCACACTGATCTCACCTGCCTTTGGGCGGATTAGTTTGATGAAGTGATTTAAATGACTAATAGACCATAAGTAACTTATTGGGAATTTTCTGAAGAAGCCACGGATTCGAAGGATATTCTCTTTCAGCTGAGTTGCATAGCAAAGTGTATCCTACCTCTTGTTAAAAATATATTTTGCTTCCCACCCCCCACTTCCTGCACCCCCACCCCCACTGTTTTAAGTTGAGGAGCATCTTCTCAGGCCGTTCCCTTGGGGATTTGTAAGGAGGAAACTGATTTAAGCCACTGGGTTGGTTTCTATTCTCTCCAGTCTGAAAGGCCGCATCCACCCCTACAAACCCACTGGGGGTATTTGGATTGGCAGAGGGGCGCTCAGAAGTGCAGAGAGCAGCAGCCCAGGAACAGGTCTTCTCTGTGGCAATCCCTAAATTGTGGGACCCCCTCCCCACAGCCCCCACTGTTTGCTGAAGATTGATCTCACAGAATAATAAAACGGTAGAGCTTGTAGTACAACCCCCTGCTATGCAGGAGTCATAAGAATACAGTGGTACCTATGGTTACGTACTTAATTTGTTCTAGAGGTCCGTTCTTAACCTGAAACTGTTCTTAACCTGAAGCACCACTTTAGGTGCTGTGGGTTAAACTACTGAGCCTAGGACTTGCCGATCAGAAGGTTGGCGGTTCGAATCCCCGTGACGGGGTGAGCTCCTGTTGCTCAAAAACTGTCCATTGCAAAGTAGGAGCCTGGGTCACCATCACAAAAGGATGTCTAGACTAGAGAAACAACTGGTGGCAAAAAAAAAAAAAATACTTGTTGACTTTTTGCTCTTATGTATGGGGTGGACACGGGTGGCACTGTGGGTTAAACCACGGAGCTTAGGGCTTGCCGATCGGAAGGTCGGCGGTTCGAATCCCCTCGACGGGGTGAGCTCCTGTTGCTCGGTCCCTGCTCCTGCCAACCTAGCAGTTCGAAAGCACGGGAAGGTAAACAGTGTTTCCATGTGCTGCTCTAGTTCGCCACGTCGGTGTTTTGATACAACAGCGCAACGTGATAATTAGATCAATTCCACAATACCTCCTAATATCTCGGCGCAGATTCTGCCTCCCTGCTTTTTCTTCTCCTGAGTGCGAGAACATGAAAGCAGAGAAGGGAAAGAAGACCAGCAGCCAAAATTGAGAATAATTTCCTCAAAGGTTGGTACACTGCGTGGAAAACTCCAGTCTGTTAATATAAGCAGCCTGCGATCGTAGCACGGGGAATCGTAATTAACTCCTTTTGAGTCGGGGCATGAAAAGAGGTTTAAAAATTCAATTTTTCAATATTTTCCTTTGACAAGAGGGAGGTGCACATCATTGGAGATTATTTCATTTTAAAGGGGTAGCAGCAGTAGGGAGGTGGACTGCAGTGTGAGGAGGAATTGGAGGGGCAAGGGGTTTGCTGATAACCTGTACCCACCCACCTTGCGGTGACCAACAACAACCACAGTTTAAAAGATACAAAACTTGGAAAAACTTTCCAAACAACAGGAAAGCCTTATCAAAAAATGTCTTCTGCAGAGGCCAAAAAGAAAAAGAAAAAAAAAGGGGGGGAAGCACAGTGAAAGCACCTGCTTGATATCCAGTGGCAGGGAGTTCCAAAGTGTCGATGCTGCCACACTAAATGATCAAGTTCTTACAGATGTGGTGCAGGTATTATGTGGGACCTGTTAAAAGTGCCAGTTTGCCTGATTGAAATGGATGAGTGGACACATGTGGGGTTAATAATAATAATAATAATAATAATAATAATATGCAAGACAGGCATTTAAGGAATGACTCCTATTTGTCAAAATACAGTAGCAGGCTGCATTTCAATAATGACCTCAGACTATGTCTGACAACCCTGAAACCCTGCATTTGACCTAAAAGGTAAAGGTAAAGGGACCCCTGACCATTAGGTCCGGTTGCAGATGACTCTGGATTTGCAGCGCTCATCTCGCTTTACTGGCCGAGGGAGCCGGCGTACAGCTTCTGGGTCATGTGGCCAGCATGACTAAGCCGCTTCTGGTGAACCAGAGCAGCACACGGAAACACTGTTTACCTTCCCGCCGGAGCAGTACCTATTTATCTACTTGCACTTTGACGTGCTTTTGAACTGCTAGGTTGGCAGGAGCAGGGACCGAGCAACGGGAGCTCACTCCGTTGTGGGATTTTAAACCGCCAACCTTCTGACCGGCAAGCCCTAGGCTCTGTGGTTTAACCCACAGCTCCACCTACTCATTGGCAAAACGAAAACTCCTCCATCCTACTGAAGCTTGCCCAAATAGACTTTCTCGTGGAACTAAAACAGAGGGAAACAACATATGCCTCACCCTGAGCTCCATGGAGGGCAGGCAGGACCAGTGCTAGGGTTTCTTGCGCCCTAGGAAGACCACATTCTGCCGCCCCCCGCCCGCCAAAGCCTGCTTTAGCGGGAGCCAGGGGGTGGTGTAGGGGGTAAGCAGCACCTCTCCCCTACATCGGAGAAGCTGCTGCTAGCCTGTCTGCCCCCCTGCCCAAGCCTGGACAGTGCCCTCTCCATTTTGGCGCCCTAGGCAATTGCCTAGTTCGCCTTAATGGACGCGCCGACCCTTAGGGCAGGCACAAAAGTAAAACTGAACTGGTGCTCCATGGGGGATCGTGAGCCCGGGGGGGGGGGATCGTGAGCCCGGCCATCTCCTTTTCTCTCTCTTCTCAAAATGCCGGACTCTCTTCACCCCCCAAAAAGTCCACACCAAGAAGGGGAGGGGAAGGAAGGAAGGCACATGCTTTCAAATGTGTGTGTTGAAATATGTCAGAGCCCGTGACATTTTTAATATCAATTATCGCTGCATTGAAAACATTTACAGGACTGTGACTGACATTCTCCATTACTCCTCGGTTGCTTTCAGCGGGGCGAAATTGGCAGCTGTTTAGACAGTTCCAATTTATGGGCACAATTTTCGGCATAGAATTTGCAGGGTGCCCTGGCAATTTTTATAAATTAAAAAAATAATAATAATGTTATTTTATATATAATAAAATAAGGGGGCCAGGCTTTTCTTACAAACCCAAGGAATAAAACCAGCTCCAGAATTCCTCAGAAAAGCAAGTCAAATGAGTCCTTGTAAAATGGTTCCACATATATAGGAAAGCGGCAAATCATGCACAGCGATTGCAATCCTATTTACTGGGAAGCAAGGAGCAGTTTCATTTTTAGGGCTGTGATTTCGAGGGTGATTAACGTTTTCCCCGTCCGTTTTCTCAATGCCATGCATTATTGTGTAAAGTTCTATTTCCTGGCATTGTTGGACTCCAACTCCGATCATCCCTGGCATTAGCAGCCGACATGAAAAACAACTGCCTGTAAGGTACAAGGAGGGTTCTGACATGTCTAGGAAAATATGGGTTGAGCAAATTGTTTTTCATGGATTGTGGGTTGGATGAAACATGGTAGGGCAAAGGGGTGGCAGAAGGTGACTGAGTAGAGGGTGAATGGCTTAGAATATGTACAATAGCTACATAGTGAGCATCCCGATTGAAATGCTCTCGCAAACTCTTTGGACAGCATATCAAGAAGGATACTGACAAGCTGGAACATGTCCAGAGGAGGGCAACCAAAATGGTCAAAGGCCTGGAAACGATGCCTTATGAGGAACGGCTTAGGAAGCTGGGTATGTTTAGCCTGGAGAAGAGAAGGTTAAGGGGTGATATGATAGCCATGTTCAAATATATAAAAGGATGTCATATAGAGGAGGGTGAAAGGTTGTTTTCTGCTGTTCCAGAGAAGCGTACATGGTGCAATGAATTCAAACTACAAGAAAGAAGATTCCACCTAAACATTAGGAAGAACTTCCTGACAGTAAGAGCTGTTCGGCAGTGGAATTTGCTGCCAAGGAGTGTGGTGGAGTCTCCTTCTTTGGAGGTCTTTAAGCGGAGGCTTGACAGCCATCTGTCAGGAATGCTTTGATGGTGTTTCCTGCTTGGCAGGGGGTTGGACTGGATGGCCCTTGGGGTCTCTTCCAACTCTAGGATTCTATGACTCTGTCTGGTAATGCATTCCTACTGGGTTTCCAAAACTTGGTTCTCCAGCTGCTTTCGGACTCCAGCTCCCATCATCCCCAGCTAGCAGGACCAGTGGTCAAGGATGATGGGAACTGTAGCCCCAAACAGTCGGATACTCATGTTTGGGAAAAGGTAAACGTAAAGGACTCCTGGACAGTTAAGTCCAGTCAAAGGCAACTATGGGATTGTGGTTCTCATCTCACTTTCAGGCTGAGGGAGCCGGTGTTTGTCTGCAGACAGCTTCCCAGGTCATGTGGCTAGCATGACTAAACTGCTTCTGGTGCAACGGGACATCGCGACGAGTTCCAGAGCGCACGGAAATGCCGTTTAGCTTCCTGCCGCAGCAGTACCTATTTATCTACTTGTGTTGGTATGATTTTCTTGGTGTTAGTGCTGACCATTAAAACCCTAAACGGCCCTGGCCCAGTGTACCTGAAGGAGCATCTCCACCCCCATTGTTCGGCCCGGACACTGAGGTCCAGCTCCGAGGGCCTTCTGGCAGTTCCCTCATTGCAAGAAGTGAGGTTACAGGGAACCAGGCAGAGGGCCTTCTCGGTGGTGGCACCTGCCCTGTGAAACGCCCTCTCATCAGATGTCAAGGAAATAAACAACTATCTGAAATTTAGAAGACATCTGAAGGCAACCCTGTTTTATTGTGTTTCGATAATCTGTTGGGAGCCACCCAGAGTGGCTGGGGAGGACCGGCCAGATGGATGGGGATATAAATATTATTATTATTATTATTATTATTATTATTATTATTATTATTATTATTATTTAATAGTAGTAACTGACAACTATCAAACACATTTGGGACTTCAAGCAGGGTGTGTGAGGGGTGGGGCTTAAAGAGAGAGGGTGTGGCCTGGGACATATCCAAGGACCAAAAAGATGGACAGAGACCCATGTAGATATGATCCCCTAAGGGTTGACTCCATGAAGACATTGAGCAGAACATGTCAAGGTCCCTCCAACGTATGCAAGTTCCCTTGTCGTGCTTCGGTTGTGTGAGAAGAGTTCTAGTTGCAAACAGTTACATTTTAATGATTAGAGTACCAATTAGTATGCAAACCGTTCGGCAAACATTGGATTAGAACTTCTTCTTTTTTAAAAAGAAGAAACAGCTTATTTTTCTTGCTGACTTAAATTGCCTGGATTCAAAATCAATCCCCGCGTTAGAGGAATGATTATTCACCGCATGTCGCGGCAATAGCCGTTCAAATGATACGAGCTTTTCCATTTGGCACACTTTTCAAAAAGTGCTAACCTGTTGCCTGTAGGTGTGAACTGTCAGCCTGGGGCAAACATCGCTTTCTGTTCCCACTTTCCAAATTAAACCGCTGTCCAGATGAGAAAAGGGTGGGTGTTGTCTTCTCTCTGAATAATTCTGTTGGGAGGTGTGGAGAGAAAGGCTGCTTTGTTAAAAGCAATG
Source organism: Lacerta agilis (assembly GCF_009819535.1). Classification (NCBI taxonomy): domain Eukaryota; kingdom Metazoa; phylum Chordata; class Lepidosauria; order Squamata; family Lacertidae; genus Lacerta; species Lacerta agilis. The sequence goes on along the minus strand of NC_046321.1, from coordinate 6,534,122 downwards.
GCTGCAGACTCAAGCCTGGAAGGGAGCAAGTTAACTCTGCTGGAACTTGAATTACCAGCACCCAGTGGCGGAGCTTCATGCTCTGGCACCAGGGGGTCTAGAACAGGTGGGGGCATGGCTGGGCATGGCACACATCCTGGAGGCGTGGCTCCCTGTGCGTGCAGGGGGCAGCCCCGATGGCACCCCACCGAGATCGCGCTGCCGGGGGGTGGGGCGCTCTCCCCGCACCCCTCTTCCTCTGCCAGTGCCAGCACCCCAGTCCTGAAATTATGGAATGGGAAGTTTGCAACAGGCTCTGGAGTGGCATTTGCTGGGGAACTACAGTGGAAGTCCTATTGAGCTAGTGTCTTGCCTGTGGGCTTCCTTCTCCCACATTCCCAATCATAGAATTGTAGAGTTGGAAGGGACTCAAAGGGTCCTCTAGTCTGACCCCTTTCAATGCAGGAGTCTCGGCTAAGGAATCCGTAACAGATGGCCATCCAAACTCTGCTTTAAAAACTCCAAGGACGGAGAGTCCACCACCTTTTGAGGGAGTCCGTTCCATTGCCAAAAAGCTCTTACTGTAAGAAAGTTATTCCTAATGTTTAGTCAGAATATTCTTTCTTGTCCTTTGGTTTGGAGCAGCCCAGCCTAATTTTTTAAATACCAGTTGCTCCACAGGAGGGTTCTCTTTTGCACCAATCCTGCTTGCAGATTTCGCTCAAGCCTCTGGTTGGCCATTGTGAAAACAGGATGCTGGACTAGGTGGGCCCATGCTCCTCTGATGTTTTTTTTTTATAAAAAAAAATGCTGACTCTTCTTCATGCATGCTAACTTGCCATGGTTTTATTCAGTGCTGTTTTTCTAGAAAAAGAGGTGCCAGAACCCACCATGAACACTTTCCTTGTCGAAGAAGAAGAAGAAGAAGAAGAAGAAGAAGAAGAAGAAGAAGAAGAAGAAGAAGAAGAGGAGGAGTTTGGATTTGATATCCCGCTTTATCACTACCCGAAGGAGTCTCAGAGCGGCTCACATTCTCCCTTTCCCTTCCTCCCCCCCACAACAAACACTCTGTGAGGTGAGTGGGGCTGGGAGACTTCAGAGAAGTGTGACTAGCCCAAGGTCACCCAGCAGCTGCATGTGGAGGAGCGGGGACGCGAACCCGGTTCACCTGATTGTGAGTCTACCGCTCTTAACCACTACACACTTAACCACTACACCATAAGGGCAATGGTGCCCACCTCAGAAGTGCCAGAACTGAGTTCTGCCAGAGAAAAAGCCTTGGTTATATTGCTATTCTTTTGCAGAGCTTTTTCTCAGCCGGAACTGGCCAGAGCTAAGTTCCAGCACCTCTCAAGTTGGCACCATTGCCATTACAAGAGAGCAAGGGAGGCGTTTCATTGTGAGTTCCGGCACCTCTTTTTCTTGAAAAATAGCACTGATTTTACGAAGGGATTGCTCACTCTCCATCTCAAAAGTCATTTGGTCTTAGAGATCCACCTTCCCACAAATTTCATTATTTTATGTCCCACGTTTGCCAAAATCAAACAATCAAAATAAAATTCAACAAGGTCCTGCTTCCCTCTCACTGCCAAGATAAAGACAGTAGAACAGTTTGTCCATTAAATAGCTACATAGATTAATCACAGCAAAAGATAACTGTTTGCCCAGGAGTCAGAAACATTCCAAAATGACCACACACACGCGCACACACACAGGCACAAACAACCAACTGTGGTTGGAGGATTAGTGACCTCTCTCATTTAAATCTACCAACTTTCTTTTCCATTTCAAACCTTTCTCTCCTGCCCAGTTTCACAAATCCTTGATTTATTTTAAGCTTCTCGGGGAAGGATGGAAAGATTGCGAACTGGAGGACGGCAAATGCAATTAAAACGGAGGAGAAAGCCGGACTCTCCTTTGTAATCACTGCTTCCGGAAAAGCAATATGCTGTGGATTAGAGCGCTTCGGGGCCCGAGCGGAACCATATGGCTTGTCTCTGCTCATTCCCCCTTAAATCCTGACATTTTGCAGCTGTCAAGATAAAGCTGTTTAGACGAGCAACATTGTCGTTTGTTTATAGGGAAATAATATGTAGCGGGTTATGATTAATCAAGGTGTCTAAAACCTGCTGCAGGCCCTGCAAAGAGATTGAGTTTTGCAGCTAGGAATTTTGTCTCTCGAATTACTAACTTCATTTCTCTCTGCTCATACACCCCCCCCTTAACCCCGTGCCGCCTCCTTCCTGCCGCGCTGTTTGCTCTCCCGCTTTGTAATCATTTCTGGATGAAACAGCGCGGCGCCCTGGAAGCCCGTCTCCCTGCCACAGGTGGAACCTGTTGAGCACATGTCTGCACAGGGGAAAAAAATCAGAAAACACAGAGAGAGAGGATCAAAAGGGGATTCTGTGCCCATGCCTAGGTGTGTGCAGCAGAATGTTTTTTTGGGGGAATCGCCCTTGAGGGTTCAAGAACAGAGGCTCACAATAAAGTCTCAGTCAGCCAGATATTATTCAGCAAGCAGAGCCGGAACAGATCCCGTTTGCATCTATAAGTACCACTGCACACTGAAACAGAAGTCACCAGGCCCTTATATATCTCGGTGAGGTTGATGGACTGGTCTGTTTCAGTGTATCTGAAGAAGTGTGCAAGCACACGAAAGCTCATACCAAGAACAAACTTATTTATCTCTAAGGTGCTACTGGAAGGATTTTTTTAAATTTTGTTTTGACTATGGCAGTCCAACATGGCTACCTACCTGTAGATGAGCAGGGTATAAATAATAAAATTATTTTAATATGATTATGATGATGGGATTGTTGTTGTTGTTCAGTCGTTCAGTCGTGTCCGACTCTTCGTGACCCCATGGACCAGAGCACGCCAGGCACGCCTATCTTTCACTGCCTCCCACAGTTTGGCCAAACTATCCTATCCCATCAAGATGATGGGATAGGAGTCCCTATTTTCAATTGAGAAATGTTGGAGGGGAGGATATACAAATGGGAACAATGGAAGGGTCTCCGCCTGCCCCATTCTCCCCAGAAACCAAGGCCGTTATTCATGCATCCTGATCAGGGCCGTCTTTACCCAGGGGTGCAAGGGATGCGGGGCACCCGGGCGCCAAATCCTAGGGGGCACCAGGTGCTCGCTGCTGAAGCCACCTAAGCTCTTAACCATCTACCTGTTATGAAATAATAAACAATTTTGATCAAGCTAGAAAAACAAAATACATATTGTCAGGGATTTGCCTTCTCCTCGTGAAGAGAGCCCAGCGGGAGGTCCTACTCATGAGGAGAGCCTGGGCGGGAGTACTCCTCGCAGGGAGAGCGGGGAAGGTGATCCTGCTAGTGGGGAGGATCAGGGTAGGGAACCTCCTCGAGAGGAGGTCTTGCTCAGGTACAAGGAGCCCCAGCCACTGCTGTCATCTGACTCCTCTCAAAGCCCATCGCCAGAGCTCTCTCCCGCGGAAGAGGAGGAGGAGGAGGAGGAGCAGAGGGTCAGGGATGCTGGGCAGAGACCCAGCAACGCCAGCCAGAGGCGATCAGAGGGGGAGTTGCAGCTTCCGGTGCCAGCACAGCATCGGGGGGTCAGGGGACACAGAAGACGTCGTTTCAGGATGCCAAGGTTTTGGTGCTGGGCAGGAAACAGGAGAGGGGCACTTCCGGATTCTGCAAGTGACTGAGCGGTCATGTTTTTAGCTAGCTCTGCACTGTAAATAGTTATGCACAATAGAGTAATCTTTAGTGTAAGAGGACTCTGTCGTTACTCATGAGCAACACCGCGGTGTACCCTGACACATATATACCTAGGTACAGTATTACCGAAATGTATGCCTATTGTTTCACAAAAGGACTTTCTACTTTGTGAGCTCATTTACCAAAGACTCGCCATGCCAGCAGCGACTCTTGTCATTCACAACGGCGGCACTTGACTCAACGACGGGGCTTGTCATTCTCAACTACGCCGTGCACGCAAAATTAACTCTTACATCAAAATATTATGTTGCATATTGTATTGAGCTGTCATGCGGCAGTGGGGTCAGGGGCACCTTTGACAAGTAGGTGCCTAAACAATACTTATACCTGAAGGAGCGTCTCCACCCCCATCGTTCAGCCCGGACACTGAGATCCAGTGCTGAGGGCCTTTTGGCAGTTCCCTCATTGCAAGAGGTGAGGTTACAGGGAACCAGACAGAGGGCCTTTTCGGTGGTGGCACCCATCCTGTGGAACACGCTCCCAGCAGAGGTCAAAGAGATAAATAACTATCTGACATTCAGAAAATACCTGAAGGCAGCCCTGTTTAGGGAAGTTTTTAACCTGTGATATTTTAAATGTATTTTAATATCTGTTGGAGGCTGCCCAGAGTGGCTGGGAGGACCCAGCCAGATGGGCGGGGTACAAACAATAAAGTATTATTATTATTATTAGAAGTTTAAGTGTGGTGTTGTTGTATTCTTAAGTATAAGTATATTGCAAATAAAAAAGTTTGTTTCTTTTTCCTCCCTGCTTTCATAAACAGAGATAAGCATGGTGTCTGACATAAGGATAATAAAAGTTAATTTGGGGGCTAAACTAAATTTGGGGGCCCTGGGCGGATCTTTGCATATGCTAAAGACTGTGCTGATCCTGATGAACTTATGCCATTCCTCTCCTCACCTCTAACAGCTGTGCACGCTGGCAGTGATGGATGCGTGCTGGACCCCCCAGCACATCTGGACCATATGGACTGGAAGTTCCAAAAAACTTTGAAGGCATTTGCGGCTTCTCGGAAAGTTTCTTTCCCCGTGGATTTATGTTCTCCAAAGAGCAATTTCATTCTGATGGGAAAGCTTCCAACCAGCTCCAAAACTTTGAGCCGTAGCTCTGTGACGTTCCGTCCCTGTCAGAAGGTGCCGGAACATCTGTTGCATCAGCAGTGTCTTCTGGAGGGAGACACAAGATAAATGGTGCTTTGGGCTTAAAAAAACGCTAATGGATCTGTCCTGCCAGCCTCTCCGAAGTCAGCCATCTGTCTTGGGGCATGAATTGTCCAAGGCTCGGCGTAGGCGCCTTGACAGCTGGATTGCCAGGGATTTCACTCGTAAGATCCTTGATTCGGAGTTTTCTTGATGGCTAAACTTACAGCAAAACAAAACCGTCCTGAAATTCTGCTCTGCACAGAATGCAGTGAGAGTTACACAGAGGATAAAATATACTCGGAGTCCAGTGTGAATTTCATGCTCTTTATTCAGCTCATAGTAGTGAGGAATGTAGTTCCCCCAAAACGTTTGCTTTATATACACTATTTACACAATGGGCCCCACGTGATTGGCTAATTCCGGGATACTCCTGTATGCCAATCGGAGTGCGGATTCACTTCCACCTGGAGCTGGATTGGGTGGCTCCTGCGGACCAATCAGACTGCTGCAATCTCAATCCTATTGTTCTGGGACCAATCAGACTGCTGCAATCTCAATCCTATTGTTCTGGGACCAGTCAGACTGCTGCAATCTCAATCCTATTGTTCTAGGACCAATCAGACTGCTGCAGTTTGAATCCTATTCAACTCAGTACATAACAGAGGAGCAAAGTTTTGTGTGTGTGTGTCTTATCCAGAGGCATGAAGGGTTTACAAAACAAGGATGCATAAATCAGTCTACATCTCCCAGCTCTAATCCGTTTGGCTAAAAAGGAAAACAAAATTGGGGCAGCAGGTATGGTTGCCACTGCTGGTGGGTGGGGTGGGAAACACCTACATTCGTAGGCTACTGACAAATTGTCTGCAAACAGGATATCAGTGTTGGACTGGAGGATTGCTATTCAAATCTAATTAAAAACCGAATGTTTATGAAAGTGAGTCACATCCTCCCACCCTCTCTCGTCATATTGTGAAATATTCTGTTTATTTTACACCTTTCAATACTCCACAGTTCATCGTGTTCTATTAATATCTTTCATTCTCATAAAATAAAATCCCCAAAAGTATCTTTCAAGTTTCTTGCAATTAATTTTCCGAGCCACTGCAGTGTGGCGGTTAGAGTGTTGGAACGCCGGGATTCAATTTCCCTCTCGGCTGTGAAGCTAACTGTGTGACCTTGGGAGCCGGTCACTATCTCTCAGCCTAACCTACCTCCCAGGGTTGTTGTGAAGATTAACAGAGGAAGGAGCGAGAGGTGCAACTATACCCACCTTGAGCTCCTTGGACTGAAAGGTGGAATATAAATATGATCAATCAATCAATCAATCAATCAAGTACATTTCCAGGCACAATGGTACTGACCTTTAAAGCCCTAAATGGCCTCGGCCCAGTATACCTGAAGGAGCGTCTCCACCCCCCGTCATTCAGCCCGGACACTGAAGTCCAGCTCCGAGGGCCTTCCAGCGGTTCCCTAATTGCAAGAAGTGGAGCTGCAGGGAACCAGGCAGAGGGCTTTCTCAGTGGTGGCACCCGCCCTGTGGAATGCCCTCCCATCAGATGTCAAGGAAATAAACAACTATCCAACTTTTGGAAGACATCCGAAGGCAGCCCTGTTTAGGGAAGCTTTTAATATTTGATGAATTGTTGTATTTTAATATTTTGCAGGAAGCTGCCCAGATTGGCTGGGGAAACACAGCCGGATGGGTGGGGTATGAATGAATGAATGAATGAATGAATGAATGAATGAATAAATAGTTTGTGTACACCTGAAGTTGGCAAACGTTTTTGAACTTAAATGAAAAGGAAAAACAAAGAGAAAAAGAAGAGGAAACGCCAAAGGGAAAAAAAAGAAGAGAGGAGAGGAGAGGAGAGGAGAAGAGAAGAGAAGAGAAGAGAAGAGAGGAGAGGAGAAGAGAAGAGAAGAGAAGAGAAGAGAAGAGAAGAGAAGAGAAGACGAGCCTGTTGGTGGCTATCACTCCCTCCTGTGGGAGAGAGTGGCATGGTTTATGCACTCCTTTTATCAGCAACACCACACCACCCACTGCTGCATTCAGTTTGTAACTGATGGCAATACATTGGGATGATGATGATGATGATGATTAACTGGAAAATAAAGAGCACAAAATTACAAGTGCGCAGAGTAAGACACAAAGAAGAAACAATAAATGATATAAATAGAAGGGTAATTGTTGCTGTTGTTCAGTCGTTCAGTCGTGTCCGACTCTTCGTGACCCCATGGACCAGAGCACGCCAGGCACGCCTATCCTCCACTGCCTCTCGCAGTTTGGCCAAACACATGCTAGTTGCTTCGAGAACACTGCCCAACCATCTCGTCCTCTGTCGTCCCCTTCTCCTTGTGCCCTCCATCTTTCCCAACATCAGGGTCTTTTCCAGAGAGTCTTCTCTTCTCATGAGGTGGCCAAAGTATTGGAGCCTCAACTTCAGGATCTGTCCTTCCAGTGAGCTCTCAGGGCTGATTTCTTTAAGGATGGTTAAGTTTGATCTTTTTGCAGTCCATGGGAATCTCAAGAGTCTCCTCCAGCACCACAATTCAAAAGCATTGATTCTTCAGCGATCAGCCTTCTTTATGGTCCAGCTCTCACTTCCATACATTACTACTGGGAATACCATAGCTTTAACTATACGGACCTTTGTCGGCAAAGTGATGTCTCTGCTTTTTAAAATGCTGTCTAGGTTTGTCATTGCTTTCCTCCCAAGAAGCAGGCATCTTTTAATTTCGTGACTGCTGTCACCATCTGCAGTGATCATGGAACTCAAGAAAGTAAAATCTCTCACTGCCTCCATTTGAAGGTATCTAAAGAAGTGTGCATGCACACGAAAGCTCATACCAAGAACAAACTTAGTTGTTCTCTAAGGTGCTACTGGAAGGAATTTTTTTATTTTATTTTGTTTTCACTATGGCAGACCAACACGGCTACCTACCTGTAACTGCCTCCATTTCTTCCCCTTCTATTTGCCAGGAGGTGATGGGACCAGTGGCCATGTTCTTAGTTTTTTTTTATGTTGAGCTTCAGACCATATTTTGCACTCTCCTCTTTCACCCTCATTAAAAGGTTCTTTAATTCCTCCTCACAAAATATATACGAATGCATGAGTAGAACCTTCACAGGAAGTCATAGAGGGTAGGGGAAAATAGTGGGAAGGAGACAATGGAAATTGGCTTGTGTATGTGATCTTTTTCTTGGGACATCTGAAAATCTGGTTGACATTTGTTATTTGAACAGCTTAGTATAAATCAGGGATCTCCATACCTCATTAACACCATCATTAACACTATCTGATGAGCTCATTCCACTCATCAAGTGCCCCTTTCTTCAGTAACATTTTTCAGGACAGATTGCACCGATGAGCACACAGGAAATTAATGCTGTAATATTCATCAATCCATCTATTTTTATTTTTAGGAGTAGTGGTGGTGATAAGGAAGTAGTAGTGATCCAAATTTTATTTTCATATGGAGGGGGAATTGTGGTTTAGGAAGGGCCAGAATGTGAGAGTCATATTTTTTAAAAATAATAATAATAATAAATTGAGTGTTCTTGTATCTAAGTCCCAACCTGCAGCCTGAAGCGCTACATCCTTGCGTGAAGTGTGATTTGATTTGATTTATTAGATGTTGGCATTGCTTTATTTTAAATGAGCCCTCGAAGGGGCCTACAGCTATGTGAATCACGTAGTCTAGCATCTTGTCCTCAGAATGGCCAACCAGATGCCTTTTGGAATCTCTACGTAAGTCTGGGAAAGACTTCTGGCCTGAAGCCCTGAAGATCTCCTGCCAGTCAATGTGGACCATAGTGAGCAAGATTGATCCATGGGCTGAATTGGTAAGAAGCACTTCCTGTGTCCTCTTGAAGAAAGGATTCAACAAAGTCTCCTTCTTTGGAGGTCTTTAAGCGGAGGCTTGACAGCCATCTGTCAGGAATGCTTTGATGGTGTTTCCTGCTTGGCAGGGGGTTGGACTGGATGGCCCTTGTGGTCTCTTCCAACTCTATGATTCTATGAACATCTTGTTGGCTTCTGTTCATGAAAGGATGGGTGCATTGGGGGTGGGGGACAAAACATCATGCATATCCTGCAAGTGTCCAAAAGAAAGGGGAGGTATCCCATTCCCCCAGCCCCCGTGAGATCACAGTGGTCATTTTGGGAGCAGTGTTTCTTGCATGATTTTCCATGAGATCCCGCCCTGAAAAAGTGCTTCTCATGCAATAACACAATGGGAAGATGTGTGTCCCTGTTTTGGGACTCAGCATGTTGGAGGGCATGCATCTTGTCCTTTGCTCTAGGCAGCAAAATGTCCTCAGCAAGCACTGAAGATCCTGGAGATGGGAGACCCTGGAGATCTTCTGCCAGCCAAAGTAGACGTTCCTGGTCTAGGTAGACCAGTGGAACTCATTGCAGTGGTACCTTGGTTCCCAAACTTCATCCATTCCGGAAGTCCGTTCCAAAACCAAGGCACGCTTTCCCAAAGAAAGTAATGCAAAACAGATTATTCTATTCCAGATATTTAAAAACTAACCCCTAAAACAGCAATTTAACATGAATTTTACTATCTAACGAAACCATTGATCCATAAAATGAAAGCAATAATCAATGTACTGTACTATAAAATAATTAAGTATTGTAGATGATAATTTTTTAAAAAAAATATATCTTACATGCACTGATGATAGTCATTGTTTGGATGGGGGCCTTTTATCCATTTCTGCTGTCACACAATCCATCCATCCATCCATCCGTAGCTGAACTGGGTTCCACACAGTCACAAAAATGAAGTGCCAAGTCACAGTCATAAGTCAGTCCCATAAAATGAAGAACAAGTCACAGTCAAAAAACCGAAATATCACCCCTGTGTTGCGTGGGTACTCAGGACTCAACAGGTGACAGACTCAACAGGAAGCCTCTGATTAGCAGCGGGGGACTCAATTTACAAATGGAAGCGGAACATGTTCAGCTTCCAAGGCAAAGTTCACAAACCAAAACACCTACTTCTGGGTTTGCAGCGTTCTATTTCCAAGTCGTTCATAAACTAAGCTGTTCTAAAACCAAGGTCCCACTGTACAAAACAGGCCGATGTGCTTATATCACAAAGGGTTGGCAGGCGGCAGGTGGACCTAAGTGGAGAACTCACCTTTTAGGGAGAGGAAGGTTCCTCCCGTTCTCCCCAGAGAGCAAGTTTTCATCCGCACATATCTAGCTAATCTTTTTGAGAGTGCAAGTCGTTGCTAGGAAACAGTGATGCTAATGAAGTCCAGGGGAAAAGGGAACGGGTCTTTCGCTCCTTGCAACATGAGCCTAAGGGTTCCTATTTATTCGCAAGCCCCTTCTAGCTTTATTTAACCCAATCCCAGATCAGCTTCCAGACCCCTTTGTTCTGCTATCCAACACAGCGCAGCTCAGCGTGTCTTGGTCACGTTCCTTTTATTAGGTAAAAGACTGACTGATCAGAAACGAGATCGTGGGATTGTGGTGCAGAAGATTGGCAATTATGCCAACCCTGTGTATGGCAGCTGTCGGAAAGGCAAACTCTGAGTTTATAGTATAGTATAGTATAGTATAGTATAGTATAGTATAGGGGATCAAAAATAAAACTATTGTAAAAATGTATAGTATGACTGCATTTGGAATGTTGTTCAGTCCCGGTGATGCAACAGTGTGATGCAGCAGCTAAAAAAGCCAATGCAATTCTGGGCTATTATTCATCTCACTGTTTTAAGAGGCTCAAGACCTCTGAAATCAGTGCCTTAGAATAGAATAGAATAGAATAGAATAGAATAGAATAGAATAGAATAGAATAGAATAGATCTTTATTGTCATTGCCCCCGTGTGGGACACAACGAAATTCCTCGGTTGCTATATCAACTCAAATAAGGCACTCCACATAATTTAAAAATACTGATAAACACAACACAATACAGGACAATATAACAAATAAAATAAGATGACTTCAGAGTCCAGAGTTTCCATTTAAGGCCAAGATTGCTCTAGGAAAGAAACTGTTCTTGAGACGGCTCGTTCTCGCCTTCATTGTTCTGTATCTCCATCCCGATGGCAGAAGCTCAAAGAACCGGTGACCAGGGTGTGATGGGTCTCTTGATATATCTAATGCCTTTCTGTGGCACCTGGTGGTATAGATACGTTCTAGGGTAGAGGGTGAACAGCCAATAATACTCTCTGCTGTTTTGATCATTCTTCGCAACACAATCCTATCCCGAGAAGTGCAGCTTCCATACCACACACACAAACCATAAGGGAGCACGCTCTCGATGGCACAGTGATATAGAAGGCAAACGGCAGCTTTTGCGGAAGATGGTTTTTCCTTATGAGATACAGCAGGCCTCTGACTGCTGTTTGAACTCTGGGTTTAAAGCCACCCACTGAATGCTCTCCAAGATAAGAAGAGGCTGTGCTCAGAATCCTTTGGCTCCTCTATCTGCGGACATCTGTTTATCTTTAATACAATCTGTTCCCCGCATTGCAGCAGCCCCTAGGTTTAATCGCAAGGCACCCAGGGGGTGTTGGTGGGAGGGCCGGCCCCGAAACTATTCCACAGGGCAAAAGGATCTGTGGTCACTTCATGAAAGTGACCAGAGATCCTTTTGTCCCGTGGAATAGCAGCTCAAGGGGCTTCCAAGCCAGGCACACAACAAGTCCTTGGATGAAGTGTCCGTTTCCTCTGGAGTTGGTTGTTGTACCACCAGAGTAAAAGGGCTGTGCAAAGCAGGGCTGCAGTTAGGGTCTCCCCAGTTGTTTTAAAAAGTGGGTCCAGTGGAAAAAGTAATAAGCTGTGTGTTCCAGTTCTGGACACCACAATTTAAGGATATTGGCAAGCTGGAAGGTGTGTAGAGGAGGGCGACCAAGATGATCAAGGGTCTGGAAACCAAGCCTTATGAGGAACGGTTGAAGGAGCTGGATATGTTTAGCCTGGAAAAGAGGAGACGAGATATGGAAAAGAGGAGACAAGATATGCTAGCCATCTTCAAATATCTCAAGGCCTGTCACACGGACCGTGTGACAGGCCTTGAGATATTTGAAGATGGCTACCATATCTCGTCTCTTCTTTTCCAGGCTAAACATATCCAGATCCTTCAACCGTTCCTCATAAGGCTTGGTTTCCAGACCCTTGATCATCTTGGTCTCCCTCCTCTGCACTCCTTCCAGCTTGCCAATATCCTTAAATTGTGGTGCCCAGAACTGGGCCACACAGCTTATTATCCTTCCAATCGGGATTCAGGCCTCATCATGGGACTGAAACTGCCTTGGTCGCGCTGGTCGATGATCTCCGGCAGGCTAGGGACAAAGGCGAGAGCTGTTTCCTAGTTCTGCTGGATCTCTCAGCGGCCTTTGACACCACTGACCATAACATCCTTCTGGACCGTCTAGAGGGGCTGGGAGCTGGGGGCACTGTTATACAGTGGTTCCGCTCCTTCCTCCTGGGCCGTGTTCAGAAAGTGGTGTTGGGGGATGAGTGTTCAGACCCATGGGCTCTCACTTGTGGGGTGCCTCAGGGTTCCGTCCTCTCCCCCATGCTTTTTAATATCTATATGAAGCCACTGGGAGAGATCATCAGGGGGTTTGGGCTGGGTGTTCACCAGTATGTGGATGATACCCAGGTCTACCTCTCTTTCAAATCAGAACCAGTGAAGGCGGTGAAGGTCCTCTGTGAGTGCCTGGAGGCGGTTGGAGGATGGATGGCAGCTAACAGATTGAGGTTGAATCCTGACAAAAGTACTGTTTTGGGGGGACAGCAGGCGGGCAGGTGTGGAGGACTCACTGGTCCTGAATGGGGTAACTGTGCCCCTGAAGGACCAGGAGCGCAGCCTGGGAGTCATTTTGGGCTCACAGCTGTCCATGGAGGCGCAGGTTAATTCTGTGTCCAGGGCAGCTGTTTACCAGCTCCATCTGGTACGCAGGCTGAGACCCTACCTGCCCGCAGACTGTCTCGCCAGAGTGGTGCATGCTCTGGTTATCTCCCGCTTGGACTACTGCAATGCGCTCTACATGGGGCTACCTTTGAAGGTGACCTGGAAACTGCAATTAATACAGAATGTGGCAGCTAGACTGGTGACTGGGAGTGGCCGCTGGGACCACATAACACTGGTCCTGAGAGATCTACATTGGCTCCCAGTACGTTTCCGAGCACAATTCAAAGTTTTTTTTTATAATCAATATAGGAATGTAGCTGATGAGTAGAAAATGTTACTGATCTACCTGTTTTAAAATAGCCAGCTCCCTGCTTATAGCCCCAGCTGCTTCGCACAGCTTCATATAATTGCAGAATAGGAAAGGGTTGTCTAGTCCAACATCCTGGATTTCCTTTGGATCATTTGTGCATGTGTGTGTGCAAATAACGATAAATGATCAAATCTGCTGTACACAGAAAGCTCTGTAAGATCGCTTAGAACATCGAGAGAAATATTCCTTGTGGCACCACCTCAATTCAGTTTGTGATATGTTTTTTAATGTTCTTGTGAAGATACTGGTGTGAAGGATGGCTGTGCTTTGGTTCGTGTATCATTTCCAAAAGGGTGGATCGGGTTCGCCTTCGAATGAGAGCTGAGTTGAATTCCTTTCCGTCATCCTCAGCCAGAGTTTGCCCCTACCCTGGTCTTAAATTAAATCCACCTGATTCTGAACGTGTGCTGTTTTGATCAGGTTTCCTCTACGATGCGCAGAACGCATCCCTCCCTCCCAGTTACTCTTTCCCTTTCTGGAAAACAACTTATAACAATAACCAACGTGGTAGGTTGCGCTTTCACTCCACACCTTACAAATCTCCCGTTAAAAGATCTCTGGGACAGGCGGAGAAAATGGAATGAAATTGCAGGGCCGGCAAAATGACGGCACAGTAAATTAAACCTGATGATGCAAAACATCTGGAAAAATGAGATTAAAGGCTCTTGGATTCTTTTCCTCTTCATAGGTTTAAAAGGGAGGTATGCAACCTAAACATGGAATAACTCTTGTATAAGTTGAAAAGAAATAGTGATAAAATATTTTGTGAGGTTACATGATTTATGAATAGAGGTACAATAAGGGGTTCCAGGGTTGTGCATTCTTTTTTTCAATTTTTTATTTTATTATATTGAATCAGTGGAGAGTTGGACTACGGAAGTCAAATACCCATATATAATTTAGTTCCTTTTTCTGTGACGAATGGAACGACTAAAATGAACTGGATATAATTTTGACATAAATGTTATTACTATAATTTCCTTTTTCTTGTTATTGTTTATTGATAGAAATTGATCTTATATGTGGAAAAGTATATGAATGATGTATGGGTGTGTTTGTTTGTTTGTTTGTTTGTTTGTTGTTATTGTCCAAAAAATGAATAAAAAGATTATTATTATTTTTTAAAAAAAACGAACTCTGAATGGAAGTGCCACCACATCGTTGGCAGATAACAATAAAACAGAAGGAAAGGTGGCCAGGCTTGTATTGTTTCTAACACAAACCTTTGCGGCCTATTGTAAACACACGCACACACACAAAACACTTTCATTATAGGGAGCAAAGGCTTTGTGTAGGGTTGGGCAAGCCGACCAATTTCGGTGGGCTATAAATGCAATAAACAAATGAATGTGTTCACGTGTGTTTGCAAAGTTAGACAGATTCCCTCCTCGTCATTCCGCCAGCAGGTGAATACTTTGCATGGACAGGTGGAGTCCCCCCAACCCCAGGCGACCCCCGAGCAGAATAGTGACTCAAGACAAAGTGCTATGGGATTAAAATTGGCCACAACTTTATTACGTTTCAGGTGTAGGGAGACCTTAGGCTCAGGCATTGGTCGTTTATCCTTCCCAGCCCCCAGCCGGGGATCTGGAAGACCTCAGGGTTATCCAGAATGTGTGGGGGATTGGGCTGGCTCTGGAGAACATATGTTCAAGCAGAGAGCCCGCCCCCCGTTTCACCGCCGTTGGAGGGGAGAGCAATGACAAACTCTCGGCGTATGGCCAATTCCATCCCCCCAAGACCCCTTTAACAGGGAGCCCTGGTATCGCCATTGGAAGGGGGGGCATGGGTCACTGCTTCAGGCCCCCCCATTTAGGAAGATAGACTAAAGGATTCCACCCAAGGCCTGAAACTGCCAAAGTTGTGACGTTTTGCTATGGGAAAGACAAAACCTGCCAATGCAGGAAAATTCCTTTCCGGCCCTTCAACAGTGACCCTGATGTAGCAGCGCCTGCGTACCTGTGGAGAAGAGGTTAACCTGCAAAGGAAGACTTAACTGAGGGAGGGCAGGGTGGGAGAAGCTCTGGAGCTGACTGATGCTTCGCAGGTAAGAGTCACCTTCTGTTGTGTGGGCATGACGGTCCCTCCCCTTACCTGGCCAATCCTCTGGCAACACTTCCCCAGGCGGGATTGGGTGATCGCCTGAGGTAGGCGGAGACCTCCAGGTATCCAGCCTGGGGAGGATGAAGCCAGCCCAAACTACCAGGAGTCGCATTGGGATCCGGGGGGCTGTGCGCGACCATGCAAAAGGCGCCCCCCATTTGATGTGGGGAGCGGTCATTCTTGAAGGCTTTTGGGAACTTTTTGGGAACTTTTGGGAGCTGTTTTTACTGTCACTCTCTGTACAGTATATGTGCCTGAGTGCTTATAATTCTTAATGGCTTAATGGTTGTTGTTTTTCTTATAGTTATTGCTTCCCCCCTATGTTTTTAGCTGGTCTTATTTATTTATTTTTACCTGCAAGCCACCTTGAGTCCCGGTCAGGGTAAAATGTGGAGAATGAATGAAGGAATAAAAATAATAATGATTTGCGACTGAGGGCATAGGTTAACAAACTGCTGTTGGTGTGGGGATGAAAACAAGGAAAATGCTCAGTTAGGCAAAGTTGAGCTTTTGGGGGGGGGGGCAAAGCTTTTCTGCAAAATCACCAAAAAGAAAAAGAAGAAGTTTTTGAGCTATTATTTAATAAATACACAAAAAAAAAACAACAACTCACTTCTGTCTAGGTTTCTCTGGACATTTTAACGGGCTTTTGGAAATTCCGCCTAGATGCTATTTCCGATGGACGAAACCCAGATATGTCCAGGATGTATGGCAGCCCCTAGCTCAGTGGAGCAGAGGAATAGAAGGACCATGCCTTTTGCCAAATTTTGTAGCATCAAATCCTCATTGGCAGTTCTAGCTAGGGTGCAAGCTTCTTGTCTTACACGCTCAGTCCTTCCCTCCATCCAGCAAGGAGAAACCTTTGACACTTGCAGGTACTGCAGCTCCCATTATTCTAGACCCATGCATTATGGAGCTCCCATCTTTACCAAGCTGAATTTGTGCAGGATAACGTCCTGGCAAACTGGGTTGCACTTCTCCTAAAGCAGTCAAGGGCAAACCGTTTGTGCGAAAAAGCTTCTCCCCATCACTCACACACATCAGCCGAGCCATCACAAAATTATCGCTTCTCTTCGCGTTCTTTTTTTTTTTTTAATAAACTTTATTCTATATTACAAATAGTTTTATTTTTATTATTATTTTTTTGTTCTGGACTGCAAAATAGGAATGCCTTATATTTACATACACAGGTATACAATTAAGTATAACAAAGGTACAGAAGCTTTACCAAGTAACAACAGGGTTCCATTTTAAGCAGTTGTCATTTCCACGAGTCCTTTTTGCTTTTGAAACTGGGGTCCCTTATAAAATAAAACGGGGGGGGGGAATGAAACAAACAAACAAACAAGAATGGAAAGAAGCAGCTGCAGCAGCAAACATCAACAAAGGAAAGCTTGGATTTTCTAAATCCAGAACGCATTTCCTCCCCCCTTCCTGTTTTTGTATCTTTTTTGTAATACTGTCTTTTAAGGATATGCGCAGACTCATCTGTTCAAAGTGGGGGCCAGGTGGGAATGGAGGATATGCCTAGAACAATATGTGGCTAAAAGCAGCTGAGGTGTCCTGTTGCTCAGAATGATTAAGTTGCCCCAAGATTTCCTGACCAATAGGGTGAATCAGGCAGGACTTTTGTTTGGTCTTGTTTAATGGAAAACCAGCAGCTCTGAAGTTCTTCCTGACTTTTCCCTTGAAAGTTTAGCCAGCATTCCATTGGTAGGGTAGGAACATGGTTTTTTTTAAATATAGAATCACTATGTGTGTGGACACAGCCTGATATGTACATAATTGCTGCTCTCTGCAGCATGCGGAGGCATCTTCTAGAATCACTGAATTGGAAGGGACCTCCAAGGGTGATCGGCCCCCTGCAGTGTGGGTATCTCTGACAGGTGGCCCTCCGGCCTCTGTTTAAAAACCTCAAATGAAGGAAGTGGAAATATAAAGAGGACAGGGGAGAATAACAGCCCATTCTTCCCTTCTCATTCCCTCGTTTGTCATGGAGGAAGAAGAGGAGGAGGAGTTTGGGTTTGATATTCCGCTTTTCACTACCCGAAGGAGTCTCAAAGCAGCTAACATTCGCCTTTCCCTTCCACCCCCACAACAAACACTCTGTGAGGTGAGTGAGGCTGAGAGACTTCAGAGAAAACAAAATAAAAAATTCCTTCCACTAGCACCTTAGAGACCAACTAAGTTTAAGTGTGCATGCACACGAAAGCTCATACCAAGAACAAACGTAGTTGGTCTCTAAGGTGCTACTGGAAGGATTTTTTTATTTTGTTTTGACTATGGCAGACCAACACGGCTACCTACCTGTAACTGAGACTTCAGAGAAGTGTGATTAGCCCGAGGTCAGCCAGCAGTTGCATGTGGAGGAGCGGAGACACGAACCCGGTTCACCAGATTACAAGTCTACCACCCTTAACCACTACACCACACTGGCTGAATTTGGTGCTGGAAAACTCTGGCTACTTTTTGTGTCTGTTTGGTGGCAATAACATGGGGCTCGGCTAGTTGTTTAGATGTCGCGAAAAGGGTTATCCACCTGTGATGCCAGGTGTCTGAGAAGTGCACCAAACAGGGCTCACCTGACTCTAGAAACAACCCAAGTCTCTTACTTGAGTGACAATGTATCAAGGTTCCAGAGTCAAAAATAAGGGGTCAAGCAGAATCTGCTGTTGCACCCCAGGAACCTCTGAATTGTTGCAGGGCGGGTGGGACACACCATGCATCCCTCAGATCATGCAGTGAAGAAAAAGATCTCGGGCGAGTCTTAAAACAGAGCAGCACTGTTTCAGATAGTAGTTCCACTTTAGTGCAAGATTTTTCTAAATACTAATCAGGTAGTGCGGTAGCTTTTCATTGGAATCTCTCAATTTGTCCTCTTCTCCTACCCCAAATGGGGCGATTGCATGTGACAAAGTAGGCTTGAGCTTCATATAATTCATGCTGCGATATGTTTACTCATCTTCAAGGTGCTGCGGGACTTTTATAATTATTTGGGACAAGGTGAATTGGTCAGGAATCAAGGGGGAAGGGGATTGTGACAAAGCAATGCAACATTCAGCAAACTGATCAAACTGGGGAAAAAACAAAACTTGCATTTGAAAGCTGAGTGTTTAAAATGGAAGATTAGCCCATACTTGGGTTCTGAATTGTTACTATTGGGTATTGATATCTGCTCATCCTTGTAATCAAAGAATAATGCATTCTCCCTTCGGCTTCCTTCATTTGTAGGTTACATACATATAAAAAAGAAAATGAAGAGGGGAATTAGAAGCCAAGACTGCAGACAGAGGCGCTTGGTGGGGAAGGAGAGATAAGAGCTCACACATTCACATCACAATTGTGGCACAATTCCAAAGGTTGAAAAGAAAGGAGAGAAAGAAATCAACTAAGAAACAACAAATATGAATTCTGAGATACAAAAATAAAAAAAGAACCAAAATAGAGATTTGTTTTAAAACGCCTAGATCTGAGAAAAGAGGAAATCGATGGGGGTAGGGGTGCTGACTTTTGCACACTGCTTCCCGTTTCTGACAAGTTATTTTGATCTGTTCTGTTCATTCCTTTGAGGTGCTCAATTTTGAAACGAAAACCTGATCCGAGTCTGTACTAGCAAAAAAAGTTAAAAAACCAAAACCATCGACTTTTTTTTATTAAAAAAAACCTTTTAAACCAGGAGCATGCGGAGTCTCAGTTCCTTCCTGTTTTCTCCTCATCAGCTGTGCAAAATCATGTGGTCTGTTTCCCCCACCCCAATATTTCCTCCCCCTCGGATGTACCCAACCCAGCTTCTCTTTCCTCATGTGTGCAAACAAACCAGGACCCAAACATACTCTGGGATTCTCTCCCTCCAGCTTCGCTTTCATTTTAGAGTCGGAGAAAGCCATGGAGGGGGGGAGGGGGGCCATCTCCCACCTTAGTCACCTGTGGCACTTCGTTTGTCAAAAACCTTTGGTTTCTTCCACGTCTAAAAGTGTTTTCTGTATTCGAGACAAACTTTTTTCTCTAGCCCGGAGCTTTCCATCCATTCGCCATTTCCATTCGCCAGCAATCCAGGAGAACTAGCATAAAGTGTAAATTCTGTGATGGTAAATCAAGACTCTTCTCAACCCTCTAGATATTGCGGAAATGAGCGTTGAGTAGCAACGTCTGGATTCTGGTCCCGTGAACCCCGCTCTTCTCCCGTACCCGCACAACCGCGCAGAAGAAATTGCGGAGGTCCCATCTTCCCCCACTGCAACATACCAGGCACCATGATTCTGCTCCTCCGACCAGTATCAGCCAGTAACTTAAATTCCTGCACTAAGAAGGACAGGTTCATTTCACACCTGCCGTGGGATAAGGGAAATGTAAAGGACGGGGAATTTCTAAAGAACCAAGAAGCAGGATGGAATCATTCGCCATCCAGAGGCACTCTAAGATACGTAAATATAACAGAAGCCGTTTGCCCATTTGCCTGGGAACTTCTTTTTAAGCTGACATAGCCTAGTGGTTAATCCTGTACTGCACACCAATGTTAGCTGACTCGAGGCCAAAAGAACTGGAGATGGAATGAATGGAGGCATGCATGCAAGCAAACGACTGCTGGGCCACGTTAAAAAAAAAAAACCCCTAAGCTCCGTGGCTGCACAAGGTGGTGGTGGTGGGGAATGGGACTTTTTGATCTCCTTTTAATCCTCGCAAACATGTTCACAGCACAGTTGTGATGGGTAGGGTCTGCGTCATATTGAAGTCGAAGTGACCCGATGCATGGTTATTTCACAGTGAAAAATAGGAGAAAGAAGATTGAGTGCTTCTGCAGCTTGTCCTGGTCGTACACGCCCATCCTTAACCTCTGACCTCTCTGTCGGCCTCGCCTCCGAATGACCAGCCATCGAATGACCAGCTCTGATATCACAGTGAGGTTGGGCAGCCCAGGAACAAGGCAGAGGAGTGCTGAAGTGAACTGTGTCATGATTGCCCATAGCCCAGGAGTTTTGGAATTACACCTTGTTGCTGAGCCTTTCGCTGGGAAATGGACCAATGGAATTAACGCCTTTTGCTATACGGTGCTTTTGAGCATTGGTATAAGATTGCCTACTTTGCAAAATATTTACTCCAGGGAGGTAGTGTCAATGTCTGGTGTTGCAGAGCGACTCATAACTGCCATTACGGGATCTAGACTTCAAGGTGGACCATTACTCAGCAGCAGAGCCCATGCTTTGCATGCAGAAGGTTGCAAGTTCAATTCCTGACACGTGCAGCTGGGGGGGGGGGAACAACCCAAGTGAGCAGCAGGTGAGGGGAAAAGCCTCTCTCTGTCTGAAACCCCAGCAAGCTGCTGCAGATCAGTGTAAACAACATGGGGATAAACAGTCTGACCTGCTGTAAGGCAGGTCTCCATGTCACTGTGACACAGGTAGATTCTGCTTATATTTTGCTCACCTCTTATTTCAGGCAAAACGAATTTGTGTCGGTGCCAAAATAGAAATCCATTCAGATCAAAAACTAACAACACCGTTGAGTTTAACAATGGATGCTAATTTT
The DNA here is from genome assembly GCF_009819535.1 of Lacerta agilis. Classification (NCBI taxonomy): domain Eukaryota; kingdom Metazoa; phylum Chordata; class Lepidosauria; order Squamata; family Lacertidae; genus Lacerta; species Lacerta agilis. Next base: position 6,513,368 of record NC_046321.1, on the reverse strand, counting down.
GAAGGGATGCAAATTTCATCAATGGAACTCGGGTTTTGTTTTTCTACTCTCCAAAGAGCACTGGAGAAAGACCCAAAATTGATGCTAAATATGTGTCATGATGACTCAGCACAGGCTTAAAGAAAGCTGGAGCCCATTTATTTATTTATTTATTTCAATGGTCTCCAGTACAGTACAGTGGATTGGATCCATCAAGCTTCAGCAGGTAGATGCCAACGTCAGAAGTGTGCGTTTTGATTCTGTACTTTGGAAACGTGTGAGGGGCTGTGTTTAAGTGTGCAAAAAAAAAAAGCTCTGGACCAGGATTTAGTTCCTGCTTTCCAAATTTGGGACATGGCCCAGTCAGGAGGGAAGCCTTTGAGTCTCATTGATTTTCAACAAGATAGCATGGCCGAATTCTGTCATTAAAATAAATGCAATGCAAAGTTGCTTTGCTCTGGTTGGAATGTGTTTACACGAATACATGAATGCATCTAACAGAAGAAGAAGAAGAAGAAGAAGAAGAAGAAGAAGAAGAAGAAGAAGCCAAATCAATCCAGTTCCAATTGCAATTTTGCGGGCAAAAGAATTGCACAGGCTACACTGCCCCAGCCAATCATCCCTGCAAATGATAAACACTCCCTCCTGTTTTTGAACATCCATTAGGTCTGTTGCTACCACTAAAGAAAGAAGAAATGGGCTTAGGAGGGGCCCTCTTTTCTTACCCAACCCTACCCCAATCCTGGGATGCAGCCTCTTGTCATCTCCATAATGCTGGTACTTATTTCTGGGTTTAACTCTGTGCTGTGTCTAGATCAAAGGCTAGTTGTTATTTATTTTTGTGCTCTATTGTTTGGGATGGTTAGCCGGAAAGGTACAGAAAGTTGCAGTCTGGGATCGTACAAAAAAAGCGAGGGAGGGGACTGCTTCCGGTTGCAACGGCGAGAGTGCCTCACTGCACAACCTGAAGCCGCGCTGGTTTAGGAAGGGATATAAACGCCCCCACTGAGATGCATCTAAAGCAAAAAGAAGAAGAGACAGGTGCTGTTTCAGGTAAAGAAAGGTGTGTGCTTGTATGTGGCTGCCTTTTAGTTTCACAGTCAACGGGGCACAGGTTGAAAATGAGGATAACCCATAAAAACAAAAGTAGATGGATGGATGAAAATTGTGGAGCGGGGAATGGGTGGTTTTCCCTCCTTCCTCCACCCACCCAATCCCAGAAGAGCAGCTGACAACACGGTTAGCTCACAGGGCACACGGACCCCTCTGCCATGCCAGTCCCAAGGAGGAGGGGGGGGTTAAAAGTCACTGGGATCCTCCCCTGTAGGTTGAAGACTGGGGAGCGGCAGCACTGCTGGGTGGGAGGAAAAAACCAAGTTCGTTCCCACTCTGTCGGGGTCCCCAGAGGCAAGAGAGCGAAAGTCCTGCCTGGGCGCAGCTTCCAAATAACACTGAGTTCAGTTTCCCGCTCCACGGTTCCGAGCCCGCAGGGAGCCGGTAAAAGCAGCATCGACAGAGGCGAACCAAGGGCGGTCCACTCTTTTAGTTAACGGATGATATGAACGATATGCTCCGGGGAGAAGGCGGGTGGGGGATCTGTGGACGAGGGAGCTCCACCTCTATGGTGCCCACACTAGGGATTCCTCCGCAGAGACGTCCCTCAAGTCCTTGAGGCCTAGTTGCTTGGCGTCCATAGGTTTGGCGGGCGAGCCTTCGAGGAGTCGAGAGGTGTTTCAGGTGACTCCGCTCGGCGGCCAATCAGAAACTTGCACTTGGTAAAGAGGATGTCCTTGACTGAGGCACGGCTTGGTTTTGTTTGTATGTTTGTTTCAAATCCCTTCCAGGGAGTCCCCTGGTAGGGCAGTTCTCAGCTGTCTATGCTCATGAGGGTTATAACTTGTTCAAGTTTGTAGGCCAGCTTTTGCTTCCCGGCCTGGTCATCTTGATCAAGGGCTCCAAGGATCTGGGTAATAATAATAATAATAACAATAATAATAATAATAATAATTTTTTATTTATACCCCACCCTTCCCGATTTAAAAACCGGGCTCAGGGCGGCTAACAACAAATATAAAACATTGATTAAAAATGACTTTAAAAACAGCTTAAAAACAGTATAAAGTACAGTGGTGCCCCGCTAGACGAATGCTTCGCTAGACGAAAAACTTGCTAGACGAACGCATTCGTCTAGCGGAAGGCAGCCCCGCAAGACGAAAAAGTCTATGGGGCTGCCTCGCAAGACGAAAATTTTTCGTCTTTTTTTTTTTGTCTAGCAAAAACGCGGCTTGCATTGCCGCTTCGCTAGACAAAAAACCCGCTAGACGAAAATTTTTGCAGGACAAATTATTTTCGTCTAGCAGGGCACCACTGTACAACATAAATGTATCACTGCCAGGGCTATCTAGCCAAGTTAGTCCTGCTAGGGCCAGCAAGGAGACCAGGGAAGAGTTTAAATGTGGGGTCTCAGTAGGGTTTCTTCATAGAAAAAGGGAAGGGGAAAAGGAATGGAGGATCAGGCTAAATTGAAGACCGGGTGGAATAGCTCTGTCTTACAGGCACTGTGGAAGGAGATCAAGTCCTGCAGGGCCCTAGTCTCGTGGGATAGAGCATTCCACCAGGTTGGAGCCATCACTGAAAAGGCCCTGGCCCTAGTAAAGGATAATCTGGCTTCTTTAGGACCTGGGACCCTTAAGCTATTATTATTCATGGACCTTAGATCCTCTGCAGGACATACCAGGCGAGGCAGTCCCATAAGTACGAGGGTCCTAGGGAAGAGAGGCAGAAGAGAGACATCTTAATGGTCGAAGCTGGTCATGTCAAACGAAATTAGCAACCCTCCACCTCTGAAGCAGGAGAACAATCAAGCCTGGCATGAGCAGGGGCATTGCTATAAGACAGGAGTGGGTAACCTGTTGCCTCCAGGTGTAGTTGGACTCCAACTCCCATCATGCCCAGCAGCATGGCCAACTTGGGCCCCAGAATGTGGGTTGCCAGCATGGCGTCATGGAGCGGGGCATATGCACACTCTGGTGCCGCAGAGGCGTCTGGATCGGGGCCTGTGCCCCAGCTGCGGGGCTTCTGTTGTGCAAAGCCACAGAAGTGCAAATTTGCATCCCCCCCCACCATTTTAAAAAGCATTTTTGCAGAACAGATGCTGCTGTTTCTAGCCAAGGAACTCCGCAGAGCACTGAAGTCTTCCCCCTGCCCGTCCATCTTATTGGAAATCCTACTCAGCAACATTCCTGACTTCTGAGGTTCCAAGAGGTGAGGAAATCTTTGGAGCCGGAAAGGTTAAAATTTTGCTTTCAACGACAATGAAAAGCTGAGATTCTCAGGAAGTTGGATTCTGCAGCCAGTAGGCCACGTTCCATGTTAAATTCCTCTGTGCTTGTGGGGAACTGCAGCAAACACACGCAGCGCTGCTTGAAATGCCACATTACATGGCCAAGACCTTAAAAATGTCGTGGAAAAAATGGACAAAACAAAATATTTTTTTTTAAAAAAAAATTATTCCAGCAGCACCTTAGAGACCAACTAAGTTTGTTCTTGGTATGAGCTTTTGTGTGCATGCACACTTCTTCAGATACACAGTGTGCACGCACACAAAAGCTCATACCAAGAACAAACTTAGTTGGTCTCTAAGGTGCTACTAGAAGGATTTTATTTTTTTACTATGGCAGACCAACACGGCTACCTACCTGTAAGTGGAAAAAATGGGACATCCTGCGACATCCTCCCCCCCGTGAGAGGCCATTTTGGGCGCTATGATCTTGTGCAATTTTGCACTGAGATCTTGCCTCGAAAAACTGCTTTTTGGGGGCCAAGATCTTGCGCGGTACCCCAAAACACTCATCTTTTGGGCTCCATAATCTCGCATGGGTCATAAGACTCATGCGGGAACATAATTAGGAAGACTCTCATCCCAGTTTTGGGATTTAACTTTTTGGAGGTTATGAATGGCCACAGAGCCAGGCCTCCCCAGACCCCAATTCAGGGATGGAGAACCTGTAGGGAGGCATCCAGATGTTGTGGGTCTTCAGCTGTCATCAGCCCCAGCCAGCATGACCAATGGGCGGGGATGGTGGGAGCTGCCATTCAACAACATCTGGAGTGCCACAGGTTCCCCATCACCTCAATAACTTAAAAGTTTCGCTGTCAGACACGGGAGTTTCAGGCATATACATTATTCACAGTAGACGTTGCATGAAATAAAATGTGTCCTGGAGGTCTGAGGCTGCTGCCCTTTCAACCCACAAGCCACGGGGCACTGTGAAAAATCCAGAGGCATGGCAAGTTCAATTCAGTTCATGTTTAAAGCTGAATCTGTCGGAATTGTACCTTCTCAAAAAATATGCGGACTGGAATACACCCAGCCTACCGAATTCTGTAATGTTTACAGAACCTGACAATGTTTACAGAGGTGCATATATTGGGAGGAAAATGTGCATAAGAATGAAAATATTAGTGAACATTATAAATGACAATATGTTAGCAGAAACGGTTTGCAGAAGTGTGAATGCTGCTCAAAACTGCACACCGAAAGTTGCTTATTTTTGGGGGATGGGATCACATTAAAATGCTAGAAGAATTTTCAAGAGGAATTTTTTTAATTAAAAAAAATGCAGAAATGTAATTTTTTTTAGTAACAATTAGAACCAAAATCGACAGATCCGTCCGCCCCTCGTGGCAGCCATGATTTCCTCCCTGCCCCAAGCCCATCTCACCTCTTCGTTGTACTTGCCCACGTAGGAGTAGATCTCTGAGAGGGAGCTCATTGTGTTGAATTCATTCATGTGCATGCGGGATTGCTCAGCCAGGTAGGCGTTCATGTCCTGGTCGCTGATAGCTGGCATCTTGCCGATATCTGAGTAGTACCTGGTGGGGATCAGAGAGGCCGTTTAAGTGTTGTGCCGGAGTGAGTTCTACCAATAAGCCGAAAAGATCCAAAAATTTCAATTGGCAAGAACTAGAGATGGGGCCTTCTTAGCACTGGCCCCATGACCGTGGAACTCATTCCCTGGGGAGATCTACCAAACCCCCTTTTCAGGTGCGCTCTGCAGACCTTCTTGTTTTGAAAGGGCTTTTACAAAAACCTTGCTTTAGTGAACGATTGTTTTCAGTGGCTGCCACTACAGGGGAATTGCTTACTATACAGTCATACCTTGGTTGTTGAATGTAATCTGTTCTGGAAGTCCGTTTGATTCCCGAAACCGTTCAAAAACCAAGGTGAGGCTTCCTATTGGCTGCAGGAGCTTCCTGCACTCGAGCGGAAGCCACATTGGACGTTCGGCTTCCAAAAAAGTTTGAAAACCAGAACACTTACTTTCGGGTTTTTGGTGAATTCAGATCTGGTCTGAACAAAGACATTGGATTCTTATCTCATTATACAGTGGTACCTCAACTTACAAATTTAATCCGTTCCGAATGCACATTCGTAGGTCAAAAATTCGTAAGTCGAAAAAAGTGAATTCCCCATAGGAATGCATTGGAAACAAAAAAATCGGAAAAATTTGTAAGTCGAGTAAACCGCATCTAAACTTCATAAGTCGAGTAAACCCCATCTAAACTTTGTAAGTCGAGTAAACCGCATCTAAACTTCGTATGTCGAGTAAACCCCATCTAAAACTGCCAACGGATGTCCTTCAGATGTCGAAAAATTCGTAGGCGTGCGGACACTTTTTTCATTCGTAAGTCAAAAAATTCGTATGTCGAGTAATTCGTAAGTCGAGGTACCACTGTACATGACAAAGCTATCTTTAGCCATCTCACCCCTTGCCTTTTCCTGCAAGACCAATTGCAGTCATTAACAGTCGTCAACAGGTTTTCCACACCTATCAGCTGATCACCCATTCCCACCAGCCTTCTGAGTAATACCCCTCCCCACCCTCTTCACTATATATAGGGTCTGGTGACTTCCGTTTCAGTGTATCTGAAGAAGTGTGCATGCACACGAAAGCTCATACCAAGAACAAACTTAGCTGGTCTCTAAGGTGCTACTGGAAAGATTTTTTTTATTTTATTTTGTTTTGACTATGGCAGACCAACACGGCTACCTACCTGAGACTGTACTGAGTTTGCATTCCTTTTAACTGCATTTATGTCAACAGAATTCCACTGCTATACAGGGGTACCTCTGGTTAAGAACTTAATTCGTTCCGGAGGTCCGTACTTAAACTGAAACCGTTCTTAACTGGAGGTACCACTTTAGCTAATGGGGCCTCCCACTGCTGCCGTGCCACTGCTGCACAATTTCTGTTCTCATCCTGAAGCAAAGTTCTTAACCCGAGGTACTATTTCTGGGATAGTAAATTTCAGGTTACAGGTCTGTAACCTGAAGCATCTGTAACCCAAGGTACCACTGTAGTGCCGGTTTAATATTTCAAGTCACTTTGCAAAGGCTTGTGGTTTTGAAATGTAGTTGTGAATTCTAAAATGAAATAAAATAAAGGACAGATGTACATCTGTCCACAGTTCAAGAAGGATACTGACAAGCTGGAACGTGTCCAGAAGAGGGCAACCAAAATGGTCAAAGGCCTGGAAACAATGCCTTATGAGGAACAGCTTAGGGAGCTGGGTTTGTTTAGCCTGGAGAAGAGAAGGTTAAGGGGTGATATGATAGCCATGTTCAAATATATAAAAGGATGTCATATAAAGGAGGGTGAAAGTTTGTTTTCTGCTGCTCCAGAGAAGCGGACACGGGGCAATGGATTCAAACTACAAGAAAGAAGATTCTACCTAAACATTAGGAAGAACTTCCAGACAGTGAGAGCTGTTCAACAGTGGAATTTGCTGCCAAGGAGTGTGGTGGAGTCTCCTTCTTTGGAGGTCTTGAAGCGGAGGCTTGACAGCCATCTGTCAGGAATGCTTTGATGTTGTTTCCTGCTTGGCAGGGGGTTGGACTGGATGGCCCTTGTGGCCCTTCTACATACTGTCTCTGTAACACTGTGACTTGGTAACTCTGAGCCTGAGGTGAGTGGTCGGGGCAGAACTCTGAAAGCCAGCAATCCAGCCATCCTTCCACAATTGCATTTCTGTTCTTGTTTTGGGGTTTCTGTGAATGCAAAGCCTGGTTGCAGTTGGTAGGGCCACACCCCACTTAAGCTAATAGACCAGCTGCCACTGCTAACTAGACTTCAGGCTCCAGCAATGAACACCAGTGACTCTGAATTTGAAAACACCACCATCCAGGTCTAGGGCTCTGAAATGGCTTCCCGGAACCCAAGCTGGGCCTGGCACAGTCCCATATACAGTGCAAAATGTTTGCGTATGGCAAGAGGTTGTCACTTTAAGGCAGTTGCTATTTTGGATGCCCTCCTTCCCTCCCTCCCTCCCTCCGTCCCCTCCACACACAACCCCCCCCCCCCAAGTATGGCAGGCCTTCGAGGACAAGATTTGCGGAAGGTAATCAGTCACTGTCACCGGCAGCTGTGCTCCGCTGTCAACTGGTTAATTAGGCTCCGTCATTTACATTTTTAATTTCTCCAATTTGACATTTCGCGCGCATGCACCCCTCAACACAGTGGTGCGCGCACACACATGCCCGGAAAAAAGGCCCCTAACGCCAGCGCCGCCGCGATTTTATAATTAGGGGAAACGGAGAAGGAGAAGGAGCCAAAATAGCTGACAGGTGCCTCGTCGATGGCGCCGCAGCCACCTGCTGAGTTCAGCAACCAAATCTCCTGGGGCAGAAAAGGGAAGGGAAGCGGGTGCCGGCATTGCAGAGAGCGGGGATGCAGGCAAGGCAAGGGGGACCTCTTTAATCTGGGCTGCCGCAGGAAAGGGAAGATGGAGCTGGAGGCAGAGGGAAACCAAGTTCTGGGGGACCTACTGGAGTTAAGAGCAGCAGTGGCTGGTGTGGTTAAGAGTGTCCTACTAGGACAGGCTTCCTCCACCTTGGCCCTCCAGGTGTTTTGAGACTACAATTCCCATCATCCCTGACCACTGGTCCCTGTTAGCTAGGGATCATGGGAATTGTAGGCCAAAAACATCTGGAGAGCCGAGGTTGAGGAAGGACCTGGGAGAAGCCAGGGTTCAGGTAATCCCCACTCAGCCGAGAAGCTCACTAGGTGATCTTGGGGGATAGCCGCTGACTCTCAGCCTAACCTATCTCACAGGTTCAGGTAGGTAGCCATGTTGGTCTGAGGCAGTCAAAATACATATACAGGTGAAACTCGAAAAATTAGAGTATCGTGGAAAAGTCCATTTATGTAAGCAATTTTTTTTCATTAGCTACTGGAGTTTAATATATGAGATAGACTCATGACGTGCAAAGCGAGACATGTCAAGCCTTGGCTTGTTATAATTGTGGTGATTATGGCGTACGGCTGATGAGAACCCCAAAGTTGAAATTGTTAATTTGGGGTTCTCATCAGCTGTATGCCATAATCACCACAATTATAACAAATAAAGGCTTGACATATCTCGCTTTGCATGTCATGAGTCTATCTCATATATTAGCTTCACTTTTTAAGTTGAATTACTGAAAGAAATGAACCTTTCCACAATATTCTATATTTTCGAGTTTCACCTGTATATAAATAGCCACCTCATGAGAAGAGAAGGCTCCCTGGAAAAGACCCTGATGTTGGGAAAGATGGAGGGCACAAGGAGAAGGGGACGACAGAGGATGAGATGGTTGGACAGTGTTCTCGAAGTGACTAGCATGAGTCTGACCAAACTGCGGGAGGCAGTGAAGGATAAGCGTGCCTGGCGTGCTCTGGTCCATGGGGTCACGAAGAGTCGGACATGACTGAACGACTGAACAACAACAACAATAAATAGTCCAGTAGCACCTTAGAGACCAACTATGTTTATTCTTGGTATGAGCTTTCCTGTGCATGCACACGAAAGCTTATACCAAGAACAAACTTAGTTGGTCTCTAAGGTGCTACTGGACATTTTTTATTTATATATATATTTCTATCTCACAGGGTTGCTGTTCTGGGGGTTAAATGGGGGGGGGGGCAGACTGTGTATGCCACCTTGAGTCACTGGGAAGGAAAGGTGGGACACCAATGCAGCAAATGACAATGCGGCTGCCCGCCCATGAAGCAGATTGTTGAGACATCGTGCCAGAAACCAGAAGCCGCATGTCCCTTGAATCTAGCAGCGACCTGGACACAGAGTTGGAGGCTGTAGGGACACAAAATAGTTCTCTGCAGCTTCACTTCTTGCAGTGAGGGAACCATTGGAAGGCCCTCAGAGTTGGACTTCAGTGTCTGTGCCGAACGATGGGGGTAGAGATGCTCCTTCAGTAAAAAAGTAAAGGAGCCCGGACGGTTAAGCCCAGTCAAAGGTGACTATGGGTTTGTGGCGTTCATCTCGCTTTCAGGCCAAGGGAGCTGGCTTTTGTCCACAGACAGCTTTCCGGGTCATGTGGCCAGCATGACTAAACCGCTTCTGGCCCAATGCAACAATGTGACACAAACCAGATTGCACGGAAATGCCATTTACCCTCCTGCCGCAGCGGTGCCTATATATCTACTTGCACCGGCGTGCTTTCGAACTGCTAGGTTGGCAGGAGCTGGGACAGAGCGATAGGAGCTCACCCTGTTGCGGGGATTTGAACCGCCGACCTTCCGATCAGCAAGCCCAAGAGCCTCGGTGGTTTAGACCACAGCGTCGCCCATGACCCTTCAGGTATACAGGGTCTACTAATATTATGAGAGTGTGAGAAAAACGTCTCCCTGTCTACATTTCTCCACACTAAGCATGATCTGATACATCCTCCTTACTTATCATTATTTTTTAAAACAAACTAAAAATTCCCAAATATTTCAACCTTTCTTTGTAGGGGAATTTTTCCAGCACCTTGATCTGTGCCGATGCTGTGGAATTGGACGATGAAACAAATCCAGCTCTCATCTCCAGCCCTGCCTGCTGGTCGCCATTCCCTCTGACTGGTCATGCCAACAGAGGGTACCATTCGTGTCTGCCTAGTCAGACCCCAAACTGCCCTGACCCAACTGCACGAGCACTGCTGTCGATGCCCACGGATGCCAACATAGACATTTTGTGTCGGGCAGATAATCAAAGGGCCTTGTCAAGATCCAGCCCCGCAGGGGGAAATCGGGCACATGCCCAGAATAAATGCCCTCGCCGCCTGACAGCTGTGCCCGGCAGTGTCTGAATGACAGCAGCCAAGGAGAAAGCAGCTGAGGCCACGGGTGCCAGCGAAACAACAGAGCATCCATTTGAGCTCAGTCCTGCTTTCCTCTGAGTTTGCTGAAGTTTTCCAGCTGCTCATCAAGCAGACGAGCGGTTGAGAGTGAACTTAGCGCATGCCGGAAACTGAACACATGAGCAGCTGGTGTGTGTGGTTCTAGGCAACGGGGAGATGGATTTATAGTTCCCGAAAGGAGTCTGCCGAAAGGCAGTCACGCTCTTTATAAATATTTCATGTGTGCCCTCCCGCAGAGCTGAAGAGGAGAGCAGGCGCTGGGATTACGCTAGGCAAAAAACAAAAGAGGCAACGACACGCTTTTTCTGGGGGAGAAATGATGGAACACACTTTTGGGCAGTGGTTCCCAAAGTTGGCAGTACCCACCTCTGGAGTGGGTGGGATTGCCTAGGGGGTGTTAAGAGGCAAGGGGCGGCAGGGTGCTGGTGCTGGAGATGCAAATGGCTAGATCGAGTTCATCAGCTTTGCTGAATTAATTCAGCTAAATGGTTTCAACCGGATTTCGAATAAAAGTGCAATTAATTGTTACGGTTTTCGATTTTGTTGTTTTGTTATCTTCCCTAGTGGGCCGTGCAAACTGCTTTTCTGAGCGATGCTTGGGATAGCGAAGCCCTGTTATCTTCGTGGTGAAGGAAGAAAGCTGGACTCGCATAAGAGGAAGGATTTGCATCCCACATCTGACATCCGCCATCAAGCACAGTAGCTCATCATGCTCATCATTGGGCTTACTGAGACCTCCGTTGAATCGACCCTCTTTTGCACAATGTTCCCCTTGACTTCCTCCTCTGGCCCCACCCTTCCCTTCCAGCTGGGTTTCTGTCCCCACCCCATCTCCTGACTGCTTCCCCCAGGTCCTGAGGCCTGTCCTGTTCTCCCTCCTTACTCTCAATCCCGTCCCACGCTAACCCCAGAAAACCAGCCACATTCTGGAGGGGAAGGGGAGGGCACAATGCACCAAACACTCTCTCGTGGGGTCAGCGAACCCAAGGTTAATCCGAGGCGCAATGATTACTCATTGATTATGGCTAATTGCTGACCTGCCAAGTGATCATGTGTCAGGGACTGGCTGGATGCAGAGGAGGGAAGGCTTGGAGCCAGGGTATTGGTGGTGGGACACCGGGGAGAGGTCGGAGGGAGAAGACTGGGAAGAGGGGCTGGATGCTGGAAGGGCAACAGGGTTTAGTGAGCAGGAAGAGCCTGTGACAGGGAGCAGTACGGACTCTGAGGCTGAAGCAGAGGGGGCAGTCAAGGAACTGCTGAAGAATCTCCCCCTTCCCGCTAGTCTCTGTGAACTTGCAGAGTAATAAGTAGAGCAGAACAGAGGTCAGAGATGCGCAGAAAAATCCGGGAGAGGAGGAGCCTTAGGGGAGTTGGAAAGCAGAGACTTTCAGTCCCGGCAATTGCTGCATAGGGGCAAGATCTACTGGGAAGAGTTACTGAGGCCACTAGGAAGAGTTGTATGAATAAAGAGTTATCTTCACTGTCAACTGAGATCTGCTTCCTTTATTACCGAATCCATCCTTGACATCCTGTGCAAAAGAGTAGCAATTCAGAGCCCAGGCTACCAGCCATTTAAAGGTGCCCGCAGCAAGCCCTCACAGATGGGACTCCTGCATTGCAGGGGGTCGGACCAGATGACCCTTTGGGTCCCTTGTAACTCTACAGTTCTGTGATTCTATGTCAGACTCTGGCACCCCCCCCCCGTCACCTTCGCTCCTCGTTCTCATCGCCTCTTCCCCTGTCACAGCCCAGGTGCTCCTGTGCGGCTGGGTGACAGACAGACAGAGGCAGCACTTGTGAAGCACTCCAGATATCAGGTTTGGACGTTGTGCGGGATGGAATGACAGTTTAATTTGCAGAGCTATGGCTCTTGGTGCCTGTTCCCCGTCGGAGGAGCGGAGATACCTCTATTACGCCAGACCTGTCACCCATCTGTAGAGAAGGAGGGGTTAGGGAAAATGTTGGTGGATCTGACAGATCCAATGTCTGCTTTTGTCTAATTGACTCTCCCTGCTTCTCTCTGGCTCCTGAAGGCCTGGTAAGCTGCAGTCAAAGACCTCCAGCAGAGTCGGTTGGTGCATGTGCCGTTCTGCACACTTGCGTGTAATACGCCAGCATCCTGAAGGAGGCAGCAAACAACCCAATGGAACCCTTAACTCCACGTCAAACACACACTTCTGCCTCTACCCCTCTTTTCTCAAAGGCCTTTTCTCTCCTCTTCCTGCTGCTTTGTCACCTGTCCACTTTGAGATTTGGATCTGGGTTCAAATCTGTCGCAGTAAATCAAACAGTCAAATCTGGAGTTAACTCTTGATTAGCAAGAACACAATCCTCTTGAGTTCCAGGTCTAACGATCACAGCAGCTCATTCCCTGCACGTCTTACTCCACGAAATCACTCGCCGAGACTAAATGTCCCCACTTCCCCCTGGTCATCTATGCCTCCTCCTCTCCAGGCCTCCTTCCAAGCAATTGAAGACTGTACCTGTGTGCCTGCCTTTGCTCCTCCCGCTTCATGCCTCTCCTGGTGCTGGAAGACAGAGGGGGAGGGGAGCTTGTCCCAGCAGGAGCGGGAGACACCCATGACCCTTCACCATCCAGACTCATCTCTGCCCCTTAATCTCCCTCCTCTCCTTTGCCTGCTTCAGCTCCTGCCTCTGATGCTCGACTTATCTCTGCCGCAGACTATTCCAAATATTTGTAATGATAGTTTGTTTTTGTTTTGTTTTTGTTTTTAAAAAAATGTTTTTAGCTGTTCTTATTTTTAACTGTAAGCCACCTTGAGTCCATGTCAGGGGAAAAGGTGGAGTATCATCATCATCATCATCACGTTGACTTGGTTAACTGTATCACTGCAATTGCATACAAAGGAAGGGGAAGGGGAAGGGGAAATCCCCTACTTCCTAAAAATGGGAGGAAGCCATTAATGATACCATGAAGTTCTGATGCATTCTAGGAAGCTGTTCCCCCCCCCCCCAGCAGACATTCCAAGAAGCTATGGGTTAGCAGTGGTGGGGATGGGATCGGGGGGGGGGTTGTTGTCTTGCCTTGGTTTTCACTCCCTTTCCTCCAGGGATGCCAACTTGAATAAAATATTTGGGGGCCCCAAGTAAGCCCCGCCCCACACAATCAATCACGTGATTGTTTCATCACATGTCTGTATTTACATTCCAACACTGTTGGAAGTCATGGGAACGGATGTTGTTTTCACACTGTTCGGTTCTGCTGTGCTTTCGTATTCCATTCTCTCCGAGAAAGAAGAGAGAGCGTGCGCCATGTTTTCCTTTGTCCTGTTTTGTACATAAATAAAGTAGCTTGGTACTCACACCTTGAGCCTAGCTCTGCTAAGTCAATGTGTGCTCACGTCTTCGAGACATGAGTCATAGCAGCACGTTGGGGAAGAAGATTGATGGATCCCCAAAGCAGCATGCAGAAGAGAGTAACGGGCTGACAGGTATATATGTCGTTTTGCCTGGGTGCCTGCCCTGCCTGCTGGCCAGAACCCCAACAGCACACACACACCATTTGAATGGGAAAGCCCATCAACTTTGGGGGGACCCGGCCCCCTCAAATATTTTATTTTGGGGGCCAAAGCACCCCCACCCCCTAGGAGTTAGCTCCTATGCTCTCCACAGTCTTTTTAAGACAGGTAAACCAATGCCAGTGTACTGGAAGAAGCAAAGATCACCAGTGTTGAAGCAATGATTCTTCAATATCAACTTCGTTGGGCTGGTCATGTTGTGCAGATGCCTGATTATCGTCTTCCAAAGCAACTACTCTATCCCAAACTAAAAAATGGGAAGCGTAATGCTGGTGGTCAACAAAAGAGGTTTAAAGACTCTTTTAAGGCAAATCTTTAAAAATGTAGTATAAACACCAACAACTGTGAAACACTGGCCTGCGAGCATTCCAGTTGGAGAACAGCTTTTACCAAAGGTGTCGTGGAGTTTGAAGATGCTCGAACTCAGGACGCAAGGGAGAAACATGCTAAGAGGAAGGCATGCTTGGCAAATCCACACCATAATCAACTCCTGCCCAGAAACCTATGTCCCCCCTGTGGAAGGATGTGTGGGTCCAGAATTGGCCTCCACAGTCACTTACGGACTCTCTGTTAAGACCGTGTTCATGGAAGACAATCTTACTCAGCTACGAGTGATCGCCAAAGAAGAAGAAGACAGTCATTTGTCAGTTCGTCAAAAGGCAAAAGAGCAACTGCATTAGTGATCATCTCATTTCAGCTCTGCAGTCTTCTAGGGTGGCCTCGCTTTTCGCCGCAGCATGGAGCTCATTGTCTTGTGGGGTGACTTTACTGTCGCTGCCGGTGCTCGGGATGCCTGCTCATTAATAATCATTTAGCGTATGAAAAGCTTGTAATGAGTCCATGTGTTGCAGGCAGCAGACGCAATTAAGGGGAACGACATAATTATGCAACCTCCTCCAGCTGCTCAGGTGTGGAGGGGCGTGGAACTTCCTTTGGCACCAGAGGCTCATGGGAGGCATTAGGCCAGAGGCCGGGGGTCTTCCCCTTTCGCCATGATGTAGCACAAAGGTTTGCCAAGGTGGGACTGGGCTTACCCAACAGTTGGCATGCAAGTGGAAAAAGAGGATGAGGGAGGGTGCCAAACTACCTAGGAGGTGATATCAGCTCTTCCAACCGGAGGTGTGTTCCCGCGCACCCATATCTCTATCAAGCCGCATTGGTCTGACTTCAGAGAGAAGAACCTATGGTTTGCGTCAAATGAATGGCAATGGGTAATTGGAGTAATTAAATATTCCCCAACAGACGGGCCTGGCTTCAGATAAAATGGAAGTCACTTGCATTCCCAGGATCAAGGTAACTGATGTTAGAGGCATGGAAGAAAGAATCTGCCTCTTGCAGAGAGAGAGAGAGAGAGAGAGAGAGAGAGAGAGAGAGAGAGAGAGAGAGAGACTCATGCATTGTCCATCAGTAGGCAAGACCAGGACACTTTCAGAAGGAAAGAAGAAGAAGAGTTTGGATTTGATATCCCGCTTTTCACTACCCGAAGGAGTCTCAAAGCGGCTAACATTCTCCTTTCCCTTCCTCCCCCACAACAAACACTCTGTGAGGTGAGTGGGGCTGAGAGACTTCAAGAAGTGTGACTAGCCCAAGGTCACCCAGCAGCTGCATGTGGAGGAGCGGGGACGCGAACCCGGTTCCCCAGATTACGAGTCTACCGCTCTTAACCACTACACCACACTTGTTCCCAAAGCAGATGTTTCTCTTGCCAAATATGGGATATGGGATATTTGAACTCCTCCTTTCTTCCCTCTTCATATGGAAGTGTAAGCATCTCACTTTATTTGATTATTGCTTTTATATTCCCCTTTTCGTCCTAACTAGATGTTCCCTCTGCCCATTGTCCCCTCTGTTCTCCACCTTTCCTGAGATAAATCCTTGCCCCTTCTCCTCTGGCCCATCACAATCTGTTCATGCATCTCATCTCACATATACTTTTCCTTCAAAGCATTTTTCAACATTCCCCCCCCCCCTTCTGGTAAGACATAGACAATTGCTTTCTTGTTTCTGCTTACTTTGTATTTTTCTAAGTTATTTGCAGTTGTGTTTTGACATTATCCTTACAGCTGTAA
This sequence comes from Lacerta agilis, assembly GCF_009819535.1. Lineage (NCBI taxonomy): Eukaryota > Metazoa > Chordata > Lepidosauria > Squamata > Lacertidae > Lacerta > Lacerta agilis. The sequence goes on along the minus strand of NC_046321.1, from coordinate 6,497,601 downwards.
ATCACTGCCTGGAAAGTAGCAGGCGCATTTTTTATTATAAATAAATTTTTAAAATCTTATATCTTAAGACTGCACAAACTCTAATCTGGAAGAATGAAACAAAGAAATATGCCACCTCATATTAAATCAGGACATTGATCCAGCTAACTCAATATTATCTACATCAGGTAGATGTGGGACACGGGTGGCGCTGTGGTCTAAACCACTGAGCTTCTTGGGCTTGCCGATCGGAAGGTTGGCGGTTCGAATCCCTGCGACAGGGTGAGCTCCCGTTGCTTTGTCCCAGCTCCTGCCAAGCTAGCAGTTTGAAAGAACACCAGCGCAAGTATATAAATAGGTACCACTGCGGCAGGAAGGTAAATGCCATTTCCATGCACTCTGGCACTCATCACAGTCCTCTGTGCACCAGAAGTGGTTTAGTCCTGCTGGCCATATGATCCGGAAAGCTGTCTGTGGACAGACACCAGCTCCCTTGGCCTGAAAGCGAGATGAGCGCCACAACCCCACAGTCACCTTTGAGTGGACTTCACCGTCCAGGGGTCCTTGACCTTGACCTTTACACCAGGTATTGTCAACTGTTTTCAGTCCCAGGAGCCACTTTTAACTCCAACATGCAATTGGGTACCCATTTCCACACCTTTCCTCATATATTTGCATGGTGGTAGCGCTCCTGTTGCGACCCACCTTGGATCTGATTGCGACCCACCACTTGAAGACCAGTGGATTACACTGACAGGCAGAGGCGCTCTGGGGTTTGAGGAAGAGCTCTCTCCCAACCATAGTTGGAGTTGCCTGGGATTGAACCTGCAGCCTTCTGTATGCAAAGCCACTGAGCTACAGCTTTTTCCTAACGCACATGCCTATTCTGGAGAGGCAACGCATCCACAACAGCAAACGTTAGGAATCCATTCTGGAGCTCATGTGTCTTCTCTGGAGATGACTCTCAAGATGCTCATTATATAGTTGGTAAGAGAGTTTGGAAGATGGGATTAATGCCTCTTCTGATTCCGTGCTACATTTGGGCAACGGGGGTCACAAGGTGGGGGCATGGGGAGCGGTATGCCCTGGATGTCATGTCTAAGTGGGGTGACAAATCCCACCCCCGGGCTGATCACTGTGGCGGTGCTCACACCGCTGGCGGGCATATTGGCGCGGTCGGCAATGTGGAAATCCGCCTGTCGGTCGTGCAAAAATGCCCAGTGGGTAGTACTGGCACCCCCGGCGGGCGTATTTGTGCGATCGGCGCTGCAGAAATCTGGGCACTGATCACAGTAAAATGCCTGTCAGGCAGCACAGCCCCCCCCCCCCCCGACAGGCGTATTGGTGCAATCAGCGCTGGGGAAATCTGGCTGCCGATTGTGGACAAAAGCCCGTCTGTCGGTGCTGCCCCCTTGCGCCCTGCTGGCCCCACCCCGCATGCTGCTGGCTCCACCGCCTGCTGGCCCTGCCCGCGGCACACAATCGGCTTTCTCCACCACTGCATTTGGGCTTTATCGGAAGAAGAAAAGCTCCCATGGGGCCAATGGGAGCTTTCCCGCTTAAGCTGAATGGAAGCAAGCGCAGGGGTGATTTTTGTCAAGATCACAATGCAGAGGGAAGATCTCAACCTCTCTTTCCCATGTGCTGATAGTCCCAATGGGAAAAAACCCTAAACTTGTAATTAAGTATTTTTAATTAATCAACGATGTGATTGCAGGTAACGCAGTTGGCATCATTTGTAATTAAGTCCTGGGCACAAGCGATGACATCACCTCCATTTCCTAGGCTTTTTAACAGGTTGTGGTGCCTTTCTGTGTGACCAATAATAATAATAATAATAATGAGTGACAGCTTAACTTTCTGGCTTCACTCTCCCTTCCTTGCGTACCTTCCTTTCACGCTGTTCCTTGTTGCATGGAAATGTTTTATTGCTTGTGACAAATGCAATTAAGCTGCACTGATCAAGTTCTAAGTAGTGTTGCGGATTTGGCAGCATGGAGAGGAACCAAAGGTCAGCCGTGTGCCCCCCTCCCCCCAGCTCCGCCACACCACTGCATGTTAACAAGCTGGTCCCTCTTGGAACATCTGCTCTTCCCTAGGGCTCTAGGATAGCTCATCAAACACTGCCAAAGTCACAGGATTTGCCACTCCAAAAAGGAGGCTTTGACACCAAAGGGGGCTTCAAACGGAGAGGAAGAAGAAAAGGGTCCAGTCCGGTGGCTCCGGGGCTAATTTGCGCCGTCCTTCTCTGAAACCAAAGAGCCGAGGTCAGCCTTGGATCTTGGCTTCTCTGATCTCACTTCAGAGACAGAGGAAGGGACCTCAAGCGCCAACAGACGCGATGAATAAAAGATGGCCGAAGGTATCCTTGACCTCCGTGGAATGTCTGCAGTTACAAAGTTGTGTCTGGGGTGTTACAAAAGTTTAGCATGTGGGCATCCAGCTCCCATGTCCCTTAAGATGCCTAAGTTTTACATTCTCCCATACAAACTCGCCTGTGGAAGGGAGGACCTTAACTTAATGGGAGGGCATCCGCCCACTGAGCATTGAAAGAATGCCGTCTGAAACCGTCAAGAGCCACAGTCAGTATGGACAGCACTGAGCTACATGGTCCAATGGTCTGACTTGGTATAAGACAGCTTCCTATTTTTCGCTGGCATCCATCTGTCTTGGGAGACAATGGAACAGTACACCTTGAGGGGTGGTCAAACTGTTGGAGAGTTATAGCACCCACTGTGCTTGTAGAGAACAATATGGGAGAGACATGTTTCGTTGCTGCTGGGGCAGGCGAAGGTGTCTGGTTTTGCTGTTGCAGGTGCACCATGGCGTTTCTTCTCTCTGCGGTCCTGCCAGCGGTTATTCCTCCTTTGGCCACTACTGTGGATGCACGACTTGACTGCCCGTCTCCAGGCACTGCAGTCATCTGCAAGGGATTCCTGTTTGTGGGCTTCCCAGAGGTATCTGTTTGGCCCCTCTGAGAACAGGATGTTGGACAAGATGGGCCATTGGCCTGATCCAGCAGGGCACTTCATACGTTCTTAATATCTTTAAAAGGGGGGCAGGTGGCACATCTCCAGGCCAAATGCAGCCCTCTTGCTCTTGGTACATGGTCATCAGGACTCTCCTCAAGCCAAACCCTGTTTGTCACAGGCCACCCTCCCCACTGGCCCCAATCCTTTCCTTCAAGTGCTTTGCCTGGTCAAAATGTATCCTTGAATTGTGGTAATGGCTCCACCCATAATTGGCATTTGTGTCCACCTCCAGAAGGTTGCCCATGGAGGGAATTGTGCTGCAAAAAAGGTCCCCATCCCTGTTTTAGCACCTGTTTGCTCACAATTTCCAGAGGAAAAATCTCAAACCAGTAAGTCTTGGGCAACTGCATGCCACTCTCCCCACTGTGGGAAGAAAGCAAGGGTTGGGTCATACTGCACTGGGTATATCTCCTTAGGCCTCACCCTGCCCCAAAGAACAAGAGCTTTCAGTCATGGATCCAGAGATGAAAGGTTGTAGCCAGTGCTAGTTCTTCTCAGACTAGACCCATTGAAGTTGCTGGATATGACTAACTTTGGTTCATCCAGAGTCTGCTCTGAGCAGGACTCGGCTGAATACAACCCAAAACATTGAAATCAGGGGGAGGAAGCTCAAGACCTCCAAGCTGCTATATCTAGCTCTCAGGACTCTCTTTGCACTCCTCATTGGCCCTTCATTGCACCCCTTTCCTGTTTATTTTGCCTGGATCGAACTCTGGTAAATGCCTCTTGCTCATTTGGATGGAGCAGGCTGTGTGTGAATGTACGTAGAAACTGGCCAACTGTACAGAGGCGAGTTTTGCATTCATTCCTCCACCCTCTTTGCCTCTGGCCTCACCTGCCACTGGTCTGCTGCTCAGAAGGTTGCCCAAAAGGGAACACAGGGAACCTGAAAAAGAGGTCCCCCATGTCTGATTTAAATAAGGACAGCAAAGCAACCATATGACCTACTTATGGCTTTCTTTGCCATGCTGAAGGGAATGTGCCTGAAGTTTTGTCCCAGAATATAGAACTAGAGAAATACTTAAGATGTGTTGCTGCCGCCGCCGCTGAGCATTTCTATCCCGTCAGAATGCACTTTGCATTTCGCTGCAGTTTTTAAAAAGAAAAATGCACGCCTGTTAGACTCCACCGGCCTCTTTTGTCCCTGATTTTGCTGGCACAACCGCTGCCCAAGGGAGAGGCCCTCACAGGTTAAGTAGCAGGCGTTGCACTGCTACCTTTGTCTGTTACAATACAAATTCTCAATTTCTCTCCTGTGTGCAGAAAGTGCTGCACGCTCCTTTCCTGGGCGCAGGCAAACTCATTTGCAGGTGGGAAGAGGCCCAAGGCAGCTAAAGACTTCCGTGTTGTAGTCAATATTAAAGGCAATTCTTCTCAGCCCAGCAGCCCCGCTGGGTTCCGATTTGACCAGATAATTATTTTTAGGAGCGGCCGGAGACCTCGATTTCTGCAGAGGCAGTTTCTTAGCAACCAAGGGGCCTCTCTGGAGCTACCTTGCTTAATTATGGCCTAGTTTTCATACTGTACCCAAGTTTTTCTTCTTCATCTTAAGTACTAGAGGGAAACAAGCATAGGGAAAGGGGCAGAACTGGTTCACAGCTGAGCTTGCAAACTCAGGCTACATTCACCTGAACAAAGGCAAACAGCATTTGTTGCTTCTGCAGGGGTTACCGAGAACCGAAAGTATGTCAGATTTTTGTCGTCCCACAAGAGCAAATAATTATCCTTAACAAACCTATCCAAGATACTTTTCATGGTGAGCCCTGCTGACTCGCTCCAGAGTAAGCATCTTTTGGTCTGGTCTTCTTGGTCTGGACCAAAGAACGGGACATTCTGGGATCCAAACAGAAGCCAGAATTGGCTTCTGTGATCCAGGATGTCCCGCTTAAAATGGGACACCCACAGGGTATGCAGCTTAACTATGTGCGGCATGAAGAAGACCCCGCAATTGTTGGCGATGTAAAGAAAAACCAGGTACCCTGTAACACATGTGGTGGCAGTGTAAGGAAATTGAGACATTCTGGGAGGAGATTCACTCAGAGTTGGAAAAAATATATTAAAAGTTCCCTTTAAAAAAACATCAGAAGCCTTCCTTTTGGGAATTACAGAGTTGGATATTCCCAAAAAGGCAAAAGCAATATATATATATTCCACGGTGGCTGCGAGAGTTCTTATAGCAGCAAATTGGAAGAGTGATAAAGTACCCTCAAGGAAAGAATGGATTTCAAAATTAGTGGAATATGCGGAATTAGATAGCCTGTCTGAAAAAAATAAGGAACAAATCAAAACAAGCATTTATTTTAAAATGGGAAGCCTTTAAAACATACTTGAGAAGTAATTATCCCAGTTTAAATTCTGTCGCGGCATTTGAGTAACTTTAGTAGCAGTTCTAAGTCCGCAGTGAGAGATAAGATAGTTTAATCGTATTTAAATGTTGATCAAATGTATTGTGTAATGGCAGTAAACTAAAGAAGATTATCTGAAGTAAGGAGTGGACGGGAAGTCGGGTCTATAGTAACAAAACCATTTTCAGTTTGTCATTTTGTGTTTGACATCATGGTTAGGACTTTCTCTTTTTGATGTGGATGTTGTTGTCTTTTTTCTTTTATGTTTTTGGGATGATGTATATTTGGTTGAATAATAATAAAATAAAATAAAATAAAATAAAATAAAATAAAATAAAATAAAATAAAATAAAATAAAATAAAATAAAATAAAATAAAATAAAGAAGAAGGCCCCACAAACCAACCTTGAACTGATTATAAGTTAAGTGGGAAAGCAAAGTCAGGGATTTGAGCCTGTGACATGCAGGGCCTGCACTGAATGGCCACTTCTTGTTTCCAAAGGCCTGCAACGCTCCCCTCAGCTCCATCCCCTCCTCTGCTGCCTCCCTCGTTCCTCGCACAACCTTTTCTCCTCAGGAGAAATGAGAAGACAGTCTCAGCACATTCTCCGAATTAAGGAGCTGCGTGGCGTGAGAATGATGCTGAGCCAAATGGGCTACGGTGAATATTTTTCCATTCTTGTGTAAGAAACAAAAAAGGAAGGCGAGGGGAAAGAGGCCTGCCAAAAGCTCCCAGCAGAGAGTTATCAGGGTGCTGCTTGGAAATCCATCACGAGCAGGACTTGAAGGCTTCAGGCGTACCTTTCTGCTTGTGCCCGCACATGCTGCAGACACTCCGGGGTACATTATCTTATGGCTAATAGGCCCTTTTGAGAGTCCCATGGACTGCAAGAAGATCAGACCTATCCATTCTGAAGGAAATTGGTCCTGAGTGCTCACTGGAAGCATAGATCCTGAAGCTGAGGCTCCAGTACTTTGGCCACCTCATGAGAAGAGAAGACTCCCTGGAAAAGACCCTGATGTTGGGAAAGATGGAGGGCACAAGGAGAAGGGGACGACAGAGGATGAGATGGTTCCACAGTGTTCTTGAAGCTACCAACATGAGTCTGAGCAAACTGCAGGAGGCAGTGGAAGACAGGAGTGCCTGGCGTGCTCTGGTCCATGGGCTCACGAAGAGTCGGACACGACTAAACGACTGAACAACAACAACATGTATCAATTTGGTTGAGTATTAGGGGATAGGCCAGAGAGAGCACCCCTCTTTTCTAAGCTTGGAAATCCATCACGAGCAGGACTTGAAGGCTTCAGGCGTACCTTTCTGCTTGTGCCCACACACGCTACAGACACTCCAGGGTACATTATCTTATGGCTAATAGGCCCTTTTGAGAGTCCCGTGGACTGCAAGAAGGAAATCAGCCCTGAGTGCTCACTGGAAGGACAAATCCTGAAGCTGAGGCTCCAATAGTTTGACCACCTCATGAGAAGAGAAGACTCCCTAGAAAAGACCCTGATGTTGGGAAAGATGGAAGGCACAAGGAGAAGGGGACGACAGAGGATGAGATGGTTGGACAGTGTTCTCGAAGCAACTGGCATGAGTTTGGCCAAACTGTGGGAGGCAGTGGAAGACAGGGGTGCCTGGCGTGCTCTGGTCCATGGGGTCACGAAGTGTCGGACACGACTAAACGACTAAACAACAACAACAATAGGCCCTGGCAAGCTTTTCCTCCATTAATGCCCTGGATAGGATGACACTGTCCCTGAAGGAGGAGGTGTGTAATCTGTGCAATTTCCTAGACCCAAGTTGCCTGTCAGCTGGTAACATCAAGGCCAGATTACTGTAATGTGTTCTACATGGGGCTACCCTTAAGGTTGGTCCACAGGCTGCAGCTGGCTCAGGATGTGGCAGCTAGGCTGCTTGTGGGGCAAACAACTTCTAGCATATAACAGCTTGTTTGCAGGATCTGCGCTTGATGCCAGTCTAAATCCGGGCTGAGTTCAAGGTGTTCGGAAGACAGTTTGGAATCAGGTGATTTGAGAGACTGTTTTATCCCCAATATACCCATATAAGCCAGATATAACAATATACTCCAGTATAACCCAGATTACTGCAGGTAGTGGGAGAGTTTCTCTGCAAAGTCCCCTGAAAGATCAGAAACTCGTCTGTAACATGGAGCAGGGCCTTGGGTGTGGCTGCTCCTTTTTCGGTGGAACAGCCTCTGGGTTGAGATAATGGCCCACTGTTTGTACTTAACAAATCAACTGAGCACGTGATTGTTTGACAAGCTTTTCCAGCTGAATGAAAAGATCTGTGCCCTAACTGGGTTCCCCACACCCCTATTGCTTTTAAACCTATCTTGAATTGGCTTTCATAGTTTTGAAAAACTATAGGTGATTCATTAATAATAATAATAATAATAATAATAATAATAATAATTTATTATTTATACCTCGCCCATCTGGCTGGGTTTTCCCCAGCCGCTCTGGGCAGCTCCCAACAGAATATTAATAATAAAAACGTGATAGAATATCAAACATTAAAAACTTTCCTAAACAAGGCTGCCTTCAGATGTCTTCTAAAAGTCGGATAGTTGTTTATTTCCTTGACATCTGATGGGAGGGCATTTCAAAGGGCGGGTGCCACTACCGAGAAGACCCTCTTCCTGGTTCCCTGTAACCTCACTTCTTGCAGTGAGGGAACCCCCAGAAGGCCCTCGTAGTGGACCCTCAGTGTCCGGGCTGAACGATGGGGGTGGAACCGCTCCTTCAGGTATACTGGGCCGGGGCCGTTTAGGGCTTTAAAGGTCAGCACCAACGCTTTGAATTGTGCTCAGAAATGTACTGGGATCCAATGTAGGTCTGTAAATTTATAACATCACTATCAACTGGGGCAACCCAGTCAGGTGGGCAGGGTACAAACTGTCAGGAGTAGCCCAGCTACTCATGAGGAGAGGGGGAGAGGAAGCCCTGCTCAGGAGCAGGTCAGGGAGAGCTGCTCTTCAAGGGAAGGAAGCTCATGAAGTTATAGGGAACCCGAGCCCCTTTTGCAAACGGACTCCTCCTCCTCCTCCAGCTTATAACAGAAATTGTCTCCAAGCGAGGGAGCGGAGCAAGGGCTCCGTGACACTGCTGAAAGACCCAGCACCACCAGCCAGACGAGATCGGACAGAAGCTCACAGCTTCCGACACAGGCACCACGCAGGGGGGCTAGGGGACCCAAGAGACATCGTTTCAGGGTGCCGAAAATCTGGTGTTGGGCGGGAAGGAGAAGGAATGTACTTCCGGATTCTGATAGTGATTGAACGGTCATGTTTTTGACTATCTCCGCTTGTAAATAGCAATGCTTAATAAATAGCTTCAGTTTTCAAAAGAGGCTCTGTTGTTACTCATGAGCAGCACTGGGGAAGATCCTGACACAAACAAATAATTGCCATGCACTTCAGAAACCATCTTAGCCAATGATCACCATCACATCTGACCTCAACGAATTCCGAAAATGAATTTATGCAGAAACATACATTCTTCTAACTGAACCTATTATTAACCCCTTACACAGCAGGGCGTTGGTCTAGATGACCCTGGGGGTCCCTTCCGGCTCTACAATTCTATGACCGGACAACCCTGAGTTCTAGTGTTGCAAGAAAGGGTGGGACATACCTTTCCACCCAGTTCTTGTAGCTGGGGATATCCTTGGCGTAGAGGAGCTTATTCGAGGGGGAATCCTTGCCCAAACGGTGCTCTGAGGTCGAACAGGAGTCCATGAAGGTTTGCGCTACCACCGAGAGGCAAGCGTCGGTGATGCTGTTCTTGTGGATGTCGAAGACAAACTGCGGGTTCTTGATCATGTTCACCCAAAACCTCAGCGGCAAGCTTCAGGAAAGAAAGAGGGAAGTAAGGAAGGAGGGAAGGCAGAGGAATTGGCTGAATCCCAGCTGTACAGGTTCACCTTGTAAAACACTTTCGAGTGTCAACAAAGAGTCTTCAGCCAACGGAATTGCAACCTTTTGCTTTAATTACAAATGCGAACTTCTTGCAAAGAACTGTTGCAGCTTAAACTGCTGGCATGAAGTCTGAACCCCTTCAGAGGATAGGGGTATCTAGCCTCTGTTTGACTATTCTCCTTATTCTCTGACGTGAGGCTTATCCACAACTCCTCTTGCCCTGATGTTCCCCACTTGTTCCCAAGAGTTTTCCTTGGGGAAGGAATGGGGCAAGGGGCAAACTGCTCAGATCCATGCCCAGATAGCCGGGTTCAAGAGGAAAACCACTTGGACCCATGTTTTCTAGCACAGGACAAGTCAAAGTGTAGATGAGCCTTATGTTAATCTACCAGAACCACACTTGAAAGCCTCATTATGACCTCATTCACGTGCATTATGACCTCGTTCACTTGCAAGAATGAATGCTAAAACAGCTCGTCGTCTGGCTGTAATGGGATAATCCCCATGTATGCAGCCCTGAGCTGCCATGAAACGAGATGCTGATGATAATTATATCAGAGTAATACTGAATTATATGACTAGAACAATAGTGCTGCTCCTTTGCCAGCTTTGTAGTCATTGCACCCCATTTCAAGCTAAACAGGGATGATGACTGTTTCAAAATTTCTTCCTGTTCCGAACCTGTCCAGCTACCTTCAAAGGACCCATGTCCTCCATATGTAAGAACCGTGTTTGACACATGATCCATGAACTCCCAGATAACACAATTCTTTCCCTAACAATTTCCTGGCTATTTCTGTCGATTGCACTTGAATCCTGACTTACTACTGAACCTTCCCCGAGTCGAGGGACTTCTCCCAGCATCTGGTAGCAGAAGATATGTAGAGCAGTGGCTTGGAAGAATGAAGCCAGGGGGAGCCAACTTGGAATCATTTAAATTCGACTGAGAAGAGATCATTTTTTCTTGTTTCTCAAGCACCCCCTTCCACCCACCTTCTTCTCTCCCCCCCGCCCCCCTTAAATATACCTCCTGCTCATTTAGTCTGAGTGGCTTCAATCAGACTTAGATTAGTGCCACAGATGATGTTAATAATATGCTAATGTTTCATTAGCTGAAAGCTTCTTTGGTTGCCTGGAGTTTCTCTGTTTATTTATTTATTTTGGTGTGTACAATGCCGACAGCCTGCCAGTCAGCATGGAGGAGAAGCTTCAGAGCACCTCTTGCTCACTGTCCTGCATCTCAAGACGTGCCAGTGTCTTTCGGATTGTTGAACAGAAGAAGAAGAAGAATTTGGATTTGATATCCCGCTTGATCACTACCCGAAGGAGTCTCAAAGCGGCTCACATTCTCCTTTCCCTTCCTCCCCCACAACAAACACTCTGTGAGGTGAGTGGGGCTGAGAGACTTCAGAGAAGTGTGACTAGCCCAAGGTCACCCAGCAGCTGCATGTGGAGGAGCGGAGACGCGAACCTGGTTCACCACTACCGCTCTTAACCACTACACACTTAACCACTACACCACACTGGCTCTTCCTAGCAGACTGGCCTCCCTCTCTGCTGATCTTTGCGTGTGGCTCCTGTTCCATGGAATATAGCAGCAGCCTACAGCTGGGGTCCCCAAAGAGGCAGCTGTGGGCTCCATCAGACACCCTGCTTGGTGCTAACCAAGCCCCCTTGCATATCACATTTTAAAAAACAAAAACTGAGGGGGTTTCTTGGGTTTCTTGGGTGGCATTCAACCAACTTGTTCTTTAGGGAGGGAGTGGTGCAAGTATGTGGAGTGGTGGGGAAGTCTTGTGTCCAGATCAAGGGAAGTGATAGTACCATTCTATTCTGTCTTGGTCAGACCCCACCTGAAAACACAGTGTCCAGTTCTGGGTGCCACAATTTAAGAATGATATCGACAAGCTGGAAGGTGTGCAGAGGAGGGCAACCAATATGATCAAGGGTCTGGAAACCAATCCTGATGAGGAACGGTTGAAGCAGTTGGGGGTGTTTAGCCTGGAGAAGAGGAGACTGAGAGGAGGCAGAGCAGTCACCTTCAAATATCTCAAGGGCTGTCACATGGAAGAGGGGACAAGCTTGTTTTCTCCTGCTCTGGAGGGTAGGACCTGAACCAGTGGGTTCAAGTTACAAGCAAGGAGATTCTGACTAAACATTAGGAAGAGCTTTTTGATGATAAGAACTGTTCAACAGTGGAACAGATGGTTCTCCTTCACTGGAGGCTTTGGAGCAGAGGTTGGATGGCCAGCTGTTAGAGATTATTTAGCTCTGATTCCTGCATTGCAGGGGGTTGAAATCGATGACCCTTGGGGTCCATTCCAACCCTATGATTCTATGACGATGTTGCACTCACCAGTTGCTTTTCCAAGTGTGCCGCACGTGAGGATCGTGGATGTTGTGCTTGTCTGCCTGCTCATCCAAGAAGTCGAACATGTATTTGATGGCCAGGGGCAGGGCACTCCCACGATGCGCTGTGCTGAAGATGGTCTCAAAGAGGTCATCCACAAACTTCTGTAAAGTGCCCTGGGGAGCAAAAGGAGGAAGAAGAAGAGTAGAAGAGTTTGGATCTGATATCCTGTTTATCACTCCCCTTAAGGAGTCTCAAAGCGGCTTCCTCCCCCACAACAAACACTCTGTGAGGTGAGTGGGGCTGAGAAACTTTAGAGAAGTGTGACTAGCCCAAGGTCACCCAGCAGCTGCATGCGGAAGAGTGGGGAATCAAACCCGGTTCACCAGATTACGAGTCTATCGCTCTTAACTACTACACCACACTGGCTCTCAGTGTGGTGTTGTGGGTGGTAAGCAGGCCCATCACTGGAGGACAAAAGGCTTCTAAACCAATGTGTGAACAGGCTAGATCTATGACATCAGTTCAAATGTCACAAAATGTTTTCACTCCGGAATGCACAGCTGCCAGAGTTGTCGGATTCCTCGTTGTGCAGCATTGCAGCCTGTGGAACTGATTCTCACTACATGCCTCTCAAACTGTTGAAATGATCTAGGCCGATCAGAGTTGTAGGCCGATCAGAAGGGACCCTGACGATCATCTAGTCCAGCCCCCTGCAATGCAGGAATGTGCAGGTGTCCCTTACAGGCATCGAACTTTCAATCTTGACATTATCAGCACCACACACTAACCAGCTGAGCTAGGCAATTGGGTGAGTAGTACACAGTGTAGGTTGTGTTTGTGTGTGTGTGTGTGTGTGTGTGTGTTTCAAAACTGTGTCCCTTTCTTGTCCACGAAGGTTTATCAAAATCTTTGCCCCATCTGTGGCTAGAATTGTCAACTGTTTAAAGGCTTTGTTCTGGTATATTATTATTATTATTATTATTATTATTATTATTATTATTATTATTATTTCCATCTGACTGGGTTGCTCCAGCCACTCTGGGTGGCTTCCAACATAGATAAAAACATAATAAAACATTAAACATTTTTTTAAAAAACTTCCCTATAGGGTGCTGCCTTCGGGTGCCTTCTAAAGGTTGTAGAGTTACTTATCTCCTTGACATATGACGGGAGGGCATTCCATCATTCACCATTCACTTTTTGCTCAAATAAGTTTTACATAAATTTGCATGTTGTCCAGATAACAAGGGTCTCATTTTGAGAGTCAAATTTGAGGTGACGGGGACAGCAAGGATCCATTTATTACATGTTTGCTCCATTTGCTTATGAAGTGGGGGAATGGGAGGGTTAAACAAATTCAATGGCTATTAGCCAGGATGGTTATGTTTAACTATGCATGAGAAGAACTAATTTCTATGGTCTGTCCTGGATTTTCCAAAGGTTCCACTGGATGTCCACAAGTAGGCTGAGTTCAGCTTCCTTCATCTGCCTGATCCTCTTGATGCAAAATTTAGACCCTACCACCCCCTAACCTTGCCTCGCGACAATCCGTTTTCCTTCCCTAACGCAGCGCTGCTGGGGAGCCCCTTCTTGTCTGCCCTGCTTCCGTGCAGCGCTGTGAAGTTGTCGGCAAAACCAATTCTGTGTAAATAACAAAGTGCTGGCGCTGAGCGACAAGGAGGTGTTGCCACTCGGAAGGCATCAAGTGTTAAAGCGCCGTCCATGGCATTCTCGGGCTGAAAGTCAACTGCAGAGAGTTATAGAGCTGTCAGGCAAATCATCTCCCATGAAACGCTGAGCACGGTGACAGATTGAGTGCTCACCGCCTGCCCGCTCGCCTGCCTGCACCTCCGTACAGGCCAGCACCTTGGCAGAGAGGCTGTTTCCCCTGTCAACCAGTCCACTGGAGAACTCTCTCCATCTCTCTCCCCCTCCACTAAATGCTCCTCCTGATCAACCCCCCTAAACGTTAGAGGAGGGAGAGAATGGTCATTGCGTTCCAGACAACAGGATGCATTATGAGGGTGTTCCTCAAGCGGATTTCAGCTTGTTCAGGGTCACAGAGACTCCTGGAGGATGGGAAATCTATGCAACACAAAGTGAAATGACTCAGGGGGAGCTTTCCAGAACCGGAGGACATTTGCCCGACACCGTTGGCATATATCCATTCTTTGCCTGGATTTTAGCACTTTCACTAAAACATTTAAATATTTGAAACAACGTGAAAAGTTAGATATTTGAAAGTGAAATCAGTGGACATTATAGGCGATAGCATTAGAATGTTAGTTTAAAATAGTACATAAGAAGTTAAAATTGTGATTTCTTTTTGTGTTTTGTATTTCTGTTATGAATAAGATGATAGATCTATGATGTTAGATAAGGATTAAGATAATTGTAAAATAAGAGTTAAAGTAGTTACAAAGTTACTACAGTATATTAGAAATGAACGCAGAAGAGAGGACGTGAGGAAGTCCCCCAAGTAAGATTAGAAATAAGATTAAAATAGTTAAATTGGTGTTTTGTTGGTGGTGGTGTTGTAGGTGTTCAGGTATTGTATAAGTTTTTCTTTGTTTTGTTTTTTGTAGTTTGTATGCATTTTTGTAGTTTGTTTGTATTTTTCTGTTTTTCTTATTTGTTTAAATACCAATAAATTCTTCTTTAAAAAAAATAAAAAAATACATGCCCTGCAACATTTCTCCAATTAAAAAAGGGACACCCTAAGGAAAAGTAGGACATTCAAAAATGGAAACTGGGACAGTTTCTTTAAATCAGGGACGTCCCTAGAAAATAGGGACACTTGGAGGGTCTGTAAATATGTTATTTTTTTAAAAAAAAAGTAGACATATTTAAATAAGTCTCCCTAGTTGCTAAGACTCTTCTCAGAAGCCATGTTGACGCTTTCCCTTCAGAAGGTCCAAATGACTTTTGACTGACATCCACCTTGCCCTATAAGCAACGCCAGAACTCTGGAATCCCCACCCTTCTGAGGGGTGTGGCAGGCTAGACTGCTTTATATTTTTCCAGCGACATCTACACTAGCTTGGTGATGTCCACAGAATGGAAGAGGGCAGGATCCCCAAGGATGTGGTCTAGAGGGATCTGACTTCTGGCGCCAGGCCCGTTGGCAGACCAACTCTGCATTACAAAGATGTCTGCAAATGGGATATGAAGGCTGGCAACCATAGGTACCAGAATATATGCATATACTTTAGACATATTTGCAGTGATTGTGAATATTAACTGTTGCATTTAAAGGGAGTGAAGTCTGGGTACATTCTGAATAGCGGGAAGCGCTGCAGATAAAGAGGTAAACCCAGCCGCAAAATCATCCTCTCATCTCTTACCTGCCAAGACATGGGTTCGAGCCCTACGTTGGACAAAATATTCCTGCACTGCAGGGGGTTGGACTAGACGACCCTTCCATATGCTATGATTCTAAGATCCCAAGAGTACTGGTAACTTCTGTCCTTCAAAGCCTTCTCCACCAAATTGTTCCCCGGTCCCCACAACCCTTCCATACCTTGGTGGCTAGAAGCCTGGTCAGGTAGATTTCCGACACCATCTTGCTCCCTCGGTCGCCCTCCTTCTGATCTCCATGCTCGTGGTTCTTGACCAGATGCCACATCTTGACCCCACTCTCCAGGTCGGGTGTGATCATGGGCGTCCGGGAGCGCAAGCTGTCTGGGCTGCCCGTGTAGCGGATCATGTTTTCTGAAAGGGCGGAATCCCATAGCTTCAGGATGGTTTCTTCAAGGACAAGCTGGGCAACCAGTTCTCCTGCCTTACCCCATATATGCCAAATCAACTGCTTAGATTGGCGGAACTGGCATTGCTACAGGTGCCACATAATATGTGTTCCGCATTTGTAAGAAACTGGCCATTTAGTGTGGCAGCGCATATACTTTGGAACTCCCTGTCTATTGACCCGAGGCAGGTGCCTTCAGTGTACTCTTTTTGGCGCCTGTTAAAAACATTTTTGTTTAGAGCAGTGTCTCCCAAACTTGGATCTCCAGTTGTTTTTGGACTACAATTCCCATCCTCCATGGCTATTGGTCCTTCTAGCTAGGGATGATGGGGGTTGTAGTCCATAAACAGCTGGAGACCCAAGTTTGGGAAACTCTGGTTTAGACAAACATACATGTTTAGAAAGCTGGCTGGGAACTGTAGTCCAAAACATCTGGAATGCACCAGGTTGGGGAAAACTGATACATAGTATGCAGGACTGTCTTTCTCTTCTACCATATCAGATCCCGTCCCCCGTCCCCCCAGCTCTTTAGCTAGAGTTGGCTATGTATCTGTTCATGTGAAAACGAACAATAATCTCTTAACCACGCTGGGCTTTTGCGCCTACTGTTCTGGCTTGGTGCTCAAATTCCCCGAGTGTCATTTTGACTGGTGCTCTTGTAGATTTCAGAAGGATATGCAAACCATGACGCTGAATGGGGAACACCACACTTTATAAGGTTAATGCAAAAAGTGGGACCAAATTGTCATCTGCCACGAGCTAAGATCAAGGGTCACCAAGGAGGGCAAGATCTATCTTGGAAAATGCACTAATGAGTTGCAAGCTGTATTAATTACTGCCAGGAGCATCCTGGAGCATCGTGGACAGAGCTTAAGTTATTGGTCTTCATCTGCTGGGTCATGACCTGACCCAAGGTGGGTTGTATCAGAAGGCGGTGCTGCCGTTTCCTTTCCTTTCTTTTTAGCCCTTCCACCCCCATCAGGGAAGAGTCAGGAGTGCAAAACAGATACTTGGAAGAAGCATGCAGGGTCAAGGGGTCTGAAATCTTCCTTCTTCTTTCCACAAATATCTCCCCCTCTTCAAATAATGGCATGAAAACCCAGTGCAACCCAGAGGTGAATCCCACCAACTTCAGCGAGGTTAAGTGAAGGACTGCCACTGTTTTTGGGCGAAATTCAACCACACGCTGGCAATTTGAGGTTGCGCAGTGATAGTTGTTTTGGAGCTTTGGGGCATATCATGAGGAATAGGTAAAAGGTAAAGGAAAAGGAAAAGGACAAGGACCCCTGGACAGCTAAGTCCAGTCAAAGGCAACTATGGGGATCTGGCACTCATCTTGCTTTCAAGCCGAGGGAGCTGGTGTTTGTCCACAGACAGCTTTCCGGGTCATGTTGCCAGCAGGACTAAACTGCTTCTGGGGCAACGGGACACCGTGACGGAAACCAGAGTGCACGGAAATGCCGATTACCTTCCCACCACAGTGGTTCCTATTTATCTACTTGCACTGGTGTGCTTTCGAACTGCTAGGTTGGCAGGAACTGGGACAGAGCAACAGGAGCTCACCCCCTTGTTGGCTGACCTACCAACCGGCAAGCCCAAGAGGCACAGTGGTTTGGACCACAGCACCAACCACATCCCTATCATGAGGAATACCAGGATGTGAGCCTTACACCCTGGCCTGGACTCCCTTCCCTCTCCACCCCCATTGTCATCAGGGTGCCCAGGCTCTTACCATACTTGCTAGCAGAGGTTCTGGAGACAGTGGAATTGTTGACAGCATTGTAGGCTGTCACCTGCTTGGACACCAGAGCCACCACGGATCCATCGGGCACCTAAAGAGGGAAAGAGCCCTAGTGTCAGGGACTGGACTGAAGAGGAACCTTCCGAGGAGGAGGAGGAGGAGGAGGAGACAGATTTACAACGGTGGTTTGCAGAAGGTCGTGGGTCTGAGACAGAAGAAGGACAAAGCTGGGAGATAATGGAAGAAGAGGAAGAATGGAATGGAAGAAGAGCAGCAGAGTCAAAACAGCTGGCTGACATGTTATCATTAGAAAGCATTCCATACGCCCCCTTCTCCTAGGACCAGGAGGGCAGTGAAAGTGGGAGAGCAGAAAGTGAATAGACAAGGGCCTTATGCACCCACCGTATAAGGGGTGGTGCTACAGGCAACAGAAGAAGAAGAAGAGTTTGGATCTGATATCCCGCTTTATCACTACCTGAAGGAGTCTCAAAGTGGCTAACAATCTCCTTTCCCTTCTGCCCCCACAACAAACATTCTGTGAGGTAAGTGAGGCTGAGAGACTTCAGAGAAGTGCGATTAGCCCAAGGTCACCCAACAGCTGCATGCGGAGGAGCGGGGACGCGAACCCGGTTCACCAGATTACGAGTCCACCACTCTTAACCACTACACCACACTGGTGTAAAAGGGGGAAGGAGATTACTCGGAGCAACGCCAAGACGGCATCCTGCATCCCTCTCTCTCTCTCTGTGACTATTGAATAAAATACCTTGGTAAGAGCTTCCAGCATTTCCATTACTGGCAGCCTGCTGTGAGGGGGGCGGGGTCACATTCCTGGAAGCCTGACACCAAGTAAGCAAGGCAGTCTGGTGGCAGAGGAGTCCTCAAGAGGAAAAGCAGTGGACCCAAACAACCTCTGGGTTAGTGGGGAACATTTAACTACAAAACAGGTTCTGGCTTGGTTCTCGATGCTAGAAATGAAGTTGATGTGGAGGGGGGGCAGCAGGAGGCAGTTTCATGTGGTGCGGGACCCACAGGGTTGCATGGAAATATCACAAATATGGAGGCCACGGTCTGCAACATTTATTGAGTAATGGCAAGAGTAACAGATGAGGTGGTTACATCGACCTGCTTTGGTAACTCATAATCATAGAATCAAAGAGTCGTGGAGGTGGAAGGGACCCTGAGGGTCATCTTGCCCTACCCAATGCAAGGAAGGAATCTTTTGCCCAATGTGGGGCTTGAACCCATGACCCTGAGATTAAGATTCTCCTTAAAGCAGGCAGTTAAGGAAAAGGAAAAATTGACTCATATTGAGGTGGTGGAAGGAAGCCAACCCAAAAGATTAGAATGTTTAAGGTTTGATAATTAAATATAATAAGTATGGGGAACGGGTGGTGGGAAAGAAATTTAGTGGCTATGTAATTTTTTCTTTATTTCTTTTCTTATGTAACTGTTTATTCTTAGGTGTAGTTCGAATTAAGGGTGGAAAATGTATATGGATGTATGCAAAACAGAACTTTAAAAAGGAAGAGATTACGATTCTCCTGGTCCACCAACTGAGCTATCTTGATAGATTTCAGGGCCTTCAGAAAAGCTTCTGCACAATTCAGTTCTGCATCTCCTGGGCAGGGCCCTGGCTCAATGCTTAGAGCATCTGCTTTGCATGCAGAAGGTCCAGGTTCGATCCCTGCCATCTCCAGGTAGTTCTGGGAAAGATCCCGATCCGAAACCCTGGAGAGTCACTGCCAGTCAGTGTAGACAGTACTGAGCTGGATGGACTAATAGTCTACCTCTGTATAAGGCAGCTCCCTATGTTCCTAGGGAAGTTCCCTATCTCTGCCACAGGCTACACAACACAGACATATAGCTAGCTTTTATCGAGAGAGAGAGAAGGGGAAATGGCAGTGGGGTCAGCATGGTGCAAACACACCAGCGGAGCCAATTTGGTGCTCTTGCCAGCAATTTGCACCACGTCAACCTCTTGGTATGCAGCAGTGACTCAGCCGGCAGAAGGTCAGAGATAAGCATGGTGAAGAATGAAGTCTTGAAGAGGCCCCGGAGTTACTCTGCACTTTTGAGATAGGATTTACGGCTGGAGGTCTCTGGGACTGTGGGCCACAAGAGGCCACCTGAAGCCCAGAAGAGCGGAAAGCTCTCCAAAAGATGGGAAGCCTTCCAGCTCCTGATTGATGCCCTCTCAGAGCCTCTCTTCAAAAAAACAGGCGGAACAATACAGAGTATTGAGCTGCGCCGGGAACATCTTTGAAGAATGCGTAATTCCGAGAAGAAAGGGAGAGGGGGGGGGACCTGGGGAAGAGCCTGCCAGCTCTTCTACCAGCAATAACAATAATTAGCACTTAACACAGAGTGCCTTCATCTTCAAAGCATCTCTGAGATGCTAATTAGCCAGCTCTTCATGGAGCCCAGAAAGGTGGCTTTTAACACCTGCAAGTTAGTCTTCTCATCCTCGCACGCACGAATGAAGGAGGGTCAACAGTGTCCCACTGAAACATTGGTGGCTATCCAATTGGTGGTATAAGATCTGCACACTAATAGCCTTTTGCTAAAAGGACTCTTGTGGTTTCCAGGTTTGCCTGCCTTTCTGCGATTCAGTCCCTTCAAGTTCTCAGTTGTAATGTTGGAAGGCTGGGACTGAGTAGATCTAACAGATCTTCCACTCCAGCCTCCTGATCAAACTAAGGAAATGTTTCTGGAAGAATCCTGTGCGATCCTGAGGCAGCTCTCTAGACACAGACGTTTGTCTACACTACTTGTTACAAGAAATGTGTATTGTTATTATTATTTATTATTTCAGTCACAGACCAGTTCCAGACCACATACAATATCAAGGAAGTCATAAAACACGATAGGGATACATTTGAATTTGCAATTAGGTATAACAGGGACAATACAGATATAGCAACAGTTAAAATATATATAAATTAAAACTTGGTCACTAAAATATAACCTAAAATTAATGTGTGTTGTTGTTGTTTGAAAAGTGTGGTTAAACTAGCCATTTGAGGGTGGGGGAAGCAGGCAGGGATGTGCTTCTGATCTGGATGAAGCCCCTCTCCGGCGGCCTTTTTTCCCTTGAAGGTGCTACTCAATTGCAAACAGCACCCTGCATCATGATGTTTTGGTGTCTACTGGAAACGTTTTTGTTTAAGGAGGATTTCCCTGAGGTATGAGCCTGTCATTCAGGAAATATCAGAATCACAGGACTGCAAGGTTGAAAAGGACCCCAAGGGTCATTTAGTCCAACCGCATTCCAATGCAAGAATCACAGCTAACTAATCCCTGATGGATGGCCATCTGACCTCGGTATTAAAAGCTCTGCCCACCACCTCTGAGGTAGTTTGTTCCACTGCTGAACAGCCAATGGCTGAGGATGCTGGGTTCTGTAAGGCAACAACATTTGGTGAGTACCATGCTATCTAGCCCTGCCTGGCTGCAGCACGGCTTGCTTTCAAGCCCACTGTCAGTGGAGAACTGCCAGAGAAACAGCAGAGG
This sequence comes from Lacerta agilis, assembly GCF_009819535.1. Taxonomy (NCBI): domain Eukaryota; kingdom Metazoa; phylum Chordata; class Lepidosauria; order Squamata; family Lacertidae; genus Lacerta; species Lacerta agilis. Next base: position 6,476,955 of record NC_046321.1, on the reverse strand, counting down.
ACCTTTCCATGCTGGGACAAGAAGAAATGGACCTCCATTTCCACCCTTGGGCCTCCTATTCCACCCACAGACCTCCCTCTCAGTTCCTGGAGAAGAGATTAAAGGTAAAGGTAAAGGGACCCCTGACCATTAGGTCCAGACTCTGGGGTTGTGGCGCTCATCTCGCTTTATTGGCCGAGGGAGCCGGTGTACAGCTTCCGGGTCATGTGGCCAACATGACTAAGCCACTTCTGGTGAACCAGAGCCGCGTATGGAAACGCTGTTTTACCTTCCTGCTGGAGCAGTACCTATTTATCTACTTAGAAGAAGAGTTTGAAGAAGAGTTTGGATTTAATATCCCACTTTTCATTACGCAAAGGAGTCTCAAAGCGGCTAACATTCTCCTTTCCCTTCCTCCCCCACAGCAAACACTCTGTGAGGTGAGTGGGGCTGAGAGACTTCAAAGAAGTGTGACTAGCCCAAGGTCACCCAGCAGCTGCATTGTGGAGACACAAACCGGGTTCCCCAGATTATGAGTCTACCACTCTTAACCACTACACCACACTGGCTCTACTTACACTTTGATGTGCTTTCGAACTGCTAGTTTGGCAGGAGCTGGGACCATACAACGGGAGCTCACCCTGTTGCGGAGATTCGAACCGCTGACCTTCCGATCGGCAAGCCCTAGGCTCTGTGGTTTAGACCACAGCACCACCCGCGTCCCGGATAGATTACCGAGTATAAAATGAAGAGCCACAGAAAAGCATTGCATCCGTTCCAAATAGGCAACTTGCCTCCATCGGCCATTGTTGGGAACGAAGGCACAGTATCCTCCGAACCTAGCCCCCCCCCTCCACCTTGCCCTGTTAGTTAGCATGCAGGGTCCTCTGGGGAGTTGTGGCATTTCCCTTCAGGACCGAAAGCATCAATCTCCTTCCCCTGCCTGAATGGAATTAACTGCTGTCCTCCTCATTATCTCATCTCCGCTTCCAATCTGTTTCTAATCTGTGGCCTGACATTTCATCCGATGCCATCACAGGGGGAGCGAAGGCGATACAGGGAGTGCGTGCTGGAATAAAGAAAGGAGTTGGGGGAACGGTTCTCTCTCCCAAGCTGGATATTTCTGATTGAATGTCACCAGGTGACGGAGACGCCTGTCAAGGAAGACAGGGAGAGGCACCCACTTGATGGCTGAGAATGGAATGACTTGTCATTCCTGTGGCCCAGCTCTTTCATAAAGTTCGAAGAATAAACTCCCTCCCTGCATCTGGTAAACTAGTAAACACCAGGGAGAGGGCTAACGCTGGTATTTGCTTTAATTGTTTTTGTTATGAAGCCGAGCTGGTCTCTGGAATTCAAGGGGCAAGAACAGCAAAAATTCCAGATTACCTGATAGTGAGCGAGGGTATTGAGCCTCTTCCAGTCATTCTCGATCTTCGTCGTGAGGTCCTCGTCTTGAAGGATCATCCTGGCTCCGCTCGCTTGCCTCCACTCTGTGGAAAGAGAGAATCACAGGTGACCTTCCCCACCAGGAGACATGGGGGTAACCATGGGAGAGAATGAAGGAGGGTGACTGTGGTCAGGCTTGCTGGCTCTCAGTCTGCAATTGTGAGTCTGCCCAAGGCTTCCTCTGATCCAGGACTTGTGTTGCAAGAAAAAAATATGGAGTGCCTCTGAGCTGGGGTGGGGAACCTCAGGCCTAGGGGGTGAATGTGGCCCTCCAGACCTTTCTATCTGGCCCTCAAGACTCTCCCCAAGCCATACTCCTGTTGGCCCTCCTTTGCACACTCCTGCCTTGTGTTTTTGCCTGCCTGGATGGAGGATAGAGTGTATGAGTGCATGTTGAAACTAGCCTATTACACAAAGGCAAAATTAATCTTAATTGCTCCTCCCACGTTTGCTTCTGACCCCACCCACCAGTGGTGTGAAGAGCATGAACTGGACTTTGGGCTGAAAGTGGCTTCCCACCCCAGCTCTAAGCATGTGAAAAAATCCTTCTTCCCTCTCTGAGCGACCACAACAAAATTCAACACATCTCTGCGTTCAGGATAACGTCCAACTTCACAATTTTTTTTAGGAGTGTGGGGACATCCGCCACAGACTCTCTTTATGCTTCTCATACAGAAATGTGGAAACCGCTGCCAATTTGATTTGATCCTGGCAACTCCCTTACCGCATCATTAAAATGCATTTGCAAAACCAATGCCCGGCTTTTGCTGTCTATTTTGCAACCCGCTGCAGAAGTTCAACTGCAAAATGAGTCCATGCTGAACGAAAGTAAAGTGGGAAGACGGACAACTTTTCTGGAAGAACGCGGGGCAGTTTCAAGTCTCTCTGTTTCTAATTTCTGCAATCTTGAATTCAGTTTTCCACATTTCTTCAGCAACCTGTGATTTGTATGTCTGTATACTGTACACAAAACTCACCAGCATTTTAGTGTGGATTCCTTCAATCTTATATGCAGCTTTGGCTAATATACACATTTTTACAGAGCTGTTTCCCCAGTATAATGCTATTTTCATCGATATATGCATTTTACACATGCTTTATTGCACTGTATGACTTTAGTATATATGTTACCTGGCTGGAGAACTGCATCGCAAAATTTGGGAAAGTATGAATTTTGTAGGGTGGCTGTCTTTCAGTTCACATATTGTTTTGGAAAGGGGGTGGTGTGTTTTGGCAGGTTCCCCTTTGTATGCAAACTGAATTGAGTTCCTTCACCATTCCTAGTCCTAGGTGGGAAAAGTCTAAATGCTTTTAAACAATCTAGTTCTTTTGGTGCAGAAGCCCACAGACCTTTGACTAACAGAACCATCAAAGGCTGGAGAGAGATATTGGGGTTGTCCTTCCACACCTTTTCTGGATGCTGCTAAAGACCAGCATGCCCTGAGGGAAGCCAGAAGCGAAGGAGCCCAGCCCAGGGAGTTCAACTCCCAGTTGGCATGACATTGGACTCATTTAATCCAATGTATTTGTTTTAGTGTTTAAACTGTGAATCGCCTTGGCAGGAAGGCAGGATATATACCTCAAATCAATCAATTAATCAATATTCAGAATTATTGTTCACCACATTTATACCCCTCATTTCCCAGAAGCACCTCAAGGAAGCATCCGTAGTCCTCCTCGTCCTCCTTTAGTTCCCACAAAAACTTTGTGAGGTAGGCTAGGCTGAGAGTGAGTGACTGGCCGAAGGTCACCAAGTCAGCTTCATGTGGGGATTTGAACACTGGTCTCCGTGCTTCTAGTCTGACACTACAGCCAGTGTGGTGTAGTGGTTAAGAGCAGTGGACCTGTAATCTGGTGAACCGGGTTTGATTCCCTGCTCCTCCACATGCAGCTGCTGGGTGACCTTGGGCTAGTCACACTTCTCTGAAGTCTCTCTGCCTCACTCACCTCACAGAGTGTTTGTTGTGGGGGATGAAGGGAAAGGAGATTGTTAGCCGCTTTGAGATTCCTTAAGGGGAGTGAAAGGCGGGATATCAAGTCCAAACTCCTCCTCTTCCTCCTCTTCTTCTTCTACTCGAACCACTACACCATATTGACTCATTCAATCAATAACACAGACCAAGAAGGTGGCACCAACGAAGAATTCTGTTATCAAGAACTTGACTTGTTGTTGTTGTTCAGTTGTTCAGTCGTGTCCGACTCTTCGTGACCCCATGGACCAGAGCACGCCAGGCACGCCTATCCTTCACTGCCTCCCGCAGTTTGGCCAAACTCATGTTAGTAGCTTCAAGAACACTGTCCAACCACCTCATCCTCTGTCGTCCCCTTCTCCTTCTGCCCTCCATCTTTCCCAACATCAGGGTCTTTTCTAGGGAGTCTTCTCTTCTCATGAGGTGGCCAAAGTACTGGAGCCTCAACTTCAGGATTCTGTCCTTCTAGTGAGCACTTAGGGCCGATTTCCTTGAGAATGGATAAGTTTGATCTTCTTGCAGTCCATGGGACTCTCAAGAGTCTCCTCCAGCACCGTAATTCACAAGCATCAATTCTTCGGTGATCAGCCTTCTTGATGGTCCAGCTCTCACTTCCGTACATTACTTGACTGCCTAAGTATAAATCTTTCCTCTCTCCACTAACCAGCTCCTGGCTGGCCTCTTGCTCAACCTTGCCCAGCCCCTCACTCCTTTTTCCAGACTCACTTCAGACACATTTCTGCTGATTTGTGCTTGAGATTTTTCTTTCTTCCTGCTGTTGATCTTGGCAGGCATTTGCATGATTTCAGCCATCTTTTGCGAGCTGCAACCCAACTGCAGTTTTGAGTCCAATCCAAACATACGCACTCAAACGCCCTAGGACTGCAAGACCAGGGGGAACTACATGCCGTCCTCTGCCAGATGACCAGGGCATTGGGAGGCTGCAGTTCCTGCCTCCCAATAAAGTGGCCATGGCAAGCAGCTTAGTGCAGTAAGTCCTTCACCAGCAGTTGGTTAACTTCCAGGTGGCTGGAGAAGAGACTTACCACCATTGCCCTCGCCAACATTTCCTTTTCGCTGCTGTCAGCCTCCTCAGGAGTAAGGGTGTGGGAGTCAGCCGTATCTCATCTAGCCTGTATGCCAGCAGTCTGTCACCTACTCCTCCCCTCTGAACTGTACCTAAGTCAAGCTCCTTGGGGTGCAGAATTCCTATTGCTGGTTAACTCATGTTTTGCTACTTAAGCCTAGATTCTTTATTTTTAAAAAAACATGTTGGCCCAATTTGATTTTTTTTGTCATTTTTTATTTTACCGTCATGTTTTGTCTTTTCTATATGTGCATTCCCACTGCTCTGTATGTTGATGTTTTGAATAAAACAAAATAAAATAAAAAATTCTTTCCAGTAGCACCTTAGAGACCAACTAAGTTTGTTCTTGGTATGAGCTTTCGTGTGCACACACACTACTTCAGATACACGTTCACACGAAAGCTCATACCAAGAACAAACTTAGTTGGTCTCTAAGGTGCTACTGGGAAGAATTTTTATTTTGTTTTAAATTTGGCAGACCAACACGGCTACCCACCTGTAACTGATATTTTGAATGTTTGCCGCTTTGGAAATGTGAAAAAGGGGCAAGTGGCATACAAGTAAATCAATCAATCAATCAATTAAGGGGGAAGACCCACCTGACCCCATCAATCCCCCAGCGAAGAGGAGCAGTTGACCCAATGCCTGCTTTCCTCTACTCTATGAATTCCTTTTTTCTTTATATTTTGTGCCTGTTAGATTGTTAATGCGCGCACACACACATAAACACACACATATTATGGATTGTCTCTAATGTTGCTGTTCTTCATTCTCTCCACTGCATCCCCCTCCCCATCAAAACCTACACCAGAGGTTTGGGGGACTGAATCAGAAGGAGCCTGAGAATTTTCCCCACCCAGTCATTAGTATGGGAGATAATTGAGTCATGTACACCTATAGCCATGCTTAAGAAGTGTCACTCAGTAAAAGTCTTATTAAAAAAAAAAAAAAAACATTATCAGTGAGGCCAGTGTCACGTATACAATAGTCTGTGTTGACCACAAAACTGGTAAGAACCAGTTAAAGAGAAGCCTAACTCTGATGGTTAGAGTAAAAAAAAAAAAAAAAAAAAACCAACTCCAGTAGCACTTTAGAGACCAACTGAGTTTGTTCTTGGTATGAGCTTTCGTGTGCATGCACACTTCTTCAGACATGAAAGCTCATACCAAGAACAAACTCAGTTGGTCTCTAAGGTGCTACTGGAAAGAATTTTCTATTTTGTTTCGACTATGGCAGACCAACACGGCTACCCACCTGTAACTGAATCCAGGTACAAGGAGGGCTCTGCATGTGCAGTAAAAAAATAATAATTTAAAAAATGGGTTGAGTAAGTGTTTTCCAGGACTGTGGATGGCTGAAGAGATGGTGAAGCGGTGAAATGAGGTGGCAGAAAGAAGGGCATTGGCCAGAGGATGAAACAGCCAAGTTGATGTATTTTTCCCCACATAGTGTGTCCTCATGAAAGGCTCTTGAATACTCTTTGGACTATGCCCTGTAATGCATTATTGAATGAAGTCTGACCGATTGGGAACTTGGTGCAAGCCTCTGTTCTGAACCCCTCAAAAAAAAAATCCCCCCACAATGGCAGCGTGCTGAAAACTGAGCCCCCCCTCCACCCGCCACCATGACAGATGCACATGATGCAGGCCAGAGAAGCCGAGAGCTAACCCTTGAGGGATTTCACCACATGCTAATATATATTCCAATGGTCGTGTGAATTGGCTGGTAGGCTTGCAGTCGACCCAAACAAGAGACTCACGCACCAAGATCCATGTCGGCGGCTTTCGGCCGGTGGGAGCACGGCACGTTCTTGAAGATGGCGTCAAGGATCTTCTCCTTCACTTGCGTGATGGTGTCGCAGTTCAGGATCTTCACGGGGATCTCGGGGCTGTTCACATTGTCAGGGTTCACACAGCTGAGGACCTGTAGCGGGATGGGTTGTGGGTTGGAAACAGGATCAGAGGACAGGGCTTAGCCAGGAGGCTGATCCCAAAACAGCGTATGGGCAAGGTGGATTTCGGTGCTAAAGAAGATCTTTCTCCAGATCCTCCAAAGATCCCTATTTTCCGGGGACAGTCCCGGAAAATTACAGAAGCCACCCCAGTTTCTGATTTGATTCCAGAATGTCCTGCTTTTCCTTCGGACATTCCTATTTTCATCGGAGAAACGTTGGGGGGGGGGGTATGTATTTAAATGTTTTAGTGATATTGTTGCAGTTGTTGTATAAGGGATTGTTATTTTGACGGGAGTGTAATTGAAATTGGTAAGATTTTGGAACGCAGAAATAAAGTTCCAATTCTAGCACGCGGGGGGGGGGGGCACCTAAATTACATAATTTTGCATCGGAATGATTGGTATCAGTAACTATTATAATTTGGCATTGTTATAATGAGGCTATTATTGGATTATTGTAATTGAAAGCTAATAAAAATTATTATTAAAAAAAATGTTTTAGTGAAAGTGCTTAAGAGTGGATATGTCAACTGTGTTGGGCAAATATCCTCTGGTTCTGGAAAGCTTCCCCTGAGCCATTTTACTGTGTGATGCATAGACTTCCCATCCTCCAGGAATCTCTGTGACCTTGAACAAGCTGAAGTCCGCTTGAGGGCCAACCTCATAATGTTTTATTATGTTTTTATATATGTTCAGAGCCACCCAGAGTGGCTGGGCCAACCCAGTCAGATGGGTAGGGTATTATTATTATTATTATTATTATTATTATTATTATTATATTATATAAAGGACCCCTGGCCATTAGGTCCAGTCGTGTCTGACTCTGGGGTTGTGGCGCTCATCTCGCTTTACTGGCCGAGGGAGCCAGCGTCCAGCTTCCGGGTCATGTGGCCAGTATGACTAAGCCGCTTCTGGCGAACCAGAGCAGCACACGGAAACACCGTTTACCTTCCTGCCAGAGCGGTACCTATTTATCTACTTGCACTTTGACGTGCTTTCGAACTGCCAGGTTGGCAGGAGCAGGGACCAAGCAACGGGAGCTCACCCCGTTGTGGGGATTCAAACTGCTGATCTTCTGATCGGCAAGCCCTAGGCTCTGTGGTTTAACCCACAGCGCCACCCGCGTCCCATTATTATTATATAGGACATCCCTATTTTAATCTGAGAAATGTTGGAGCATATGCAACTTGGAGTAGCATCTTTTCCATAGATTGTGGAAAGAATAGGCTGTAATGCTCACAAAGGGTTTGTTAACTTGAAGGCCTCCTCTGGTGGTGGTTGCTAAGCAACATGGAGTCTAAGGCATTCCAGCCCATTGTAGTAGCCACTCCAGGCCACACACACACAAAGGCCTCATGCCACTGCCTGCCCCACAGAGATCAAGATGCTCTGTCCTCCTCTCATGATCACCACTGCCAACTTATTCTGCTTTCAAGCTGTGCCAACTCAGCGCCAGAAAGGTTTCAGCCGTCTCTTTGTAAGTTAGAAAGTGAAGGGTTGAAATTGATATAGGAGATAAGGTACTCTCATCAGCTCTAACAGAGTTGCAATATTATTTTATCTGGTGGGTGTGTTTTTTATCCTGTTTGTCCTTCAGAGGTGCTGAGAAACCACCAATGGGTGCTCAGGCAGCAGCCCAGCCTTATCCAGACCAGGACGAGACTCGCGCACCATTGCTAGATTGGCAATCCGGAATCCTTATCCCAGAAACTCAACATTTTAGGTTCTCATGAGGGAAAGGGAAAGGGAAAGGGCTTTGACCATAGGTCCTCCTAGGGATAGACAAATCTTTCAATTTCTGTTTCTCTCCATTTCTCATTAACCTATCAAATTTGGTCCTCCACATCTCTGAATCAGTTTGTGGTTGTTGTCATTACAGTGGCCACTTGGGTTGTGAACGTGATCCGTGTGGGAGGCATGTTCGTAACCTGTGTGCACACGCGCGGGTTGCAATTCGGCACTTCTGTGCATGCGCAAAGCGCGGTTTAGTGCTTCTCCACATGTGCGAGCATCGAAACTTGGAAGAAACCCGTTCCAGTACTTCAGGGTTCGGCGCGATGCGCAATCCGAAAAAACACAACCTGAAGCGGCCATCACCCAATGTATGACTGTATTTTTTTTAAATGTGCACATAAAAACCTGCCAGCACTTTAGTGCAAATTTCTCTTAATGTACACATTTTTGTATCTAATGTTGCCTGATAGATGCAATTTTTTTGCAGTAACATGTGCATTTTAGGCACTTTGCTCCAATGTGCATGTTTCTGTACATTTTTGTCTATTTTTTTTTTTTAAATGCCAACCCTGTTTCCAAGCCTCAGGAAGAGCTTCTAAATTTCTTCAGATTGTGGAAGGCCTTGACCCTGATGCTCTCACTCCCAACCTAATTTCTTAGCAGAACTTTCCAAAGTCACCTCTTTCTCCCAGACATCTGGCAGGTTACAGGTTTCCTTTACAAGGAAGGTCTCTGGCTTCACACCAAAACCTGCCCCCCTCAAATGCTAAATGCAAAACAGATGAGGGGATTCCTAGGAACCTCTTCCATGCACTGAGCAGAATGGAAAGTTGGCTGCTACTTCAGAGGCATTTATTAGAAACTTGGAGTTTCATTTTTCAAAAAAAAATGGATCTCAGAAGTGAAAAATGACTCTGAAAAAATAAAATGCACACCCCTTTTCAATTTAACACATTTCAGAAGTAGATGTGAAATGGAGGTCTAAACACCTTGTGGTTTCTCTCCCCCCCCCTTCCCTTTCTCTTCCTTTTAAGTGCAAATGTTTAGCAGTTAGCATTAAGTTTCAAATTAATAATAATTTGAGACTAAGCTCCCTTGGTGATATTGTCTTGGCACAAGTTCACATGTTGTATTAATTGCATGCCAGTGAAATGATTAAAAAAAAATTAAAAATCACTCCCAAAGGATTTCCTCCCTCTCTGTTTGGTAACGCAAATGTTTGGCAAAATCAGTTATCGTGGCTAATTGATTCCTTATCGCTTCAGGCAACTGCCCAACAACGAGGCAGTACCCAAGAAGATAAAGCTACCACTGGATAAGAAGAAGAAGAAAAAAAGAGAAGGGACGTGGGAAATGTCCCTCTTTATTTCCACTTTGTCTCCCAGCACTGTGGAGAAAGGCCACAGTTTAATGGCAGAAAAGCGACAGATTCATCCTTGGCATCTCTAGTTAAAAGGATCTCAGGTAAGAGATGTCAGGGCTGTGCATTGCTGCTGCTGCTATTATTATTAATTAATTAAATTATTAAATTTCTAGGCTTTCTTTCATTCGAGGATTACAGGTTTACAATATAAAAGCACAAATACAAAGCATTTGTTGTTGTTCAGTCGTGTCCGACTCTTCGTGACCCCATGGACCAGAGCACGCCAGGCACCCCTATCCTCCACTGCCTCCCGCAGTTTGGCCAAACCCATGCCAGTCGCCTCGAGAACAAAGCATAGTAACAAACAAAAACAATACCCGCCAACATGACCCCGAAAGTCAGAAAGCACTCAGGTGCCATGGTTGGGAGCCAGTAGTAGTGGCTGACCCCCCACCATTGAGCCAGTCATCTGGAGCCTGAAAGCTCAGTTTTCACCCGGGACCAGCCCTATTTGCTTCCAAAGGCCTTGCACTCAACTGAATCAGTGTGCCAGTGCAGGAGGCCTGCCCACCATGAGCCCGTGGGCAGATGGCAGAATGCCAGGCTGCCCTTTTACAGCTCTACATGCCTCAGAAGGGAAGAGGAATCTATGAGGTGGAGCGAGGCTCAGGGAGCATGAAGGGCCTCAGCCGAGATGGGAGTTCCTGCAAGGGTAACTCATCAGCTCCCTGGGCTCTGTCCAGGGTCCTGAAAGACCTTTTACTGAATATTCATGTTTCCAGGGATCATAACTGTGTCCTGTCCTCGCCTTCCACCACAGACTGGCTGCCAGAATCACACCATCGCAGTTCGAAAGCATGTCAGTGCAAGTAGATAAATAGGTACCACTGCAGCGGGAAGGTAAGGTGTCTGCAGACAAATGCTGGCTGCCTCAGCCTGAAAGCAGAGATGAGCGGCGTGCCCCATAGTCGCCAGTTTTATCAACCCTCCTGTGGACTTAGGACAGATATCTCCATGTGTCCTCCTGGATACCCTTGATTTTCCACACAGTTGCTTTGCATGTGGGGTTCTTTTATCCCCCCAGATACAGGGAAGCAGAGAGCTGACAATACAAGCAAGGTTTCTGCATCCAGCTGCCAGTTACTTTCTCCCAATGGAGAGGAAATTCCTGCTTGCAAGTTTCCCAGTGGCTGGCCACTGTGAGAAGAGGATATGGGACTATATGAGTCTTTGGCTTGATCCTGCAGCCAGGTATTGCTATCTATCTATCTATCTATCTATCTATCTATCTATCTATCTATCTATCAGAAGCAGAAAGTGGCTGAAGGTTTATGCCTCCCCCCTGCCCTCCCCTTTCAGAGGAGGGCAACAGCAGGCTGTCTGCATCTGTTCAGAAGCAGGAAGAAGTGCCTGGGCTCAGCCGAAATCAATCCCTGAAGAAAGGGCATATGGGACACCCCTTTTAAGCCTCATTAGCGACTCTGTTGCCAACATTAAAAACTCCCCACTGGGCTTTAACCAAAGAGATGCTCCAAGCGTTTTTCATCAAGGGGCAGTGAGGGAGCATGTTTGTAGATATGTGATGTCAACAGATATTAACGGATTCGACTGTAAGGATCAGAGATGCAGGGGTGTGCAGGGGACAGAAGGCAGGGGGCTGGGGGGGGGTTAGGCCCACCCAGCATGTTCTGAGACGGTGACAAACTCGTGACACATCGGACAGCTTTCCCCCATCCACTTCTCCTGCCCCCGAAGGGCTTATTATAAAACGCTCGCCGTGACAGCTTCGAATCAGGTTTTGTGATCTTTGCTCTTTGTGCATTACTTGCCTCAACAAATGTGAAAATGAGATACGTGTGTGTGTGTGTGTGTGTGTGTGCGTGTGAAATAGAATTGTCTTCTACCCTCAGGGGAGGAAGGGACTGCATCATGGCTGGAAGAACTACAAAGAGCATTGTCTGATTGACGCATGTAGCAGAAAGCTACATTTAAAGCAACAACTTCCTTGATAGACCTGCTTCAGTTTTAAAGATCAACCTCTGTGACCCTGCTTGGTCCTGCTGCAACCACCTATTCAGCTGGCGGGTGTCAGAATATTTCTTTCTCCCGTTGCTGGATTTGTGATTGTTACATCACATGTCTGGGTTTACATTCCATGCTTGGAATGTGTGATAACGGAAGTCGGTTCTATCTCTTCCGCTGTATTGTACTTTTGTCCTTTCTCTCTCTCTCTCTCTCTTGCAGAAGATGTGAGAGGACCCCATGATTGCTTTGTCCTGTATATATTGCTTAAGAAATTACTTAGAATGCCACACCTCAGAGCCACAGCGTTCCTGCTTTACTCTGCTGTTTGAGTGTGCATATATCTTTGGATATGTGCCGCTGCTGTGTGCCGGGACTGAAGATTTATGAACGTCCTGTGCTGCGCTCCACAAGCAAGATGCCTGGAGAGGTTTGTCTCAGTCCGGGGGCTGTGGGTGCCCCCAGGCGTGTTCCAACAGTGGGGACAAGAGACAGGGTCTTTTTTGCAGTGGTGCCCAAACTATGGAGTGCACTCCTGCAGAAAGATCCACCATGCATTATGGGGAATAATTGTGGCAGTGCAAGAGCAACTGCAGAAGGTCCCAGATTCAGTTTATTCATCTCCAGGTAGGACTGGGAAAGACTTCCCTCCATGAAATCCTAGAGAGCCACTGCTCGTCTGTGTGGACAATGCTGAGCTAGATGGACCAATGGTTTCATAGAATTGTAGAGTTCGAAAGGACACCAAGGGTCATTTAGTCCAACCCCCTACCATGCAGGAATCATAGTTAAAAACTCTCTGACGGGAGGCCTCCCAATCTCTGTTTAAAAATCTCCAACGAAGAAGAGTCTTTGACTTAGTATAAGGCAGCTTTCTATGTTCCTACAAGTCAAAGACAAACTAGCATGGCCAGGAAAAGGGTTCCAATCCAATCCACTGTTTGGAAAGGGCCCTAGATCAATCGTGGAGCACCTGCCTTGCTCACAAAGGGTCTCCAGGTAGGTCTGGGAGAGACTCGTTGCCTGAAATCCTGGAGAGCAGCTGCCAATTAGTGCAGACAATACGGAGAGAGAGATGGAACAATGGTGCGACTCAGTAGGTGGCAGCTTCTGGGACCCATGGAACTGGGGTGGGGGGCGTTTTCTACAATTTTAGGAAAGACACAGGGACAGGAAGCATCAGGGGTCAAGTTCCTTCCTCCTTTCCACTGTTACATCCAGCTGAAGCAATTGACAGACCCTTCAATGTTCTTCTGTCTGTTTTCAGGGGTATCTTTGGGGGCAGGGGAAGATGACTACGGGGTAGTTACAGGTAGTTCTAACTTCTTAAGTTCTAAAGCAGGTAAGCTAATTCCTGCACACGCACAAACACACACACACACACACACACACACACACACCACCCAAACTGTAGGTTTCACACTCCCTGGGAATAGATGCAGAAAGTGCCTCCCCTACTTTCACACCCACTCAAATTGCTGGAGAAGTCAGTGTTGGGTGAAAACTTCACCTCGGCCCTAGAAAAACACCATCAAGGAATGGAAAGTCCTTTTCTATAGCATATGTTCCTTATATCTTCTGGCAAACAATTTTTTTTAAAAAACCCTCTTATTTTCGCTATTGTTGTTCAAAGATCAGAGACTGTAGAGTCACGGCTAGAGAAAGGGGAAGGGGGGAGACAGGAGGAGGGTGACAGGGAGACAGAAGCCTGTCATTCACTCCCCTTTCCTTCTTTAATCTCCAGGGAGGACTGGATCTCTGCAAATCTGCTAAGATTCCTATCAGGGTAGATTAGCCTGCCCTTGAGATATAAAAGGGAGAGCTGATTAGCATCAAAAAGATGCAAGCAAGGACAGGACAGCTTTTGAGGAGGGAAGAATTCAATCATTGACCCGGAGAGCTGGCTCTTTTGTATTCATCAGCCTGGAAGGAGAAGAGCACAGATTTCTTGGGCAAAAGAGATTCCATAGGAAGTAACATGGGGGGCATCAACATGCCAGAGGAGGAACCTTGATGTCTGCAGAAGTACAAAAATCCTTTTGGGCGGGGGCTGGGGAACTGTGTGTGATCATTGCCTGTTGTCTGTGGGCAGGGAATGAAATGGAGTAGACTGGGAAAGGGCAAGACTGGTCAACGGCTGGAAGAAATTCAGAGATTATATGAAAAAATGTGAAAAGAGAGAGATTTGAATTGGAAATCAGTGGAATCAATGGCAACAGAAAAGATTATGTTTAGTAAAAGTAGGATATAATTGCTAGAATTGTTAAGGTGTATAGGAATGATATAAGTTGTTAAAGTTGGAGATAAGATGATAGATAAGTAAGGTATAAATTAATTGTGAATGATGATTTAAAGTTGTTATAAAGTTACTAAAGTTAATTTGCAATGAACGCAGCATAGAAGATGGGAGGAAGTCCATTAAGTAAGAATTAAATAAGTATAAGGATGTTTAGGATTTTTTTGTGGTTGTTGTTGTATTTTTGGTGTTTTTAGTTTTTGTTGTTTAGTTAAGTGTAGTTTTTATTTGTAGTGTTTGTATTTTGTATTTTGTATTTTGCATTGTTGTATTTTGTTTTTCTTTTTGTTAATTTTGAAACATAATAAATTCTCTTTAAAAAAAAAAAAAAGACTGGTCAACGGCACCCTGAGCAGGAGTACTCTGCGCTGCAACATTTTGTTGCAAGTCCCTCTTGCGCCTCCTTAAACCCAGAGTAGTCAGCAGCCCTTCCTACTTTTAGCATATAAGGAATTTCAACCTCTTTTTCCTTGCCATCGGTTTGGTGCTGTTCTCCTCTGCTGTTGAGATACGGACTAAACACCAGGAAGAACTTTCAGATGGTAAAAGAGATCCCTTCAAATTCCACAGTTCTATGATTCTCCTCATCCCATCCCACCTCCCAGTTCCCTCCTTCAGGTACATCAATGGCCCCATCGCTCACCAGGGTCTTGTAGTCGATCTGCTGCCGGATCAGCTTGTCCTCACTAAGGGAGTAGCGGGCTTCCCCAGTGATGGAATCGATTGGGCCCTTCTCCATCTGTTGCTTGATGGCACAGAAGAGGGAGAAGAGAGGCTCTCCGGCACATTCCTGCAGTGAGGCAAAGGAGGAAGGAAGGAAGGAAGGAAGGAAGGAAGGAAGGAAGGAAGGAAGGGACAATCAATTGGAGTGATGAGGAGACTGCATCCTGCACCACTGCTCTGCTCCACCCACTTCATGGCTCTGAAGAGCCGAGAGCAAACCCCTGCAAGGAAGGAAAAGTTGGCAAAGAAATGACAAGGCAGTAGTCCTAGGAGATGGCTCCATTGCCGCCGCCATCTTTTCAGAGCACGACCCACCTGCACATACACTCCAACATTTCTCCGATGAAAACATGGAGGTCTTATTCAGTAACTGTGGGAATGTTTAGGAGTGTGGATGAGTATATATTATTTATATATCTCAATCCCAACTTAGCAGAGTTACATTCCCTTTTAAAACACAGCAGAAATTGGTTGCATAGGCTTGCTAAAGCCTCTATAAGAATATATATTCCTGGTATATTCCCCTTCTTCCCTCTTAAAAGCAAAGACACAATACAGTACTGATTATTAGATATAAAAGAGTTTACTTACAGACATCCAAGAGTCACAGTACAGGCTCAAGAGGCAGATAAGTTTAGATAAATCTATTTACATGTGGTGAAGCTGCTTCCATAGGGGAACAGGCTTCACCCCTGTTCTCTCATCTGCAAGCCGAGAGAGAGCATCCTGCTTGTTCAAAGGACGAGGGCAAAATGGGTAGTCTTCTTTGGGATCTTGTTCCCAGGTAAGGACCACACCTACTTCTGGTTCCTGTAACTCAGTCCAGGTAAACAGGAAGTTAAGCCTGGAGGACTGAGTTACCTTCATGTCCACTCTAGCAGTGTTGGGTTTGACTGCTCTCTGTTTACATCCCACAGTAACACAACAACAACAACTTTTTTATTTATACCCCCATCCATCTGACTGGGTTGTCCCCCCCAGCTACTCTGGGCAGCTTCCAACATATATAACAACATAACTAAACATTAAAAACCTTCCCGATACAGGGCTGCCTTCAGATGTCTTCTAAAGGCTGTATAGTTACTCTCTCCTTGGTTCGGGGGTCCCAACCCTCCACATTTCTCCGATGAAAATAGGGACATCCTTAGGAAAAGTGGGACATTCCAGGATCAAATCAGAAACTGGGACAGCTTCCGTAAATCTAGGCCTGTCCCTGGAAAATAGGGACACCTGGAGGGTCTGCCTGCATGTCCTGGAAGTTGTCAAAACACAGCTCCAAGCCATGGATGTACAGGTGGGCTCTAGAACTGCCAACTCAAGATCTATTAGGCAAAAACAAAATGTGTATTGATTTGGCATGGTATCCCAACCGTGACATTAGCCATCTCAATGCGGCTTCTTGCTTCCTCGTATTTCCCTGCCCGATATTATTTGGACAGCGCCACGCACAGCGGTTCACAAAGCGCAAGTGAAGAAGGTCCCTGTCTCTAGGCGCTAACAATATTACTTGAATGTGGGGCACAAATGAAGGGAGGGGTGGGACAGGCGTAAAGCCGGGAAGAATTTGCTAGGAATTGGCTAGAGGACTCCTAAGCACACTTGACTCCATAAGTGTGCTCAGAATTGCAGCCAACCAGTCCCTGCTCTGCCCCATACTTCCACCTGCTTTCCTTCTAGCTCAGCTCCTCTTTTTCGCCTTTCAATGAATACTCCTCTGCGTTTTTCTGCCTCTCCTCCCTGAGCAGCTCCTCCGAAATCCACGAGAACGGGTTTAGTTCTTTGTCCTCTTGCAAATTCCCCGAGAAGCCGGTCCCATCCTCTGTAGCCCGAGTGGGGTCTTTCCTGTGCTCTAACACCATGCCTGCCACTTAATGAGCTTATCTCCCGGCTGGCATATTGCTTCCGAGGCGGATGCCTATTGCCCTTATCTGCCCGCGTTTTTGCGGGCTAAAGGGCAGGAAGACAAGGCGCCGAGTGGGGAAAATAAAATAGCCTATTATGAAAGCAAACCTTTCAATGACTCACCGGCCCTTTCCTCGTGTCCCCACTTTCAGGGCTGGAAATGGGAATCTGATAGCCGGAGGCCACCGAATCGAACCTGTCCAGGGCCCTTCAAAACTTTTTTCCTGCTGCAAAAGGTGGCGGATCATAGGCGGCACGAGGAACATCTACTTAAGTCTCCTTAAGCCATTCAGCTTCAGAGGCTGGCAGAACGACTGGGCGGTAATTGGTTGTGTAAAGGGGTGACTGCCGCTTTCCATTGGTGGCATGTTGCCACTTTTGGTCACAGAAGCAGTGCTGTCAAGTATCCTGTTTTTCCCCGGGATTCTCCCTTATTTCAAGCAGTTTCCCGTCTGCTCTCCCTTATTTTTTATTTCCCTTAAATTTCCATTTTTAATGGAAGGCAGCTCCTCCCCTGCTGGCCAGGGACTGGGTGGGAAGACCTTGCCTACTTGGAGAGAAAAGCCTCAGCCCTCAAAGCACAGTGGGAGCCGTTTCCTGTCCTTACAGGGGGGTGTATTCCTCCCCCTGCATCAGGCCCTATCCGTTGCCGCCGAGCCCCTCAGCCGGCCAATAGGGTTAGCTGGCGGGCGGAGCCTGGCTGCCTTTGAGCAGCTGCTGCTTCCTGTCCTGTTTTGATGGGATCGACAAGGAAGACGATGGGGCTCCATTGCGCGGAGCACATGCCTGCCCTCCTCTTTGCTCCGCTCCAAGCCTGAGCCCGCTTGGAGTTTAATTGCTGCTCCACCCACTTTTGCTTTCTGGCTCTGCCCACCACTGACATGTGACTGTCCCCAGGATAAGTGAGACCGTGCTGATCCCTTATTTTCAAACCGAAACTTGACAGCTATGCACAGAAGACAAGGAGCCACACTAAGCCATGTGTACCAAACTCTACGGGGGACTGGCTGTCAACACTGCTGGAACAGAGATGTGCTCAGGAGCAAGCAGCACAGGGAAGTACTTTCCTCCAAGTAGAACATGCATTGGAGTCAGAGTCTCCAGATCTGCTAACCTTAGTGCTGTTCCAAACCTTTGGCTCCTGGCTGAGAGGATAGGACATATGCTTTGCGTGATGGAGAAAATAATAATTCATAAACAGTCTCGTTTTTGATGATTCCATTTCCTTTTCAGGCCATAGCTAAATTGGAAGGCCTGTGCCTGCCTACTTTCGGCTAGTACCAGACTAGTTGCTTTTAGGCATTGTATTGTAGCAAATGTTTTCATTCCAGAACACTGAAAAGAATAAGCTGTTAAAATCCACGGTGAGAAAAGACTAGGCATGGCGACTGTGATTTATCTTGAATTGTTTTGCAGGCAGTACGAGCGGGGAATTGGGAGACATTAATGAATAGGAACAATTAGTCAAAGTCTAAGTAAGAAAGATATGACGCTGGCAAGATGAGCCCCTCAGGGTCGGAAGGCGTCCAACATGCTACTGGGGAAGAGCGGGAGGACAAGTACAAGTAGATCCAGAGCTGATGAAGCGGCTGGGCCAAAGCCGAAAGGACGCTTGGGTTGCGGATATGCCTGGGAAGCGAAGAAAGTCCACTGCTGTAAAGAAAAGTATTGCATAGGAACCTGAATGTAAGAACCAATGAACCTTGGTAAGCTGGATGTGGTAAAAGTGAGATGGCAAGAATAAACATTGACATCCTAGGCATCAGTGAACTAAAATGGACAGGAATGGGCGAATTCCAGTTCGGATGACTATCCATATCTACTACTGTGGGCTAGGAATCCCGTAAAAGAAATGGAGTGGCCCTCATAGTCAACAAAAAGAGTGGCGAAAGCTGTACTGGGATGTAATTTCAAAAATGATAGAATGATCTCGATGCGAATCCAGGCGACCTTTTAACATCACAGTAATCCAAGTTTATGCACCAACTACCAGTGCTGAAGAAACTGAAATTGATCAATTCTATGAAGACTTAGAACACCTTATAGAAATGACACCAAAGAAGGATGTTCTTCTCATTATAGGAGATTGGAATGCTAAAGTAGGGAGTCAAGAGATAAAAGGAACAACTGGCAAGTTTGGCCTTGGAGTTCAAAATGAAGCAGGGCAAAGGCTAATAGAGTTCTGTCAAGAGAACAAGCTGGTCATCACAAACACTCTTTTCCAACAACACAAGAGACGACTCTACACATGGACATCACCAGATGGGCAACATCGAAATCAGATTGATTATATTCTCTGCAGCCAAAGATGGAGAAGCTCTATACAGTCAGCAAAAAGACAAGACCTGGAGCTGACTGTGGCTCAGATCATCAGCTTCTTATAGCAAAATTCCAGCTTAAACTGAAGAAAGTAGGAAAAACCACTGGGCCAGTAAGATAGCATCTAAATCAAATTCCTTATGAATACACAGTTGAATGTGAAGAACAGGTTTAAGGATTTAGATTTGGTGGATAGAGTGCCTGAAGAACTGGGATGGAGGCTCGTAACATTATTACGGAGGACAGCAAACGAAAACCATCCCAATGAAAAGAAATGCAAGAAAGCAAGTGGCTGTCCAATGAGGCCTTACAAATAGCGGGGGAGAGAAGAAAAGCAAAATGCGAAGGAGATCGTGAAAGATAACAGGAAATTGAATGCAGATTTCCAAAGAATAGCAAGGAGAGACAAGAGGGCCTTTCTAAACGAGCAATGCAAAGAAATAGAGGAAAATAACAGAATGGGAAAAACAGAGATTTTTCAAGAAAATTGGAGATATGAAAGGAACATTTCGTACAAAGATTACCACAATTAAGGACAAAAGTGGAAAGGACCTAAACAGAAGCCAGAGCCATCAGAAGAGGTGGCAAGAATACACAGAAGGAATTATACCAGAAAGATATGGAGGATCTCATACACCCCAGTAATGTGGTTGCTGACCTTGAGCCAGACATCCTGGAGAGTGAAGTCAAATGGGCCTTAGAAAGCCTCTGCTAACAACAAGGCCAGTGGAAGTGATGATATTCCAGCTGAACTATTTAAAATTTTAAAAGAGGATGCTGTTAAGGTGCTGCACTCAATATGCCAGCAAGTTTGGAAAACTCAGCAGTGGCCAGAGGATTGGAGAAGATCAGTCTACATCCCAATCCCAAAGAAGGGCAGTGCCAAAGAATGCTCCAACTACCGCACAATTGCACTCATTTCACACGCTAGCAAGGTTATGCTTAAATTCTACAAGGCAGGCTTAGCAGTATGTGGACCGAGAACTCCCAGAAGTGCAAGCTGGATTTCGAAGGGGCAGAGGAACCAGAGACCAATTGCAAACATGCGCTGGATTATGGAGAAAGCTAGAGAGTTCCAGAAAACATCTACTTCTGCTTCATTGACTACGCAAAAGCATTTGACTGTGTCGACCACAGCAAACTATGGCAAGTTCTTAAAGAAATGGGAGTGCCGGATCACCTCATTTGTCTCCTGAGAAATCTCTATGTGGGACAAGAAGCTACAGTTAGAACTGGATATGGAACAACTGATTGGTTCAAATTGGGAAAGGAGTACTACAAGGCTGTATATTGTCTCCCTGCTTATTTAACTTATATGCAGAATTACATCATGCGAAAGGCTGGACTGGATGAATCCCAAACCGGAATTAAGATTGCCGGAAAAAATATCAACAACCTCAGATATGCTGATGATACTACCTTGTGGCAAGAAAGTGAGGAAGGAATTAAGAACCTTTTAATGAGGGTGAAGAAAGAAAGAAGCGCAAAATATTGGTCTGAAGCTCAACATCAAAAAACTAAGATCATGGCCACTGGTCCCATCACCTCCTGGCAATAGAAGGGGAAGAAATGGAGGCAGTGAGAGATTTCCTTTCTTGGGTTCCATGATCACTGCAGATGGTGACAGCAGTCACGAAATATAGAAAGACGCCTGCTTCTTGGAGAAAAGCAATTGACAAACCTAGGACAGCATCTAAAAAGCAAGACATCACCTTTGCCGACAAAGGTCCGCTATTGTAAAGCTATGGTTTTCCCAGTAGTAATGTACGGAAGTGAGAGCTGGACCAATAAAGAAGGCTGATCGCCGTAGATTGATGCTTTGAATTATGTGCTGGAGGAGACTCTTGAGTAGTCCCACTGGACTGCAGAGAAGATCAAACCTATCCATTCTCAAGAAATCAGCCTGAGTGCTCACCTAGAAGGACAGCTCCTGAAGTTGAGGCTCCGTACTTTGGCCACCTCATGAGAAGAGAAGACTCCCTAGGAAAAGACCCTGATGTTGGGAAAGATGGAGGGCACAAGGAGAAGGGGACGACAGAGGATGAGGGTGGTTGGACAGTGTTCTCGAAGCTACTACATGGAGTTTGGCCCAAACTGCGAGAGGCAGGAAGGATAGGCGTGCCTGGCATGCTCTGGTCCATGGGGTCACGAAGAGTCGGACACGACTGACACTGAACAACAACAACAACAAGTAAAGAAAAATGATTATATGTTAATATATCAATTCTAAGGGTTGTATGTTACCGAGACTCTTAATCTGAGGGTCATGGGTTCGAGCCTCAAATTGGGCAAAGATTCCTTCGTTGCAGGGGTTGGTCTAGATGATCCTCATGGTCCTTCCGCTCTACAATTCTATGGTTCTATGATTTTATGATCTCCTTGGCTCGAGGGTCACATAACTCTACCCTGTAACATTTCTCCAATGAAATAGGGATGGGGTGGCACTGTGGTCTAAACCACTGAGCCTAGGGCTTGCCGATCAGAAGGTCGGAGGTTCGAATCCCCGCGATGGGATGAGCTCCCGTTGTTCGATCCCAGCTCCTGCCAACCTAGCAGTTCGAAAGCACATCAAAGTTGAAGTAGATAAATAGGTACCACTCCAGCGGGAAGGTAAATGGCGTTCCGTGCACTGCTCTGTTCGCCAGAAGCGGCTTAGTCATGCTGGCCACATGACCCAGAAACTGTCTGCGGACAAACGCCGGCTCCCTCGGCCAGTAAAGCAAGATGCGCACCACAACCCCAGAGTCGTCCGCGACTGGGCCTAATGGTTAGGGGTCCCTTTAGCTTTTAAGGAAAAGCAGGATATTCCAGGATTAAATCAGAAACTGGGACAGCTTCTGTAAATCCAAGACTGTCCCTGGAAAATAGGGCACTTGGATGGTCTGCCATAAGAAAGAGATAAGCAATCAACTCTAAACTTCCATTGATTGTTTCTCAGGCATTAGAGTATGCAATTGTAATTGATGGGTCTGAGTCCAGGGCGTACTTGACTGTTTTGTGTGGCTACTTTCGTTCCGGTGTGTTACTGTAATGGGAAGCTGAAAAATGACAAAGATGGCCTCTGCTCATCTTCACTCACATCTTTTTGAATTAATATATAAATAAACTGTAGCCTAATACAGGGGCAAAGCAAAGACCCGGGAAAGAATCTGCAGTGTTTAAATGACAAGGCATAATATTATGACTCATGAATATGTCAGCCTGTTTATATTGTTGCACCTAATTATATGGAGAGAGAAAACAAGTGATAGGCATTATTAGTGCTTTAAATATGTGCGGTGAGTATATTTTGATACGCTGCTCATAAATTGAATATAATAAAGAACGAACAGTATTTTAACTGTAAATCACCCCACGCTTCAAAATCTCAAGAAGTCACCTTTGCCGAGGCTTTGATAGCATAAACATTTGCTTGAGTATAATTCATTAAGCCTTGATTTATATAACCTAGTAATTTAATTTGTTAAGGATTGCTGTTAGTTTATTTTTGTTTTTACTGCAATTGCGAGGACAGCTGAGAGCGTCTGAACATGTGTAAAGAACATTGCAAATTGTGTCTGAGCTAGGGAGGTGAGAGGGACTTTTGTTTCCTCCTCATTAAGAGAACAAAAACAAAACAAAAAAACATTTTGGAGTCCCAGATTCACGTGTTGATCAGAATGTAAATATGTGGATTATTGCACTCCAATCAGAACCATCCTGTCCTGGTGTTAGGCATGGCCAGTCTGGAGGGTGGGATGGCCCCCCTCCTGAAGAGGCTGCAGAAGACTGACAGAGACCCTGCCCAATCCTGGCCAGGGGGAGGTGCCATCCCTCGAGGATGCACTCGTAAGCAGAACGTATGAAGTAGCCTGAGGGCTGTCTGATTTCTTTGTTAACTTTGGATTATCTAGTTAAGTCCACAGTGGGAAATGTTTTAAAAAGAAAGAAGGCAGTCCTTGGACCACCTCGTAAAGTGTGGTATAGTGGTTAGAGCATAGCTGTCAACTTTTTCCTTTTTTTGTGGGAAATTCCCTTGTTCCAGCGCTGTTTCCCACTGCAAAAAAAGGAAAGGTTGACAGCTATGGATTAGAGAGTCAGACTAGGGCCTGGGAGACCAGGGTTCGAATTCTCAATCAGCAATGAAGCTCACTGGGTGACACTGCCAGTCCCTGCATCTCTGTCTGCCCTATCTCACTGGGTTGTTGTGGGGATTAAAGGAGGAAGAGGAGAAGGAGGTCCGTATAGTTAAAGGTCCGTATAGTTAAAGCTGTGGTTTTCCCAGTAGTGATGTACAGAATGAGAGCTGGACCATAAGAAGGCTGATCGCCGAAGAATTGATGCTTTTGAATTATGGTGCTGGAGAACTCTTGAGAGTCCCATGGACTGCAAAAGATCAACCTATCCATTCTTAAAGAAATCAGCCCTGAGTGCTCACTAGAAGGACAGATCCTGAAGTTGAGGCTTTCCGCGGTATTTTTCCGCGGTATTTTTTCATTGGCCCCTTCTTGTCAGCTGCTTCCCCCTGTTTTTCCAACCCATTGGGTAACTCAGAAACCAAACAATGTTAAAAACAACAGCCGCAATCCATACTAAGCCCACTGCTTAAAACAACAACAGCCAGGTATCCACATACTGTAAGAAATAACAGTCCAGTGAATGCTTAAGGGTGAAGTTGTCACCAAAACTGGTTCTTCTTACCTTGAGAAACTTGTAGAGCAGGAAGGTGAACCAGTTAGTGAGCATCTTCTCAGCAACAGATTCTGTCCTATAAGGAATGTGGAGAAAAAAAATAAACCATGCAGAGCCCCAGGAGAAATCTCCTTGCCTGTTTTGCCATGCCCCCTACGCCAAACATTCGGATTTTGAATTTACATGGAAACCTCTGACAAAAGAAGAAGAAAAAAGTTTCATAATTGGAATTTGAGAGGGATAACATTCTCCCTGTCTGAATTTCTCTATGGGTTTGCCTTGAGTTTTATATCTGGTGAAGTTTGGTAGCTGCTCATTAGCCGTGATCAACACTTTTTAATCACAGACAAGGCCCCCTAACGCTGGCAGCAGTGGGGTTGCTCTCATAAGATACAGTCATATCTCTGGTTGCGTTTGCTGTGGGTTGCGTTCGGCACGGGTTACGAATGCGCCGAACCCGGAAGTACCAGAACGGGTTACTTCTGGGTTTGGCGATTCGTGCATGCGCAGAAGCACTAAATCGCGCTTTGCACATGTGCAGAGGCGCCGAATCGCGCTGCACACATGCACAGATATGGCGCTTCAGGTGCGGACCAGGTTGCGGACCTAGGGCACAAGAAGGGGTCAGGGGGCACCGCAGACGTTGTTTTAGGGTGCCAAGACTTTGGTGTTGGGTGGAAACTGGAGAGGGGCACTTCCGGATTCTGCAAGTGACTGAGCGGTCATGTTTTGAACTAGCTCTACACTGTAAATAGGAATGCACAATAAATAGTCTTGGCAACTGAAGGCTCTGTTGTTACCCATGAGCAACACTTGGGAAAACCCTGACACTTTCATGTTTATTTAAAATGTAAACATTGAAATGGATGAAATGTAAGGAGAAGAGGTAGAAAGTGATGAAATAGATAGGAATTATGGTAACCACAAGGCGGGAGGGGGGAGGGAGTTGCCCAATGCGAGTAAAAATTTAATGTGAGCAACATGGATGTTTATATATTATGAAATGGAAACTTAATAAAATATTATTTTTTAAAAAAACTGCACAAGTTAAATGTGTGTAAGTTTGGGCATCCTGTGCTCAGTTTTAATGCTTGCAATTATCTTTGTGTCACTTTTTTTTTTGGCAGGATTTTGATTTAATCGAACCGAGCTCTAGATCCTCAGTTACAGCTTATTTTTCTGTTACTGTTATTATTATTTATTTAATTTATATCCCACCCTGCCTCCCCCAAGGATCCCATGGGCAGCAAACAGATACAGGATTTAAAAAAGAAAATGAAGCAAGCACATTCTAAAACGGTCTAAAAACAAATTACGATTAAAAATGTCTAAAGCGGTCACAGCTGAAACCATCCTAAAAGCAATCACAATTAAAAACACCCTCCATTCAGCCCACCAAATTACTGGGAAAACAGGGCTTTCAAATTCCTCCTGAAATAATGCCGGAGATAGGAACACCTCACTAGAGAGGGGGATTCCGCAACTGCGGGAACCACCCCTGAAAATACTTTTTTGGACAATTTAACGAGCAACGGCAACCACCTGCTCCCAGGGCTTACCTCCGAAGCAGCAGCTTAGGATGGTTTTTGCTCTCCAGGTTTTTGTCTATGAGGTCGGCCAGGAGCTGCTTGAGGACATCCGTGGCATATTCCAGCTTACTCTGCAGCACCGTCATGATGAGGGAGGCCACATTGCCACGGTCTCGCATAGGAAGCTGCGCTGGGACTCCAGGGTGCGGATGAAACAGGAGGAAGACCTTGTTGTTGATGAGTTGGGCAAAGAGCTTCAAGCCCTTCTCAACCCGCTCTTGCCGATAACCAGGGACCTGTCAAAAACATAGAGAAGAAGAGAATCAATTGGTTGGCGGCCAGTTGTACCTCTAGCACAGTGTTTCTCAAACCTGGGTCCCCAGCTGTTTTGTGACTACAACTCCCATCACCCCTAGACAGCAAGACGAGTGCTCAGGGATGATGGGAGTTGTAGTTCAACAAGAGCTGAGAAACACTGTAGTCTAACATAAAGCACCATATATGTCACTCAGTGTAGACCAGGGGTCAGCAAACTTTTTCAGCAGGGGGACGGTCCCTGTCCCTCAGACCTTGGGGGGGGGGCAACTATATTTTGAAGGGGGGAAATGAACAAATTCATATGCCCCACAAATAACCCAGAGATGCATTTTAAATAAAGCCACATTCTACTCATGTAAAACACCAGGCAGGCCCCACAAATAACCGCAGAGATGCATTTTAAATAAAAGGACACATTCTACTCATGTAAAAACACCAGGCAGGCCCCACAAATAACCCAGAGATGCATTTTAAATAAAAGGACACATTCTACTCATGTAAAAACACCAGGCCCCCACAAATAACCCAGAGATGCATTTTAAATAAAACACACATTCTACTCATGTAAAAACACCAGGCAGGCCCCACAAATAACCCAGAGATGCATTTTAAATAAAAACACACATTCTACTACTCATGTAAAAACACCAGGCAGGCCCCACAAATAACCCAGAGATGCATTTTAAATAAACACACATTCTACTCGTGTAAAACACCAGGCAGGCCCCACAAATAACCCAGAGATGCATTTTAAATAAAAACACATTCTTCATGTAAAAACACCAGGCAGGCCACAAATAACCCAGAGTTGCATTTGAAATAAAACACATTCTACTCCTGTAAAAACACACTGATTCCCAGACCGTCTGCGGGCCGGATTGAGAAGGCGATTGGGCCAGATCCAGCCCCCGGGCCCTAGTTTGCCTATCCATGGCATAGACTGTCTACACAGAGTTACAGTGTTACAAAGATGTCAGCAAAAGTGACACGAAGGCTGGCAACATCAACCCCACCAGACAACCGCAATGCCTGGAGACAGACAAACAGGCCGTGCATCCACAGCATGACCAGAGAACGAATGACCGCTGGGAGGAACGCGGAGAGGAGAAACGCCGTGGTGCATCTGCAGCAGCACAACCGGATGCCTTCATCTGCCCCAGCTGCAACAAAACATGTCTCTCCTGTATTGGTCTCTACAGCCACAGCAGATGCTACAACTCTCCACTTCTAAAACTGCACCCTGTCATTATCTCCCGAGACAGACGGATGCCAGCGACAGTCACTGTAGACTTCACTGAACTAGACGGACCAATGGGACTGGTACAAAGAAATTCAGCTGCCCAGTCCTGCACCCAAGCCAAAGAGGCAAGGCATTTGTACACACAAAAAGGCCGAACAAAGGCTGGCCAGAAGTGGTGCCAGCTTCCCTTTGATGAATCAAGCAATGTGGCTTTGTCCCGATCCCCTCAATTCTCTCTGCAGGACCCCCCAGCATAGTACCTGCCAATATTTTTCAGGAGGGGCTGCCATCACCACCTCCTCTGCTTCTTCCCCCTGGCACACAGCATGCCTTAGCTGCCTTTGCAGTCTGCTCCACTCCGCAGCAGAGGCGGCCAGCCGTGCCAAACCATTTTTACAACAAAAGAAGTGAAATTATGGAACTCGCTCCCACAGGAGGCCGTGATGGCGACCGACCTAGACAGCTTGAAAAGAGGATTAGATGAATTCATGGAGGAGAGGTCTATCAATGGCTATCAGCCATGATGGCTGTGATCTGACTCCACAGTTGGAGGCAGCAATGCTTCTGAATACCAGTTACCGGAAACCACAGGAGGGGGGGAGGTGCTCTTGGAGAGCCAGTGTGGTGTAGTTAAGAGCGGTAGACTTGTAATCTGGTGAACCGGGTTCGTGTCTCCGCTCCTCCACATGCAGCTGCTGGGTGACCTTGGGCTAGTCACACTTCTCTGAAGTCTCTCACCTCACAGAGTGTTTGTTGTGGGGGAGGAAGGGAAAAGAGAATGTTAGCCGCTTTGAGACTCCTTTGGGTAGTGATAAAGTGGGATATCAAAGCCAAACTCTTCTTCTTCTTCTTCTTCTTCTTCTGCTCAAATCCTGCTGGCGGGTTTCCCACAGGCATCTGGTTGGCCACTGTGAGAGCAGGATGCTGAGCTAGAGAGGCCACTGGCTTGATTCAGCAGATCAAATGGCCAGTTGGGACTAGAATGAAGAGCAACTGAGCTCCTTATTGCTTTGTGATGTAATACAGGAAGAAGCACATGCCCACCAAGCCACAGAGGTATGGAGGAGGAGCCATCCTTGGCTTTCACAGAAAGGGCTCTTGTCCAAAAGGAGCTGCAGGACTCCTTAGCCACAAGGGTAGCTAATATTTTGTGTCCTGAGAATCCACTTTCTCAGCAATCCATCCCTTCACTTGTGTTGCCAATGAATGCTCTCCCATACACATCTACAACTCGCCGCACAAACAGCACAAACACTCGCTCGTCACAAAGTCCACAATTCTCTCCCTATGTCTCTCTCTCACACGCAGTGAAGCATTTATACACACCACCTTTCTCCCACACACAAAACACACAGAGCATATCCAGTCTTCTCCAGGGATGGATGATGCAGTGAGGAGGTTGGCACAGTGCAAACAAACTGGCAGGAAGACCAGATGGGTTCTGCTGGGGCATTTGCACTGTGCTGACCTTCTTGCTGTCTCTCCTCTCACCCTCCCTCTCTTTCTATCACCAACATCTCCAGATAGACCTGGGATGTCTCTCATCTCGAACCCTGGAGAGCTTCTGCCAATCAGTGCAGACAATATGGAGCTAGATGGACCAATGGTCTGTGTCAGCATAAGGCAGCTTCCGGCGTTCCTGTGTTTAAGGAATGTGCTTACCTCCAGATCCCTCAGCACAGGGTGATCTTCGATGCCAGGGAAAAGCACCCTCATGGTATAGGTCCGGTAATCCAGAAACGGGATGCCAGCTCCATCTAAATCGCTAGTCAGCTCATGGATGTCAGTCTGCAGTTCTGCAAAAGCTGTGATTTAAGGTGGCGGGGGAGAGGAAGGAGACAAAAAGCTGGAATATTAAAGGGAAATATTAATCCTAAGTGGAGAAGATCTGGGGCAGCGCAGTGGACTGAACATCAGGCTGTGATCGGAACAGCACAAGCTAAAATTCTCACCCTGTCATGAAATTCACAGAAATACCCAGGGCTCATCAACATCTCCCAGCCTATCCTACCTTATTGAGGTCCCGGAAGGCTAAGTAGGGGCACCCTCCTCTACACTGCCCTGAGCTCTTTATGGAAGGATGGGATGCGAGGGTTGCATACCATAGAGAAATGTCCCCTCAAGGCAACTCCCCCAAAGCATGGCTTGGCTAAGGTACAGCTTTAGCTGGTGTTCACCTGCACTGGTAGGGCAGAAGCCAGGGAGCCCAACAGCAGGTGGTGCCACAGCCAATGGCAGGCAAAGCCAACTCATTCTAGTTTTACCGTCCCCACCTTGCAGAGTTCTGTCGAGACAACACTGAGACCAAAGAGGAGGAAGCTAAGAGCACAAATCATCCCCTGAGGGATCGCTCAATTAAATTCTTAATCTCAGGGTCGTGGGTTTGAGCTCCACATTGGGCAGAAGATTTCTGAATTGCAGGGGGTTAGACTAGGTGACACTTGTGGCCGCTTCTAACTCTACTATTCTATGATTAGGTGCAAGGTCGGACAAGCCCGTTGCTATGGCAATGGCCCAGGTGCCACCTAAGTGAGTAAGATGTGCCAGCTCATTAGTCAGTGAGTCTGCTCATGAGGCGGAGTCTGTGTTACATCTTGAAGCTGCAGCAACCTTATGTCTACCTTGTGCTTGTACAGTGGTAACCTTGGGTTACAGACACTTCAGGTTACAGACACTTCAGGTTACAGACACTTCAGGTTACAGACGTTTCAGGTTACAGATGCTTCGGGTTACAAACTCCACTAACCAGGAAGTGGTTGCTCCAGGTTAAGAATGGAAATCGCATGCTAGCAGTGCAGCGGCAGCAGAAGGCCCAATTAGCATTTCAGGTTAAGAATGGACCTCTGTAACGAATTAAGTTCTTAACCCGAGGTGCCACTGTACATATCTGTATCTGTATCTACAAAGCCTACGAGCTGTATGTCTATATCAATGTCTGGAACTGTATTAATGAAGCCTTATCTTCTACAGCAGTAAACTATTTTGGACCGTAAGCTGGTGAATGGAACTGGGCGCACCTTCTGCTGCGGGTGTATCTCACCTCAGATCCCAACAGGTGCCAACCCTGGATTTTATGCAAATAAGGGAGGCAGGTTGGAGCTGGGCAAGGACAGACCAAGTTTGGTGGAGCAGTGCCCAGACACTGAAAGAACACACACCACGATGTCCAAAGCTCAGTGAAGGATCACTTGTTTTGCCCATATGAAATCCCAGATTCAAGGCTGGCCATCTCCTGTTAAGAGTCTTGGGTGGCAGAGCTGGGAAAGGCTTCTGTCTCTGCTTGGAGAGCTGCTTTCAAATGAAGTAGAGGCTATTCCTGGTGGTCTGATGCAATAGGTGGGTCTTTCATTATTCCTTGCTTATTGGCCATCAGGTCTCTTCCCCTCCCATTCCTTCTTCCTGGCTCTAAACTGAGGATGGGGAACATCGGGTCCAGGGATGAATGTGGCCCCACAATCCTGTTTATCTGGCTCTTGGGATTCCAACCCCCCCCCGGACACTCCCCACATCCTCTACTAGCCCTGCTTCGCAGCCTCGTTGGGTGGTTTAAAAAAACTTCAGTGATAAAAACACAGTAACCGAATCAACAAGATTAACAGCCGGCAAAACAAGAAATAAAAAACAACAGAGATAATAAAACATGATTTAGATTAAACTGAACACTGAAAGCCTACTTTTATTTATTTTTTAATATATATATTTTATTGATTTGTTAACAAAAAAGTGCAAATGTAACAAAAAGAAAGAAGACAAAGAATTAAAATTTAAACCATAAAACACCACTGCCCGGAAGGACAAAAGTATAAAGATACAGTGCAGCTCCAAGGGATAGTAAAATATTGACTCATACAAAGATTCTCTTTACAAATAATAAATATTTTTTAAAAAATAAAATAAAAGAATTTTCCACCTGTGAATTCCATCATTATTGAGAATAAAGGTTCTATATAGCCTGACGTGAGCTAGGAATTTGCATATACTGGTGACACTGAGAAACTAAATGCCTTGAATAAGAAATAAAACCATCCCATATAGCAAAGCAAGCGTCATTCGAGTTCTGCCCGTTATACTTTTTAGTTTGTGGGATATATTTTCAAGAAGGGCAATTTGCGAAACTGTAGAATACAAGCATCCAAATTACTAAGATTAAAGGTCTTCCAGAATTTGGCAATACAGCCCAGGCTGCTGATAAGAGATGACAAATAAGTTCTTTATTTTTCAAAGCCCATACTGGTTCAAATGCACCAGGTGAAAAGATGGAGCAATAGTTTCTTTTGCTATCAAGAAACTAACTAAACTAACTGAGCAAATACAACGTTCCAAAATCCAGACCTTTGAGCAGTCCCACCATATGTGTTTATATGCCAACTACATGGCTGCCCCTCCAACACAGTGAAGATATACCTGGATGCATGGAGGAGAGCTGTCATGGAGTATGATACCAGCCACGTTCTAACTTTAGAAAGAGCTCTCAAGTTTGAGCTGGCGATGACCTGTATGGAGGCTTGGTCCACAGACCATTCCTCTGCTCCTATGTCCCAATTAGATTCCCAGCATGACTTTTGACTATGGGCCCCAACGGAGGCATTAATCAGAAATGTGTACAATATAGAGACCAGTCCCATTACAAAATGTGTTGTATCTTTGACCCATCATTCAAAAGGAGTCGATTGCCCGGTGCCATCTGTTTTCGTAGAGTGACAGATGAGAAGGGACTAAAGCTGGCAGCCCATTAGCCAGGGAGGGTTGACCCCCCTCGACGTGTAGAAATCGACCTATTGTACACACGTAAACATTGCACTTGTGCTGCAATTGCTTTTGGCTTTGTCTGTGTGGCCCCTGGAATGTTGTCTGGAAGGGAATGTGGCCCTTGAGCTTATGAAGGTCTGCCCCACTCCTGTTCTAAGCCATGTACAGTCTGACTGCCCCAAGGCAACTGGAACTTCAGTCTCTCCTGTCCCCTTAACCTACTCCTTTCCACACAATTCCTTTGCTAGCAGTTCCATTCTTAGCTATAACATGAGCCAACTGGTCTACACGCCTACACACATTCTCAGGTTGCCCTGCATCTCAAAATGGGCTCTCCTGTTGCCAGATGCACACTTCTCTACTTTGCATATGACAGAAGGATCCTCCCACGGTTTTTCATATATTTTTGGTCCCTTCCGCTTGCCGTACCTTCCTTGCACTCCAAGGCGACCCGGACTCCAAGTTGTCCATTTGCATCTGGAGCCGTTTGAGGGTGAGGTCACTCTCGCGGGACTTGCGCTTGTAGGCAATCAGCACGGCCACAATGAAGATGATGAGGAGCCCCCCTGCCACGGCAATGCTGACAATGGCGGGCAGGCTAAGTGGGCTGTGGGGAGATGTTCACCATCCCTGGGGAAAACTCCATCCCTCCAACGCGAGCCTGCAAGTTAGAGGAAGGAAATGAGGAGACCGGATAAGTTCAAGGCACTCCGGAAAGACACTCTGCAAAGCCCCGAATGTGGCGCTGCCTGCAACACTCAGCTTCCTGAGACTCCGGTTCCTTTACTTCTAAAGCCAAGTTTCTAGCCCATGTGGTTTCAAGGATATGCTTGAAAGAGTGTGTGCTGAAACCTGAGAAGCCAGAGATGTGCCCAAGAAAGATCTGCAGGGCTGAGTGGTTTGAAGAACACCTTACCTTTCTCCATAACTAGCAAAAAAAGAGGAACAAATCAGTAAAAGCTGAAGGATAATGACTTATTTTATTCAACAGGGTTTAGATATGGCTTAATCAACAAAAAACTCAAAGCAGTGAAAGAATACATTATGCAAAAGAAGATACATTATGCACATTTCTTCAACTGCATGATTTATGCAGGCTGCAGAACCCAACCTTTCCTCCAGAAGAGAATTGCATTTGCTCTGCAGCGTATTAGCGCCTTTGCTCACCGTCACTTTATGCCGTCCAGTGAGATTGGGGACTCGCACAGCAGCTGCACTTCAGACACCGTGGGAACACAGGGCTTCTCACCAACCAGAACAGTGTAATTCAGCTTGGCGTTCCCTCCTGTCAATGGGATTAGGTTTTTACCCTGTGTTGAAAGAAACAAAACCCATCAATAGGTGAGCAACATGAAGGAGCAGAGGCCCTTGCGGAGAGTGAAAGGCCCTGGGTCATTTTTAGCTTTGACATCCAGCAAGATCCAACTGTACATTTCACTGCAGAAAGTGGGAAGTTTGTAGCAAAACGTTCTCTGGTTCAATGAACACTGAAACATACGCCCAAGAACCATCCAGTGCCCCGGTGATATGGGCTCAAAATATGGCATCCTTATGTTCATCTGTGGGTTAAGCCACAGAGCCTAGGGCTTGCCGATCGGAAGGTTGGCGGTTTGAATCCCCGCAAAGGGTGAGCTCCCGTAGCTCGGTCCCTGCTCCTGTCAATCTAGTAGTTCAAAAGCACGTCAAAGTGTAAGTAGATAAATAGGTATTGCTCCAGCGGGAATGTAAACGGCATTTCCGTGCACTGCTCTTGTTTGCCAGAAGCAGCTTAGTCATGCTGGCCACATGACCCGAAAGCTGTACGCCGGCTCCCTCGGCCAGTAAAGTGAGATGAGCACCGCAACCCCAGAGTTGTCTGCGACTGGACCTAATGGTCAAGGGTCCCTTTACCTTTATGTTTATTTGTAATGGCCACTGAACTAATGTGAGAACATCAGAATTTAGTCAAAAGGACACCACACACTTCACTAGAAATTTGGGGATTCACTAGCAAATGGATGGCGTGGTTTCATTTTTGGACCACCGCTCCCTCTCTCCATACCTTTAATATCACAGGGGTCCCTGGTTTCAGCTCCAAAATCCCAGAGGGATTGAAAGCCTCAAAGATGGGGTTTGGGTAGTAGGTGAAGTTGGGTTTCTCGAGGATCAGCAAGGAGTGGACGTTGTCCAAGATGAAGCCAAACTCATCTGGCCGCACAGGAGGGTCGGTCTGGTTATTCGGTTCCACCGCTGGTGCTTGGCAGATCATCTCCGTGTCGTTCTGCACTTCGCAAACCTGAAATGCATAATCCAATAGGGGGTGAAAGTGCGGTTTAGCAGGACCATGGATTAGGCTACAAAGCCATATCAATACCTGGGCAGAGGGTGGAATTATCGGCTGCACAAGTAACCAAGGTGACAGGCATTCAAAAATCTCATCTCAACCATAAGATGGTGATTTATGACTTTTATCACGACAAATGTGTGGGATGTAAATAAACACAGAGCAGTCAAAACACAACATTGCTAGAGTGGACATGAAGGTGTCTCAGTCCTCCAGCCTTAACTTCCTGTTTACCTGGACTGAGACAACTTCCTCTATGTAACTGGAGATGGGTGTGGTTTCACCTGGGGAGGTTTACACAAAACCACAGAAACAGACCCCATCTTTCTCTTTTGGAATCGCTTCTTCAAGGAAGAGCATCTCAGAGACAGAATGCCCTCTTGGCTTCCAGCCAAGAGAGGCCTAGTGAAGCCTGCTTCTTTATGGAGTTAGCTTCTACATGTAAATACATTTATCTAAGCCTGTCTGCCTTTCTGAGACTGTATGCTGTATTATAACTCAGGATGCCTGTAAGTAAACTCTTTTATATCTTATAAACAGTACTGTGTTGTGTCTTTACTTTTAAGAGGGAAGAAGGGGAATATACCAGGAATATATTTCTTATAGAAGCTTTAGCAAGCCTATGCAACCATCTCTGCTGTGTTTTAGAAAGGGAATGGAACTCTGCTAAGTTTGGAGCTTGTTAACTCAAGCTGGGATAAGATACATAAATTAAATATCATCATCCACACTCCTAAACATTCCCACAAAATGAAGGAAAGTACTTCTTAATGTATGTAGCTCCCATAGGAGGCAGTGATGTTCACCAACCTAGATAGCTTCAAAAGAAGATCCCACAAATTCATGGAGGAGAGGGTATCAGTGGCTACCGGCAGTGATGGCTGTGCTCTGCCGCCACATCTGGAGACACCAATACTTCTGAATACCAGTTGCTAGAAACCACAGGAGAGGGGAGGGCTCTTGTTTTCAGATTCTGCTTGCTGGGTTCCCACAGGCAACTAGCTGGCCACCATGAGAACAGCTAGATGCTGGACTAGATGGGTCACTGGCCTGATTTCAGCAGGTTCTTCTTGTTAGGATATTGGTACAGACCGAGCGCAAAAGCAGCAGCGAGGCTGGTATGACTTGTGTTTTTCCCATGAGAAAGACAGCTGTTTTATCAGCTTTCACAACCATGTGATGTTACTGTATATCTTTACTTTCACTTTCAGTTCTGGCCAAGAGAGAGATGCTAGATGCATTATGCACAGCTCTGACTTACTCAGCTGGCAAGCAGAGACACACACTGCATTTATCTACAATAAAATAGTTTAGCCTTAATGGCTTGTGTGTGTTGTTCTCCACACTGGGAACAATCGCATATCAATGTGCCAGTGGACTTGAGTAGCCAGGAGTGCACCCAGGCTTCGTCCCTGCCTGGGGGCTCAGTCTCACAACTTGCCCCGGGCGGGACGTTTGCTAACACTTCTTATGTTCTCATGTTTCTAATAAGACTTACACAATGTTACAGAAGACCTGTGCTACTGTTGCTTATTCCGATTCTCATTTATATCATTTACCTGCTTCTGTTTGCAAAGAAACCTGCTTTGTTTTATCGCCTTTTTGTGGCAGATGACTGGGAAAGCTTTATTACATTGTCCTTGAAAGATTGTAATTATTGGTTAAGCATTTGAAAAGGCAGTTGCTTTAGATGCAAATGACTGGATGAAAAAACAAACCAGGAAGAAGCAAGCAAGAAAGCAGATAATGGCTTCTTTTCCCTCTGTTGTGCTGGAATCCATTAAAGTGAATGTGCCTAGCAGTTATCTGGATTATCCCAGGGTATATTTACCAGGGTTTGTAGTATTAGGAAGCTTCTCTAAGCCTGGCATTAGCTACTGCTATTATTTTGATTTTGGCCTGGGGCTAAAGCAAATGAACATGAATCAATAAGAAACTCATGCTGCAGTTTTACACATCTGTAAGGTCTGCGGTTAGTTGCTCATGAGTAAGCAGGCCAAACTCGAGTTTTCCTTTCATAGTTTTAGTGTGCAACTATGTACAGTGCAGAGCTAAAAAAGTTCATGTCTGTATCAAACAGCATCAGAATCCGGGAATGGCCCCTTCCGGTTCTGATCCCAACAAAAGAGTTTCGGTATACGAAAACTCCGCCTTCCATCCTTTGTTTCACCCCTCAACGCCTTTGGGGTGATAGAAATTGCGTGCCTCCTTCATCGCCCTTGGGACCAGGGGAGTGCAGGGTCTCTCCTACATCCCAGAGCCTCGACCCTCCGTCTCCTGAGAGCCATGCCCTTCCCCGAGGAGATCTCGCTGCTCCCTTCGCTCCAGAGGAGGTGCTGCTGGTCAGGTGGGGCTGCGGCTCTCTGTAGCATCCAGAGAGCCCTTCCACCGCCTTGCGCTGTGCCGGGGACAGTTCCCTGACAACATCACTTGGGAAGACAGGCAAACTAATACCAGTGTACTGGAAGAAGCAAAGATCACCAGTGTCGAAGCAATGATTCTTCAACATCAACTTTGCTGGAGTGGTCATGTTGTGGATGCCTGATATCATCTTCCAAAGCAACTACTCTATTCCAAACTTAAAAATGGAAAGCATAATGCTGGTGGTCAACAAAAGAGGTTTAAAGACTGCCTCAAGGCAAATTTTGAAAAAAATGTAATATAAACGCTGACAACTGGGAAACACTGGTCTGCAAGCGCTCCAGTTGGAGAACAGCCTTTACCAAAGGTGTCATGGGCTTTGAAGACACTCAAACTCAGGACGAAAGGGGGAAACGTGCTAAGAGGAAGGCATGCTTGGCAAACCCTCACCGTGATCAACTCCCTCCTAGAAACCTATGTCCCCACTGTGGAAGGACGTGTGGATCCAGAATTGGCTTCCACAGTCACTTACGGATTCATTGTTAAAACTGTGTTTATGGAAGAAAATCTTACTCGGCTACGAGTGATCGCCAAAGAAGAAAGAAAGAATGAAGAAGCCCTCCATGTGTTTTTGACTACCACTCCCTTCAGTCCCAGCCATGAAGCAGCTGCCCATTCATGATCTCAGCAGGCAAAGTGGGGATCTCCATGGCAGATTCTCCTTGCCCCCAGAGCCAACCGAGCCAGGCATACCTCGACAGACGGGCTTCTCTACCTCAACCAAACTCCCTCCAGAATGAGATAGAGGGGTGTTGGATTACTCTGTTCCCAAGGTAAGTATCTAC
The DNA here is from genome assembly GCF_009819535.1 of Lacerta agilis. Classification (NCBI taxonomy): domain Eukaryota; kingdom Metazoa; phylum Chordata; class Lepidosauria; order Squamata; family Lacertidae; genus Lacerta; species Lacerta agilis. Next base: position 6,440,122 of record NC_046321.1, on the reverse strand, counting down.
AGGACTGCAGCCATCAACATGTTTAAACTTTGGCTCCATTGCACCAGAATGTGGCCAACACCAGTTCTTGCCCAAAGATGTTGTCACCTCTTGCTTTGCAAACAAGTTCGCAAAAAAAAAATTAAAAATGCAGAGCTTAGCAGAAGCTCCTGCAAAGTGTTGGCATGTTTCGCTAGCATCAGAAGACCTACTTGTTTTAACAAAAATGTTTCGGGTTGCAAAAAAATTAGAACGGAACAGAATTCAGGCCTGAGAGTCCTTCTCTGAACTGGCACATCTAATCAGCTAGAAACAAGAAGACCTTCTGCAGCCAACCTCCTCCTCCTCCCCCTCTCTCTTTCTCTGTCCCCCACCCTCTGTATTCAATCTCGCCGGTGAAATAGGCCAAGCCATTCTCCATTAGGTTCTATGCCAGCTCCACGGAGCAATCGTGTTGAGCTAAATCAGAAGTGACACAGCTCAAGACTGGCTTCGCAGATGTGCTGGCTTGGCATGCAGAGTTCATCCTGCTACAGAATGAAAAAGCTCACAAGACCAGCACAGAATGCCCTGACTCTTAACTGCCATCTTTCTGCAGAAAAGATGGTACTGGGGTTTATATCATATAAATAAAATGTCCATTGCAGGAATGGCCCGGAGGAGACAGGATGCTGTAGGGACCCCCGGGGGTGAGATATATCGTTCTTCAGTGTATGCACAACAACATGTTTCACACACACACACACATACACAGGCCGCCAGGTTTCCTTGGAGTGAATAGAAGTCACTCACTTTTGTGGGGGGACACAGTTGGGTTAGTCCTTTTTCTTAGTCTTGGCCATTGAAAACCATTTACTTTGCCCCGTAGAACTGAACGGGGGAACTGGGCATGCTGCACTCTGCACAGCATCATTCCGAAGCAGCTCACTTGGTAGGACAGAGCTGCTAAGTTCACAGCAGTGAGGTTGGTGCAGTGCAAATGCACCAACCGAGACTTCCGGCGGCACGCCATTGCGGGTGGTCGTGGGCTGCTTCGGCTGCGAAGCACCCAGTCCATCCCGGGGGTTAGGAGCCCTGCTACCGCAAAGCGGGGCTCCGGTTGGGGTGCGGGAAGAGCGTCCCGCACCCTGGGCTCCCCGGCTGTGCCCGTTGTGGCTCCGAACCCTTCCCCCGCTCCCCCTGTAAAGGGGGAGTGGGGGTGAAGGGACGACGGAGCCGGGCTATAGGGGACATGCCCCAACCGGGATGTAAATGCGGCGACAAAGCCTGTGATGAGCGTCTAAGTTCTACCTGTCTTTAACGAGCTGATAAGAACCCAGTGGCTGTGAGTATTTGATTGACTCTTTGTATTCTTGGAACGATCTGGGGGAAAGAAGAAAGGCAGCCCGCCTCTCTCCCTTCGGGAGGTGAAAGAAATTAACCGTTTAAGTGACTGCTGCTACAACAATCGATAGAAAGTATCTGGAATTTGAAAACTGAGACTGCTGGGATTTCCCTTGGGGGTTAATTGGGGAAAAAATATCTCCATTTGAAGTTTTGGTCTTTATACTCCGGCCTCGGAGAAATGGCGACGACTTGGACTGTCGTGGGAAAAAATTGAAACAAAGGAAGGAAGAGACAGGAACTGAAATCTGACACTCACCCTCCCTTCTAAAATGCTGGAATTTGTGTTTGCACTGGTATCGAACTCTGGTTTAAAGGATGAGGAAATGCTCACTGTCTTGAAGCTGGAACTGCTTAATCGGAAACTGCAAGTTTTGAGTGGAATTATAAATAAAAAGGACTCACTTTCCACAGAGGAGGCTTTTCAAAAGTTTTATACAATGGAATCAAACCTTGGCAAAGAGCTGGGAGGGGTGCTTGAAGGATGGTTCGAAATGGCTGGGCAACTCCGGGAAAAGGAACCGATTTCTGGGGGTGGCAGCCCTGGAACGGGAAAATTTATAATATCCAGACTCCGAGGTGGCAGCTCGGGGGCAAGGGACATGGAATTAAGATTTCTACAAGAAGAAGAAGTATGGTACAAAGGCACGGAGGAGCCCAGAAAGGAAGTGATGAACACCCTGAAGCTCGATGCTAGGTTTGTTGTGAATGCCTGGATCTGTGGACACTCAGAAGAAGATAATTGGAGATCCGGTTCTGGTGAAAGACAGAAAAAGACAATGGACAGAGGGGAGTGGGTTGAAGTATTAAATGTATAATCCAAATGGTCTGTCATGGTATCCGAAATCGGAGTGTGAAGTCTGTTAATTATAAGTTTATTTTAAATAAGTAAGGAGATATTGAATCTTAAGTCAAAAGCAGCATGATAAAGGATAGAAGAAATAAGTTTAGGTTTAAGAATATATGGTTAAGATTTAGGTTATAATAAAAAGATCAAGATAATTGTGTTATTTTTAAGTAAAGTTAAATTTTTTTATAGAGAAAAGTTGTTAAGGAAATAGTATATTGATTTAAAACCGAAGGTGAAAAGGCGGGGGAAGTCAAACGTCAAGATTCAGAAGTAGAATTTTTTTTTTGTAAGATATACAAATAAGAAGAAGAATCCTGACATTATGTGTATTTGTATTTGTTTTTGTATTTGTAGGTGTGGGGTTGGGTTTGTGTTATATTACGAAAATGCTAATAAAATTTGTTAAAAAAAAAAAAAAATGCACCAACCGAGTAAATTAAGGTGTTTCTTTTCCATTCTCCCCAGTTCAGAAGTCCAGTCATTGCAGGTTCTAATCCCAAATGTATTTACATTTAATTAATCTTCACCTCACGAGAAGAGAAGACTCCCTAGAAAAGACCCTAATGTTGGGAAAGATGGAGGGCACAAGGAGAAGGGGATGACAGAGGATGAGATGGTTGGACAGTGTTCTCGAAATGACTGGCATGAGTTTGGCCAAACTGCGGGAGGCAGTGAAAGATAGGCGTGCCTGGCGTGCTCTGGTCCATGGGGTCATGAAGAGTTGGATACGACTGAATGACTGAACAACAAACCTACACTCAACTAGCACTGGCCAGTTTGGATGGTTTTAAAATGTGATTAGACAAATCTAGGGAGGTTCCAGCTATTAACAACCTACTGGCTAGGATGATCAGAGGCAGTGTGTATCCGAATTCCAGTTGATAGAGAAGAGCAGTGGGAGAGAACTGTTGCACTCATGTCCTGACTTGGGCTTCCCATAGGCATCTGCTTGCCATTGTTGTACTTACTTTAAGGTTTTATCTTGCATTTGTGGACTTCCCTGAGATCTTAGGATGAAGAATAGTATATAATCTAATAAACTAATGATAAATTTAAAAAAAATCTTCATTTCTATTTATCACACCAGAATGCAAGAAACAGATGAAATCCAGGATCTAATTTTAATACATGGTCACTTTAAACCAGTTAGCTTTCAAAACTACTTTTGCCCACACAGAACTCTAAGGACAGTGGTAGACCTGTCCAGAGCATGCCAGGCACCCCTATCCTCCACTGCCTCCCGCAGTTTGGCCAAACTCATGCCAGTCGCTTCGAGAACACTGTCCAACCATCTCATCCTCTGCCGTCCCCTTCTCCTTTTGCCCTCCATCTTTCCCAACATCAGGGTCTTTTCCAGGGAGTCTTCTCTTCTCATGAGTGGCCAAAGTACTGGAGCCTCAACTTCAGGATCTGCCCTTCCAGTGAGCACTCAGGGCTGATTTCTTGAAGGATGGATAAGTCTGATATTTTTTGCAGTCCATGGGACTCTCAAGAGTCTCCTCCAGCACCATAATTCAATTATGGTGAGCGTAGTCCAGATTGGCATAAACCAGAATGGAACAAGACAGCTGGTGGTAAATTTCACAATGTGCACAACTCACAAAGAGTAGGAAATTTGAATTGAATTTGGAAAATTGCCAAAGCATTGGTATGGTGGTGGTGGCTCCACAATACATCTCCACTGGACCATTTTCATTTACAGGGAAAGAGAATAAGAAGTGACATGAGAGAAGTGGATAAAATTGGCATGGAGAAAGTGAATAGTTTCCCCCCCTTTCTTCCCCTCTCCCTCATAACACAACAACTCTTGGACATTCAATGAAGCTGAACACTGGAAAATCGTGACACAACTCATGGTCAGACTATGGTGCTCGCTCCCACGAGAGGCTGCAACAGCCTTCAACTTTAATTTTTTTATTATTACCATTGTTTTAACAACACTTAAAATAAATGACATAGAATAGCAATAAAAACTGAGAATGTGAAAGAAAGAAAAAGAAAGAAAGAAAAGTATACTACTGCACTATAAAAATTAACAATTACAATTCCAAATATACTTATCTAATATATAGATACTGTTATGACCCAAACACACACACACACACCACACACACACACACACGTACGTGTATATATGTATATATTTAACTTATTATATGTTGTATAAATGGTTCCAAATTTCATTATACTCATCCAGGCAAAGCCTATGTCTATAAGCAATGCACTCATAAGTACCAAGTGTAGTCATGTCTCCAATCCATTGATTAAATGGAGCCGTAAATTTATCTTCCCAGTGCAGCAATGGCAGTCTTTTGGCCATAGCAGCCACCATATTTAAAGGGGAGGAGACAAATTAATTGAGGATAAGCCTATCAATGCCTACTAGCCACGATGGCTATGTTCTGTCTCCACGCTTGGCGGCAGCAATGCTCCTGAATAAAAGTCACTGGGAACCACAAGTGAGGAGATCGCTGCTTGTGGGCTTCTCCCTGGGACATCTGGTTGGCTACCATGAGGGTCCTGCTTGCAGGTTTCCCATGGGCACCTGGTTTCCCACACTGTGAGAACGGGATCCTGGACTAGAGGGGCCATTGGCCTGATCCAGCAACCAGGTTCTTCTTCTGCGATTCAATCCCAATGTTTTTCTCTTTTTTTTGGACAGCTTGTATCTGTTTTATCAACTCTCATACTCACGTTGATGTGTTCTTTGCCACCGTACTTCGCCCGGATCTGAGGGTTCTGGATGAGGTCCAAGTTCGTGCCCCGCACTGTAATGGGTGTATTTCCACTGGCGGAGAGATAAAAGGAAAGGAAAGGGGGGGGGGTCAGCTGAAATATCCCAAATCAGGCCTATGGATGCTTACCCAGAATAAAGTCAGAGAGTAAATGTCCACAGGAATAAAATCCCCTCCCCTTGGTTTTTGTTTGACCTGAACCAAAATACCTCCACTGTTCATCCCCCATGAATGTGGGGTATGTGATGTCATCAGTGACTTTTCAAGGAGTGGGCAGAACTGACATACTTTTGGATGGGTGGGGTGGGATCAACTTGGCCAATGGATGCATCTCAGTTGGTGTGATTTGGAAATGTGGGTGAAATTGCACTAACTACTTAGTCTGTGTCTCGAGTTTACCTTCCCCATGTCTGCAGGGCCGTCTTAAGCATATCCGGCGCTGTGGTGCAAATCTCCCTCCGGCGCCCGCCCCCTATTTCCCAGAGTTTTTTAGGGAGGACTGAGCTGCCGGCAGGGCTGGAGGAGGCAGGCAGCGGCTGGAGGGCGGCTCCTCCATTGGGAAAGAGGCGGAGGCTGGATGCGGCGCCTCCCGGCTCAGCTGCCCGCTTTGTGCTGCGGTGGCTGGGGCAGACAGAGGCTCCAGGCGCGGTGCTGCTTTGGCACAGCATGGTGGAGGTGGGCAAGGGTGGTGAGCTTGTGCGGGAGGCACCGCATCCAGCCTCCGCCTCTTCCCTGGCGCCCTCCAGAACTTGGTGCCCTGCGTCACTAGCCTTTATGGGTAAGACCCCTGCATGTCTGAATTCTGTCTGGGAAAGGATGCTAGCTGCGGTGGGCTGTTGGAAACAGCTCAAGGCCAAAGGCCTCTGGCATTTTTATCCACCCTCTCTTTCTCCAAAAAAAGAGATGTGAATGTGCATTGGGGGACAGGAAATACAAAGCCAAGGCTGCTCTCAGCAGCGTGTTGCAAGGAGAAGTGAACTGAGATACTGAGTTGGATTATGTGAATCTCTCTGTACATTTAGATCTCTACATTTTAACCTCTAAGTCCTAAGTACTAAGAACTGTACTTAGTAGAATAGTCCATGATGGACCACCATCTCTTAAGTTTGTGTATACTGTATGTGTGTTTGACTTGTCTTGAGGCAATAAACACTTTGAACTGAACTGGGTTTGCAAAGAGTTTTCCTAACCACCTACTCTGGAAAGGCTGGCAACTGGAGAGGAAAAAGGACTCTGATGATCTGCTAGACTACTCTGCAGGAGCTGCAAATACTGTGCTGGTGCAGCAATAAAACTGCTAGCGCATTTGCAAAGCTAAGTAGGGTCCAGTATGGTTTCAAATTGGATGGAGGATGGTGAGTTGACATTTCTGCAAAAAACAAAAGCTGTCTTCTTCTTCTTCTTCTTCTTCTTCTTCTTCTTCTTCTTCTTCTTCTTCCAAAAAGAGAGTAAGAAAAAAAAAACCACTTGCCACCTCATCTTTAAAGATAAGCCCTTGCCCCAAACAATCTTTGATCCCCCATTCTGCAAAAAAATAATAATCAAAACTCTGAGAATGTTTCCATCCCCCCTTCAGAAAAAATGCAATATGCCATCTTTTTTCCAGTGACCTTTTGAAAAGCTTTCTTTGTTAAATACCATACTTTAAGAAAACAGAGAAAATTAACCACGTGTAACTTTGCACACAAAGACATTCATACTCCTCAATACGGTAAGATATAAAAACAGCCACAATCAGGCCATGCCAGTATGAAGTATCTACCCTCTCTGTTGCCTTCCAAAAGAGAAGATTCCTTCAAGCTGAAGTCCTGGTCAGGTAAACTTGCCTTTGTACTTCTGATGGAGCGTAGCTTTCTTCTTCAGAGTAAAAGGACTCAGTAAGCCTATGCCATGTTGCATAAAGTCTGTCCGGTTCCTCCTTGCCTGTCAGGACCCTTTGGGTAAGGAACCAGCCTTTCAGCCATGCTGTAGAGCAGACACTGCAGTATCAAAAGTCCAGATCTAGTCCTTCAAAGTTTCCTCCATTTCTGTGCAACAAACAGGCAAGCTCCTTTTATCAAAAGTTGTCATGAATCCTCAGGTTTGAACTAAGAATTTTCACCATCAAGCATATTTAAAAGAAGGAACTGAGGTGTGAATTCCACCTGCTCATCCAAAATTCTTGACATTTGTATGGTCCATTTCCATCGATTCAGCACTCCTGGACTGCTAAAGGGTCCGGATAGTAGGGTCTGGTGCCTGTTGGCATGCAACTCAATATGCCTTTGGAACTATGGTTATTCTTTCCATAAGATTTTAGGCAACCTTAAAATTTGCTACCAAGGAGTGTGGTGGAGTCTCCTCTTTGGAGGCCTTTAAGCAGAGGCTTGACAGCCATCTGTCAGGAATGCTTTGATGGTGTTTCCTGCTTGGCAGGGGGTTGGACTGGATGGCCCTTGTGGTCTCTTCCAACTCTAGGATTCTATGAACCCGCAGAAAGAATTCCAGATTTCATTTCTGTTTCGCAGCCTAGGATCTCTGCAGTTAGTTAGTTTGTTTGTTTGTTTGCATGAAGTGTTGCACTCACAGTTGCACTGCATCATGGGCTCTGTCCTTTTAGAACTGCCTGAGCTAACCTTGAAGGCATGCATTTTGCTCACAGTTGCACTGCACCAAGGGTCAAACTACCACGAAAATGAAGAGGGTCAGCATAGAAAGCCTGGACTCATATGAGACTGCAGGCAGCATAAATACGTATTAATGCTTGCTCACCTAAGTGTAACTTGCAGGCAGATTTCTACGGCAGCAGGAAGAACATCTGGCTCTTGAGCAGAACCATTGTAGCGTCAAAGTATATGAAATTACCTCTTTACTGTTCTCCCCAACTGGGAAGCCCAATAATTTTGCTTATGATACCAAACACATTGATGTTCAATTAATCTTAACCTTTCAAACTCTTTGCAATAATTAAAGTGACTAATTGATTTGCAAAAAAAGGAGGGCCTTCTCGGTAGTGGCGCCCGCCCTGTGGAACGCCCTCCCATCAGAAGTCAAGGGAATAAACAACTACCTGACATTCAGAAAACACTGAAGGCAGCCCTGTTTAGGGAAGTTTTTAAACTGTGATATTTTAAATGTATTTTAATGTTTGGTGGAAGCCGCCAGAGTGGCTGGGGAGACCCAGCCAGATGGGCGGGGTACAAATAATAATATTATTATATTATTATTATTATTATTATTATTATTATTATTATTAGGACCTGCAAAAAAAATGACTTGGTGAGTGGCAGCTTTGGGTATACTGACCACTCGTATTTTTAACTCCCGCAGGTCTTCCATTTACTTTGGTTTCACAGCATAGCTTTGGGGAAGGGGGCTGTAGCTCAGTGGTTAAAGCATCTGCTTTGCCTGCCGATGGTCCCAGTTTGGATCCCTAGCATCTGCAGGGAGGGCTAGGAGAGAAAACTGCTTGAAACCCCGGAGAACTGCTGCCAGTCAGTGTAGACAACACTGAGGTGGATGAACTCAGTATAAGGCTCATTTCTAGCCATTGATGTAAAGAGGAGAGGAGAGAGAGGACTAGCCCCACTTCTCATTTGTAAAATTATCTTAAAAGGAATACACGAAAGTCTAATGGCCAATTTTTCTCTCCACTGGGCCAGGCTAGGCAAAATTTACATATGTTTCAGCTCCCTCCATACTCAGGGGGATGGGAAGGCTGCAGGATATCTGAGCTCCAATTGGACCAAGCACCAATCTTCATCAACAACCAGTGCAGAACCATTCCCAGGGCAATTATCTATTCCTTACACAGGAGAGCCAGGAAAGGCTATCTTCCCTCCCGCCAACCTAAAAGCTCATTTAAAGATATCCTCCGTGCAAGCACTTCCAAATCTGTTTCACAAAGAAGGGGGCGGGGAGCCAGGCTTTGACTTCTAAGGCAAAACTGAGCGGTAGGCAGGGAACGCATGCAAAGATGCAAAACTAGGCTTTTCTCTGATAAGACTTGCTTCGTAAAAGCTTTGAATCACAGAGTTGGAAGGGTTACTAGAGGTCATTTAGTCCTGCCCGGCTCAGTGCAGGATCTGCAATGCAAGATACAATGACAGCATCCCTGAGGTCCATCTAGAGCAGGGGCCGGCAAACTTTTTCAGCAGTGGGCCAGTCCACTGTCCCTCAGACCTTGCGGGGGGACTATTTTGAAAAAAAATGATCGAATTCCTATGCCCCACAAATAACCCAGGGATGCATTTTAAATAAAAGGACACATTCTACTAATGTAAAAACACGCTCATTCCCAGACCATCTGTGGACTGGATTTAGAAGGCGATTGGGCCAGATTCAGCCCTCGGGCCTTAGTTTGCCTATCCATGATCTAGAGAGTTTGCCCACCTGGCCAGAGAGCCTCTTCCCAGACCACAACCCTCACTGGCTGGCTTCACCCACCAGATGTTTTTGTCTGGTGGGAAGCAGAATCATAACATTGTAGAGTTGGAAGGTACCCCGAGGGTCATCCATTCCAACCCCCTGCCATGCAGGAATCTCAGCTAAAGCATCCATGACAGATGGACACCCAACCTCTGCTTAAAAACCTCCAGTGAAAATCCACAAGCTCCCAAGGATGTCTATTCCGCTATCTAACCACTCTTACTGTCAGAACGTTTAATCAGAATCACCTTTCTTGTAACTGGAAGCTATTGATTCGGGTCTACCCCCCAGAGCAGGAGAAAACAAGCTTGCTCCCTTTTCCATGTGACAGCCCTTAAGATATTTGAAGATGGCTCTCATATCTCCTCTATACCACTATACCAGTGTGGTGTAGTGGTTAAGAGCAGTGGACTTGTAATCTGGTGAACCGGGTTTGATTCCCTGCTCCTCCACATGCAGCTGCTGGGTGACCTTGGGCTAGTCACACTTCTTTGAAGTCTCTCAGCCTCACTCACCTCACAGAGTGTTTGTTGTGGGGGAGGAAGGGAAAGGAGAATGTTAGCCGCTTTGAGACTCCTTCAGGTAGCGATAAAGCGGGATATCAAATCCAAACTCCTCCTCCTCCTCCTCTTCTTCTTCTTCTTCTTCTTCTTCTTCTTCTTCTTCTTCTTCTTCTTCTTCTCTCACTCTCCTCTTTTCCATAGTAAACACACCCAGCTTCCTCAACCTTTCCCCACAAGGCTTGGTTTCCAGACCCTCCCTTGATCATCTTGGTTGCCCTCCTTTGCACAGGTACCAGTTCTCGATATCCTTCTTAAATAGTGGCACCCAGAACAACTGGACAGAGTGTTCCAGGTGTGGTCTGACCATGGCAGAATAGAGTGGTACTGTTACTTCCCTTCATCTGGACACTCTACTTCTGTTGATGCAGCCTAGAATAGCATTAACTTCTTCTTTTTGCTGCATCACACTGTTGACTGTTGTTAAGCTTGTGGTCCACCAAGACCCCCAAGATCCTTTTCACATGTCCTACTGGCAAGCCAGATGTCCCCTATCTTATATTGGTGCATCTGGTTCTTCTTGCCTAAGCGCAGAACCTGACATTTGTCCCTATTTAAATTCACTTTTTAGTTACGTGCCTGTGAACTCTGATCATCTCTCTTTCTTTCTTTTTAAAATAATTTTTATTGATTATGGTTAAACAAAGAAAAAGCATCTTAATCCAACTGTCTTGTATGACATTACAAATAAACTTTTACATACAACATTGTCTTGTCTATAAAAGAAAAAAGAAAAAGAGAAAAGAAAAATAAGAAAAAAGCACAAAACTAACAAAACCCGTCTTTAACACTCCTATATGAATGCATACAGGTATGCATAATACATGCGTATCTTCTGTTCACAAAAGAAGGGAAAAAAGAAAAAAAGTATATAAAAAATAATTCCACAAATCTGACCTCCTGTCCAGTCCCTTTGCATCTACATTTCTTGATGCAGAATGTAATCCAAACAACACACTTTCCTCTATAAATTTTCCAGTACATTCTTAACACTTTATACATCCAAAATTTCCTGACTCGTCTTCCTTCATTTAACACTCAAAAGCTGGCATGAAAACAAAACTGTTATTGTATTTTTGTACATATCTCGTGTATATCCCCATTTTTCCACAAATTTTTGCTTAGACTTTCCTCTAATATTGTTAGTTAACCAAGCCATTTCAGCATATTCTTGTAATTTAGTCTGCCATTCTGAAATTTTTGGGAGTTCCTGATCTTTCCATCCTTTCGCTACCAATATTCGGGCTGCCGCTATTGCATATAAGAACACTTCCTTTGACTTGGTTGGGATTTCTTTATCCACCATACTTAGTAGGAATATCTCAGGTTTTTAGTAAAGGATATCCCCATCATCTTTTTTAGCTCCTCATATATTTTCCTCATCTCTCTTTCTTTCCTGGATGGAGGACTGAAAGGGGAGTGTGAAAGTGTGCAGAAACTAGCCTGCTGGACAAAAAATAAAATTCACATTTGTTGCTCCACCCACTTTCCCTCTGGCCACACCCACCACGTCATTGTTATGAAAACTTCCCGTGGGGGCAAGTTGAGAGACTGACCCCCAAGGCGGATGAAGCTTCTGTGCCCTCTGGCTTCTGGAGTCCAGGGGCACAATTGTAATATGCGGTTGTTCCCAGCTTGAAAACAACACACACAACAGCCATTTGGCTAAGATCTACTTTATTGTAGATTTAGAGCAGAATATTATATCTGCGTAGCAGCTCATAATTCAGAGCTGTCTGTTAATGCGACCTTCATCTCCGATGCAAAACAGAAAGTAAGGAGTACAACAGTAATTACAATGACATCACATGTGTGGGAGCTGGTATGCCCAGTGTAATTCCCACAGAGAGGAAACATGACTCTTGAGTCTTGTGACCTTGCTGCAGCGTTCGCAGCTCGTCATGTCATAATATCACAACATCCTCCCCCGATATTAGACAATGTAAGAGCGGCGAAAGTTAAGGCATTATTAAGAGAAGTAAACAAACAGTATCATATACACAGTATGAATCTGATGTCTTTGTTCCACCCTTGGAACTCTCTGAGACTGGTTCTACCAGTTTGAGCCTTTGATAACCAACTCTCCAGGGGACCAGAGCATTTGCTCTGTGTGTGTTGGCAGAAACGTGTTGAACTTTGCAACCTGTTGTAATGGCTTTCTCACATCTGTGAAGTGAGCCTGAGTGTCTCTGTCTTGAGTGCAAACTACAGCTACATTTGCAACAGCTGAGATTGCAAACTCTTTGGAGTAGCGTTTGGGTGCCTGACCCTTTGTTACTCTCTCAGATCTACGCACAAGATGTAGATCTTCTTTGCTGAGTTTCTCCTGAACAGGACTTTTTGGAGAAACTTTACCAATTGTAAACAGTGGCTCTAAAGATCCTAGCACATCATCTTCATCTGATGGCCTGGAACTATCATGAGCTCCTCTCTCAATGACAGTTTCACCTGTGTCGGAACTAGCCGTGGTTGAGCTTGCACTGCTACTGCTGGTGTCAGTATCCTCATAGTATTGACATCAATGGGAAAGCTTTGGAGAACCTGTGTCTCCGGCTTTACAGTAGGTTCTACCTCCTGAGTAAGAATTACTGTGTTTGAGGAAGGCAATAGAATTCTGTATTGACCTTTCTCATAGCCCATAAAGATGCCTTGGATGGTTGCACCTTCAAGTGATTCCACCCACATCTGAGAACCAAAAACCTTAAGATGCTTAACAGAAGGCTTTCTGTTAAACAGTATCTCATAAGGTGAGCATTCCATTCCTTTTGGAATACTCCTGACCCATGCATAAGTGAAGGCAGATAGGCTTTCAGCCCAATTCTGGTCAGACAGCTTTGCACTTAGCAATTGCGCCTGCATACCCTCACGTAATATTGTGTTTTAACACACAAATCTTTGTTCCATGATGATTGGCTGACAGCAACTTTGTGCCGAATGCAATGTTGACTTAGAAAGTCCTTGAACTCCTGTGAATCAAACACTGGTAATTGATTAGTATACAAACATTCAATTTTGCCATCATGCATGAAATCTATCTTAGCACAAAATTCAGTGAACTTGGCCAAGACTTGCTGCGGACTTTTCATAGTGTAAAACCAAGAAAATTTAGAGAAATGATCAGACAGCAATAAATAACAGGTAGCTCCGCCTCTAGATTGTGGCAAAAGTCCTATTACATCAGCAGAAACCTGCTGGAAACATCTTGTGACCTTTTCTCTGTGTGGCTGTTTGGTAGTCTCCTTGGACTTAGCAGCACCTGCAAAATAAGAGTCAACAACATCATAACAACAGTCAGTGGATTCAAAAGACAGTAAAAACAGTCCATTTTTGTTCTTCTGAGCTGTAAGGATCACCTGTCCATCTTTATGAATTGTGCACAGTCCTTTGCGTAATCTGAGCTCGCAGTCCTTCTCGGTAAGCTGCGATGCACTTAGCAGATTGTAGGCAATTTCTGGGACATATAGCACGTTGCTGATAGATAGCTGGAGACTCTGAAGATAAACAGTTCCAACTCCAGTCGATTTCAGGTGTGTTCCACTCACCTGCGACACGGTGGAGTCCAGCTTCTTAAAAGTCTTAAATAAACGCTTGTTTGCGGTCATGTGGTGCGAACAAGCTGAGTCTATAACCCACGCTAAGTCAGTATGCTGCTCCTGCACGCCTTGTGTAAGCAGTGCCACTGTGCGCCCTTTGGAGACTTTGGCTTGCGCCTTGCCTGTAGATCCACCGGCTTGTTGAGTAGATCCTTTCTTGGGCTTCCTGCAGGTCTGGAAACTGTGTCCTCTCATTCCACAGTTTGTGCAGCGTATGACTTTAAGAGCTTGCACATGCTCTATTGGACCACTTGGTGGGGTTGAGGACGCTTCACTCCCCCTTCCATTAGCCTCATTTTGAGCAGCACAACGATCTTGCTCATTTAGCAAAGTTGAGAATACTCTGGCAACGGTTAAGTTTTGAGCATCCAGGGCACCTAGCTGTGATGCAATAGCACTATAACCGGCATGGAGGCTATTCAAAACCATGAAACAAAACACATCTTCGTTCAATTGAACGTTGCGTTGTGCAAGTTCACTTCTTAATTCTTTCATATGGTTAAGATGCGAACGCAAATTGTCTCCCTCCTTTAACCTTAGGTTGGTGAGACGTTGGAAATGCAGCATGGAACTCCCTGCCGCTATCCTCAAATGTTCATTTTGCAAAACAACCCAATAATCATTAGCGTGAAGCAAATCCCTGATGTGTATTAACTGAGATTGGTCAAGATGCAAAACAATGGTCGCCTTCGCCTGATTATCCCTGTTCAGCCATCGACCACCAGGGAGCAGTGGAGGGGCATTAGTGACAACATCAAGCAAATTCTGCCTGGTCAGCACAGCTTCCATTTTAATTCGCCATGTCTGGTAATTTTCATCAGTAAGCATTGGACAAAGGGAGCTGCTGCTCTGCTTGCTATCCTTTGCCATAGTGGCGAAAAAGCAGGCTTTTTACTCTCTGACTTCAGAAAGCAATTTAAGCAAACAAACCTAGCCTTCTGAGGTTTATTGCCTCGTAAATCAGTCCGGTACTACTCACAGTCAATTAATGCGTCTTCTCACAGTGGGAAACGGCCGTCTTCAGCACGAAAAACTCCCCCGGAATGAAGCACGCAGTTTGAGGCTGCTTTCTTTGCCGGCAGATAAACATCAGGCAGAAGTCATCAAAGGTCCGATGTTCGGAGACCATCCTCTGCTACCAATGTTATGAAAACTTCCCGCGGGGGCAAGTTGAGAGACTGACCCCCAAGGCGGACGAAGCTTCTGTGCCCTCTGGCTTCTGGAGTCCAGGGGCACAATTGTAATATGCGGTTGTTCCCAGCTTGAAAACAACACACACAACAGCCATTTGGCTAAGATCTACTTTATTGTAGATTTAGAGCAGAATATATATATCTGCGTAGCAGCTCATAATTCAGAGCTGTCTGTTAATGCGACCTTCATCTCCGATGCAAAACAGAAAGTAAGGAGTACAACAGTAATTACAATGACATCACATGTGTGGGAGCTGGTATGCCCAGTGTAATTCCCACAGAGAGGAAACATGACTCTTGAGTCTTGTGACCTTGCTGCAGCGTTCGCAGCTCGTCATGTCATAATATCACAACAGTCATGTGGCCTCTGAAATGCTGTCCGGAAAGGAATTTGGCCCCCAGCCTGTAAATCTTTCCACATCCTTGATCACAAAGCTCCTAGGATTACTTGGGATAAATTCGACAATAGCTCTTCCTATTGACCTGCCACTCAAATTGTGCCACCTTTCTAATGGCGCCATTACCTGACAATACTCCATTCTGGATCGATCTTCATGATGGTTGGGTCCGTCGTATATTCAAACTCCAGCTCCTTGGGTGACTTGGCCTTCTCCAGCTCCTTGTGGAGCCTGGCCTTGTCTACCTTCACAATCACGTCCACGACCATCTTCTCTGAGCCGCTGGTGTAAGCTGTGGTGTTGCAGACAATCCTTTCTGCTGTTCTCCTGTCCCCGGAATGAAGAAAAGGAATCTGGTCAAGCAAGGCGAACCCACGGAAGAGTCCTTTGGATACATCTCAGCTTGCGTTTTAGTGGGGGTATAAAGAATCTCCAGTGAATAACAGAATGTGTAACTGGCCCTACAACAGGAGGAGCCAATGAGTTTCCCCCCTAATATTGGGCTCACCCACATTCCTCTCTCTCTCTCTCTCTCTCTCTCTCTCTCACACACACACACACTGGTAGCTTGGTACTCAAACGGCTTGATTCCCGAACAAATCGGCTCCCGAACACCACAAACCCGGAAGTAAGTGTTCCGGTTTGTGAACGTTTTTCGGAAGCCAAACGTCCAGGGAAATGTAAAATAGAATATTCATGTTCCATACAAAACACACACTTGATATACATATATAGATATAGATATATGAAAGAGAAAAAGAGAATAGAGAAACTAAAAAGACCCTTTATCACATTCACGTATATCTATATATCATATCATTTATCCACACATAGAAAGGCCCGCCCACACTTTTTAGACAAAGGTCCATGCATTTCTGGGTCTGTGTCCAAGCATTTTTATGTGTGTCCCGTGGCTCCCCCTGGAAAACCCAAACTTTATTGCTGAACTGGAGCAAATGGCAATTCGGGTTTTCTGTGGATTGCTGTTTGCTCCAGTTCAGCAGTATAGAGTGCCATCAGAGTGGGGAGCACTCAGACATGGATCTGGACAGTCCAGAGCCTGTGCCTAGGAATAGGTAAGTGCAAATGAGCCCATTGGGTTTGTTCTTTTGTTTGCAAACTGACACCACCCTGCCCAGAACAAGAAGATGCTCCAGGCATGATAATGCCTGTTCTAAACTAGCTCCACTGCAGCAATGGGGACAACTCATTGCACTACAGCAGTGGGACATCCACAATCTTATCATTCATTCAGTGGCGGAGGAAGGGGGTGCGTGGGGTGCGTTCCGCCTCGGATGTCATCACTGAGGGGTGGTGGTGACAAAATGACAAAAATGTGAGGGTTTTGTTTTTTTTAAGGGCTCACAAAACTTTTTAGTTCAGTCAACAAACCGGGTGCCACACTGCGGGGCCCGGCACTTGCCGCAGGGCCTGCAGCTTGCCCAAGCCACATGGCTCTCCTGGGAGCGACGTGGTAGCTTGAGCGCCTGAAGGCTCCATGCTGCCTAAGGGGAGGTTATGGAGAGGCTCCATGTAGCGTGCCCTGCCCCATGGGCGGCTCGCCCCACCCCCGGCTGCAGGACGTGTATGCCGCACCAGGCACCCGAGTGGCTAGCTATGCCGCTGCGTTCATTTTGTTGACACATTCGGAGGAAATATTCCCCCCTCCCTGAGGTCTTTGGGATGTACCAGTGGAAAAGGCAGGGATGCTCGTCAAAAAGCACCGTGACGTTGCTGCCAGCGTTCAGGTTCTTGCCCGTGATGGTGACTTGGGTTCCGCCAGACACTGGACCTCGTTTGGGATTTAGGTCAAAGAGAGTCAGCATCTGAAAAAGATGAACAACCGCAATAAGAAAAGAAGGCGCCGCCGAAACGGAATCAGCGGGATGGAATTAGCAGGGAGAGTAACAACAGCTGCCGCGACAATCCTGAAATCGTTCGGGGAGAGACCGTGGTTGTTTCTAACTGTTTTTCAGAATGTTTCGAATCATATTGTTGCGCGCCAGTTCAATGCCCGAGTGGTGTGAGATTGCAGGGGTTCCAGGTTCATCCGTGTTTCATTCTGTCTTTATGATATATGCTTTATTTTTACATCTATACAACCTGAGCGCAAGAGAGTCTTGCTTTCCCTGGCTTTAGCAACAGCCTTGGATTCAAATAGAAACCAGACGTCCTTCTCTCTTTCTGTGGCTCCCTAGCCTGATGATCTTCCAGCTTCCAAGCTCACATCACTCAGCTCTTGCTGCTCTCAACTCTGCCTTTGTCCTTCTACTGTAACTCCCCGCGAATTAAGGGAGGGGGCCTTACCCATTTGCCACCTTGCTCAGAGTCTCTTCCTGTGTTCTCTTGAATGGCCCATCACCCGGCTATCACCTCACCAGGAAGCTAGCCTGTCTATTCTGAGAATTAGAAGCAGTCATCCTGTTGATGTTGATTTTCTCACCCTGGGTGCCTTTGGAAGGAAGGAAGGAAAGCCTGGACATGGTAGTGCATGTAGAGCAGGGGGCCCCAAACTAAGGCCTGGGGGCTGGATGCGGCCCAATCGCCTTCTAAATCCGGCCCGTGGACGGTCCGGGAATCAGTGTGTTTTTACATGAGTAGAATGTGTCCTATTATTTAACATGCATCTCTGGGTTATTTGGGGGGCCTGCCTGGTGTTTTTACATGAGTAGAATGTGTGCTTTTTATTTAAAATGCATCTCTGGGTTATTTATTGGACATACAGGGCCGTCTCGTCCATTTGGGCTGGTGGCACGGCACACCAGGGCGCCATGCCCCCAGGGGTGCCCCCGCGAGCCCGCCGGCATACCGGGCGCCCCCTCCCCAACCCGACCCCACAGCCCCATCTTCGAGCGCAGCGAGCAGGGGGAGTAGCGCGGCCCCTGGTGGCCTCCCCCCGCCCCCACGGGTGGCCGGTTGCTTGCGCCGCCAGCGCTCTCCCCCAGACGCCCCGGATGCATGGGGGCGCCGGAATGATCGAGCCCATCGGCATACTGGCCGCCCCGCTCCCCAACCCGCCCCTGCCCCCAAGGGTGGGCTGTCGGCCGGGCACTCGCGAGCTGGCAGCACAGTCGCTGCTGCCCATGCCAGTACCCGGCGGGCTGCGAGCCGGCCGCCCTCGCCTCGTGTCCCAGGAGCACTGGAAGGGCGCGCAGAGCCCCGCGCCACTCCAGTGCCATGCCCCTCATCCCCTGTTCGCCCACCCCACTTCCTGAGGGGCGGCAAGCGTGAGAGGGAGGCAGCGGAGAGGCGGTACGCCGGGGGCACCGGAGGGATCACTGCGCCATGGCGGCCGATCTCCTTAAGACGGCCCTGTGGACATAGGAATTCATTCATTTCCTCCAAAATATAGTCTGGCCCCCCAAACGTTCTGAGGGACAGTGGACCGGCCCCCTGCTGAAAAGGTTTGCTGACCCCTGGCGTGGAGGGCTTCCCTTGAGCTGGAGTTGCAGTTTGTGCAGAATGCTCAATGTCCCTCCAACTGCCAATGTTTGGGGAACCTATTGCTGTATTAAGGTGTGTGTGTGTGGGTGTGGTGTGTGTGTGTGTGGTGTGTTCTTATTCTCAGGTGTAAATAAAATAAAAATAAAAAAAAAATTCCTTCCAGTAGCACCTTAGAAACCAACTAAGTTTGTTCTTGGTATGAGCTTTCGTGTGCATGCACGCTTCTTCAGATACGGAATGTTTGAGTTTCAACATCTGAGTTAGATTTCAGGGGTTTGGGTCCCACCCAACTCTAGAATTCTGTGATCCTAACCCCAGACATAAATATCGCAGATATTCACATTCATTCCCAAGTTCCTACACTAAGCCTGGTTTAGCTTCGTTCCAGTTAAGTCTTGCCCCACCCAACACATACCTAATACCAAGGTTTCTTACTTTCGCAGAGAAACTGGCTAGAATCTGCATTGCAGAGAAAGGCAAGCTATAGATGTTATTATAAATAAATTTTAAAAAATGCAACCACCCTCTTTTTCCTTGCTGATTTTGTTTTAAAATCAAGATAAAACACTAATATTTAAGAGGGAACAGATTATCTCGATGCCAAACTACAGCAAGGGATCCTCGCTTTCTCAGGGAAATCTAGAGTTGCAGTTTCTTCTTTCATTAGCATTTTAATAGAAAAAACTTTCTGCTTGGTCCCAAGTGAAAAGCCACCATCTGCATTTAAATGAAAGGTTTCCCCTCCCTTCTCTCTCTCTCTCTCTCTCTCTCTCTCTCACACACACACACACACACACACACACACACACTTTTCCCTATCCTCCTTTCCACTTTTAAGAAGGATGGTATGAAAGGTTTAAACTCTCCAATGAACGAGCAGGTACAATGAGCAGGATGTTGTTGTTGAACGCTGGAGATTATTCATGTCATTTTCTCCTTTAGCTCGCTCTTCCAAGTATGAAGGGGGCTTTGCGGAGGCAATTCGGTGGGGGGGGGGGCGAGAAAGAATCAGGGAAGGATCTCCTTCCTCCTGACTGTCGGGGGCAGGATGGGGGGGGACGAGCCCAAACCAGGAGCCAAAGGTTGGTCCCAAGAATGAAGCTCAACAGGGCTGGCACGTCCATTTAGGTGAACGTGGCAATTGCTAGGGGGTGCTGGCCAGGCTTGGCGGGACGGGCTCCCGGGCAGGCTGCGAGCCGGCCACCCAGCCCTGTCTTCGAGTGCAGCGAGTGGGGGGAGCCGCGCGGCCTGCTGGCGGCCTCCCCCTGCCCCCATGGGCGGCCGGGTGCTTGTGCCGACCGCACCCTCCCCCAGATGCCCCTGACGCATGGGGGTGCCAGAAGGATCGCCGCGCCACGGCAACAGATGTGCCTGAGACGGCCCTGGGGCTAGCAGCAGCTTCTCCACTGTAGTGGAAAGGTGCTGCTTGCCCCCTACACCACCACCCCGGCTCCCGCTAAAGCAGGCTTTGGCAGGGGGCGGGCGGCGGGATGGGTGAGCAGCAGCTTCTCGCTACAGTAGAGAAACTGCTGCCTGCCTCTCCACCACCCCCACCTCCTGCTAAAGCAGGCTTTGGCGGTAGGAGGGCACCAGAACGGCGCAAGAAGCCCCAGCGCCAGTCCTGAAGCTCAAGGCAGGTCTACTTATCCTGTTGCCAGCCAGATGCCTATGGTAAACCTGCAAGCAGGATTTGAGTGCAAAAGCAGCTCTCCTCTTGTGGTTTCCAGCAACTGGCACTCAGAAGTGTTGCTGCCTTCAGCTATGGCGGCAGAGCATGGTCATTGTGGCTGGTACCTACTCATAGCCTTGGCCTCCATGAATCTGTCTAATCTTCTTTCAAAGCCATCCATGTTGGTGGCCATTGCTGCCTCCCATGGGACAGAGTTCCGTAGTTTAACTGTGCGCTTCATGAAGATGTATTTTCTTTTATCTCTCCTGAATGAAGCCCTAAACGGCCGCGGCCCAGTATACCTGAAGGAGCGTCTCCAACCCCCATCATTCAGCCCGGACATGGAGCTCCAGCTCCGAGGGCCTTCTGGCAGTTCCCTCCCTGCGAGAAGTGAGGTTACAGGGAACCAGGCAGAGGGCCTTCTCGGTGGTGGTGCCCACCTTGTGGAACGCCCCCCACCAGATGTCCAGGAAATTAGCAACTACCTGACTTTTAGAAGACATCTGAAGGCAGGCCTGTTTAGGGAAGTTTTTAATGTTTGATGTTTTATCCTGTTTTTAATATTCTGTTGGAAGCCGCCCAGAGTGGCTGGGGAGGCACGACCAGATGGACGCAGTGCTGTCAAGTATCCTGTTTTCCCCAGGATTCTCCCTTATTTCAAGCAGTTTCCCGCTGCTCTCCCTTATTTTTATTTCCCTTAAATTTCCCATTTTTAATGGAAGCAACTCCTCCCCTGCTGGCCAGGGACTGGGTGGGAAGACCTCGCCTACTTGGAGAGAAAAGCCTCAGCCCTCAAAGCAAGTGGGAGCCGTTTCCCGTGCTTACAGGGGGGTGTATTCCTCCCCCTGCATCAGCCCCTATCCGTTGCCGCCAAGCCCCTCAGCCGGCCAATAGGGTTAGCTGGTGGGCGGAGCCTGGCTGCCTTTGAGCAGCTGCTGCTTCCTGTCCTGTTTTGATGGGATCAGACAAGAAGGCGATGGGGCTCCATCACGCGGAGCACATGGCTGCACTCCTCTTTGCTGGCTGCCCTCCTCTTTGCTCCGCTCCGAGCCCGAGCCCGCTTGGAGTTTACATTGCTGCTCCGCCCACTTTTTGCTTCTGGCTCCGCCCACCACTGACATGTGACTGTCCCTGGGATAGGTGAGACTGCTGATCCCTTATTTTCAAATCCGAAACTTGACAGCTATGGGCATGGATGGGGTTTAATGGTATAATCGTATAACGGGGTATGATGATGATGATGAATCTTTCAGCGTTCAGCTCCATTGTATGTGCCCAAGCTCTGGTGCACCTCAGCCCCAGCCCGCTAATTCAATGGTCAGGAGAGGATGGGAGCTGAAGTCCATCAGCATCAGGGAGGGCACCACATTGCCTACTCCCCTGGACTAGGGGGCCCGCTACCATTCCATCATCCTTCCATACCTTACAAGGCCCTTCCGTCAAGAGCGATCGAGCATCTTGGGGCTTCCTTTTCCAGTTCTTTATAAATCCCCATCACCTGCTGTTCATCCCTACCTGTCCCAGGAGAGAGCCTCTAAATGTCTGGAGGTGTTATGATAATAACACTGATAATAATTATCCATCTCATTTGCAGGCTTGTAATAAGTTGCAATAGTCTATTAATTATTCACAGCTGCCTTCACAAATTTCAGATGATATATTCACAACGAAAATAGGATAAGGGTGGAGGGAGAAATCAGCTATTAGAAACTATTTGCATTTTTCTTTTTCAGAAAAGACGGATAAAACGCGAAAATAAAGTTAAGCAAATAGGACTAGAGGGATCCATCCAACAATGAGGTGGGTGATCAAGGGTGCATGTAAGACGAATTAACTACCCTTATGAGTTTTAGGCAGAGTGAGAGAGACACAGAGAAGGTTCACATTTAACACACATTTAAAGCCTTTGGCTTCCCACAGAGAATTCTGGGAACTGTAGTTTGTTAAGGGTGTGAGGGTGTTGTAGTTCAGTGAGGGGCAAATTACAGCTCTCGGGATTCTTTGGGGAAAGCCAAAGGCTTTCAATGTGTGATATTCAATGTATTTTTAATCTTTGTTGGAAGCCGCCCAGAGTGGCTGGGGAAACCCAGCCAGATGGGCGGGTTACAAATAAATTATTATTTTATATATTATTATATTATTATTATTATTATTATTCCACTCAGAGTAAAGTAAACCCATGGAAGTTAACAGGCAGAGTTAAGGCCCTGGGACCTTAAGGTGAAGGGCAGGGTAATGAAGAAGGAGAAATTTCAGTGGGTCTACTCTGAGTAGGGCTTAGTTGACCCTCCAGCCTCACCTTGGAATTTCACTTTGGGTGAAAATCAAGAGCATTTCTGGAAGCCTCCAGGATTCTCGAAACCTCTTGCCCATTCCTCCTCAATTCCCGAGTCTCGCTCACGGACTTACCGTAAAGTAATAGAACTGGGAGGATTTGGCCATGAACTCTGGCTTGCACTCGGCCACGCAGATGTCCACATTTCCTGCATGCTGGCTGTGCTTGGCTTCGCCCATCTCGCACACTATTCTAGAAGGAAAGGAAAGAGATTCAAGGGTCAGGAGATGCCCCTGCAAAGTGTTCCTGCTGGTGCGGAAGGCTTAGGGCCAAAGTAGGTGATGACAGGTGATGAATTATGGTGCTGGAGGAGACTCTGGAGAGTCCCATGGACTGCAAGAAGATCAAACCTATCCATTCTGAAGGAAATCAGCCCTGAGTGCTCACTGGAAGGACAGATCCTGAAGCTGAGGCTCCAATACTTTGGCCACCTCTTGAGAAGAGAAGACTCCCTGGAAAGACCCTGGTGCTGGGAAAGATGGAGGGCACAAGGAGAAGGAGACGACAGAGGATGAGATGGTTGGACAGTGTTCTCAAAGCTACCAACATGAGTCTGACCAAACTGTGGGAGGCAGTGGAAGACAGGAGTGCCTGGCGTGCTCTGGTCCATGGGGTCACAAAGAGTCGGACACGACTAAACGACTAACAACAACAACAACAACAACAACAACAACAACAACAACAACAACAGGTGATGACAGGTAGGAATGGGGTTTCCCTAATGGTACCGATCCCATATCCCATTTGGGGGAAACCCCTTCTCCTTAAAAAGTAGACCTCTTTTCCTCAAGGCTCAAGTCATTCCAGGGGGTGGGCAGTGGGAGGGCTTCTTCGCTACATTGTGCCAGATCCAGGGGAAGCTAGTGTCATTGCAACCGGCCTCAAGCAGAGACCCACCAGTACAGAAGCTCTTTTGGTGATGTTCGATAAGAGGCTACAGGTGCTTATTGTCTACTGAGCTGAGCTACAAGCAGGGGGGTAGAGGGTATTGCGGAGTGAACCTACTGACTTTGGTTTCTCTCAATTCCCAGTCTTCAGTTCTTGATATTGCCACATCAGTTTCCAAAGAACATTTTTTAGTCCTCATGAAAATTCATCAGCATTTCAGGGCAATTTTCCCCTCATCTGCACACCCCCCAAGCACTTTCCCCTAATATAATGCATATCAGAGTATATTACTATTTTCACTAATATATGCATATACACACACACTTTGCTCCACTTTGCTTTTTTTGCACACCCTACTAAAGGGAGAACAGGGCTGCAAAATTCAGAGAAGTGCAAAATTTTGAAGGGCAGCCGTGCTCTGATTTGTGCATTGTTTCAGGGCAGATAAGGTAAGTTTGCCTCTGAATGAGAACCAAGCCAAATTTCTCCCACACACCCCTGGGGAAATGTTGTTCGTCTTCACTTGTCATGCAAAGCAGAGGTGAGGGACATCAACACTACCTGTAAAGCCAGGTAGGGCAACCTGTGGTGCTCCAGTTGTGGCTAGCTCCAACTCCCATCATCCCTCACCATTGGCTATGCTGGCTAAGGCTGATGGGAAATGGAGTCCAACATCATTAGGGCTAGCCTGCATTAGTTACTGTCATATACAATCCTGCTAGGAGCAGGTTTTTTTTTCTCCGTTCTGCTGAGCCTGGGAGATGGCATTAGCACAGGTATGGGGAACCTCTGGCTCTCCAGATGTTGTTGCTGTTACTATCATTATTTACCTGCCCCCCCCACTCTAAGGTTCCAGGAAGGGTTACAGCATGAAAGCACAAACTGCTTAAAACAACTTACAGTCACAAAAATAAGGTGGGTCCTAAAAACATACAAACCGAGTGTCAAAAGCCAAGGTAAAGAAGTGTGTCTTCAGCATTTGCTGGAAGCTGCGCAACAAAGGTGTCAGATGCACCTCTGTGCGGAAGGAGTCTCACAGCTTAGGAGCCACCACAGAGAAGACCCTTTCCCAGGCCACACATACACCCGAGCCTCTGAGGCCAGAGGAACTACTAAGAAGTCCCTCTCTGCCAATCTCAGCATCCAAGAGGGTCTGTAGGGAAGGAGGAGGTCTCTCAGGGATGTGGTTGGACTCCAAGTCCCATCAACCAGCATGGGAGTTGTAGTCCATCAACAATGGAGTGTCTCAGGTCCCCCACTCATGCTCTACAGATTCCCTCTCCTTCCATCTAAAGGGTAAACGTACAGGGACCCCTGACCGTTAGGTCCAGTCGCAGACGACTCTGGGGTTGCAGTGCTCATCTCACTTTATTGGCCGAGGGAGCTGGCATACAGCTTCCGGGTCATGTGGCCAGCATGACTAAGCCTTCTGGTGAACCAGAGCAGAGCATGGAAACGCCGTTTACCCTCCCGCCAGCAGTACCTATTTATCTACTTGCACTTTGACGTGCTTTCAAACTGCTAGGTGGGCAGGAGCAGGGACCGAGCAACGGGAGCTCACTACGGTTGCGGGGATTCGAACCACCCACCTTCTGATCGGCAAGCCCTAGGCTCTGTGGTTTAACCCACAGCGCCACCCGCATCCCTTCTCCTTCCATCTATTCCACCTCATTTCAGGGCTCAGTGACCTGAGACTGGCAAGAAAAGTTGGACAAAGAGCAAGGTTACCTCGCGTAAACATTCCTGCCCTAACAACAGAGCAGAAGGTCTTAATAAAGCATCTTTCAGGCTGAGGCCCTTACTTACTGCTCTGCTGGGATGTATCCCTCCACTAAAGGAATGCACTCCACGCCTGCTACTTTGACATGAGATGCAATGTCCCGGAACTCCAAGCCCAAATTTTCTCCCCGGATGGTCACCCTGGTCCCTCCTTCACGAGGTCCCCTCACCGGGCTGATCTAGGAGAGGAGAAAGCTGGTTAAAGCAAGGCGAAAAGAAAGGAAGGGCCCTGTGGCGGCGTTCCACCAACCCCTCCAAAGGGACACAGCTGATTGTCAGTGTGGGGCAATGGTTAGAGCGTTAGACTAGGATGTGGGAGACAACGGTTCAAATCCCCACTCAGACATAATGCTCTCACTGGGTAGCTCAGGGCCGGTCGCTGCTCTCAGTCTAACCCACCTCACAGGGTTGTTGTGGGAGTCAAAGGAGGAGGGGCAAAGAGAACTGTGTGTGCCATCTCAAGCTCGTTGGAGGAAAAGGTGGGGTGGAAACACAATTAATAAGTACTTCAAGAGACCTGGCCGTGCACATCCTCTGGATAATTTCAATCATCTTAGGCACCAAAGAAAATGGATGCCTTCTCTCCGACGGCTTCCTCCTTAAAACAATCAAAGGCCATTTTGCCATTAGCTGACGTTGGGGGGAACTGCTTCAGAGATCTGCTTCTTCTCCACCCATTCCTGTATCTCGGACTGGCGAAATCGAAGATGTGGTGGTGCAGGTGTCAAGAGATGCTGAAGAACAACAAGGGCACCTGAGCCCCTAAGTGAACTGAACATCCTTAGATTTTCATGCCCCACTCTGTGGTTATTCTGGGTTGGCAAGAACAATAAAGGAGGGTACAAAGCAGAAGCCGTAAGAGAGGCGTAGGGAACTCTTGGCCCTCCAGATGTTGTCAGAGTTCAACTCTCATCAGCCCAGGTCTCTGACCCTGCTTGCAGCTGCAGTGCAGAAACATCTGGTGGGCCGGTGGTCCAGTGGTTACCCACACCTGCAGTAAGGGGTAGCAGTGATTGGGGTGGCTGGAACATTGATCAGAAGCAGAACCCCACTTATATTTAATAAACCTCTGCCATGTTCACTCTTGAGTTCTCCTTCTTTCTGAGCTTAACAAACCCAGAACGTTTTGCCCTAACCGCTTTACCGTTTCGTTTGCTCTTTTCTGCACCTCTTCTAGTTCTTTTTTTTTTTTGAGATTTTCTTGGTTTACAAGTGTACAATGCCTCTCGCATTTTTCCATGTAACATTTTAACAGATCAATTTTGGTTGTTGAGACATTAGGCAGAAGGGGGGGGGAAGGAGGTGGGTGGGATGGGCGGGAGGGGGGGGGGCGATGTTTCTTTTTTCCTTAGTATATGTAGGATTTGGTGTCAGCATCGTTTGTGTTGGTTCTCTGTTGTTCGCTTGTGTTTCCTTGGCGGTGAGAGGTCGCGATTGGCGTAGGGTGTGCTTGTTCCTTTGTGGTTGGCTGTGGTGATCTTTGGTTTTCTGTGTGAGTGGGGTGGGTGGGTGTTTTGGATCAGGTTAGCCATATTGATTTGTATGCTGCCGGTAGATTTTTGTCATTATCTTGTTGAACTGTGTGTGTGATGAAGGGGGACCATATGGAGGTGAAGGTATCTTCTCCTGTTTGTCCCCGTGCTAGTTTTAGGTTCTGGTTACCTTTTCTAGTAGGGCTGTTTCCCATACTACTTGGTACCATGGTCCATGCTTGCTCCTGACAGGTCTTTCCAGTGTCTGGTTATGATGTTTCTGGCTGCTGAGAGTAGATGGATTATGAGTTCCTTGTGTTGTAAGTGGGCATTATTGTCTTGGAAGATGTTTAGTAAAGCCAGTTCTGGGGTGGTTTATAAAACACTTTTGCAATGGGTGCAACCAGTTTTCAAAATAAGCCTGTGCCATAAGATTCATTATTAAGGCATTATGATATTGGCCTTTTAAAATTATCTATCCCTTTTCTAATAATCCCTTACTTGGGATGGGCTTTCTGCACACCAAGCTGACATTTTCGCTGAGCTCTCCACCATTACCCTGAGGACTCTTTCCTGGATAGTCGCAGCCAGTTCAGATCTCACCAGTGTTTACATGAAGTTCCATGCATATTAATTCACATGCATAGCAATTAGGGTCGTTTGGAAGGTTTTTCATTGTGTCACTCAAAAATAAAGGGTATATATTTTTAGTCTCCGGAAGTGATCAAATCTCACTTGCGGGCTTATTGACGGATTGTCAATGTGTTTCCTCGAAAGCAAGTCCAAGGGGACTTATTCTCACAAATGTACAGGACTGCAGCCTTAATGTGTATACACACGATATGTATCATAGAATCATATTTTACAAAGGTTTGAAGGAGCACTCTTTCCCTCTCAGCTGCACTTGAACCCCCAGACCAGGACCTTAAATTAATTCTTCCTGATTCGCCATGTTTTCTGCTCAAAAAGGCTTTGCAGGTTTGAAAAGCCTGGGAAACCTGTCTAACCAGGGATTTTGACTATATATCATTCTGGGGTGATTAGGGATGTCAGAGAATTCTGGCAAGAAACAGAAAACAGGAGCAGAAATTGTCAATGTTTGCTTATTCAACTCCTGTCCAGAACGAAATCGACCCAACATATATGACGGGTTCTATCTTTGGTTGCAGCTTTCAGCCTCCCCTATTTGCATTGCGTTCCTTTTGAATTGAAATGGGGTAATATAACAACATAATTCACAAAATTAATTGTGTAATTTAGGTCCAGAATTCCACCACACGTAGCGTAGTTTGGGGCAGGTTGCGAACTGCAGCGGATGGAAAGAGCGGAGCAGGTGACAGACTCAGGGCAGAATGGAGAATGGTGTCTTGTTACGCACGTGGTGTGATGCATTTCAAGAAAAACAGCTTGCAAATTTTATAATAATAATAATAATAATAATAATAATAATAATAATAAATATAATAATAAACGCTCCAAGATCCTGCTTTCCCCCTCCAACGTCTGAGCAATTCTTCAAAGAGGCTCACTGGAGACATCCTGCCTTCCAAGGCAAATCTTCTTGAAACCGGTGAACTTCTGCATCCTCTCTGGTGGGGACTGCATATGACATGGGAACAGGGATGATTAAGACAAGCGCTTTGATCTAGCTGTTTGGCACAGCCTGGGACAGCGGCTCCAGTTAAACCACAGTCTCCTGGGCTCACTTTCACAGCTGCGAGGAGCCATCCATCTTGAGTTATAGCAGCTGAGAATGAATTGCACACAGCCCAAGCGAGTTCTAAGCGGGGCCATCCTTCTTGGGATCAGAGATCCAGAAGGAAGCAGAAGGACCATCGTTATACCCTGACAGCCTTGTTCTTAGGACACCCTGCATGAGCCAAACCACAGCAAGTCACTATCAAAGGGCAGGACCACTGCTCAGGAAGCTGCCTGCACAGAAAAACTGAATCTGGGAAAGGGACCGAACATCTTGTTGATTGGCAAGGCTGAATGAGATTCCTGTTTGGTGGATTATTACTCATAGGACGTAGCAAAGCATGGGTGTGCATCACCTAAAAGATTGCAGCCATAGAGATAAGAAAAGAAGAGTTGTTGCATTGCCTGGAGAGGTCACTTCCTGGTTTGCATGGAGAAGCTGTTTCCAATAGATCCCAGCAATGGAAGCACACAGCTGTATTGAGGCAGCACCAGGCATTGTAATTCTATGCCCCCTAACAATTTTGCACCCGGGGAGACCGCCCCTGCAACCCACGCTACGCCACTGATCATAGGTCTTCATGGATAGGCAGGCTACAGAAAACAAGGGTATGGGGAATGGAAGAGGGAGTTTCAGGGCAGCTTACTTCTGTGATCTTGGGGTTGGTGCATTTGCCCCCCAGCGCCAGAGAGCTCCAGCCACCGGTTCTCCAGGATGGGGCAATGGTGCTTCAAGGTGCAGCGGTTCTGGTCTTCGCACCAGCCACACTCGTAGTCCGGGTCTGCTTTCAGGCACAGGCCGCAGCTGTCTCGCATGGCCCCACATTTGTACAGGTGGACTGTTGGGAGAGGAAAGCACAAGCCTGTTGAGGAGGCATTCGCCCACGAGATCTCCTTACCCCATATATGCCCGCTCAGGTGCTTCAATCTGCAGAACTGCGGCAAAGGAGCAGCAGCCGATAAGCCTTCTGCGGTCAAGTCAAACAATGCAGCAAGAGTCCCGCTAGATCGGACCGGAAGGTTTAGCTAGTCAAGCGTCCTGTTTCCCACCAGGGAACGCTCTCCCACTGGTGCTCCCCAACAACTGGCATCAGTGGCATAGCATGGGTGGGGCCGAAGGGGCACTTGCCCTGGGCACAAAATTCTTTGGGGTGCAACATTTCAAAAGAAAATTAATGGAAGTAGTAAAAATATATTTAAAAATAATGTGCCATCCCCTCATTCAGAAATCTCCAAATGACTGTATGGGTGGACTGGGGAGTGGATATGGGCAATGGCTGGTTGCTAGGGTGCCCTCCACATGGGCTTTACAAAGGTACCCGCTCCTGACCAATCCTCCATCCTGCTCCCTGCAGTGCTTGACCACCGGATGCTCATTGGGTGCCGCGGTTGCCACTCAGGTTAGGTCTCAAGCTATTGCTCCTTTGTTCCACACTATTGGTGGGTAGTGCCAAGGATACTTGCCTTGCCCCGGGCATTGGCAACCCATGCTACACCACTGACTGGTATTAAGGAGCGCCTCCGATATTGAAGGTGGAAGGTATCTATTATGATTAGTAGCCACTGACAGCCTTATATGAATTTGTCTGCTCTTCCAAAGTTGGTGACCAGCACCACATCTTGAGTCCACAAATTCCATAGCTTATCTAAGGAAGGTATAAGATGCCAGCAGCTAGGAAACTGATTCTGAAAACTTAAATCTACACCTCATCACTGATACGGGGGAGGACTCTCGGATCGAAGATGTGCACAAGACTTCCTCCCTGTTCACTGTCCATTACCAGTTGAAAGGACCAGTTTCTCAGTACAAGGAATAATGGAACTGTAGGATTGGAAGGGATGCAAAGGGTCCTCTAGTCTGACCCCCTGCAATGTCTACAGAATGAATCAGGGGGGCACCTTTCCTGGCGAAACTGGGTGGTGATTTTGGGGGCAAAGATTAGGGTGAGGGACTGAACTCACTGTACCTAGAGGGCTCTTTACAGCAGCTGCCAACTGTGTGCCACTACACCCTCCCAAAAAAAAATTCTTTGCCCCTCCCCTCCCGCAAAATCCCACTCCCAATTTTCTGCCTCCAGGAAGGAGTGTGTGAAATCAGAAAGAGGGCAATTCGACTGAACCATATTTGTTGTTATTATTTTGAGTTGTATTTAAAAAAGAAGTTGCAAACTGCTTCAGCAGGAAAAAAACACACTTGGGCAGATCCAAACTAAGGCTGCTGGCAACAGTCATTGAAATGAGCTGCTCAAGTCAAGAGGATTTGGAGAGTAGAAAGTTTTGAACTTTAAAATGCTGTTGGGGGGGCAGGGGGAGCTTTATTTGTTTCAGGTGCTCAACAAGAAAGAGAGGGGGGAAGAAAAACAGAACATTTTTTTTTTTTTAGCCATTTGCAGAGAACATAAATAAAGCCTTGTAGCAGACGGGGAAGGGAAGCGTCGAGTGCTCTGCTAGGAGTGTGCAGAGTGTGCAGCCCGTTGCTAGGGTTACCACTTCCAAGGACAAGTCGAAATGATTCGTTACCTTGTTCTGCGCAGGGTTGTCAATGGTTGAATCCCCATTCCCCGACTGTCAGCTCCACTGGCAAGCTGTTAATCTCCGTCCCGTCGTAAGTGTACTAAAAGTAGGGGCCGGGAAGTACGGAGGGAGAGAGAGAGAGAGAGAGAGAGAAGAAAGAAAGAAAGAAAGAAAGAAAGAAAGAAGAAGAGAAATCACACCTGCTGCTCTGGCTACTGGAAAT
Source organism: Lacerta agilis (assembly GCF_009819535.1). Taxonomy (NCBI): domain Eukaryota; kingdom Metazoa; phylum Chordata; class Lepidosauria; order Squamata; family Lacertidae; genus Lacerta; species Lacerta agilis. Next base: position 6,409,002 of record NC_046321.1, on the reverse strand, counting down.
GGTGGCGGCATTTCTTGCACTTACCTCCCTTGACGCCATGGGAGGGATGGGATTCGAACACACACACACACACATGCAAATATCACGAGCATTTTCATCACTTCATCTTGCCCCACTTTCCCTTGACTTCCTCAGGTGTTTCACTTTTAAAGGGATCCTCTCCCCCCAAAAAAAAAATTCTCTTGGAACGTTACTAATGATGGATAAAGATTATGCAGTTAGGTGGTGACTAAAGGGAAAGGGACCCCTAACCATCAGGTCCAGTCGTGTCCGACTCTGGGGTTGTGGCGCTCATCTCGCTCTATAGGCCGAGGGAGCCGGCGTTTGTCTGCAGACAGCTTCCGGTCATGTGGCCAGCATGACTAAGCCGCTCCTGGCGAACCAGGGCAGCGCACGGAAACACCGTTTACCTTCCCGCTGGAGCGGCCCCCTATTTATCTACTTGAACTTTGACGTGCTTTTGAACTGCTAGGTGGGCAGGAGCAGGACCGAGCAACGGGAGCTCACCCCGTCGCAGGGATTCAAACCGCCGACCTTCTGATCAGCAAGCCCTAGGCTCTGTGGTTTAAACCCACAGCACCACCTGGGTCCCTAGTGGTGACTAGTGGGTACAATGGCACTGGGGCTTTCGGATGACCACAGCTCACTGCAGATCTTTTGAAAATTAGCACCAGCTTGGATCTCCTCTCCTTAATTTGCTTGATGTGGAGAGGAACGGGTATTTTGAAAGGCACTGATGCCCAAGTCCTGACCACCAATTGTCTCCTTGAGCCAGCCTTCTGCCTTTGGATATTTGATCAGGCTTTCCTGCCTACGGCTTGTCTTCTCATCCATGACGATCGAAAACTTAATTTATTTATTTAAAAATGAAAGATAATATCCTCTGGAAGCTCGGTACAGTATAGTTTGGAGAAACCCAGAGCTCCAAGCCTCAGGCATAGGCTCGGCTCTGTGTCTACTAATTGGCATTGCAATTGCAGGGCCAAACGTACCCTGTGATTTCTGCACATTACATTACAGTGAATGCCGAGTTACACCGCAATTATCTTTGAGCGAGCCAAACACAATCAGCTGACAACTGGCGGGGGCCCTGCGAACAGCATCTCAACCCCAGCATGGTTTCCATGGATGTTAGTGCACTTCCCAGAGAACTATGCTCACTTCTGTAGAGTTCGATGCACTCGTTCGTCATGCACAGAAACAGCATTTTGTGCGAATCACAGAATTGTAAAGTGGGAAGGGATCCCAAGGGACATCTAGTCCAACCCTCGCAATGCAGGAATCCTCGGGACCTGGGTACACAAAGGACCGCCTTCCTCCTTGCAAATCTGCTCTAAATTTCTGATCTCCTTTGATGTCCTCCCACTGGATGCTCTCATCTCCAGAGGTTAAGCAGCTAGGCATAGGGGAGAGGGCTTTTTTCGGAGGTGGCACCTGGTTTACAGAGCATTCATAGAATCATATAATCATAGAGTTGGAAGAGACCCAAAGGCCATCCAGTCCAACCCCTGCCAAGCAGGAAACACCAACAAAGCATTCCTGACAGATGGCTGTCAAGCCTCCGCTTAAAGACCTCCAAAGAAGGAGACTCCACCACACTCCTTGGTAGCAAATTCCACTGCCGAACAGCTCTCACTGTCAGGAAGTTCTTCCTAATGTTTAGGTGGAATCTTCTTTCTTGTAGTTTGAATCCATTGCCCCGTGTCCGCTTCTCTGGCGCAGCAGAAAACAACCTTTCACCCTCCTCTATATGACATCCTTTTATATATTTGAACATGGCTATCATATCACCCCTTAACCTTCTCTTCTCCAGGCTAAACATACCCAGCTCCCTAAGCCGTTCCTCATAAGGCATTGTTTCCAGGCCCTTTGACCATTTTGGTTGCCCTCTTCTGGACACGTTCCAGCTTGTCAGTATCCTTCTTGAACTGTGGTGCCCAGAACTGGACACAGTGTTCCAGGTGAGGTCTGACCAGAGCAGAATATAGTGGTACTATTACCTCCCTTGATCTAGATGCTATACTCCTATTGATGCAGCCCAGAATTGCATTGGCTTTTTAGCTGCTGCATCACACTGTTCATTCATGTCAAGTTTGTGGTCTACCAAGACTCCTAGATCCTTTCACATGTACTGCTCTCAAGCCAGGTGTCACCCATCCTGTATTTGTGCCTAGCGGTGGTAACTGCTGCTTTTGCAAACACACTCCCAGCTTTCCATCCCTGCAATTTCAATTATACTGTGTGTTGCATTTGTAGGCTAGGGGCCACTCCGCGGTCTCTCTTTCTCTCAGCCACCTGCCATAGTTCTCCTGCCCTGCATGCAGAAGGTCCCAGGTTCAGCCCCCAGCCTCTCCAGGTAGGGATTGGAGAGTCATCTACCTGAAATCCTGGGAAATCGCTGTCAATCAGTGCAGATAACCCTGAGCTAGTTGGGCCCATGGTCTGAGTCTGTATAAGGCAACTCCCCGTGTAGGTTTTGGTTTTTTGAAGGGCTTCTGATTGTACGCGAGTGTCATGGTGCCCTGAGCCAGACAAAGGAGGCTGTTTCGCCCTTGGCACTTTGCATCTGGAAGTGTGCGATGAGCAACAGCAAGGCAGCCGGCGCTTTCTGTGGGGGGCCATGATGAGCAGGTAGCAAGCTGGTGATGTGATGGGGGCAATGAAAAAAAAGGGAGCAGGCAGGCTTGTTCCGTTCCAGTTCTGAGAGAATGCATAATGAAAACCCGCTCTCGGTGCTATTTGATCATGAACCAAGTGCAATTAAGCCAGCTCTCTCTGCGCCTTTAAAGGAGGGGGATAATATGCAGTAATCATGTGTGAATTAGCTGTTCCATAAGAATTGGGAAAATCCCAAATGCACACAGACACACACACAAAATCAATTTCATGCCACGTTCACTTTTCAGCAAGGTGGAAAGATCCTAGGAAGTAACAGGGGAGAGCTTCTCTCACCTGTACCTGCCTCATTTATGGTTCTCCTGATCCAATGGAGGTACTGAATTTTCTAAAGCCACCTTGGGGAACCCCAGCTTCAGAGGCCTAGCTAGACCTGCAATGGAGCCCAGTTTGGCCCACAAAGACCTTGTTCAAAGCCACACCCATCTGCTCTGCTTCTGACGCCACATGCAGTGTCAGGTGTGGGCCAGGAATGAAGGTGGCTCCCAAGGAACGACCGTGAGATTAACATGAGCATAGTGTGAGCTCCTGATTGTCCCTTTGCAATTGGGTCTTCCTGTCGGCACCGCTGTCAGGTGACTGACAGGTGAACTATTGAAGGACTTGACCTGCCAGCTCATGCCAGCTCCCCACACCGTATGTGGAAATGATGGTGCTGCTAGGATGATGGGCCCATATATGATGTCAAGTGTAAGGTACCAAGTTGTGACTTGGTTCCAGGGACCGGCAGGGCTCCGAAGAGTGTGTGTGAGGCAGGGGACCAGGGGAGTGACCCAGGAGAGGGGACAAGTGTTTTTATGGAGTTTGATATCACCATACCTGTCAACTGCCCCAGAAAACCAGGACTTCCCATTTTTCCCCCCATGAGAGCACAGTGACAATTTTGAGTGCCATGCTCTTGCATGATTTGTGGGTGAGATCTTGCGGCTTTTGGGTCTGGCGCTGTGACTCCCAAAAGGACTTTTTCTGGGTCTCCAATCGCATGGGTCACATGACTCAAACAGCAGTGCAGACCCGGAAGTGGAAGCATGCTATGTTGCAAGAGTTAGATGCAATGAAGTCTCTAGGAGTCTTCACAGGCGTCCCGATTTTGGGCCGTGTCGCGTTGGAGGGTATTTGCTACCTGCAAGGCAGGAGGGAGAGTCAGGGCAGTTCTAGGTGGAGGAAGCCACAGAGGATGTGGCGGAGGAAGAAGGGACAGTTCAGGCAAGGGCTGGTCAGTGGATTCCCCACCTTCCCTCACTCCACTGTATCCCAGAAAAAGGAGGGGCTTGAAGTGGGAAGAGCAATGATGGCTTCCATACAGGAGAGCCTCTATTGCAGGCATGCATCCTGCCAGAGGACAGTATATATGCCAGGAGGCAGGGCAGGGTTCCACTGTTGCCACAGTTGTGCCATTGGGCTCGGACTTGTGGACAGCTGCCTGGATGCTAGAAGGCTCTGCGTTCATCCAGAGCACCATGGAAGCTGCTGTAAGCGTTTCTTTTGTCAGTAAAGGGTTAACTGTCAGACGTGTGCCTTCCTTATCTGGGGTGGGATGGGACACTTGGAGAAAATGGCTCTGTGGGCCAGATAACTTTGCCCCATAGGCTGGAGGTGGTTCTCCCTGCCTATTTTTTTTTTATACAGGATAAAGATGGGGCTTGTTTACAAAATGACTTTGAAATCGGCCTTTGTGGGTTTTTAAAATTTATTTAACATGTATTTTTCTGTTATTGCTTTTAATATAAAGTTGGGCTTTGTTCGTTAAATAATTAGATACCATTTCAACTTGTCGGATGTGCTCAGTTTTTAACTTTGCACATAGAGCACTTGGAATCGGGCATGGCAGAAATTATAACAAAGAGCGAGTGAAGAACTAAAAAAAACCCGTTGCATGTTCTGAAACAGCAAGGAATTTGAATGAGTTATTTGTTGGAGCAATGGAAAAGGCTTCCTCTGAGTTATCCCGGGTGGCTTGGCATATCTCTGTGGACACCCAAGACATCCCATCTGCACTCCCATGCGCTGCTGTGTGCATGCGCCTCAGCACATGGAGTGGTGCGGGCCTGCTGGTCTCTGCTTGTTGCCTGCCAGACAGATGTTATTCTTTTAATTAAGGGCACTGGTGGTAATAAAATCCCCATAGAATCCATGAAGGATTCATAGCCTTAAGCTCTGCTCGGGTTTATGCAGGAGTGTGCGATGCAGTCGAGAGGAACTGATGCTAAATCAAGTCGGGAGACATACGGACCCAGTTAAAGACCAGTCCCATACCTCTCCTCCTCACATCATACTTTTGCCTTGGGTTAATTACTCATCTCTCGGCCTTGCAACATATTTTTTCCCCCAGCTGCTACCTTTGAGGCTGTTTCTCTGGGCCCAGGGAGAGTGGAAACGGATGGCGCGAGAGGCCAGCTCCACATTCTCTAGAAACGTTTCCAAGGATTTATCACCATATAACACCGGTCCTGAGAGACCTGCATTGGCTCCCCGTACGTTTCCAAGCACAATTCAAAGTGTTGGCGTTGACATTTAAATCCTAAATGGCCTCGGTCCTGTATACCTGGAGGAGCATCTCCACCCCCATCGTTCTGCCCGGACACTGAGGTCCAGCTCCGAGGGCCTTCTGGAGGTTCCCTCGCTGCGAGAAGCGAGGTTACAGGGAACCAGGCAGAGGGCCTTTTCGGTAGTGGCGCCTGCCTTGTGGAATGCCCTCCCATCAGATGTCAAGGAAATAAGCAACTATCTGACTTTTAGAAGACATCTGAAGGCAGCCCTGTTTAGGGAGTTTTTTTAATGTTTAATGCTGTGCTGTGTTTTTAATATTCGGTTGGGAGCTGCCCAGAGTGGCTGGGGAAACCCAGCCAGATGGGTGGAGTATAAATAATAAATTATTATAAATTATTATTATCCATAGCACCTTCTTTGGACCATAGGACACATCCAAACCATGCCTCATGCTTCCTCCCCACCCCCATCTTCTCCCCCAAAAGATGATAGTTAGATCATAAACTCCCTGAGGCAGGGACTAGTACTTGAACTGAACTCCATCAGCAGACATCAGCAGGGGAACATTTCTCCCTCCATATAACTATGGCAGCCTTTCTCAACCCAGGGTCCCCAGACGCTGTTGGACTGCAACTCCCATCATTCCAGATCCCTGGTCCTGCTAGCCAAGGCTGATGGGAGTTGTAGTCCAACAATATCTGGGGACCCCAGGTTGAGAACGGCTGGCCTATGGACCCCAGCTCCCATCAGCCTTGACCATTGGGCATGCTGCCTGATGCTGATGGGAGTTGGAGTCCAGCAGTACTTGGGAGCCAACAGGTTCCCTATCACTGTTGCAAAGGACCATGTACATTGATGGCACTGTATTCTATGATTCTAGTATCAGCACTGGAGCCCTCTCCATAAAACTGCTCCAGAAGCCATGTGCAATGCAATTCTTCATGTCTGTTCAGAAGACACATCAACAAGACCAGTGGGACTTAATCCCAGATAAGCACATGGTTTGGTTTGCACTCTTAACCTTGTGGAGCTGACCCTGGGTGTTCAGGACCCTAGAGCCAGCCTTGCTTGATGCTGTTTGAAGCAGCTGCCACCCACCTGCTTGTGGATTCTGAACTGAAGGATTGTCATGAAAACGCTGTTTAAATGCATGACTAGGAAGGTTGGTGCTATGTCAGAAGAGTCTATTGCTCTTCGGAAGGGCTTGTCTTTTATTGTTTATCGTATTGCTTAATGGCAGCATGTGAATATTGTCAAAGCTCTGGGGCTGGAGCAATAAAGCCAATCGATCCAGTGCCTTTTGCTTAATGGCAGAGATGGCCTTGCATGCTGATCAACAAGCTTGGCTTCTGCACAGGTGTAGCCCTGAATGCCTAACAAGGTATGACCTCTAGTGACTTCTACGCTGGCTTGGTCCAGGTCTGCAGAATGGAAGATGGCAGGATGGAAGATGACAGGGAGCTGGCTTCAGGCACCAGGCCTGTTGGCAGACCAACTCTGCATTACAAAGAAGTCTGCAAATGTGACATGGAGGCTGGCCACATCAACCCTGCCATGTGGGAATCCCTTGCAGTCAGCCAGAGTGCTTGCAGACAGACAGGTAGTGCATCCACAGCAGTGACCAGAGGCAGGGGCACAACTGGGTGCCATCCTCTGCCCCAGCTGCAACAAAACATGCCTCTCCTGTATCGGTCTCTACAGCCACAGCAGGCGCTGTAGCCTTCCAACAGTTTGACTTCATCCCAAAAGGTGCATGCCTCTGTTGTCTCTCAAGACAGACAGATGCCAACCAACCAATAATCCAATTGATCCCTGTGTTCCAATCTGCATATAATTATAGGGGAAATGAATCAGATCGGTTCACTTTTAAACGTGGACTGAACAGCTTTCTCCTTCATCGCTCCTTCATTGTTGTTGTTGTTCAGTCGTTCAGTCGTGTCCGACTCTTCGTGACCCCATGGACCAGAGCACGCCAGGCATGCCTATCCTTCACTGCCTCTCGCAGTTTGGCCAAACTCATGTTAGTAGCTTCAAGAACACTGTCCAACCATCTCATCCTCTGTCGTCCCCTTCTCATTGTGCTCTCCATCTTTCCCAACATCAGGGTCTGATTTCTTTAAGAATGGATAGGTTTGATCTTGCATGGGACTCTCAATAGTCTCCTCCAGCACCATAATTCAAAAGCATCAATTCTTCGGCGATCAGCCTTCTTTATGGTCCAGCTCTCACTTCCATACATTACTACTGGGAAAACCATAGCTTTAACTATACGGACCTTTGTCGGCAAGGTGATGCCTTTGCTTTTAAAGATGCTGTGTAGGTTTGTCATTGCTTTTCTCCCAAGAAGCAGGCGTCTTCTAATTTCGTGACTGCTGTCACCATCTGCAGTGATCATGGAGCCCAAGAAAGTGAAATCTCTCGCTGCTCCTTCATTATTGTGCCAATATTTGCATGCCTCTGTTCTCCTCTCTGTTGGAAGAGGACTCCAAGAGCTGGCCAGTACAATTCCAGGTGGTTCAGTGGGCTATATTCCTGCAGTTGGCCATATGAATGCAAGAGGAGGTCTGCTGGATCAGGCCAACAGCCCATCTAGTCCAGCATACTGTTCTCACAATGGCCAGCCAGATGCCCCTCAGAAACCAGCAAGTGGGATTCAAGCACAAGAGCGCTCTCTCCTCTCCTGTGGCTTCCAGAAACTGGGTTCTCTATGGTGACCTCTATGCTTTCCAGCAGTTATCTCGAAGAACGTTTTCTGCCTGTGACTTTGCAGTTAAAATCCATCCTTGTGGAATCCATTCCCTGCAGTAACTCCCACTTGGAGCTTGGTTAGGATGGGCGGGAGTGGGAACGATCTCCTGGGACGGAGTGCGCAGTGAGTTATTTAGTAGCACTCCCCTTACCTGGCAGGGTTAATTAGCTGACACGCCACATCACACTTTGAAGAGGAGAAGGTGGCAGCAAATATGTATTATTATCACGCCGGGGGACTGATTGCTGCTGCTGCGGCAGGAACACGGAGCCAATAGGATGCTTTTAGCAAAGAAGCCAAAACTCATCTTGGCATTTGGACCACTGGGATGCTTCAGTTTACTTAAATGGACAGGAAAGAACAACTAACACATCCCTGAGTCAAAAATTTAAAAACCCACAAAGTTCGGAGGAGGGCACTGAACACACTTGTGAACACATTTCTCCACATTTGATGAAAGCCTCACAGGAGTTGTATACCTCCTGGGGTAAAGGGAAGGGATGCCTCTTAATGGCAAATGGTTGGGTTTATACCAATATAATACACTTCATGCAATGGTTAGCCTACTTCCAGACTGGATTACTGCAATGCATTTTTGCACAAATTTCTCCCAATTGAATTTTTTTTTGGGGGGTATGATGTTTTGCCTAAGAAGTCCATTTCTGCGATGCAATGATTCCCAATACAATGCTTTGTATTTTTGTGGATTTTTAGGCTCATTTCACTCAACTATATGCATTTTTAACACGTTCCTCGTCTGGAGCTCTGTAATGCAAAACTGCAGCAACAGAAAAGTGCAACTTTCAAAGGATGGCTGTGGTTGGCTTTTTTTTTTTAAAAAAAATAATAATAATAAAATCACATATCACTCAAAAAGTGCTTATTTGCTAGATTTGCCTTGATTTGCAAAATGAGTCAGATTTCTCTACTCCTACTAGTGAATCCGCCACGGACTTTGTACAGCTCATAAGCCAGTGAGCACATTACCGCTGATTAATTTCAACACCTCTATATGCATTTCCCCGTTTCTAATGGTCTGGGTCGGAGGCCGTGCTCTGGGTGCGACTTCTGCCAGAGGTGAGGTTGTTTTGATGGTGATACCCCAGCTATGGAATGACCTCCCCAAGGACATGGAGCCGGTGACTCTTTTGCTAGCTTTGCAATGCCAGGTGAAGACAATTTTAATCTCCGGCACATTTTAATGCATCATTTGTTTTGTTCCTTCTGTTTCTCTTATTTTTATTGCCGCTCTCGCTGCTATTTTTATTGTTGTCGTTATTGCTGTTTTATGATTTAGAAGGAAAAAAACCAAACACATTTTAGTTTATTTTTAATGCAGATGCTGATGTGGTGTTTTGAAATAGACCAGGGACTGTTTCTGGGATCGTGGTGGGAGCTTCAGAGGTTCATAAATGCCATGCTTGCACCTGGACGTTTGTGGACAGACATTCCCAAATTTATCCACATTTTATTTGGAAGGGGAAGGCATTCCAAAGAGTAGGAGAAAAGGGTGGATTATCAAGTTACAAGAAAGGAGATTCCAACTAAACATCAGGAAGAACTTTCTGAGCTGTTTTGAATGGAACGGTCTCCCTTCGAGTGGTGGTGGACTCTCCTTCATTGGAGGTTTCTAAGCAGGGATTGGATTGCCATCTGTCATGGGTGCTTTGGTTGAGATTCCTACATTGCAGGGGGTTGGACTGGATGACCCTTGGGGTCCCTTCCAATTCTACATTTCTATGGCTGTATGATCAGGTGGGGCTTTTATTTATTTGCACACTAGATGTCACAGAATCAGCCTTCCTTCCTTCCTTCCTTCCTTCCTTCCTTCCTTCCTTCCTTCCTTCCTTCCTTCCTTCCTGCCATCCTTCCACCCATCAACAGCCAAGTCACAGCTGGCTTTTTCCAAGTGTAAAAGAATGCATGTTTGTGTGAAATAAGCTTTTGCCACTTTGCACAAAGTGTAAGTAAGACTCCTCCCGCCGGAAACTCGTTTGACTATTCCCATTCCAAATGGCCAGAAACTCCATTCCCCACCTTTGTGAGGAACCAAAGTTCTGGAGATGATGGGGTGGGGATATGCAAGCCAGTCCAAAACTTGTGCATGGCAAAGGATCATAGGAAGCTGCCTCACACCGAGTCAGACCAATGGGTCCACCTTGCACGGTCTGCACTGGCAGCAGCTCTCTGGGCTTTTAGGCAGCAGCCTCTTGTCATTTTTGTGGCAGCTGCCCACTGCCATGGACCTAACAACAACAACAACAACAACAACAACAACAACAACAACAACAACAACAATTCTATTATTTGTACCCCGCCCATCTGACTGGGTAGCCCCAGCCACTCTGCGCTGCTTCCAACATATATAAAAGCATAATAAAACATTAAACATTTTTTAAAAACTTCTCTATACAGGGCTGCCTTCAGATGCCTTCTAAAAGTTGTATAGTTATTTATCTCCTTGACATCTGATGGAAGGGTGTTCCACAGGGCGGGCGCCACTACTGAGAAGGCCCTCTCCCTGGTTCCCCATAACCTCACTTCTCGCGCAGAGAGGGAACCACCAGAAGGCCTTAAGAGCTGGACCTCAGTGTCTGGGCTGAATGATGGGGATGGAGATGCTCCTTCAGGTATACACGGACGAAGCTGTTGGAGGCTTTAAAGGTCAACACCAATACTTTGAATTGTTCCTGACCCGTGGAATGCCCTCCCATCAGATGTCAAGGAAACAATTAGACAATTTTAGAAGATATTGCAGCCTTGTATAGGGGAGTTTTAATATCTGATGTTTTACTGTGCTTGATGTTTTAATTTGATGGAAGCCACCCAGAGTGGCTGGGGAAACCATGTCAGTTGGGTGGCATACTACCTAGGTTATACCGCTGCAGGGCTGTGGGAAAAGTGGTTGAACTGGAAAGTCCCAACATCTTAGGCATGTGCCAGTCTTTGAAAGGAGACACCAATACGCTGGATGTCAGGAAACCCCCCTCCCCGCAATCGGCGGGATCATGGGAGCGTTTGCAGTATAGAGAACCTCCGGTGCATTTCACCAGCTTGTCCTCCCCCTCCTCCGCTGGAAGCTCCCACTCCTTCAGTGGGGAGGGGGAGTCGGAGGCAGGAAGGCGGTGCAGGGGCTCTGACAGGATCGCAGAGCCTCAACGCCAAGGGGAAAGTGGGGAACGGGGTCAGGTTCCCATGCTCCAAGGGCGCAGGCCGGAAGGACGCAGAAGGGGGAGGCGGGGGTTCAGAATCCCGTGCCTCTTTTGCTGGACAAAGAACAGGAAGGGGGTCATTCCTGGACTCTGCAGAGTGAGGAGATGAATGTTTGATCTTTTGCTCCACTGTATATAGCTGTGCACAATAAAGAACTTAGTTTTAGAAGTTCTGCGTCTGGCGCTTTACTCATGAGCAACCACTGAACGTCCTTACACTTGATGACACAGTAAGTTGGGTGAGGAATATGTAACGAACCGAGGAAAGTAAGAAACCATCAAGAAGTTTCCTTATAGGTCAGGGATGTTCTGTTATGTAACAGGGGTTTGTATCGCGCCAAGTGTGCATGAAGAAAATACACGACAGTCCCTCATATGGACACATCTAACCACGTAGTAATGTGTGACAGGAGCTCCTACTAAGATGTTGTTTAACACTATGATGCCTTCCTGAAGATCAAGATGGTCCATAAAGCCACTTTGCACTTTTCCATAAAGCCACTTTATGGGCAAGCGGCTATAGCAGCCTCTGGTTTAGGGTCTTCAGATGAAGGATGGGGCTGCTCAACAGGTGTGTGCTGTTCATTGACAACTATCACCCTCTCTGTCAGGAATGAGCCAGCTCCAAGCGAAGGTTTGCAGTCAACTGCAGAAAGCAGCCAGGAACAGAGAGACTTTGATGTTAGTCAGGCAGGGGAGAGCTGGCAGCTGCAGACCTCAGCTCTTCCTGACCTTGACGGGCAGGCTGATAAGGCAGTAGCTGAGAGCAGGCTAGAATACATCCAAAGCGCACTGGAAGCACAATCAGGTGCGAACAAACTCCTCTCAGACTCGGAAGAGGTTGGAGCTGATCCAATAAGTCCAAGGAGTCTGCGAATGGGAGGGTTGTTAGATAGGAAGGAAAACACGAGACGTAAGGTTTGTACGTTCAATATCTGCTGGAAACGCCGGAAGGACTCTTCAGAAGGGTCATCTTGAGTAATGATGCCGGAGGCTTTGTTAGAGCCACCTGGAGCTATCTGTTTGTTTTTGCAATAAATCCTCCTTTTTAATTAGCTATGCTTACTGTGTTATCAAGCTGGGAACCTGGATTCATGACACTCTCTCCCTGTTAAGACTCTGCAGGGATTTCAGCTTTGTACTGGTAAGATTACTTCACTGGGAAGATCTGAGGAACTGATACAGGCATATTGTCTGGGTTCTGGGTTTGGGTCAGGCTTCCTTTTAACTTTCAGAATATTGCAATTCTTTTCTTATTAAAACCAAACAAACACCCCAAAAAGGTTCCTAAAAAGCATCCTTAATTTTTCAAGCCATAAATCCCAGTGAGATCCTGAGTTCAGGCACTCACAAGCCACTAACCAGTAATGGAATCTGGAAGCAAAGCAAAGTGGGATGATGGCAGGCTCATTTGTAACAGATCGTAAAACTGGCAAAAGGCCCATAATTGGAAACATGGCGTTTAATGCCACAGAAAATGGGCTGCATGGTTTTAATGACAACTTCCTGCAATGGGGCAGAGGAAGGACAATGAAGCCTACATTCATTGTGAAAGTAACATCATCGTCATCATCAACAGCAACAGGAAATGATTAGTTGAGGGAAATCGGAAGAAAGCATAATGGACAAACAAGTACAAACTAGTAATCCTGATGTATTTTGAAGCTCACTTCCAGGGCTAGAATCATAGATTCGTAGAGTTGGAGGTGAACCAAACATCACCAAACATTCAAAGTGTTGGTGCTGACCTTTAAAGCTCTAAACGGCATCGGTCAAGTATACCTGAAGGAGCGTCTCCACCCCCATCAATCTACCAAGACACTGAGGTCCAGCTCCGAGGGCCTTCTGGCGGTTCCCTCACTGCGAGAAGCCAAGTTACAGGGAACCAGGCAGAGGGCCTTCTCGGTAGTGGCACCCACCCTGTAGAACGCCCTCCCACCAGATGTCAAAGAAAACAACAACTACCAGACTTTTAGAAGACACCTGAAGGCGGCCCTGTTTAGGGAAGCTTTTAATGTTTAATAGACTATTGTATTTTAATATTCTGTTGGAAACAGCCCAGAGTGCCCAAGGAAACCCAGCCAGATGGGCGGGTATAAATAAATTATTATTATTATTATTATTATTATTATTATTATTATTATTATTTGGAAGGGGAAGAGTTAGTAGCTGCATCATTTGCTGTGCAAATCCATGTTTGGTTCCACCCCACTGAGTTTTACTCTGGAGTCTGTACACCCAACCAGAGAGAGCATAACTCTGATCTTACATGACAAGCTGGCACCGCTGTAGCTTGAGTCAACACAAGCATATGGGTGTACATCAGCCATCCAGCTTCATCGAGCAAACAGGATGACATTATGTAATGATGCTCAACCAGATGATGCACTGAGCTGCGCATTGTTGTCAGGGAGCTTTAATTAACGCAGAGAAACAGCCTCGTGCCTGCCAGTGAGTTCCTCCCACTGTTCGTGATGCTTCTATTTTTCTTAAAGGTGCTCCCAAACTTGCAACCAATGTCAAACTAGTAATGGTCCTTTATTTTATTTTTTACCATTTTCACGGCGCCCGTTTTTAAATTTTGCACAATGCGCACTGGTGCGACACGCAGCTTCTCCTCGCGTTCCCACAAATGTTGTGTTAACAAATATAATAAAAGCAGATGCCACGTGCGGAATCATACATGCGCTAGAGTAAAATAATAAATAATCATTAACGAGTGTATTTCGGTTGTTAATTATTGCTTATGACTCCATTCTAATGCAGCTAAGCTTGTGGAGTTCCCAGCGGATAACAGGGCTCTATATCATCTTGATCTTTATTACATTATTATATGGTGTTTTCCATTTTATTGTTTATACTCTTGCATGCAGCCATGTTACATTGGATTAATTTGTGGTATATAAATACTTTTATAAATAAATAAATAAGATTTGGACAATTTTATTGGCCCCTAATCAAGATCCCTCAAGATCAAGGGAGGTAATAGTACCACTATATTCTGCTCTGGTCAGACCTCACCTGGAATACTGTGTCCAGTTCTGGTCACCCCAGTTCAAGAAGGATACTGACAAGCTGGAACGTGTCCAGAGGAGGGCAACCAAAATGGTCAAAGGCCTGGAAACGATGCCTTATGAGGAACGGCTTAGGGAATTGGGTATGTTTAGACTGGAGAAGAGAAGGTTAAGGGGTGATATGATAGCCATGTTCAAATATATAAAAGGATGTCATATAGAGGAGGGAGAAAGGTTGTTTTCTGCTGTTCCAGAGAAGCGGACACGGGGCAATGGATTCAAACTACAAGAAAGAAGATTCCACCTAAACATTAGGAAGAACTTCCTGACAGTAAGAGCTGTTCGGCAGTGGAATTTGCTGCCAAGGAGTGTGGTGGAGTCTCCTTCTTTGGAGGTCTTTAAGCAGAGGCTTGACAGCCATCTGTCAGGAATGCTTTGATGGTGTTTCCTGCTTGGCAGGGGGTTGGACTGGATGGCCCTTGTGGTCTCTTCCAACTCTAGGATTCTATGATTCTCCCTCTCCTTTCCCTGTTTTTCTTTTTTCTTAGAAATGTCCCTGCTTCCAGCTCTGGGCAAGGAAGGAGGCTGTGGGAAGATCAACAACCCCTGCCAAGGAGGTCTCCTTCCACACCAAGATCCCAGAACCAAATATAATCTTACTTCTTCCTTGATGGAGTAAGCTTACTCCCGAGGGCAGGACCCAAACCAATGGAGTCAAGTTAAGAAGAAGAGAGAATCTGACTAAACACCAGGAAGACCTTTCTGACAATAAGAGCTGTTCAATGGTGGAACAGACACCCTCAGAAAGTGGTGGACTTTTCTTCATTGGAGGCTTCTAAGCTGAGGCTGGGTGGCTATTGGTCATGGATGCTTGAGTTGAAATTCCTGAATATCAGGGGGTTGGACTAGATGACCCTAGGGGTCCCTTCCAACTATAATTCTGTGGTTCTAACAAAGTCTTCCAAAGGAGGCTTGATTGCTGGCCACTGTCCATCTTTCGTCTTGCCTTCTCTGCCTTGCCTTGTGCAAGTTTGAGAAAAAACAGACAGAAATATTCAAGCATTTCAGCTTTTCAAAGGAGGAAAGTGTGTCTTTATTTTATTTTTTTAAGAACTTGAAAATGCTTGAATTGGCAAAACTAACTGGAGTAATAAGTTACCAATCAAATCAGAAATTAAATCTACAATGGAAATGGTTTGGAGACTGTGTGTCCAAACACTGCTCAAAAAAATAATATGTTGATATGTTCGGATTAATGCTTGTAAATTCGAATAAGAATAAATAATAGAAAGTTAAGAGAGTTAAGAAACAAAGATATAAATTGCAATGGGAAATACAATAATACTGTACAAAAGAAGGCGAATGTTGGTGGAGGGAAGTCACAAGGGTGTTTTAATGTTTGCAATTGGCGTTAGTAGCGTATGTGAAATATTTGTGTCTACCTGTTTGTATATAAAAGAAAAGAAAATAATAATTAAAAAAAGAAAATAAGAAAATGCTTGAATGATCTTGTGGCGGAATAATGCCTGGTTCATCATGGGTTAACCTATCACTCCCATGTTAGGTAGGTGTTCCCTGGGAGGCGGAGCTAGTTGGCATTCTAAAAGGAGGGGGAACAACCTGGAAAGGCAGTTGGGGGTTTGGCAGTTGGGGGTGGAGGGTTAGAGAGAGAAACTGCGAGGTTAGGCTTTGGGGAATGGGAGGAAAGGTCATTACCATTGCTAACGGGATGCAGGAAAAATTATAACTGAGCTGAATTATATAAGAAGATTTGTACCAGTAATAACTCAAGACATCCATGTTTTCAAGTTACCTTAATAAAGTTAAAAGTGCTTAAACGTTTGTGGACTCTGGCAGTGCGTCAGTGCCTCAAGAGGTGTAGCACTGTGATAGAGGGAACGGGTGGCTTATTTTCCTGGCATACAGAGGACTGGGCAGGGAAGCCAAAGGTGCCACGCAGTTGCCAAAAAGGGAAGGCAAGCTGCAGTAGGTGGGAACCCTGGGAGGGAGATCCCATAGGTGGCAAGAGGTTTTCAAACGGAAAGCACTGAGGTACCCCAGAGACAACTCCCATATAACCACTGAAGGATTCATCCTAGTTGTCAGTGAAATTTAGGGAGAGTCACGGTTGGGGAAGAATCGAAAGGGGAGGGAATAGGATCCCTCACAGATCTCAGTTCTTTCTGCTTAGCACCTTGATTCCTTGCAGGGCATGCGGACTTGGCCAAATCGGACCCCCCAATTGCATGCACGCACATTGTGTCCCTCTTTAACTTTCTTGCATCTTGAATCGTTCAGGAATTAGAATAGAAACACCCTATGGTTGGGTGAAGCTGAAAACAGGCAATAGTGTTGCTAGCACCCTGCCTGTGCAGCTTCTTACAGGAATTATCCCTCTCTCTTTCTATCCGACACCCCCCACCCCACCACCCCCCCAAAAAACCCTGAATTAGCATTCATTGCGAGGAAGGCTTGATGTGATATGCCTCAGCTTCCTGCCTGTCTGAAGAGTGGCTTGGCTTTAGAAAGCCCTGCCCGGGAGGGGAGAAGAAAAGTTTGCAAAATAAATGAAAACCTTTCAGCCGAGTCCCTCCTGAGGGGGGGGGGGGGAAAGGAGCCTCCGAACGACACAGAGGGGGAGCGGAGGCAGAACATCCAGATCCAGGTTTGTATAGAGGATTTAAATGGGAAAGAAGCTACATGCGCTGTAAAATTCTCTTACAAGCATAGGATTGTAGAGTTGTAAGGAACCCCAAGGGATGTGTTTAGCGCTGTGGTCTAAACCACAGTGCCTATGGCAGGGGTCCCCAAACTAAGGCCTGGGGGCCGGATGCGGCCCAATCGCCTTCTCAATCCGGCCCGCGGACGGTCCAGGAATCAGCGTGTTTTTACATGAGTAGAATGTGTCCTTTTATTTAAAATGCATCTCTGGGTTATTTGTGGGGCATAGGAATTCATTCATTTTTTTTTCCAAAATATAGTCCAGCCCCCCCCCCCACAAGGTCTGAGGGACAGTGGACTGGCCCCCTGCTGAAAAAGTTTGCTGACCCCTGGCCTACGGCTTCCCGATCAGAAGGTCGGTGGTTCGAATCCCTGTGACAGGGTGAGCTCCCGTTGCTCGGTCCCAGCTCCTGCCCACCTAGCAGTTCGAAAGCACGTCAAAGTGCAAGTAGATAAATAGGTACTGCTCTGGCAGGAAGGTAAACGGCGTTTCCGTGCGCTCCTCTGGTTCGCCAGAAGTGGCTTAGTCATACTGGCCACATGACCTGGAAGCTGTCTGCGGACAAACGCCGGCTCCCTCAGCCTATAGAGCAAGTTGAGCGCCGCAACTCCAGAGTTGCCTGCAAGTGGGGAACCATTACCTTTAAAGAACCCCAAGAGTCATCTAGTCCAACCTCCTGCAATGCAGGAATCATAGCTAAAGAGTTCCTAAAAGGTGGCCCTGCAGCCTCTGCTTAGAAAAACCTCCAAGGAAGGAGAGTCTACCATCTTCAGAGGGAGTACATTCCACTGTCAAACAGCTCTTGCCACCCAAAAGTTCTTCCTTATAGTTTGGTTGGAATCTCCTTTCTTGACATTTGAATCTCATCGGTTCTGGTCCTCTCATCTGGAGCCGAAGAAAACAAGTTTGCTCCATTTTCCATGGGGCAGACCTTCAGATATTTGAAGATGGCTGTCGTATCGCTTCTCAACCTTCTCTTCTCCAGGCTCATGTCCAACTCACTCTACTGTTCCTCATTAGGTAAAGGTACCCCTGACCATTAGGTCCAGTCGCGGACAACTCTGGGGTTGCGCACTCATCTCGCTCTACAGGCCGAGGGAGCCGCCGTTTGTCTGCAGACAGCTTCCAGGTCATGTGGCCAGCATGACTAAGCCGCTTCTGGTGAACCAGAGCAGCGCACGGAAACGCCGTTTACCTTCCCGCTGGAGCGGTACCTATTTATCTACTTGCACTTTGACATGCTTTCAAACTGCTAGGTGGGCAGGAGTTGGGACCGAACAATGGGAGCTCACCCCGTTGCGGGAATTTGAACCGCTGACCTTCTGATCAGCAAGCTCAGTGGTTTAGACAACAGTGCCACCCGCATCCCTTAAAGACCATTTATCATTTTGGTCACCCTCCTCTGCACACATTCATATGGATGATGCGGCATTTCCCCCCAACCAGGAGAAAATGTCTTTAAAACTGCCAACCTGCTAGTAGGTGGAGCAGGGACCCATATCTTAAGAGCAGGCTGGATCAGGCCAAGGGCCTGCCGAGTCAAACAATCTCACAATGGGCAACCAGGTGCCTGTGGGAAACCCTGAAGCAGGATTCGAACACAGAGCACTCTCCCCATCTGTGGTTTCCAACAAGTGGTATTTGAAAGCATTGCCTCATCCCGTGGACCTAGAACATAGATTGCATGCCATCGATAGCCTTCTCTTTGACCTATGCCTCTCTCCTCACTCCCACCCCATGCACATCGTTTCGGTCTGTGTGTTGGTTTGGAAAGTCTCCCATTAAAATGCAAACAAAATCACAACTGTCCCCAGGGCCGGATTTAGGTTTGATGAGGCCCTAAGCTACTGAAGGTAACGGGGCCCTTTATATGCCCAGCTGTCCTTTGTCAACAACAAATTGTCGCTGTTTTTTTGTGTTGAATATATGCTATATGGTATTTTGTGGACCTAATAGGTATCTAAAGCCATTTGCACATGCAGAATGTAGGCACCCTATATATAGAAAGGAGCAAAGCAGTGATATTTGAGGGAGCAGGCTAGCAGGCGGGGCCCATTACTACATCATAGGAGCCTACACAATGCAAAACACTGTTGCTGTATGTAGGTTTTATTTTATTTTTTTTATCTTATATTTTGGAAATGTACATCCAGTTTTTTTCCTTTAATTTTTTGGGGCCCCCAAGAGAGTGGGGCCCTAAGCTCTAGCTTGTTTAGCTTATATGTAAATCCGGCACTGATTGTCCCCTATCTCTACCTGCAGTCCAGCCCCCCTCTTCCCTTCCCCATGGCCCAGAGTGGCGGGGCGTACTCACTGAAGTGTTTTGGCACTGGACGCTGGAGCTGTTAAACCGCAAAGCAGGAACCCTCTTCTCGTTGCCCTGGATGCTGATGATGCACTCGTAGCCTCGCTGTCCAGACTGAGGCTGAGGAAGGTTCTTGGCCTTCAGCGTGATTGGCTTGACGACGTCCACAGGCACCAAGATCTTATTGACGTGCAGCAACTGCGGGCAGTCCTGGAGGAAGCAGGGAGAAGGAGGAGGCGGGATGTGAGGGGAAAGAAAGAAATCGCCCCATGCAGTTAGTAAAACGCTTAGTTACATTTCCCTGATAGGCCGATTTGGACTGTGGCAACTTGCAAGTGGCGTTAGGTATTGCGTGTTGAGGTCCCCAAGCCACCCCCAAAAAATTCACACTTCAGACATAATTTTTGTTTGGGGTTTTTTTGGCAATAATTTAGGCCACAACTTTATTAAAATACAAATTATGTGAGTGGTTGCGTAGGCATTGGTTCAGACTAGCTGTCCAGCGGGACAGAGCTGACTTTCGGTCAGCGACAGGAGAATGCCATCTGGGGAGAGTTAAGGAGGCTGGGGGCAAAGTCTCCCTCTCCCCAGAGGTCCCAGGGGCTCTTGCGTGGCCCTGTCCCCCCTACTGGGGGTTCGGAAAAAAGCATGTTGAGCCCCTGGATTCCTTTCACGGAATTCCCTGCACACCATCATCATTTGGGTTGGGGGGCACCCTTCCAGTAACCAACACAATAACCAACGCCTAACCGCCAACCTTACAAGTTGTGACTAGTTGCTACTTCAGTAGGCGAAAACCAAAAGGCAACAGCCAATCAGCCAAATGGACAAAATTCCTACTGGGCCCCTGCCCCAAAAGCAGACGACCCCATGACAGGCAGTCGCAAGGTCAATGCAGAGGCCTAAAATAAAGGGAGGGAGGGTGGGTGATCCGAAGCACGCAGCCAAGTGAAGGATCACCCTGCGTGCAGAGCAATATAAAGGACGCTGGGCTGTCCATCACAACATTGCAACATTTAATTCTCCCCAGCAACACCCCCAGGGTCCTATTGAAGCTGTGGTCAGCTAACTAACACCACCCAGCTACCAGGGAGGTGGCTTGCTAGCCCCCACCGCAACACGTGCTCTCCCAAGGGAGAACCCGATTTGTCCTGCAAACTCTTACAGGCACAAAGGAGGGTTAACAAAGATGATAAAGCATTGATAAATAGCTGGGGGAACTGGGGGGGGGGGGAATACAACTCTATGAGTTGGCCATCTGTCATGTACGATCTACTTAAGATGAGCTGGCATCTTAAGTACATCGTACATGACAGATGGCCATTCCACCTCTGTTTAAAAATTTCGAAGGAACAAGAGTCCACCACCTTCCAAGGAAAACGGTTCCACTGTCAAACAGCTCTTAGTGTCAGAAAGTTCTTCCTGATGCTTAGTCAGAACCTTCTTTCTTGTAACTTGAAGCCATTGGTTTGGGTCCTACCCTCTGGAGCAGGAGAAAACAAGCTTGCTCCATTTCTCCTGTGATAGCCCTTTAGATATTTGAAGGTGGCTATCATATCTCCTCTCAGTCTAAACATCCCCAGTCCCTCAACTGAGAGGTGATGTGATAGCCTTCTTCAGTTATCTTAAGAGCTGGCCTGTGGAAGATGGAGCAAGATTGTTTTCTGCCGCTCTGGAAGCTGCCTTGTTGTTGTTGAGTCAGGCCATTGTTCAGAAGAAGAAGAAGAAGAAGAAGAAGAAGAAGAAGAAGAAGAAGAAGAAGAAGAAGAAGAAGAAGAGGAGGAGGAGGAGTTTGGATTTGATATCCCGCTTTCTCACTACCCGAAGGAGTCTCCAAGCGGCTAACATTCTCCTTCCCCTTCCTCCCCCACAACAAACACTCTGGGAGGTGAGTGGGGCTGAGAGACTTCAGAGAAGTGTGACTAGCCCAAGGTCACCCAGCAGCTGCAGGTGGAGGAGTGGGGACGTGAACCCGGTTCATCAGATTATGAGTCCACAGCAATTAACCACTTCACCACGCTGGCTTAAGAAGGTAAGAAGGGCCTGACGGCCAATGGCCCATCTAATCCAGCATTCTTACTCTCACAGTGGCCAACCAGGTGCCCCAGTGGAAAACCTGCAAGCAGGATCCAAGCACAAGAGCCCTTTCCCCTCCTGGGGTCTCATGCAATCGGTATACAGAAGCATTACTGTCTCCAGCTGCCATACATCGATCGCCCTCTCCTCCATGAATTTGGTCTTTTAAAGCCCTCTAGTATGGTGGTCATCACCATGGCAGCAAATTCCATAATTTAACTATGTGCAGTGTTAAGAAGTGATTTCTTTCATCTGCCCCGAATCTTCAACTACTGAAAGATACTCGGAGTCCAGTGTGACTTTCATGCTCTTTATTCAGCTCATAGTAGTGAGGAATGCAGTTCCCCCAAGACGTTTGCTTTATATACATTATTTACACAATGGGCCCCACGTGATTGGCTAATTCCGGGATACTCCTGTATGCCAATCAGAGTGCGGATTCAGTTCCACCTGGAGCTGGATTGGGTGGCTCCTGCAGACCAATCAGACTGCTGCAATCTCAATCCTATTGTTCTGGGACCAGTCAGACTGCTGCAATCTCAATCCTATTGTTCTAGGACCAATCAGACTGCTGCAGTTTGGATCCTATTCAGCTCAGTACATAACAACTACCATCTACCTTAACCCACCTTGGTCCATCTAACTTAGTGATGTCTGCATTGACTTGAGCAGCTCTCCGGGTTTCCAGGCAAGGGGTGTTCCCCGCTTTACCTGGAGACGCCACTGGGCCTTCTGCATTCAAAGCAGCTGCTCTACTACTGAGCTGCGCTCCTTCCCCCTTTTCTTTTTACACAGGGGGGCTGCCGTTTAATTTGTCCTCACCCCATTCTAAGGAAAGGCTCCATTTCCCAGAAGGAGAGTCACCAAAGCGGCACATTCTGCGGGGGACTGATTTCAGGTGCCCAAGAACTGGCGATGGGAAAGGAGGGACAAAGGGAGGGGGAAGCGGAAAGACGCGTGACTTGAGAGAGATGCGGGGATCTCTCCTCACAGCAGATGGCGGGTATGCCTCATAGGCACAAACAGTTGAGCAACACCAAGGAATGGATGAGCTGCGGAACAGCTGCAGTTACCCTGACTAGGAATGGCATTATGGAGACTGTCAATCATCCTGTTCTGTGGGTGAGATGGACCACAACTAGCATCAGGTGTGTTTGCGAGGAAACTATGCCCACCATGCCAGGTTCTGATCAAATGGCATGGAATCCCCAAAAGCTTTCAACACACTCTCATGCAGCACTTGTTGAATAATGCATTGCTATTTTAAAAATGCAGATACACACACACACACACACACACACACACATATATATATATAAAAATATATATATATATATATGCATGCTGTTTTGAAACAGCTGCATTTGTTGCCAGTTTGCTTCCTGGCCCAATTCAATTCAAGGTGCTCCTGTTAAGTGTTTAAAGCCATAAATGACTCGGCCCCCAACTTTCTGGGAGACCCCCTCCTTCCTTGCAGACCTCATTGAAGAAGAAGAAGAAGAAGAAGAAGAAGAGGAGGAGGAGGAGGAGGAGTTTGGATTTGATATCCCGCTTTATCACTACCCGAAGTGATATAACTCAGTCGGTAGAGCATGAGACTCTTAATCTCAGGGTCATGGGTTCGAGTCCCACACTGAGCAAAAGATTCCTGCATCTCAGGGGGTTGGGCTAGATGATCCTCGTGGTCCCTTCCAACTCTACAATCCTGTGAGTCTATATGCTGAAGACTCTTCTCTGCCCCCTGGCCTTTGGCACCTGAGATGTGTGCTTTCCTGCGACTGTAATTTGTCTTAAACTGCTTCTAAAGTTGCATTTTAAATGATTGAGATCCACCCTGGGAACCTCAAGTTGAAGGGAGGTTAATAAATCAAACCAATAATGATGAAAAATAATAGTCATAGGTGATCAAGGTTCATTTTTGGAAAAGGAACCCTGGGGTGGATCCCAGGAGGGGAACTCGGAGCCAGAGGACAAAGACACGCAAGAAGGCCAGAGGGGTTAAGAAAAAGGGGGTAATGTGAAGAAATTTGGAGATTTCCTTCTCGCACGCCACCCCAAGCCGGCGCCATAACCTTTTTGATCATCCTTGTTTCAAATTCATTAACAAGAGGCAATTGCTAGGGCCCCAATAAAAGGATTAGTTAGCATATAAAAAGGTTTGAGGCTCTGTTAGGAAGTTCATTATAGATAATTGAAGAGGCGAGGGCCGTAAAAAAGGCGAAATCCTCTTCCCAATGTGTGACTTTATCTGATTGACCTAATGTACTTCCTAATTGAAATTTTAAAAGGCAATTTCTTGGAAAGAGGGGAATACAACGGAGTTGCGGGTCTCGCCCTCTGTGCCCAGCATGGAAGCCTTGGGCACGGCCCAAGATGAGGAACAGAGAACTTCCCTAAACCACCTCCATCCCTACACTGAGATCAAGAAATAAGACATAGAGATTAGAATATATACAGCAGGGCAATGTTGGACTGGGACCTGGGAGACCGGGGTTCGAATCCCCACTCAGCTATGCAGCTCACTGGGTGACCCTGGGACAGAGGCACCATCTTGCAACCAAGATGGGGGAGGGCTGATGTGCGTTATGCACACGTGGCGTCACGCACCCAACACATTGTGTAAGTGCCATGTGTGTGCCATCACACACGGGCAACATGCATCATCGGGAGTAAGCTGCGTGAGGAGCCCAGCGCCGCACAGCTCCCTCTCTCACACTCAGGAGGAACCAGCCGTTGAATCACTCTGTGCTTGGCCTCCTCCGCTCCCTCAGCATTGAGGGGGCCCACCCCCATCAGCAAATATTGCTGTGGCCAAAGAGCCTTCCACCCCTAGCAGTTGGTGTGCCTGCCGTGGGGCCAGTCACTGTCTCTTAGTCACTCACCTCCCTCCCTCCCTCACAGGATTGCCATAAGAAGAAGAGGAGTTTGGATTTGATATCCTGCTTTATCACTACCCGAAGGAGTCTCAAAGCTGCTAACATTCTGCTCCCCCTTCCTCCCCCACAACAAACACTCTGTGAGGTGAGTGGGGCTGAGAGACTTCAAAGAAGTGTGACTAGCCCAAGGTCACCCAGCAGCTGCATGTGGAGGAGCGGAGACGCGAACCCGGTTCCCCAGATTACGAGTCTACCGCTCTTAACCACTACACCACACTGGCTCTCCAGGATAACATGAGGATGTTGAGACTTGTGCACAACAGCTCGAGCTCTTGGGAGGAAAGGTGGGGTATAAATGTACTGAACAAAAACCCACAATTTGCATGCATCTATAAAATAGAGAAGTGGACGACAGAGGATGAGATGGTTGGACAGTGTTCTCAAAGCGACTAGCATGAGTTTGGCCAAACTGCGGGAGGCAGTGGAGGATAGGGGTGCCTGGTGTGCTCTGGTCCATGGGGTCACAAAGAGTCGGACATGACTGAACAACAAGAAATAAATAGTTCCGCCTGGCGGACGCAAGCCCCACGCTGCTGTTTCAGGCCGTGCAAGGCCCTGAGCTACCATGTCATTCCCAGGAGAGACGCCTGACTCGGGCACATTGCAGGCCAGGCCTCGCGGTAAGTGCCGAACCCCACTGTGTGCCATTTTGTCACCTCCCTCAAGGACGACACCTGGGGTGGCCCGCTCCCCGCTTCCTATGCCCCTGGTTCTGCCGCTGTACACGCATGCAGTGGCAGAACTAGGACCAAACTAGGATCAGACCACAATCCGAAATGTGACCGAAAGCTGGCTAAGGGGCTTAAAAGGTAAAGGTAAAGGGACCCCTGACCATTAGTTCCAGCCGTGTCTGACGCTGGTGTTGCGGTGCTCATCTCGCGTTACTGGCCGAGGGAGCCGCCGTACGGCTTCCGGGTCATGCGGTATAAACACAGTTGCACAAGGAGAGAGGGACTCTGCCAGCAGAATAGTACTCCAAAGGGGCACTGCCACCAAAACCTCTGCAGGAGCAGGGATTTGCCAGAGGTAGAGCCTGAAAGGCAATGAGAGTCTTTGGGTCCCAAAACTGAAGTATTGCCAACAGTGGAAGATTGGCAGATGAAGTTGATTGAATACATGGAACTCACAGAACTGACCGCGAATCTCCGAGACCAGAGGGAAGAAACTGTGCAGGGAGACTGGAAGAAATTTAAAGACTATTTGAAAAGACGTGAAAAGATAGACATTTGAAATTAAAATCAGAGGACATTTAAGGCTACAGTAATGCCAGAAGTTAGTTTAAGATAGGATATAAGAAGTAGTTAGAATTATGTTATGTTGATTTTACTTGGATTAAAATGTTGATTAATGTTTATAATGATTAAGATTAGGTGAGAAAGAAGATTTTACAATGTTACAAAGTTACTAAAGAAGATTAGAAATGAACGCAGAAGGGAGGATGAGAGGAAGTCCTAAAATAATGTTTATAAATAGGATAAGGATAGTTAAATAAGTGTTTGTAAGTTTTTTTTGTATTTTTGTAGTCTTTTTTGTAGTGTTTGTTGTATTTTGTATGTTTTTTATTGTTAAAATTTAACAATAAATTTGGGTCCCCCCGCCCCAAATGGCAGAAAACGACACCAGTAGTGCAGTGATTTCCCCTCTGAACGATGCCAGTGCGAGGAATTTAAGCTATTCTCAATATCAACTGCATTTATCACCTCACCTTTTCCTCCAAGGAGCTCAAGGGGGCGTACCTGTTTCTCCCCCCCCCCTTTATGCCCACAACAATCCTGCGAGGTCGCTTAGGCCGAGCCCTTAGCTTGTTGTGATTTCTTGGGGCGGATGCCGTGCTTCTTTCCCTTTTCTTAAACTGCAACGCAATCTCCGACCGCGAGTCACAGCAAACGATGTCCAAACGCATCCTGGCATTGCCTGCGTTTGTTTTGCTTCTTGCGAAAAGAAGCACGGGAAGCTGCAAACTAATGTGCCGAGGAAAGCAGAGGCGGTAATAAGCATGCCATGCGCCGCGCATAGCTCCTGATTTACAGCTCGCGCTGTGTTTACATTATTACACTACTAATTTCCACGGTCATAAAATCATATTTATATTTTATGCCACGGAGCAGGGGAAGGAGGGGAAGGGGACTAAAGAGATCTTATTAGGTCATAAAAGAGGAATCAGGTCAGTGATAACACAGGGAGGGCTTCAAGCCCTGTAAATTTCCTTTGTATCTTTTGGCCAGCCTTGCCACATTTCTCTCCTTCTCTCTCTCTCTCTTTCTCTCTCTTTCTCTCTCTCTCTCCTTCTCTCTCTCTCTCTCTCTCCTTCTCTCTCTCTCTCTCTCCTTCTCTCTCTCTCTCTCTCCTTCTCTCTCTCTCCACCCTTACCAACACTTCCATCGCCTCCAAAGTCACACCGTTCCCTTGTGTAACAGAACCAGCCCAGGAGAGGCTCCAGCCGGTCAGAGGATCCTTTTAACGCACCATATATTTTATCTGCATTTCCTAAAAGTTTATGGCGCCATTAGCTTGATGGATGACGTACATATTTATTGGCACAGAAGTAATAATGGAGAAGGAAAATGCCCATAACCTTAAAAGGTAACTGAGGAAAAGAAGTGCTGCCTGGGGGATTTATGGAAGGCATAAACGTCTGTAGATAACAACAGAATAATTGAGTATTGGACTGCTGGTGGCCCCGACAGGCTCCATCCTAGTTAAGGGGGCTGTCAGAGACTCCTCCCCATAAAACTGGTTTTATTCCCTTTGTTTATTTTTTAGTGCTGGCGAGAAGTGTCTCTGAGCAAAAGACTGAGGATGCCCCCCTCTCTTTTACTCTCCATCCCAACATCTGGCTGCGTTTGCAAAACCCAGGTGCTTTTTCTGTTTTTGGCATAAAGACCCTGCTTGATCAGGCCAATGGCCCACCTCGCCCAGCACCCTTTTCTGGCAGCAATGCTTCTGAACCCCCGTTTCTGGAAAACCGCAGGAGTAGGGTGTGCTATTGTGCTTGGGTCCTACTTGCCGGTTGCCCATTGAGGCATCTGGCTGGCAACCGTGAGAAGAGGATGCCAGGCTAGATGGTCCATTGGCCTGATACAGCAAACTCTTCTTATGTTATTATGGGAACTGCAGGAAGGGAGAGTGCAGGCCCTCCAAGCGTCCCTATTTTCCAGAAGCCATCTCAGTTTCTGATTTGACCCTGGAATGTCCCGCTTTTCCTTAGGACACCCCTATTTTCATTGGAGGGTATGGTAGGAGGTCCTTATTTTCACTGGAGAGCTCTACCTCTCTTTCAAACCAAAACCAGTGAAGGCGGTGAAGGTCCTGTGTGAGTGCCTGGAGGCGGTTGGAGGATGGATGGCGGCTAACAGATTGAGGTGGAATCCTGACAAGACAGAAGTACTGTTTTGGGGGGACAGGAGGCGTGGAGGACTCCCTGGTCCTGAATGGGGTAACTGTGCCCCTGAAGGACCAAGTGCGCAGCCTGGGAGACATTTTTGATTCACAGCTGTCCATGGAGGCACAAGTTAATTCTGTATCCAGGACAGCTGTCTACCAGCTCCATCTGGTACGCAGGCTGAGACCCTACCTGCCCGCGGACTGTCTCGCCAGAGTGGTGCATGCTCTGGTTATCTCCCGCTTGGACTACTGCAATGCGCTCTACGTAGGGCTACCTTTGAAGGTGACCCAGAAACTGCAATTAATCCAGAATGCGGCAGCTAGACTGGTGACTGGGGGGGGCCGCCGAGACCACATAACACCGGTCCTGAGAGATCTACGTTTGCTCCCAGTACGTTTCCGAGCACAATTCAAAGTGTTCGTGCTGACCTTTAAAGCCCTAAACGGCCTCGGTCATGTATACCTGAAGGAGCATCTCCACCCCCATCGTTCTGCCCAGACACTGAGATCCAACGCCGAGGGCCTTCTGGTGGTTCCCTCACTGCGAGAAGCAAAGCTACAGGGAACCAGGCAGACGGCCTTCTCGGTAGTGGTGCCCGTCCTGTGGAACACCCTCCCATCAGGGGTCAGAGAGATAAGCAACTACTTGACATTCAGAAAATACCTGAAGGCAGCCCTATTTAGGGAAGTTTTAAATCTGTGTCATTTTAATGTATTTTAATATTTGTTGGAAGCCGCCCAGATGGGCAGGGTACAAAATAATAATAATAATAATAATAATAATAATAATAATAATAATAATCAGGCATAGGCAAACTCGGCCCTCCAGATGTTTTGGGACTACAACTCCCATCATCCCTAGCTAACAGGACCAGTGGTCAGGGATGATGGGAGTTGTAGTCCCAAAACATCTGGAGGGCCGAGTTTGCCTATGCCTGGTATAGAGTTATGCGAACCTCAAGCCAAGGAGATAAGTAACTATACAACCTTTAGAAGACATCTGAAGGCAGCCCTGCATAGGGATGTTTTTTTTTTAATGTTTAATGGGTGGTGTATAGATAATAAAATGATGGTGATGAAATAGGACGTCCCTATATTCATTGGAAAAATGTTGGAGAGTATGAAAGCGCTGCTGTTGTGCTCAGGCCCTGCTTGCCATTGAGGCACCCGGTTGGCCACTGTGAGCGCAGGATGGGCCACTGGCCTGATCCAGGAAGCTCTTCTGATGTTCTTATTTATCTATTGCTCTTTACTCTTTCTCCTATCACTGGGCAGCTTGCAGGGCCTGCTCCCCGGCTCATTCTTCTCGCACCTGTTACGAACCCTCTTTTCTCCACCTGGAGAGCATCCATTCCGGAGACCCAAGTGGGGCGGCAAATCTCGCTCCTTAAGCGGAGGGAAGGGGACAAAGGAAATCAGCGCATTTGAACCTGAAGGGTCTCTTAAAGGCCTGCTAACATGCAGCAGCTGTTCCGGGGGGGGGGGGAACGCACAGCCGTGGGATCTGCCAAATCCTGTGATGAATTAATATTTGAAGCCCTCATTCTTTTATGTGTCCCAAAGCATGAATGAGCTGGCATGAAATACTTGCAGCAAACAAGATATTTCTTCTCTTCTTCTTCTTCTTCCCCTCCCCTTTTCTTTTTGGCGACAAAATGCCCCCCCCCATGCTTCTCTGAGTGGAGGGGGTGGGTGGGTGGAATGAGCAAGAACCTGAAAACAGCTAAGCATGAAAAGATGAAAAACTCCTTCAAGGTAATTAGATGATTAAGAACCTTTTAAGCCCAGGACCTAACAGATTTGTTATCTGGAGCTGCTCTTTTTACACATTGCAAGCTTTTATTCTTTGCTTACCGCCCGCCTTATTGCAAATCTCTCCCCCCCCTCCCCACATCTCCCGCTGCTGCCCTAAGCCACCCACTTGGTTCCTACTCATGCAAAGCTGAAATCCTTTTCAGAGTCCTGAACAAGATACTGTTCATCTCTCACGCGGCAAAAGAAAAACAGGCAATAGAAGCTCACTTCTTCATCCCATCCATTCAAACCAGGCTAGCTTACGGCATGCGGCCGACACGCCAGCGATACAGGAGGGTTGTGATGGTAAGGAAGGAATCACTGAAAGCAGTAGCGGGAAAGGTTTCGGTGGGAGGAAGAGGTCTTTCTCGCCGCCACGAGGGCCAAATTAGAACGTAAGAACTTGAGAAGACCCTGCTGGATCAGGCAAATGGTTTCTCTAGCCCAGTACCCTTGTTCTCCCAGTGGCCAACCAGATGCCTCTGAGAAACCCGCAAGCAGGATCCAAGCACAAGAGCAACTCTCCCCTCCTGGGGTTTCCAGTAACTGGTATTCGGAAGCACCGCTGACTCTGAACATGGAGATAGATCCTAGCCATCGTTGCTAGTTGCCATCAACGGGCCTCTCCTCCAAGGATCTGTCCAATGCCCTCTTAAAGCCATCTAGCCTGGTGGCCATCACTGGGTCCTGTGGGAGGGAGTTCCATAGTTTAAATCGGGTTCTACCTTGAGTAAGAGCACATGTTGCGGTCGGGCCTGGCAAGACGCCTCCCTGTCCAGTGGGGTGGGGCCGCTAGCCGGCCTTAGCTGCAATAGGGTCAGGAGGTGTTGCTGGGCAAAGGGAAATGTAGCAACTTGTGATGGACAGCCCAGCGTCCTTTATATTGCTCTGCATGCAGGGTGATCTTCCTCTTGGCTGCGAGCTTCGGATCACCCACCCTCCCCACCCCCTTTTCAAAGGCCTCTGCTTTTGACCTTGCAACTGCCTGTCATGGGGTCGTCTGCTTTTGGGGCAGGGGCCCAGTAGGAATTTTTCCATTTGGCTGATTGGCTGTTGCCATCTGGTTTTCGCCTACTACAGTAGCAACTTGTCACAACTTGTAAGGTTGGCGGTTAGGCATTGGTTATTGTGTTGATTACTGGATGGGTGGTGCCCAACTCCAGAATCATGGTGATGATGGTACAGGGAATTCCGTTAAAGGAATCTGACGTCTCTTTATGCTTTGTCCGAACCCCCGGTAGGGGATAGGGCCGTGGCCAGGGCCCCCGGGACCTCTGGGGAGAGGAAGGCTTTGCCCCCAGCCTCCTCAACTCTCCCCAGTTGGCATTCTTCTGACGCTGACCCCAAGTCAGCTCTGTCCTGGCGGACAGCTAGTCTGAACCAATGCCTACGCAACCACTCGCCGAATTTGTATTTCAATAAAGTTGTGGCCTAAATTATTGCCAAAAAACCCAAACAAAATTAATGTCTCCAGTGTCAATTCTTTGGGGGTGGCTTGGGGACCTCGACACGCAACTATGCACTCTTACTTGAATTCTGCTTGCTGGTTTTCTGCAGATATTCTGAGAACAGGGTGCTGGACTAGATGGGCCACTGGCCTGATCCTACAGGCTCTCATTACATTCTTATGGAGGTCCAACATCATCTGCGTGGTCACAGGTCTGCCTTCTGATATGCTGACAACCACAAGAAGGAATGTAGGCTTTTTGTTGCTTTCTCCCCCCCCCCCCAAAAAAAAATCTTAGGGAATGCATAGGTTGGCATGATCTCTCTATTAACAACCCATTGCTCCTCTTCTTCTTTGCTTCTTAATAAATATCACAGTCCTAGCATGGTTCTGTCTTTGCCCTCTCGAGCACCACGTTTTCTTTCCAACAATTCATTCCACAAAGGACGGAGTTGCCAAGTGCGTAGTAAACGAGCAGGGCTCCATTCCCCCCAAGCCTCCGTTGCAAAGGGAAATTATACGTCAGAGTGAAGTATCCCTGTTACAAATCATCCCACCATATTGTCAGCCTGTTTTGATTGAGCTCAACGCCGGAAGCATAAATATTCTTGCTTTATTGCCAAGCTGAAGTTTTGAACAAGACACGGACAGGCCTTTCCAAAGTCTGCGCTTTGTGTGAGCAATGGCAATTTGGATCTTAAATCAGGTGAATGAGCGAAAATGGACTAATCCGATCTTATGTAAAAGAAGACTTGTCTCCAACTGGTCCATTAGGGGGGCAACTGTTATTGAAGATGCTACATAGAAGATGATTTCGGATGCTGTACCATTATGATCCAAATCTCCTCCAGCTCTGAGAAATAATGCTATGAACTGTTTTTGAGGTGCCATTATACACCTGTAAAGCTTTCTTAAAGGTAAAGGTAAAGGTACCCCTGACCGTTAGGTCCAGTCACAGACAACTGTGGGGTTGCAGCGCTCTATAGGCTGAGGGAGTTGGCGTTTGTCCACAGACAGCTTCCGGGTCATGTGGCCAGCATGACTAAGCCGCTCCTGGCGAACCAGACCAGCGCACAGAAACGCCGTTTACCTTCCCGCCGGAGCGGTACCTATTTATCTACTTGCACTTTGTGCTTTTGAACTGCTAGGTGGGCAGGAGCTGGGACCAAGCAATGGGAGCTCACCCCGTCACGGGGATTCGAACCGCCAACCTTCTGTTCGGCAAGCCCTAGGCTCTGTGGTTTAACCCACAGCGCCACCCGCGTCCCTTTCTCACAATGGCAGTATTCCACCAAATAACGATGGAATGACTTCTGCTTGCGCAATGAGATTTGCCCCACTCTCTCCTCTCCGTATCTCCTCCACAATTTGTTTTGGGGTCTCCCCCAACCTTCCCAAGCAGATTTGGTAATGGCATGGGATGCTCACTGGAGGAGGAGAGGGGCGTAAGTCATTTTCCGCAAGCAGAAGTTTTTCCACTCAACTAATTGTTTTATTGAATGCCACCCAATATCTTTGTTGGTGAAGTGGGGGATATGTGCGGCTTCCCTCACCCTTGATCTGGAGACTGCAGCTAGTGCAGAACGGCTACAGCCCGATTGCTGACAGGAGTGAGGCCTGGTTAGCAGATTCTGAATATCTGATCATTTTGTTTCGTTAACAAGGGCCACACGGCGTTTCCCAAGTTCCGTGTCGCGTTGCAGAGGCAGTCGAAAATCCGACTGCTGCAGCCCAATAGATACTTCTCAGGTGTTGACTGCTGCTGCAACATCTTTGGAAGGCAAAAGACTGATGCCGTTACATAGCAAATATTTTCAGGATATCATATATTTATTTAATTTCATTTAGAACCCTCCTCCTTTCTCCAAGGACCTCAAGGTTGAAGAACAATGGTTCTCCCTCACCTCATTTCCTCGCCACGGCGACCCTGTGAGGTAGGTTTGGGCTGAGATGCAAGAGCGACTGGCCCAAGGTCATACACAATGAACTTCATAGACGAGCGGGGATTCGAACCCTGGTCTCCCAGGTCCTAGCCCAAGTCTCCAACCGTTCTACTACCACTGGCTCTGTTGGATATTGACACATTCACATTGACACATGCTAACACACCCAGAGAGTGTTTGGAGGCTATTCACCCAGAAAGACTGTGATGAGAAAGGAAGTGGAGTCCATTATTAGCACAGACCAGATGCCTAGATGATAATTAAATTTATTACCTGCCCTTCACCAGCAGCAACCATATTGGGTTACAACAATTTTAAAACAAAATAGAGACCAACTAAGGTGCTACTGGAAGGAATTTTTTATTTTATTTTGTTTTGACTATGGCAGACCAACACGGCTACCTACCTGTAACTGGAACAATTTTAAATACTGAATTAAAAGCAATCAAAGCAAATTGCAACCACAGGAATAGGGTGGGCCTGGAACACACACATCTCAGGTGTTAAATGTCAGGCGTTTCATAGAATCACAGAATCTTAAGAGTTGGAAGGGACCCAAGAATTCTCTAGTCCAGGACTATATTTTGAAAAATAATAATGAACTGATTCCTATGCCCCACAAATAACCCAGAAATGCATTTTAAATAAAAACACACATTCTACTCATGTAAAAACACCAGGCAGGGCCCACAAATATTTATTTATTTTAAATAAAAGGGCACATTCTACTCATGTAAAAACATGCTGATTCCTGGACCATCCGTGGGCCGGATTTAGAAGGCGATTGTGCCGGATCCGGCCCCCGGGTCTTAGTTTGCCTACCCATGATCTAGTCTGACCCCCGGCAATGTAGGAATCCCAGCTAAAGCATCCATAACAGATGGCCTGAAAGCTGGGCAGGGAAGAAGCCAGCCACGCCTTAGGCTATGTGAAGGAAATTCCACAACTTAGGGGCTGCCACAGAAAAGGCCCTCTCCTTGGCCACCCACCCCCCCCCCCAGCCTGGAACTTTCTCAGATGAAGCCAACAATTCACGTTTCTAGAACTCTTTCCAAGTTCCCTCCCCACCCATTCCACTTAGAGGCGTGATGGCGGACCCTGGCAAATACCCCACAGGGCATTCCTGCCTTTCGGCCTTCCTACCTCAGGAACCTTGACTCGTCCTTCCAAGAAGTGGCAGTTGAGGGGTTCGTGAGTACAGACATGGCGGTATTTGCACCAGTGGCACCGGTAAGGGCTCTCCACGCAGGACAGGCACCTGGGCAGAAGGGAGAGGAGAAGGAAATCGAGAGAATTCAAATGCAAAATAGGGTCTAGACATTTAAAGAAGGTACAGGAAAATTATTATTATTATTATTATTATTATTATTATTATTATTATTATTTTGCATGAATATTTATTTGCTGCTTTTTCACAAAAGTGACTCAAAGTGGCTTAAAACAAGCATTAGTGCCCAGTATAAGAACAAGAATAAAAGAGGAAACTGAAATGATTATATATATATATATATATATATATATATATATATATATATGTTGTCCACCTTTTTCTCCAAGGAGCTCAAAGCTCTCCCCCACTGCTCATAAATCCCCACAACAGCCCTGTGAGGTAGGTAAGGTGGCTAAGTGGCAGTGTCTAGCTCTAGCCCAAGGTGACCCAGTGAGCTTCCTGAGTGAGTGGAGATTTGAACCCTGGTCTTTCCTGGGTCCTACTCTGAAGTCTAACCACTACACCACACTGGCTCATAAAAATCAGATCCCACTTAACCTATGCCATTGAAAACATGAGCAGCAGAAGAGGCCACAAATATACTTAAGTTCTGTCCTCAATGAGGACCAGAAGCCTGGGAGAATAAAAATGTTTCTGCCTCAAGCCTGGACACAGACAAAGATGATGCCCGGCACACCTTTGTGGCCAGAGCATTCCATGAATGGGGAGCCACCACCGAAAAAGGCCCCATCCTCATGTCCCTACCCTTTGAAACTCCTTCAGAGGAGGCACAGATGAGGAATGCAAGATATTGGGGTCCTGAGCTGAGTAAGTCTTTAAAGGTCAAAAGCAGCTCTTTGAACTGAGCCAATAATCCAATTGGTAGCCAAGACTGTTTTTTTATGTTTAGACCATCCTGCCCTATTCAATAACCTGGCCGCTGAGTTCTGCAGCTACTGCAGCTTCCAAGTCGTCTTCAAAGGCAGCCCCATGTGCGATGCATTGCAGCAATCTAACTGAGGGGTAATGTTATGCAACTGCTGGGTGGTTTACAGCATATATATAAAAACTGTAAAACATCAGACATTAAAAATCTCCGGATACAGAGCTGCCTTCTTCTAAAAGTCAGAGAGTTGTTTAATTCCTTGACATCTGATGGGAGGGCGTTCCACAGGGCGGGCGCCACCACCGAGAAGGCCCTCTGCCTGGTTCCCTGTAGCCTCACTTCTCGCAGAAGGTCTTCGGAGTTGCACCTCAGTCTCCGGGCTGAACGATGGGGGTGGAGATGCTCCTTCAGGTCTACTGGGCCAAGGCCGTTTAGGGCTTTCAAGGTCAGCACCGACACTTTGAATTGAGCCTGGAAACGTACTGGGAGCCAATGTAGGTCTTTCAGGACCGGTGTTATATGGTCTCTGCAGCCACTCCCAGTCACCAGTCTAGGTGCCTCATTCTGGATTAGTTGTAGTTTCCGAGTCACATAGC
Source organism: Lacerta agilis (assembly GCF_009819535.1). Lineage (NCBI taxonomy): Eukaryota > Metazoa > Chordata > Lepidosauria > Squamata > Lacertidae > Lacerta > Lacerta agilis. The sequence goes on along the minus strand of NC_046321.1, from coordinate 6,373,562 downwards.
ATAGCTGTAGGCTCTAAAACATTGCATACAACAGATGAATCCAGCCAAGAATTTTCGGACTGGGAGGGACCCCAGGGGATATCTAGTCCAACCCCTTGCAGTGCAGTAACAACAGCTCAATTGGATCAAAACTGGATCGCTGAGAATTTCAGTGTTCAGGGCCTTAACCCTCAAAGGAAGCCTGGCCATGACGGAGGCTCAGAAGGTAGAGGGCAAAGCTAGGATCAGACCCCAGCACCCACAATCTTCCTGCCCTGTCCTTGTCATATGAACTCCCTTCCTCGCTGCAAATGTAAGCCTAGACATAAAAGCAAATATCTCATAATTGCTGTGTACACATTTTTCTTTTTGCAAAAAAAAGAAAGAAAGAAAAAGGCTCGGGAACTCCCTGGGTTTATTCCTATTCCGTCTGTATCCCCGATGCAAACACTCCACCTCCCTCTCCTCCTGGTGAAATCTGTCTCTGCTTCAATCCACAGAAGACTCGGCTGTTCTTTAAATTGATAACAAGCTCCTGCTCTGATAAATCAAATTAAAAATGGATAGTGTATTATAGTTTGTCAAGTCAGAAAGCAAAACACGCCATAAATATTTAAACGCCGGCATCTCTGGGTAGCTGAAGTCGGGTTTCCAACCGCCTCCCCCTTCTCCCCCCCCCCTTCCAATTCCACCTGCGCTGCTGTTTGTCAAAGTGGCAGAGACGGGGAAATAGGATTTGGTGTCGCTTGCAAAGTGCCAAACTGAAGCAAATATCTCTTCCTGGTGCAGCTAGAGCACACTTCGAGGGCAAGGAAGTCTGTGATAGAGCACCTGTCACGGTAAAGTGTGGGGCAAAAATCTGGGCTGCTGAAGATACGGCAGGTGCACGCCATGGGAACACTAGATCTCCCGGCACATGGGAATTGCACAACCCCATGTTTGTACAAACAGGGCAGCCACCTGATATGTGTTCAAAACAGGATCATTTCCCCAGAGAATCCTGTTACAGGTGGGTAGCCGTGTTGGTCTGCCATAGTCGAAACAACATAGAAAATTCTTTCCAGTAGCACCTTAGAGACCAACTGAGTTTGTTCTTGGTATGAGCTTTTGTGTGCATGCACACTTCTTCAGATACACTGAAACAGAAGTCACCAGATCCTTAAATATAGTGAGGGAGAAGTGGCTGAATTGCAACTAATCACCAAACTTAAAACCATGGAGAAACCTGGTCTGAACAAAGACATTGGATTCTTATCTCATTATACATAACAAAGTTATCTTTAGCCATCTCACCACTTGCCTTTCCCTGCAAGACTAATTGCAGCTGTTAAGAGTCGTCAACAGGTTTTCCACACCTATCAGCTGATCACCCATTCCCACCACCCTTCTGAGTAATACCCCTCCCCACTCCCTCACTATATTTAAGGATCTGGTGACTTCTGTTTCAGTGTATCTGAAGAAGTGTGCATGCACACGAAAGCTCATACCAAGAACAAACTCAGTTGGTCTCTAAGGTGCTACTGGAAAGAATTTTCTATTTTGTTTCGACCAGAGAATCCTGGGAGCTGTGTCTCATTATGGGTGCTGAAAGTTATTAGGAGACACCCGTAGTCCCCCAAAAGCATACCCTCCAAGTACCCCAATTTTCCAGGGACAGTCCCAAAATTACGAATGCCACCCTGGCTTCTGATTTGATCCCAGAATGTCCCTATCCTCTTTTGCCAGTGCTGCCGCCGTCAAGGAGGAGGATGAGCTAGAATGTTGGAGGGTGTGCGGAAAGAGCTAAAATTCCCAGAGTTTGCCGGGGAGAGGGATTGGGGGTTAAACCGCAAACTTACGAGTTGTGGACGCTGCAGTTGTAGAAGACAAAACTGGTGCTGGCAAAAGTCATCCCCGTTTCCTTGGATTTGAGCTGGAGCTGGACAATGTGGTGGTCTCCTGGGAGAGGAAGAAGAAACAGGGCTTATTCCATCTCGTTGGCATCTGCCTGTCTAGGGAGAGAACGGAAGAGTGTGCCTTTGGAGGGGGTGAAGTCAAACCACTGGAGAGTTACAACGGCAGCTGTGGTTGTAGAGGCTGATATGGGAGAGAGACAAAGTACACGAGAAGCTGCCTCATACTGAGCCAGACCATTGGTTTGTCAAGCTCAGTACTGTCTACACTGACTGGCAGCAACTCTCCAGGGTTTCAGGCAGAAGTCTCTCCCAGTCCTCCCTGAAGATGCCAGGGATGGAAGCCGGGACTTTCTGCTTGCATTGCAAACCCTCTGCCACTGAGCTATGGCCCTTCCTGCAGCTAATTGCAAGAAAAATGTTGGGCGCTGCCTGAGGTTGACCATTTTAGCGTTCTAAAAGAGGAAGACGATCCACACTCTGTTCACAAGGAAGTTCTCCTTGCATGCCTGACTTGGCTCCCTTTCCACCTGCTCTCAAGATTCAACCCTCAGCACGCATTTAAAGCACAATGCGTTCCTTAAAGAATAATGGGAAGTCGGCTCACCTTTTAATTGGTGGGCGGTGTTGCGGCCAGGCAGCCAAGCCTCAATAGTTTTCCGGCTTAGGGGTGGAGGTATGCCGCTTCCCCCCCCCCACGTCATCTGTGCTGGGGGGACAGCCCCAGCCAATCAGCTTGCAGGGCGGGTGTCAGCACCAGTAATTTAATTGTGGCGCAGTCGGCTGGCACCCTCTTCTTGCCTCTTCATCGCATCACCCTACCCTAGGTTTCTGCCTATCTAGTAGCAATTGTCACAACTTTTGTGAGGTTAGGCATTGGGTAAGCCTTTGTTTGGTTGGAGGGGAGGTTGCTGTCTTCACCTGCCCTTCCTCAGTAAGGGTATCCTGTTAAAGGGATCCGGGGTGTGAATCCTGTCCAATGCCTGGATGTGGCCTAGGGCCATGTCAAAGCCCCTATGGGGACCCCATGGGTGCCACTATCTGACGTAAGTTATAGGGCACCCCCTATCGGTGGTTTACCCTTCCGTGGACTCCCTGCAGATGGGCAGGAGTCAAGATATAGAATCATAGAGTTGGAAGAGACCACAAGGGCCATCCAGTCCAATCCCCTGCCAAGCAGGAAACACCATCAAAGCATTCCTGACAGATGGCTGTCAAGCCTCCGCTTCAAGACCTCCAAAGAAGGAGACTCCACCACACTCCTTGGCAGCAAATTCCACTGCCGAACAGCTCTTACTGTCAGGAAGTTCTTCCTAATGTTTAGGTGGAATCTTCTTTCTTGTAGTTTGAATCCATTGCCCCGTGTCCGCTTCTCTGGAGCAGCAGAAAACAACCTTTCTCCCTCCTCTAGATGACATCCTTTGATATATTTGAACATGGCTATCATATCACCCCTTAACCTTCTCTTCTCCAGGCTAAACATACCCAGCTCCCTAAGCCGTTCCTCATAAGGCATCGTTTATAGATATAGCCTGGCTTCACCCCAATGCCTAAGCCAGGCACGGCCAAACTTGGCCCTCCAGACTACAACACCCATCATCCCTAGCTAACAGGACCAGTGGTCAGGGATGATGGGAATTGTAGTCCCAAAACAGCTGGAGGGCCAAGTTTGGCCATCCCAGCCCTAAGCCAAACCGCTCACATCTGTAACCAATAAAGTTGTGGCCTATCTGAGCCCTTAAAGGAAAATACTCTGTGCCAGTGTATTTTATTGTTCTCCTGGGAACTTTGTAGCTCGGGGGCCTTGGCACACAAATGCAGCTTTACCCCTCACAGAAGTGAAATTCCTAATACCCTAAAGAAACAACAGTTCTCAGGATTCTTTGGCGGGGAGATCTCTAAACGTGCGTCAGATGTGCTTTAAAAGAGAGACTCATAGAATTGTAACATTGCAAGGGACCCCGAAGGGCATCCAGTCCAACCCCCCTGCAATGCAGGAATCACCTTGTTTCATAGGAGCCTTCCTGCCCCCCTTCTTTAATTCCATCCGCCCCATTCCAGTAAGTATAGGCCACAACCTTATTCCCTTCCTCCCGCCCTGCATCCCCCCCCCCTGCCTAACAGACCAGGATGCTGGCTGATGACAGTAATTGCAGGAATTTCATAAGGAAGGTGCACATGTTTAATGCAAAACTTTAACCTGCCTGCCCTCTTCCACCTCTATTACTTTCTTCCTCACCTGAGAGACTCATTAATCAATCACGCCAAAGGGAACTTGACAACAACTCATCACCGCAGGCCTGTACACACACATGTGCATACACGCTCCTGCATACATTTTGCCATCGCAGTGCCCCACTGCTGCCCATCTGCCACGCGGATGACTTTGACAGCTCAGTTCAATGCGTTGCATTGATTAAGAGCTGGGGGACTTCAGAGGGCTGGACAGAGCAGTGGGAGCAACGTACGCCTGCTTGCCCCAAAGTTTAAATTTGGGCAAGGGGGGAGAGAAGGTCCACTTGGATTCAGCACATGTCAGAAATGACCCCCTCCCCTGTGCCGTATCAAGATATTCAAGGTCAGCTCTTGGGTTCACTGAGATAAGTGGCCCCTGAACTCGTTTCAGGGTTATGCGCCCTCCCCAAATGCCACAGCTCACCTTCAAAAGGAAAAGGGAAATCCGAAGAAGAAGAAGAAGAAGAAGAAGAAGAAGAAGAAGAAGAAGAAGAAGAAGAAGAAGAAGAGTTTGGATTTGATATCCCGCTTTATCACTACCCTAAGGAGTCTCAAAGCGGCTCACATTCTCCTTCCCCTTCCTCCCCCACAACAAACACTCTGTGAGGTGAGTGGGGCTGAGAGACTTCAGAGAAGTGTGACTAGCCCAAGGTCACCCAGCAGCTGCATGTGGAGGAGCGGAGACACGAACCCGGTTCCCCAGATTACGAGTCTACCGCTCTTAACCACTACACCACACTGGCTCTCAAGAATGTTGGGATGGGTGCATCTGTCTGTTTTGGCCTCTCTCCATTCCCCATTTTTTTTCTAATCTTAAATTCATTTCCCCCACATCAGTTTGCACTTTTTTTTTAAATTAAGGAAACCCTCATGAAAATGTATCACTGTGGATTTCCCCTCGTAACGTATTTGTGTATGCAATGTTGCTTCACGTGCACCTTTTTTGCAAAGCCTTTTCCCTTAAAACAATGCATTTTGTATGGCTTTCCCCGCTAATATGTACAGTTCTTAATGCATGTTTTACCCAACATCTTGCACTCTTTGTGAGCATGCACTGACAAAATTCAAGAGGCGTGTGGGTTTCAAAGGACGGCTGCTCTTTGGCCGGTGCATCCTTTCGGCAACAGTGAATTGTGCAGGTGGCGGGCCTTTAGATGGGAGCTGAATTCAGTTCCTCCCCGTCTCTGTAACAGACATCCTGGGTGGAGACTCAGTTGGACTCACCGTTCTCGGTGATGATCTTTGGCACCTCCTTGGCTGCGGGGGACTTGCACTGAATCCGGCTCCCCAGCACCACGCCGTCCATTTCCGACAGGTCCCCAAAGGTGCAATTGACGCCGTCCGACAGCTCCGGGACATTGTAAGTCTCCAGGACCAGCTGCAGGAGAAAAGGGAAGAGGAGAAGTAAGGGGTGGTTGTTGGAGGAAGCCCAGCGAGAGAGGGAGAACCACACTGGCGGTGCTAAGACAACATGACTCTTGCTCTATAAGTGGCATCCTTCGACAGAAAGCAGTGCTCGGGGGGTGTGGGAAGGGGTGCGATGCAGATGTAAATGCGAGGTGGTGTGTGGCGATGCAGGGACTCCTGGCACAGCGCCCGTGCTGGGGTGGGTTTGCCCGGTGGGGGGGTAGGAGTGCTCTGCAGCGCCGATGCAAAGTGGGCAGCCTTTGGGGAATGCCGTGAAGGTTCGAGGCTCGCCTGGAAGGCGGCTAGTTACTCACAAGAGGCACTCTGCGGACTACAGAGAAACTGCAATGCTGCAGCCTAACTCTCTACGCCTCCTCTCCTAGCACCACCAGCAGAGGGCGCTCTCTGTCACCAACAAGGCCCTGCGCATAAAGGAGTCTACATTGTGAAATAGATAAATAAATGGGGCCACAGGTACAAATCACGTCCTCACAAACTCACGGACCGCTACGTGTGTGCAGCATACACTGCCATTATTCATACAGATGTAAGCTGTTTCAGCAGAGAAGCAAGGTAATAAAAACTGCTTTAAGCAGATAGATAGAGCAGCTGTGCAGGACCCAGGTCCGATTCCAGGCACAATTCAACGTGCTGGTGCCGAACTTTAAAGCTCCTCACAGCTTGTGACCAAGGTACTGAAACACACGGCCTCTAATAACACAAATTGTTCTAGTTACAGGTAGGTAGCCATGTTGGTCTGCCATAGTCAAAACAAAATAAAAAATAAAAAAATCCTTCCAGTAGCACCTTAGAGACCAAATAAGTTTGTTCTGGGTATGAGCTTTTGTGTGCATGCACACTTCTTCAGATATTTCCTTTGTGTGCATGCACACGAAAGCTCATACCAAGAACAAACTTAGTTGGTCTCTAAGGTGCTACTGGAAGGATTTTAAAAAAAAAAAAAAAAAAAAAATTGTTCTGACAAATTGTTCTGGGAGTCTTTGAGACGTTATTTTTAGTTGGCTCTGATAACGATTTGTCCTGTAAGCCCACTAAGTGGGAAAACAGTGTATTAATATTGTATAGTGAAATGCCCAGTTTATGGCAAGAGCGCAAGGTGTCAGGGAGGTTTAGAGCCCCCTTGGGTGCCCAGTTGCCTCATCAGATGCTCAGAGAAGCAACTGATTTCTATGTCCGGGCATTTAAACCATGGCTCTCTCCAAAGAATCCTGGGAACTGCTGTTTAACCCCCACCAAGCTGTAACTCCCAGCTCCCTTAACAAACTGCAGTTCCCAAGATTCTGGGAAGCACGCAATGTAAATATGCTATAAATGTTTTGGGGCAGATGTGACGTGAGGCCCTTAAATGGGTCTGAAATATGCCCCCGTCCCACAAATCTGGTGACTGAATATATGTGGGGTGATTTTCCAAGATAGGGAGTGACTCATAATCTGAGCAACACAGAGTTGTTGTTTTTTTCTGCTGTAAAAGAAAGAAAAGTGAGGGGGGGGAACTACAACTGGAAAATTACCTACTGATTATCTTTCGTGTGTGGTGAATTCCTGTTCTTTCTGATTTGTTTAAAGGTACAGTATACGCCTGTGTGATTTCACGTGTGTTTAATGCTTAAATATTGTTCAGTGAGGTGTACAGGAAGAAAGAACAAAATAAAATAAAAAAATCCTTCCAGTAGCACCTTAGAGACCAACTAAGTTTGTTCTTGGTATGAGCTTTCGTGTGCATGCACACCAAGGAAAACTCCTGAGCCGCATTACACCCCATTCCTGTGCGAAAGATGTGGGCACACTTGGCACCCACTGATTTCAATGGGTCCAGGCATGCCTAAACTGTCCACAGGATCCTCGAGATCCATTCAGCATGGCCAGTTGGACCACCAAGTGCAAACCCTCCAACATTCCTCAGATGAAAAGAGGAACAATTCTCACTCCCCCCTGCCACCATCAAACTGATTAGACACAGAAGCATTTTTTTTTAAAAAAAAATCAAGACTCCTTCCTCTGTTCCTCCTTTCTTCCCATCCAGGCATAGCTGTCAAGTTTAGGATTTGAAAATAAGGGATCAGCAGTCTCACCTATCCCGGGGACAGTCACATGTCAGTGGTGGGCGGAGCCAGAAGCAAAAGTGGGTGGAGCAGCAATGTAAACTCCAAGCGGGCTCGGGTTCGGAGCGGAGCAAAGAGGAGGGCAGCCATGTGCTGCGTGCGATGGAGCCCCATCGTCGTCTTGTCTGATCCCATCAAAACAGGACAGGAAGCAGCAGCCGCTCAAAGGCAGCCAGACTCCGCCCACCAGCTAACCCTATTGGCCGGCTGAGGGGCTCGGTGGCAACGGATAGGGGCTGATGCAGGGGGAGGAATACACCCCCCTGTAAGCACGGGAAATGGCTCCCACTTGCTTTGAGGGCTGAGGCTTTTCTCTCCAAGTAGGCGAGGTCTTCCCACCCAGTCCCTGGCCAGCAGGGGAGGAGCTGCTTCCATTAAAAATGGGAAATTTAAGGGAAATAAAAAATAAGGGAGAGCAGCAGGAAACTGCTTGAAATAAGGGAGAATCCCGGGGAAAACGGGATACTTGACAGCACTGCATCCAGGGTGGCCCTTTACTCTCTCTGCCCCTCAGAGCTGGTATATCACATCTTGTATGGGTACACAACCTTTTCAAACTTGGGTGAGAAACCACGTTATTTTGTTATTTCATATTTTATATTTGTGTATCTAGTGTTTGTATGTTTCTTCCAGTTATTATATCATATTTAATCTTTTCAGCTGACGATGGTTAAAGACACCAAAACAGGACCCTGTCCTGGCTGTAGATTATTCTGGACCCCACCTTACTGTAAAAGACTTTTGTATCAGACGCTGCATGGACATTTTGCATCAAAAGACTCTCTAATGGAACTGGAACCTGAACTATTTGATTAAATACAGTATTATTGAACCGAGATATTACATTGAAAAATTTCAGTTTGTGAAAACTATCTAAAGATAAAGTCTGCCCTCTTTTGGGACATATATTCTAGTAAATTGCATCGTTATATAAAATGTATGGTTGTACGCTTCTCGTTTCCTATGTTTATTGTTGAGTTGTGAATAGGGATTATTCTCATTATTGAATGGTAATTGTTGGCCTGAGTTCTTTGTCTGCTTTCCAAGAGAAGAGGCTGCCAGTGGCGCCCATGGGGAGGCCACGGAGAGGCCACAGGATGTTCCCTCGCAGCCGCCAGCACCGGGGGAAACAGGGACAGCCTGGGATCAAATCAGAAGCCGGGACGACTTTTGTAATTCCAGGACTGTCCCTGGAAAACAGGGTATGCAAGTACGTGCTTTGCGTCCATACAGAACTCGATGTGCCGCTAAGCCTACAGGTCAGATGGGGCATCAACAGGTTGGTAAGGGCAGGGGAAAGCTGAAATGGGGTGTTTTGCGGAGAAGAATAAGGCCTCCTCTCTCTTACCATGACGCTATACTGTGAGACGGAGATGTTGTTGGGGTGTACGGTCAGTCGGACGCACTGCTGTATCTCCGAGGCAAACCTCCGGGGCTCTCTGGACCGCTCACATTGCTCTTTCCTTGTGCACCTGGGAGGGAGGGGAACACAGAAGAAGGTTTGAGAAGTTAGCGCCTGAAGCCAGAAGAGAGGTAGCAAACAAATCCCGCGGTGCTCTTGCCTGGTTTTCTTTCGTTAGGTCAAAGATCAGCGCCAGAGATGCTCCAACAATTGTTTGCAGAGAGGTACCAAGGATAATAGGATGTGGCTGGCGCTGTGGGTTAAACCACAGAGCCTAGGGCTTGCCGATCAGAAAGTCGGCAGTTTGAATCCCCGTGACAGGGTGAGCTCCCGTTGCTCGGTCCCTGCTCCTGCCAACCTAGCAGTTTGAAAGCACGTCAAAGTGCAAGTAGATAAATAGGTACCACTCTGGCGGGAAGGTAAACGGCGTTTCCGTGCGCTGCTCTGGTTCGCCAGAAGTGGCTTTGTCATGCTAGCCACATGACCCAGAAGCTGTAGGCCGGCTCCCTCGGCCAGTAAAGCGAGATGAGCGCCGCAACCCCAGAGTCATCCGCGACTGGACCTAATGGTCAGGGGTCCCTTTACTTTTACCAAGGATATTATTATTATTATTATTATTATTATTATTATTATTATTATTACCTGCCCTTCACATAAGGTCCCAGGGCAGGTGATAACAATTTAAAACATGACGTTAAAAACAACTTTAAAAACTTGCAACTGGAGAAGAAAACACCGCAACCACAAAAAAATAACATCGAACAAAAACAGCAGGAACATCTAAGGAAAAATAACAGAAGTTCATACAACCGCTTACATATAGATTTCAGATATTTCTGCATTAGAAATCTTCAAGGCCGTTTTCTAAAGAGATTTTATGTTCCCCATGTCACGGGACGCCAAACTTTGGAGCAGCTGCAGAAATGGGCAAGAAGTGTCTGTCCACTCAGAAATTGGACAGAAAACAGAACCCTCACTCTGATAGGGTTATATTATTATTATTATTATTATTATTATTATTATTATTATTATTCTGTATATTTATTTATACTCTTCCTTTTTCCCTGACAGGGACTCAAGGCAATTTTCAGATAAAAATAAGAGCTAAAAACATAGTAAAACATAGTAAAAAATAGTGATTATAAAAAAAAATAAGCAATGGTAGAATTAAAACAACACACACACACACACACACCATACAGATAATTACAATAAAACAGCACAGCATGAGCCCTTTCCCAAAAAGCTTTCTGTTCCCAAAATCCTGCTGCCGGCAGAAGGATAACAAGGATGGAGCCAGTCTAGCTTCTCTAAAAAGTGAGTTGCAAAGTCTGGGAGCAGCAACGGAAAAGTCCCTCTTCCCCTTCCCTACCAAGCAGGCCTGAAAGGGTGGAAGGACTGAGAGACCTAAAAACCCAACCAGGAAATTTGGTCTTACACATAGTTTGGACCTAAGCCGTATGACCTGACTTCATCAGGTAGCTAAGTCTCACTTGGTACATAACATTATGTCATTGCCTAATAATAATAATAATAATAATAATAATAATAATAATTTATTTGTACCCCACCCATCTGGCTGGGTTTCCCCAGCCACTCTGGGCGGCTTCCAACAGATATTAGGATACATTAAAATGTCACAGGTTAAAAACTTCCCTGAACAGGGCTGCCTTCAGATGTCTTCTGAATGTAAGGTAGTTGTTTATCTCTTTGACATGAGATGGGAGGGCGTTCCACGGGGCGGGCGCCACTACCGAGAAGGCCCTCTGCCTGGTTCCCTGTAACCTCACTTCCCGCAGGGAGGGAACCGCCAGAAGGCCCTCTGCGCTGGACCTCAGTGTCCGGGCTGAACGATGGGGGTGGAGACGCTCCTTCAGGTATATTGGGCCGAGGCCGTTTAGGGCTTTAGAGGTCAGCACCAACACTTTGAATTGTGCTCAGAAACGTACTGATGGTGTTTCCTGCTTGGCAGGGGGTTGGACTAGATGGCCCTTATGGTTTCTTCCAACTCTATGATTCTATGATTCTAGATCTCTCAGGACAGGTGTTATGTGGTCCCAGCGGCCACTCCCAGTCACCAGTCTAGCTACCGCATTCTGGATTAATTGCAGTTTCCGGGTCACCTTCAAAGGTAGCCCCATGTAGAGCGCATTACAATAGAGCACATTACTAGCTATGGGATCCCTAATTGGTTGGACCACATACCAATAAAAAGACCCCCATTTTTTTTAAGGAACCAGAGCAGATGCCAAGAAGATCAGCACGAAGAGCGATGAAAAAGGTTCTGAAAGTTCTCCAAGGGTGGAAGAACCGAAAGCTGGGCAATGACCACCAAACACACCTCTCCATGAGTCCTTCCCAACTGAATCCAACATAAATAAAGACTCGGCTCTCAGTGGATCGCTGGCAGTTCCCAGGGAAGGAAGTAATTATGGCTTTCATCTCACAACCCATGTGGCTAGTGGGGCCCAGGGTTAATAAAAAAGGAGCTCCAGCAAGTTTGCTGATTATAATCCATTAAACTAATGCAACACACCTTCAAAGGCTGGTTTCAATGGATTCTTATGAAATTAGAAGCAATGCAGGCCCCATTAAAATCCCCTCTGAAGCTCAAATATGAAAGTTAAATAATTTGCCCTCTCCCAAACTTTGATGTTTCTGTTTCTAGGTTATGAGCATCTAGCAAGAGTTGTGGTGGGAAGAACATCAAATGCACTCGGGCGCAAATGCATTCAACGCCTCAGCACCGAAACCTGTAGGGGAACAGGTGATGATTTGACCGAGCATTTGGATTTGATGTATGCATGCAGAATTATTATTACTATTGTTATTGTGAATAAGCAGAATGAATCTGGACTACTTTAGACTGCAGGTAGGCCAATCACATTTTCATGCGACATTCTTTCTCCGCGGTGTGTGAATGTTCTATGAGTACATTTCCTGCTCCCCTTTGAGCATTCAAAAACTGGTATCCCCCCACCCGTAGTCTGAAGTGGCACACTCCAATCACCCCCATTCTTCTCCATTGTAGATCAGAACCACATTCAGAACTCATAAAGATTATAAAGCCTTAAATAGCTCAGGGCAGCCAAACCTCAAGGACCGCCACTTTCCATAGGAATTGACTCGGACCCTGTGAACATCAAGCTGGAAGGTGTACAGAGGAGGGCAACCCAGATGCTCAAGGATCTGGAAACTATGCCTTATGAGGAACAGTTGAAGGAGCTGGTTATGTCTAGCCTGGAAAAGAGGAGACTGGGAAGAAGTATGAGAGCCATCTTCAAATATCTTGAAGGCTGTCACATGGAAGAGGGGGGCATGCTTGCTTTCTCCTGCTCTGGAGGGTAGGACTCAAGTTACAAGAAAGGAGATTCCGACTAAACACCAGGAAGAACATTTATGACAGTAAGAGCTGTTTGGCAGTGGAACAGACTCCCACAAGAAGTGGTGGTCTCTCCTTCCTTGGAGGTTTTTCAGCAGAGGTTGGATGGCCATCTGTCATGGAAGCTTTAGCTGAGGCCTTTTCCTCATCGACTCCCTGCTTGTGGGATGCTCTCCCCAGGGAGACTTGCCTGGCACCATAGTTACATATCTTTAGGTGCCAGGCAAAAGCAATCCTCTTCCCCCGAGCCTTTGGCTAATAATACAATCTATGGACTTTTAAACTGGGGTGGTGGTGGTATTGGTTTTGTTTATTACTATGGGGTGTATTTTTGTCCTTTTATATTGTGATCCTCGGATGAAGGGCTGTATAGAAATTGAATGCAGTGGTCCCTCGACTTAAGAATTTAATCCGTTCCGAAATCACATTCGTAGGTTGAAAAGTTCGTAAGTCGAAAAAGCGATTTCCCCATAGGAATGCATTGAAGCAGTTTTAAAAAGAAAAATTTGTAAGTCGAGGAAACCGCATCTAAAATTCGTAAGTTCAATAAACCACATCTAAAATGCCAACGGATTTCCATTCAGATGTCAAAAAATTCGTTGGCGTGCAGCCACTTTTTTCATTCCTAAGTCAAAAAATTCAGATGTCGAGTATTTCGTAAGTTGAGGGACCACTGTAAATAAAACAAGTAAATAAATACAAACTAATTCATGGAAGGGGAGACTCTCAATAGCTAGTAGCCATGATGGCTATGTGCTGTCTCCATGATTGGAGGCAGCAATGCTTCTGAATACCAGTTGCTGGAAACCACTGAAGGGAGACAGATCTTGTGTTTGAATCCTGCTTGCAGGTTTCCCATAGGGACATCTGGTTGGCCACTGTGAGAAGAAGCTGCAGGACTGGATGGGTCATTGGCATTATCCAACAGGACTATTGTTTTCTCATCAGTTCTGCTGAGCCGTATTTTCACCCAAGAGCAACAGTGCATTGTTACCTCATTCCTAGCATTGCGGGAAACTAACCTGGCGACAGAGAGGAACGCCACTGCCTGAAACTTGCATTGGTGGTCAGAATAGATATGAACTGCCGAAATCCCAAAGGAACAGAAAAGACTATTTATGCATGCGACCATGGCTGCGCGGATGCTATCGGCCCAGAGATGGAAAGAAAATAAAGTCCCGACCAGAGAAGAATGACAGATTAAGTTGATGGATTATGCCGAAATGGCAAAAATGGCAGGAAGAATCAGAAATGAGGACTAAAATTTTAATCAGGAATGGGGAAAATTTATAATTTGTCTTAAAAACCATTGTAAACAGTTAAACTTGTTAGTAGGACAGGAATAACACTTGTAGTTTAATGGTGAATTTTGCATCTAATGGAGAGGTAAAAGATTTGGATTATTATAAAAGATGCATGAGAAAAAGACTAACAATAGGACTCACAAAAGGGGAGGAGAGAAGTCCAGGAGACTCCTTGGAATCTTGTTTTTATGTCATATGTCGTATAGGTGACTGTAAAACTGTAATTTGAAAAACCACACACACATATATATATATATATACGGTTCCATATATATGAATAGTGAATCCATTTCAGAGTAAGTTTTGCTCCCTGGCCTCAACATTTAGCTCTTTATTAGCTCCGAGAAAGTCAGCATGCAAAGGGGGGAGGATGGCGCCGTTCCGAGGAAATCTATAAATGGGAAAAAGTACTTCTTGTTCTACTGCACTTTGCAGCCAGATTTGACTGATAGCATCAGGTGTACGTACTTGAGCAAAGCAGCCCTTTCTTGCTACAAGCCAATATCCCATTAGCTTTCTTTCCCCCCGTTTGCGCTTAAGAGAGAATTTTAAATGCTGGGTCTCCAGAGAGGCTGTGGAGAAGCAGAATGCCGGCAGCCTCTCTGTGTATGTGCGTTTGTGTGCGATGGGAGCAAATGCCAGCAGGAAAACACCGTTAGGAGCTTATGCTTGCCAGTCTCGGCTCAGGAAAAAAAAAATGTCAGCAAGAGGATCGGGCGAGGAATGGGGAGACGGCACCTCCCAGAACATCCCAGGCATGATGGACTATTATGCTCCTCCAGGGACCTCATCCACAGGTTGGTCACCCATGACAACCTTAGGGTAGCATCGCCTGCCGTTTGTTCAGTGTCAGGGAGATGTCGTCTCGATCAAGCCACAGAATCTCAGCTTCTGTGCCGTGCCAGGCAATCATGAACAATGCAGCCATATGGCAGCTGGTTCCGATACCTACTAGAGGAATAGGATTCACATGAGGGAATCGAGTTAAAAGCTCGGCGACTGGTGGCAGAAGGGGGAAGCAGGTGAGCCGAATAGATTAAAAACAAACCGAGGAAATTATCTGTCTAATAAGAGCCTGCGCAAGTGGCAAGACAGCCACGGCCACGGCCTGCTCTGCTCTCCCTTCTGCTCTGAGCATCAGCCCTCCTGTCACAGCTCTGGCAGGGAAATCATCCCTCTCATCAGCAGTCACATTCCTCTTTAATAAGACATCCGTCACTCCAAAGCAAGGGTGGCCAACGCCTCTAGTCTGGAGGCTCTAGTCTCCTAGTCTCCAGGCTCGGGGAAAGCGTTGGGGTAGGGTGAGCGTGGCCAGCTTCATCACAAAGCTGGTGCTATTTGCATGCCAAGGCACCCGAGCCACAAAGTTCCCAGGACAACAATAAAACACAAAGACATGAAGTAATTTGGTTCAAGCCAAGGATCCCGGCACCGTCCATACAGCGCTGAAGTGGCGCCAGCGGCAAACCGCTATGTACAGCACATGTGCGGTGTCACTACGTGCGGCACATGCGCTGTACATAGCGACACCACACATGCACCATACATAGCGCATCGCCACCCTGGGTGTCACAATGCCTTCGTTCACCCCTGGATGTATCACAAGGCCCCTCTAGCAGGGATGGCCAACGCCTCTAATCTGGAGGGTGGCATTTTCTCTCCCAGGCTCGGGAACAGTGGTGGGGTTAGGGTGGGAGTGGACAGCTTTCATCACCAAGCTGGTGCTCTTTAGCGAAAGAGGGATTGATTCTATGATCAGAGATGGGCAAATATGAACATAAGAAGAAGCTGCTGGATCCGGCCAGTGGCTCATCACATCCAGTATCCCGTGGTCATGGTGGCCAACCAGATGCCTGTGGGAAACCTGCAAGCAGGATTTGAGCATAAGAGCTGCAGTTTCCCCTCCTGTGGTTTCTCCCCTCCTCTGTCTCCAACGATGGAGGGCAGAGCACAGCCCTCCGGGCTAGTAGCCATCTCTATCCCTCTCCATGTATTTGCCTAATCCTCCTTTAAGGCTATCTAGGTTGGCGGCCATCACTGCCTCCCCTGGGAGTGAGTTCCATCGTTTAAACCATGTGCTGGGTTTACAAGTCCCTTTCTATTATCTGTCCCAAATCTTCCAACAGTTCTGGTTTCTGTCTGTATCTCATTTTTTCCCCAATCTTAAATTCAGTTCCCCACATCTCCTCATCAGCTTGGGAATTGCCTTTCAAGAAAAAGAGCTCATGAAAATTCACCTCCATCTTGGAGAGGATTTCTCCCAATTAAAACATTTTTTTCCTGTGCATTTTTGCCTAACACGCACCACTTTGCAGAATAACCCCCCCCCCAATATGTACACATTATTTTTGACTCATATGCACATCTTTCTACACATTTCTTGAATGGGGAACTGCATTTCAAAATTCGGAGACGTTCAGGTGGCTGTTTTGGTTTGTGCATGGTTTCAGAAAGTGTGGATTAGGTAGGTTCGTCTTTAAATGCAAACCAAATCCAATCTCTCCACTATCCCTCACTCAGGTCTGGCATGTACACAATGTATTCCAAACCCAAAGTAGAAACCTCTCCCGCAAAGTGTGTCCTCTCAAGCCTTACTGCTTGAAAATTCTTTTGGCAGAACCACAACAGAGTTTGCAAAACAGTCCCATCCAGCTTCCAGGTTTCTAAAAGCAGAAAGAGATGCTGCAACCTTCTCCTTTTTCGACAGAACTTAACAGAATGCCACTGACTCCAGCTTCTGCCTCTCCCTCTTCATCCCCCGCTCCCACCGTGCTCCGACCGAGAGGCACCAGATTATAGTTACAGCTTGTTTGCAGGCTGCACAGAGATAATCAAGAGCAAAGACCTTTGACTGCAACTTTACTAGCAATTTCCACAACAACAAACTTGGGAGGAAGTTGGTGCACCAGAGTTCACTCTGTGCAGCTGTTAAGCCTGGACTGGTGTGGTTAACAGCTAACACAATGCATGAGGCTAAATTAGGGTCACCAGACGTCCCCATTTCCCGGGGACAGTCCCTGGATTTGCGAATCTGTCCCTGGACAAATTCCATCCCTGGAATGTCCCCAGGATATGTGGCAGTGGCAGGAGCAGTTGGCTCTGGCTGGCTTCAAGAGCTGCTCGTCCCCATATGATGGTGGCGCAGGGGCTCTAAGATGTAGCTTCTGGTCTGCCTCCACCTTCCCTGACCCCAGCAACTAAGCTGTGAAGGGTGGCTTCGTGCTGCCTATCGGAGCAGCCCTGATCCCAACTCCTACTTGCGTGCAAGCAGGAGCAAGGCGGGGATCTCTCAGTTAGGCAACGGGAACCCTCCCTTCCCAGCTGAGGGATCCCCGCCCCCTCCTGCTTGCACACAAGTAGGAGTTGGGATAGGGGCTGCTCCAGCGGGAAGGGAGGCATTGTGCTGCCTAACTGAGAGATCCCTGCCTCCTCCTGTTTGCACGCAAGTAGGAGTTGGGATTAAGGGACCCAGGTGGCGCTGTGGGTTAAACCACAGAGTCTAGGGCTTGCCGATCAGAAGGTCGGCGGTTCAAATCCCTGGGGCTGGGGGTCTCTGTAGCATCCTGAGAGCCCTTCCACCACCTTGCGCTGTGCTGGGGACACTTCCCTGACACATACCCCCCAACATTTCTCTGATGAAAATAGGGACGTCCCATTCTGTTGTTGTTGTTATTGATGATGATGATGATGATGATGATGATACCCCGTCCCTCTGATTGGGTTGCCTCAGCTACTCTGGGCGGCTTCCAACACATATATAAAAAACATAACACAACACTAAACATTTTAAAATTTCCCTATACAGGGGTGCCTTCTGATGTCTTCTAAAGGTCGTATAGCTACTTATCTCCTTGGCTCAGGGGTCCCAAATCTCCACACCCTCCAACATTTCTCTGATGAAAGTAAGGTCGTCTTAAGGAAAAGAGGGACATTCTGGGATCAGATCAGAAACTGGGACTGATTCTGTAAATCAGGACTGTCCCTTGAAAATAGGGACACTTGGAGGACCTGAGATAGTTTTTCAAAGAGAGGACCACCTTCCCACAAAGGAGGACACATGGCCACTCTATCAGACCCAGCTTGCATGCTTCGCTGTTGGGAACATTGCCTTTCGGTGGGTTGCTTGTTTAATCCACACATATCCTGCCTCTTTTAAAAGAGTCTGCGGTGGCTAGGACCTTAGCCTGAACCCGCATTGTGTTCTCAATACATGAACCACAGTGTGCTGCCCTTGCTCTTGGGTAATCAAAGGCACCGAGTGCAACCAATTCGCCTCTCTTTCCAGGGATGAACTTCTGGACAGGGTGTGTGTGTGTGTGTGTGTGTGTGTGTGTGTTTGGGTGTGTGAGAGAGCAAACAAGGAGATGCACACGTGCCAGCTAAGTGTTTCAGGAAATTTATCTCGGCTCCAAATCAAACTCTCTCCCTGCCCTTTGACTGCTACGCCGTGGTGTTCTCTGCCTCAAAGAGTAGGAGGGAAATGAGATCTGGATTTCCTTTCTCTTTTCTTCCCCCACCCCTCCGTTCCGTTTGCAGATCCTGGCCTTTTCACCTGAGAAGGAAAGATGCAATTTTATAGCCCCGGCCAGAGCTAAGCGAGCAACGTGCCCTGATTGCAGATAGCTGGCCTGCAGCTCTGGCTACAGGAACCTCTGCTTCTCATCTGAAGTCCCCAAATCCTCTTGGTTTTAAGACTGAATGGAAAAACGTGCCACACTCATGCACTTCTCTTCCCAATGCCCTGCGTGTTTGACCTGTACATTTGTAAATAAAACATTACATTAGGAAATTACCCACAAGCCTGCAATACTGTCTCTCCACAAAAGATGATAACCCTGCAGAAGGCTGTACCTGGAATTTACTGCCACAAAGACAAGTGTGGAGAGCACTGCAATACCCACAGCTGTGGGACCCGACGCAGATATAACAACTAGTCATACAAGTACTGCATGTGGCTCCAGCTAACATCTGGAATTGCCCTCTTGCTAGCCCTGTTTACGTGCTTTGAAATATGCGCTGTTGAAATGGAAAGTTGCCAAGAGCAAAATTCATGAAAACCTCCTACGTTCCATTCTGTCACCCGTTTTCCCCCATGCTTCCTCGTAGTCGTTTCACCCCGCTCTGCTGCTCCTCCACTGCCATTCTCTTTAAAAAAGCACGAAAGAGGTCTATGTGATCCCAGCCAATCAGGGATCACACAGAGAATATGTTTGGTATTGTGTAACCATCAGATGCCACTACCTCAAGTTGCTGACAGAAACTCCCCTGCATTGCTCTCGGTCCGAAAGTGTCCCTAATTCCTGAGGCCATCTTAATAATACTGTTTTGCCATAAGATTATAATTACAGCCTGCAGGGTCAAACCAATGGCCCTTCCAGTCCAGAATCCTATTCTCACAATAGCCAACCAGATGCCATCTAGATGATGGGCAGGTCTAAGGTCTTCTCCAAGCAGTAATCCCTAAGCTCAGTGGAAGAAGAGGAAGAGTTTGAATTTGATATCCTGCTTTATCACTACCCGAAGGAGTCTCAAAGCGGCTAACAATCTCCTCCCCCTTCCTCCCCCACAACAAACACTCTGTGAGGTGAGTGAGGACCAGAGACTTCAGAAAAGTGTGACTAGCCCAAGGTCACCCAGTAGCTACATGTGGAAGAGCGGGGAAGTGAACCCGGTTCACCAGATTACGAGTCTACCGCTATTAACCACTACACCTCCCAAGTTCAACCCTGGCATCTCAAGGTAGGGCTGGGTGAGAAAGTTGTCTGAAAACCTGAAAAGCCTCTGCCAGCCAGTGTCCATTAATACTGAGCCAGATGGACCAATGAACAGAGGCAGTGTAAGGCACCTTCTTCTGCTCCCTTGTCTCCAACTAAGCTCAGAGCTGTCCAGCAGAGGGAGCTCAATGGAAGCTGAGTGCAATTGTGGTTGCAGCTGGCTAACCGGAGGCAGCGAAAGTCGGACTGAGCCTGCAAGCGCTATGTAAAGGAACAGTATTCCCTCACAAGGAAGACCCTGCTCACTGGGAATGGGAGAGATGCCACAGGTCTCCCTCTCATGCTGCTTTCTAGAGGTAGCAGCTGATGTCCATTGAGGCTGAGGGCTGTCTGGTTTGTGGCTGGCTTCCTATCCCTGATGGCTTCATGGCAGACCACAATTCAGCAGAAAAGCTCTTCCCACCTCTGTGTCCTGCTCTGTGCACAGGGCAGGCTGCCCTCTAGGAACACTGAACTCTGGTATTGCCTCAGCGAGAAGCAACCTGAGCTGAAGGAACTGTGGCATCCTACAGTAATAGAACTGTAAAGTTGGAAGGACCATAAAGATAAAGGTATCTGAAGAAGTGTGCATGCACACGAAAGCTCATACCAAGAACTAACTTCGTTGGTCTCTAAGGTGCTACTGGAAGGAATTTTCTATTTCATAAAGAGTCAATTAGTCCACCCCCTGCAATGCAGGAAACCTGTTGGTGCTGCCTGCCCTGCAAGGTGCTTGTTTTAAAAATTAAAGGGTCCTGGCCTTCTTCAGTAGCCACCTGTTGCAACAGAGCAGGGGAATCTCTGGTCTTGCAGGATCTTCTGAAATGTGAGTCCTACAAGCCTGAGGATGGGAGTGCCACATCCCCCAGCTGGAGGGGCCCTGGAGGCTCAACTGGCAGCTGCACTCTGGAGCTGTCTCTGTGTGCCCTTCTCATTCAGAGACCTCCACTCCAGAAGAAGAAGAAGAAGAAGAAGAAGAAGAAGAAGAAGAAGAAGAAGAAGAAGAAGAAGAAGAAGAAGAAGAAGAAGAAGAAGAAGAAGAAGAAGAAGAAACTGATTTCTGGCCCCTGGCATCGTATCATGATCCCAAGTGTCCCAGAAAAAAAACAGGACATCCCATTTTTTTATTACGAGAGAACAGTGGTCATTTTAGTTGCCATAATCTCAGGTGATTTTGCAGTGCAATCTCCCCCCCCCCAAGTGCTTTTGAGGGGGGGCGGTGATATCACATGCTGCTCCAAAATATGCATTTTAGGTGCTGTGCCCAGGGGGGGGGGAATCATGGTGTGAAATCGTGAGAGATCATGGCAACCAAAACGACTGTGGTGTTCTCAAGATGAAAAAATGGGAAGATGGAGTCCGGGAAGATGGTGCCCCAAATTTTTACATCAAAGTGTTGGAGGGTACGCCGTACGCCACAAAAGACTGCAAATGGTACCCTTCCAGCTACTTTGCATCTGTTCAAGGAGCCTTGCCACACAAAAACCTGGCAACTCTAGGAGTAGGGTAACTCCTTTTAGGAATGTAGGAAGCTTTCATATTGGGTCAGGCCATCTAGCTCAGTATTGCCTACACTGACTGGCAGCAATGGCTCTTCAAGGTTTCAGGTAAAAGTCTATCCCATCCTTACCTGCAGATGACGGGGATTCAACTAGGAACCTTCTGCTTGTAAGGCAGATGCTCTACCTCTGACCTATGGCCTTTCCCCAAACTCAGAATCAGGAAGATCAGGAGGATGCAACGAAGAGGAAAAGCAGAAAACTGAGGTTCTTCTCTCAGCACCTCCAGCTAAAAGGATTTCTCAGGGGAGATGGGTGATGATGAAGACCAAGATCTGCTGCCCGTCTGAGTAGGTGGACTAATGGTCAGGATAAAGCAGCTTGAGGTATACACCACACTGGGAATTGTAGAAAGTTGGGATATTTTAAATCAATGAAGAGCTACCATGCCACCAGAAGAGTTTCTCTATGGGTCTCCTTTCAATTGTATGCTATCTTTCTCATGAATTGCCAGAAGTAGCCATGGGACATGATTTTTGTCGTACGCTTCGCGCAATGCAAACCTTTCGAGGTGAGCGTCTAAGCTGCCCTTAGACCATCAGTAATCATCAGTGTAAGGTCAACCTTGCCTCTCTAGAAACCATCCTCGATTTATAACCTGGGGAGATGAGATTGAAGAGGGGGAAGAAAGAGAGAAGGGGGCGCAGATGCCAGCCCGAGAAGGTGAGGGGCTCTGAAATTTGCCCTTCCATCCATGCGGTGTGAGCAATTTTCCCGAAGGAAAAGGGTCCCCCCCCTTCTCTCTTTCTCTCTCCAAAAAGCCCCAGCAACACGCACACATGTAAAGTTTAAGGTCACTTCCAGCAATGTTTTGACATTTCCAAGTCTCCCCCCTCCGGGTTCTAAGGATCAGAATGCTATAAATGCCGAGATGTGGATGCCGTTGACCTTAAGCTTTGTGAGGCAATGTAAGCGATTCTCGGATTCCTCGAAATCTCCCTCTGCCAGCTTCCCAACCTCTTGCACTCAGCTGAGGATGGGATAGTTTCTCCCTTTGCCATTTCCCACCCGAAGACAATATCTCTGAATCATCCCTCAGTTGTAATTTAGCACAACTCTGGGACAGCGTGAGATCTTGCCAGCTCCCCAAGTTAGAGTTCTTAATCTCAACAAGAACTAACAAAAAGGGTGTTGAGCGGGGATCCTGGATATGTCCATCAGTTTCGGCATCAATGTCGGCCCTTGTGGAAAGATAACTGCCCAGGTAGGAGAAGTGATCAACATTTTCCAACGTTACACCGTTGAGTTGGAATTGTGGCACTGCAGAGGGGTTATTTTGTACTTGGTGCAGCACTTTGGTTTTTGGGATGTTGAGTGATAGGCCAAGCTTTTCATAAGCTTCTGCAAAGATATTTAGGATGCTTTGGAGGTCATCCTCTGAGGGTGCACACACAACATTATCATCAGCATACTGAAGCTCTGTGACGGAAGTTACGGTAACCTAAGCTTACCAGACATCCCTGTTTCCCAAGGATAGTCCCTGGATTTACAAATGAGTCCCCTGACAAAATCCAATCATTCCAACTGAAGTTGAAAAGTGTCCCCGGATTCATTGGGGGGGAAATCTGGTAACCTCACGGTAACCTTTGTTGTTGTTCAGTCGTTCAGTCGTGTCCGACTCTTCGTGACCCCATGGACCAGAGCACGCCAGGCACGCCTATCCTTCACTGCCTCCCGCAGTTTGGCCAAACTCATGTTAGTAGCTTCGAGAACACTGTCCAACCATCTCATCCTCTGTCGTCCCCTTCTCCTTGTGCCCTCCATCTTTCCCAACATCAGGGTCTTTTCTAGGGAGTAACCTTACTCTTTGCTTTCAGCCTGCTCAGGTTAAAGAGCTTTCCATCTGTTCAATGTATGATTTCTACTATAAATGCCATTTCCAACTCCTAGAAAGATTCCATCAACAGTGTCTCTGAAAAAATTTAGACATCACTTGGGAAGACAGGCAGACTAATACCAGTGTACTGGAAGAAGCAAAGATCACCAGTGTCGAAGCAATGATTCTTCAACATCAACTTCGTTGGACTGGTCATGTTGTGTGCGGATGCCTGGTTATCGTCTTCCAAAGCAACTACTCTATTCCGAACTTTGAAATGGAAAGCGTAATGCTGGTGGTCAACAAAAGAGGTTTAAAGACTCTCTCAGGCATATCTTTAAAAATGTAGTATAAACACCAGCAACTGGGAAACACTGGCCTGCGAGCGCTCCAATTGGAGAACAGCCTTTACCAAAGGTGTCGTGGACTTTGAAGACACAAGGAGAAACATGCTAAGAGGAAGGCACGCTTGGCAAATCCACACCATGATCAACTACCACCCAGAAACCAATGTCCCCACTGTGGAAGGAAGTGTGGATCCAGAATTGGCCTCCACAGTGGGGCTCATTGTTAAAACCATGTTTATGGAAGACAATCTTACTCAGCTATGAGTGATCGCCAAAGAAGAAGAATGTAATATCTAACATCGGAATATGTCTGAATT
This sequence comes from Lacerta agilis, assembly GCF_009819535.1. NCBI lineage: Eukaryota > Metazoa > Chordata > Lepidosauria > Squamata > Lacertidae > Lacerta > Lacerta agilis. The sequence continues at coordinate 6,350,046 of NC_046321.1, read as the reverse complement.
ACCACCATTAACCCGATAACAGAGTCCACCCTGTCATCACTGATCAATAGCATGCAGCTAATAACTTCTGATGATGTGCAGCTATTATATCAAGCCCACACTCTTCTTTCATTATAAAAGTAATATTCAATATTGATTTACGTCTATCAGTACTACTTTAAGCGCACAGGCAATTTCTGTGTCACAATGTTCAGGATATTGTCTTCTAGAGATACAGCATCAGGGCAGGCTGCAACTGAGGCCCTGGGCCACTAATCTATCCGGTATTGAACTGCAGAGATTTGCGGTGGTAAATCCTCAACAAATGGAAAGTAATGGCATGCCTGTTATCAGTCGTCTCCCCTTCCCTTATTGTGTGTCTAGCACCTTGCTCTCCACCTTTATTACTGTCCTGCTGACCACTCAGGGGCAGGGCAGCACAACATTGTTAGTATCGAAACGGGATTTGCTGCTGTAAGTGCAATGGATGTGTGTCATTTCGTCCTTGTCTCAGGGAGCAAAATGTCTTGGGGTGGACTTGAATGCAGGACGCGACATGCTTCGCCCCCACTGCGTTTCCTGACATTGCTTATCTTACAAATGTTGGAAGATTCAGGACAAACAAAAACAAAGTCCTTCTTCATGCAGTGCATAGCTAAACTGTGGAACTCCCTCCGGCAGGAGGTAGGGATGGCCGCGAACTTGGATGGCTTTTAAATTGGTCTGGTCCTCCTTTGAACAGAACTATTCACGGAGGAAGGGACGCAGGTGGCGCTGTGGGTTAAACCACAGAGCCTAGGGCTTGCCGATCAGAAGGTCGGCGGCTTGAATCTCTGCAACGGGGTGAGCTCCTGTTGCTCGGTCCCTGCTCCTGCCAACCTAGCAGTTCGAAAGCACAAAGTGCAAGTAGATAAATAGGTACGGCTCCAGTGGGAAGGTAAACAGCATTTCCGTGCGCTGCTCTGGTTTGCCAGAAGCAGCTTAGTCATGCTGGCCACATGACCCGGAAGCTGTCTGCGGACAAACGCCGGCTCCCTCAGCCTATAGAGCGCTGCAACCCCAGAGTTGTCTGCGACTGGACCTAACGGTCAGGGGTACCTTTACCTTTAAGAAAGCTTTACAGGTGTATAACTGGCACCTCAAAAACAGTTCATAGCATTATTTCTCAGGAGATTTGGATCATAATGGTACAGCATCCAAAAACTTCTTCTATGTAGCATCTTCAATAACAGTTGCCCCCTAATGGACCAGTTGGAGACAAGTCTTCTTTGAATCTCTGCAACGGGGTGAGTTCCCGTTGCTCGGTCCCTGCTCCTGCCAACCTAGCAGTTCGAAAGAACTTCAAAGTGCAAGTAGATAAATAGGTACTGCTACGGCGGGAAGCAGTGAAAGATAGGCGTGCCTGGCGTGCTCTGGTCCATGGGGTCACGAAGAGTCGGACACGACTGAACGACTGAACAACAACAATGGTGGGAAGTTAAATGGTGTTTCCGTGCGTTACTCAGAAGTGTCTTAGTCATGCTGGCCACATGACCCGGAAAGTGTACGCCAGCTCCCTCGGCCAATAAAGCGAGATGAGCGCCGCAACCCTAGAGTTGTCTGCGACTGGATCGAATGGTCAGGTTGTCTAATGGTCAGGTAGAGTTGTCTGCGACTGGATCTAATTCATGGAGGAGATGGCTAGCGATGGCTACTAGCCAAAATGGTTGTGCTCTGCCTCGCACTTGCTTCGAAATACCAGTTGCCAGAGGTCCTGTGCTTGAATCCTGCTTGCCGGTTTCCCACAGGCATCTGGTTGGCCATTGTGAGAACAGGATGCTGGACTAGACGGGCCATTGGCCTGATCCCGCAGGCTTTTCTTACCTTCTTATTTAAAGGTATGTGCTGGTAGACTTCAATAGCCCGCTCTTGCGTGAGTTTGTCTCATCGTCTTTTAAAACCCTCTAGGCTGTTGGCCATTGCTGCCTCTTGTGGGAGTGAGTTCCATAGTCCAACTGTGCGGCATGAAAAAGAGCTTTCTTTCCTTTCCTGAATCCTGAATCATCCATGAGTTCTAGTGTTATGAGACTCTTCCTCTGACTATTTATTCCTTGCCTGGCTCTGCCCACTCCCTCATGCTTTCTTGTGTTGAATATCTGGAGCCCCGACAAATGGCAACAAGTTGGGGAGGGAGCCGGCAGGAGAAGCAGCAGCTGCCTTGTTTCCTGTTGGAACGGGAGACTTAAAGATATATGTACGTTCTCCCGTTCCGAGTCTGGCAACGCTACTTGAGCCCGTGGAGTGTTTTGAACACGCTAAAGTGCTCTCCATAAATGGCAATGAATTATTCAAATGCTTCCATTTGTAACTTGCCTTTTCATACAGCTGAGAATCAATGACCCTTTTGCGTTCTCTCCGAGGGAGACGGCTCGGGAGCAGAACTCTCCCCAACTCCTATTCTGGGGGGGTCTCAGTTTGCAAATCAAGCCCACGGGGTGGTTGCCGAATTAGGTCCTGGCCAAGGAAGGCATAGAATTAAAAAAGTGGAAGGGAGCACAAGGAAGCATCTAGTCCAACCTCTTGAAGTGCAGGAATCTTTTGCCAACACGGGGCTCGAACTCACAGCCCTGAGATTAAGAGTTTTATGCTCTACCAACTTACTGTATTTTTCGCTCCATAGGGCGCACCTCGTGTTTAGAGGAGGAAACCCAGGGAATTTTTTTTTTCTGGTTTTCCTCCTCTAAAAGCCCTGATTTTTTGTTTTTTGTTTTGTTTTTGAGGATCAGCTAAAAGTTTAGCAACTTTTTTTGCAAAGGGAAAGACCCTGTTTTTTTGAGGATCAGCCAAAAATTTTGCAGCTTTTTTTGCAAGGGGGAAAAAGCAAAGCTCCTTTTGCAAAGGGGGGAAAGCAAAGAGGAAAAGCCTCGTTTTTATGGGGTTCAACTCACATTTCTGCAGCTTCTAAAGGAAAGGGAGACTTTTCTACAGTTTCCTGCAGACAGATAATCTAATCAGCCAGTCACATGTTGCTGAGGAAACAAACAACCTCCCTCTGCAGCACATTCAACAATGGAGGGCGGGGCTGAAAGGGAGCCGGGACTCTTATCTCTCTCCCGATCTCTTCCTGATCAGCTGCTGAGCGGGGTCCTTTCAACACCCCCTTTTCTCTTTGTAAAATAAAAAGCATGATCCTCTTTTGGCCCCTGGGCAATTCAGCTCCAGGGACCACCATTCGCTCCATAAGACGCACAGATATTTCCCCTTACTTTTTAGGAGGAAAAAAGTGTGTCTTATGGAGCAAAAAATACAATAGCTCCCTGTTTGGATCCTCTCATCTCCTGGTGTTGCAAGGCCAGGGCAAGGCTTCCCCCAGAGCCAGTGATGGTACAGTGGTTAGAGTGCCGAACTAGGACTTGGGAGACCAGGGTTCGAATCCTCACTCGGCCATGAAGCTCACTGGGTGGTCTTTGGCCAGTGACTGCCTCACAGCCTAACCTACCTCACTGGATTGTCGTGGGGATTAAATGAGGAGGGAGAGGAACCATGTATGGTGCCTTCGGCCCCTTGGAGAAAAAGGTTGGATACAAATGCAATTAACAAATAAATCAATAAATATGAAAGGATGGGGAAAGGGAAGCGGTTGCCTAGCAACCAGGTCTTCCTTCCCTCCTGAAGTAGGATTAAAGATTCTGGAGAGGCTATTTTATTTCATTATTTATTGCATATATATCCCACCTTTGGGGAAGGAGGCAGAAGGACTTCAGGACTCTGCCAGCACTTTCCCGCCTCCTTCTCAAAGCGCCTTACTTACCTGATTTTGGAAAGCTGGCAGGAGGGCTATGGGAGGGGGTGTGTCAAATATTGCAGAGGGTGACAAAAAAAAGGCTTCGATGGCCCCTTGTGGTCTTCAGGCTGTGCTTTCTACCACCCTGCTCTAACCACTGCACTGCCGCTGCCTTTAAAGTGGCTGCAAAATTAACAATGGGGTGGAGCAGCTTCCTTCAGAAGAAAGGCCCAAGTCACTGTCGGTGTTTTTATTAGGAAAAGTGATAACTGGGTCGCTGTGGCATGATGCATTTGCTACAAACCACGAATGGGCGCTGAGAGAATGAATTAAGGAGATAGTCCGATGCTTGACACTCTCTGTAACTTTGAGAAGCTGGTGAGAGACCTCCGTTCTGTCTCAGCTTTAGCCAGAGGCGTGGGCGGCCCTCGTGACCCAGGACGAGAAGGGCACTAGTCCAAAAGGGGGGAGTCCTGGCAACTCATGCGCCGCTGCCCCCTTTGGCTCAGTTCGCGCAACGTTGCCAGCGCTGCCGCTTTGCCAAACCAGGAACCGACGGCTCCAGCTGCTAATCTATTCTAATACATGCTAATCAAAACCGAGTTGCGGCCCAGATAAATCACTCTGCTCAGGCTACTAGACTCCCAGCCCTGTGTCCCCCCCCCCCAGCCGCCCTCTCTGCCCCCTCTTATCTTTGTCCCCAGGTGTGGGACGCGCCCCCCCCCTTGGTGGGAATGATTTAAGAAGAGCACACAGACATACAGTACTTATTCCCCAGCGGAGAAGGTGGGGATGTGAGGCTTTTTCCCGCCTCCCTTTCCCTACAGTTTCAGAGTCTTAATGATAGTTATAATAACCCAAATAATCGCAATCAGCCCATGCGTGTAAACCACCCCTCCCCTCCCCTCTCAACAGAGACACATGGAGTGGGTGGTTTTGGGGTGCATCCAGAGAGACGCAGAAGGAGAACAGTAGGCGAAGCGGCCCCCCCAGCAACAGAGGTTATGAACCTTTCTTTTTAACTACTCCCGAAACGATTCATCGTTTCTGTTGCCCGCAGGCCCCAGGAAAGCATCGCATGCCTTTTCCTGCAGAAGAGGGGGATGATTGAAGCCCCCCCCCTCCGCTCCCTCTATCGCTCTTGCTCATTCACGCCGGAAATGTTTTACATGCAAATCCCTCGTAGCTTTTGTCCTGCGAAGAATTGGAAAGAAGAATTTGTGGTTGGGGCAGGGGCGGAGGCGGGGGGGGGGAGCTATTCCGCGGCACTGTAGAAGCATCCTTCTGCTTCCATCTCTGAAGAGTGGCATGCAAAGGTGGCCTCGGAAGGCGAGACCCCGAACACAGGCGGCTGTCAAGGGTTTGTGTCAGCGGTCTGGCTAAGCGTCATGTCTCAATCAGCATAAGTTCAAGTTCTTTAACCTTTAAGCAAGATATGCTTAAAAAAATAAAAATAAAAAGCCCAGCAACTCTGACATTGTGGTTTATGGTGTCAAGGCAGAGCCAAGACAGCCATCTCACTGGGCAGGAGCTAGAGGCTGGGGGAGGAATTTGTTTGGTTCACTTGTTTTGTAGGGGACAGACCCAAATTGAATGGGGGAGGGGGGGTCCTTGCTCAGTGGTTAGCTGCAGAGGCTCAGGACAGAGAGGCGAAGGGAACTGAGTTCCCGCAGGAGGAATGCTCGCCTCCAAGCCAGGAGAAGTGGATCGGGGGCCACCCAATGCCAGAGGATCGGGGCCACCCAATGCCTCGGGGCAGATAAAAGCCGGCCAGCCCCAGCCCCAGGTTGCAGGAGCAACATCGTTGGTGACCAGTACCTGCCGGTGTTCCTGCTTGAAACCTGTCCTGCTTTCCTGCCTGAGCTCCTGACCCGCCCTGGTTCTCTGATTGCCTACCTGTTCCTGACTTTGCCTGCCTCCCTGCCCTGCACCCAGCTTCGGATACCACGGACTGCCTTCACGTTGCACCTCTGACCACGGACCGGACTCGGACCTCGCCTCTCAGGTGACCCACGGGACCAGCACACCCTGTTTCCTTGGCGAACCCCTCCCCCCCAAGCTGCTATTTGCACCAATGCAGCTGGAATAATTTCAGCGCACGGGACGAGGGGGTGTCAGTTCCCCCCACAAGCCCTCTCCCAGTGTTTGCTGTTTCTGCGGAGCCCTGTTCCAGAGGTGCAACATCGGAAGCAGGCCCCAGTTGTGCCCCAAGGGGTGCAAGCTAACACCCTGATCCCTGGAGCCCACAGGCTTCAGAAATGAAGAAATGTCCCTTTTCATGGATTCTGAGCTTCTAAAAGCAACTCTCTCTCTCCCCCCCCCCACTGCTAAATTCGCCGGCAGTTATTTTAAAGAAAAAGGAGAAAAATAATAATAATAGGAAACTAGTCTGCAGCGATAAGGCAAGTAATTAATAAGCAAAATTACTCCCTCCTTGCGCATACAGTCCTATCATAGTTTTTTGTTCTTATTAACGCTAATAGTGTTTGTGAATGTTTTCCTCTGAACTAAGGAGATAGCAGTGCCATGAATCATACTTTAGAGGTGACCCTGCTAATCGTGGCAAGGAAGAAGAGTGGTGAGCTAAATTTTGCCCCGTTGCTTTCAGTTTCTAGGTTAGTCTTTGCAGAGAGACGTAGAGGTTTGCAAACCATCTTTCCTGGCCAGTGAGCTACCAAGCCCAACTCAAGGTCTTGGTACTTGCCTATAACACCTTAAACAGCTTGGGACCCAACAGTACCTAAAAGATCAGCTTCCCCAGTAGAAACCATCTCAGACCAAGCAGGCAGCAGGCAAGGCCTTGTTGGGGGCTGCCTGGTTGGTGTTGACCAGTGACAGGGCCTTTTTGGTGGTGGTTCCCCATTTGTGGAATGCCCTCCCTGGGGAGGTATGCCTCCCTCCCTCCCTCATGACTGACATTCAGGAGGAATCTAAAAACATCCTTGTTTAACCAGGCGTTTGGTGGCTGAAAGATACTGTTTCTGGCAACTTTGAAATCACTGGCAGAGGGAATGTTTTTAATCTTTTGCAATATGTTTAACTGTTTTTTTTCTTTTTTCTTTTTTGAAAGAATGCTTTTCGAAAATGTTTTCAGTATTGATGTCTTTGTTGCCCTGGGTTCCTTTTTGGGGGAAGGAAGTTATATAAGTTGTAACAACAACTACAACAACAACAACAACAACTACAACAACAGATTATCTGCAACACATCTATACATAAGGACATTTCAAGGTTTTTTTGTTTTTTTTAAAGCTTTCTGGCCCTAATGAGAACAAGTAAGCCTGCAATATTATACTGTATGCATTCGGCCTGTTCAATAGGACTCAGATTCATTGAATTGCAGAATTGGGGGGTATTACAAGGGTTATCCAGTCCAACCTCCTGCAAAGCAGGAATATTTCATTCAATGTGGGGCTTGAACCCACAACCCTGAAGTTAAGAGTGTCATTGTCCACCAACTGAGCTATGCTCAGGAAAAGCCCCAAATGTGGAAACGATGATACACATGGGAAGTGGCCTTCTATCATGTGATTGATCCATCCGGACAACTATTTTCCACACTGACCAGCAACAGCTCTCTCCAAAATCTGAAAAACTTCCTCCTCAGTTCCCGCTTCACCCTTTGAAACTGGAGAGGAAATTCTGGAGGTGGAAACTCTGATCCCATGCTCAACCCCCACCCCGCCCACAAAAGGAAACAAAACAAAATAAAACAGTGGAATCAGACCGTGTAGATAGATTCCTCTTCCCCATGGAGAAGCCAAGAAGTCGAAACACACTGAGCCTGATCCGTAGGACGGGTGGGAGGAGAAATCTGGCTCACTTTGGGATTGAATGCAAACCTACCTAATTTGCAATTCCTGGATGGAAACGCAGCTATCCTTTTGAAAAATTGCAATGCAGTTCTCCAAACCCCCAAAAAGTTGTTAACACTCCCCCCCCCCCCGCTCAAAAAAGCACCTGTAGTTTAAAAGACTGGGTGATGCTGGTATCCTTTGCACAAGGCCCTGCTGAGCCACGGAGCAGATTAACCTAGGCTAGTTCGGCGAACAGTTTGACATGGTATATCGTATTTTTCGCTCCATAGGGAGCACCGGACCATAGGGCGCACCTCGTTTTTAGAGGAGGAAACAAGAAAAAAAATATTTTTCTGGTTTTCCTCCTCTAAAAGCCCTGTTTTTTTGAGGATCAGCTAAAAGTTTTGTAGCTTTTTTTGCAAAGGGAAAAGCCTTGTTTTTTGAGGATCAGCTAAAAGTTTTGCAGCTTTTTTGCAAAGGGAAAACCCTGTATTTTTAGGATCAGCTAAAAGTTTTGCAGCTTTTTGCAAAGGGAAAACCCTGGTTTTTTTAGGATCAGCTAAAAGTTTTGCAGCTTTTTTGCAAAGGGGGAAAAGCAAAGAGGAAAAGCCCCATTTTTATGGGGTTCAACTCACATTTCTGCAGCTTCTAAAGGAAAGGGAGCCTTTTCTACAGTTTCCAGACAGATAATCTAATCAGCCAGTCACATGTCACTGGGGAAACAAACAACCTCCCTCTGCAGCACATTCAACAATGGAGGCCTAGGCAAGAGGGCGGGGCTGAAAGGGAGCCGGGACTCTTATCTCTCTCCCGATCTCTTGCTGATCAGCTGCTGAGCGGGGTCCTTTCAACACCCCCTTTTCTCTTTGTAAAATAAAAAGCATGATCTTCTTTTGGCCCCTGGGCAATTCAGCTCCAGGGACCACCATTCGCTCCATAAGACGCACAGATATTTCCCCTTACTTTTTAGGAGGAAAAAAGTGTGTCTTATTGAGTGAAAAATACGGTAGTAAAAGCAGTTTCCTGTGCCTCTAGAGTATAACAAGCCTTCTACCTGGATCTGCTGAGGATCAGGTCTGTGCGCTTCAACATATGCAAGCCCTGAGTTCTGCCACTGAGTCAAGGATTAAAAAGAGGAGAGGAAAAGGCCCCCCAGAATCGGAAAGCTTGGCATGCTTCTCTTTTGCAGGGTCATCTCTCTCCCCCCCCCCCGGCACCAATTGTGTCCCCCCCCCCCCGGCAATGCAAGGTGTTAAGAGAATCATTTGAATACGGTGCGGCACGCGAGGTAAAGGTGTTATTATTCAACTCACTGGTTCCAATGAGATTATCCACTCTACTGGAGCAGCCTTCCGCGGACCTCCCCTAAGCCCGAACTTTCAGTGCCGGAGAATTCCCAGCCAAGTGGAAAATTAGAAGGGGAGGGGAGGAAGGGGAGCATTGGGATGGGGGGGGGCATGAGGGTGATTAAGTTCTCCAGAAATTAATTCACAACTTCAGCAATGGAAATAATAACTCCCAACGCCAGCGGGAAATCCAGGGCAAGCACGTTTCAATTTAAGAAGCCAGCTTTCCCCCCCGGTTGCAGAGGTGCCTGGCTTCCGTTGATTTAATTTGCACAAGCGACGTGGAGGCTTTCTTCCCTGAATGCCCTCCCTATCTCACTCCTCTTGAAGAGTCTTTAGGAGAATTTGGTGTTGCCCAAAGCTCCATGCAGCCCAAGCAGCAGATACCTTAGCGAAAGGAAGAGAAGGAGAGAAGGAAGGGGCTGGCGGAAAGGAAGAGCTCGCGGAACTATAAATCGAGATAGTTTCGTCTCCCCATCTATCCAGCATCACCGGCCAAACAGCTATAAGAACAGGGAATTGCAGGATTGAGTCTTTCTTTAAGCAAAAGGTATGGAGGGACGCAGGTGGTGCTGTGGTCTAAACCACTGAGCCTAGGGCTTGCTGATCAGAAGGTCGGCGGTTCGAATCCCTGCCACGGGGTGAGCTCCCATTGCTTGGTCCCAGCTCCTGCCCACCTAGCAGTTCGAAAGCACGTCAAAGTGCAAGTAGATAAATAGGTACCACTCCAGCGGGAAGGTAAATGGCATTTCTGTGCACTGCTCTGGTTTGACAGAAGCGGCTTAGTCATGCTGGCCACATGACCCGGAAGCTGTGTGCTGGCTCCCTCAGCCAGTAAAGTGAGATGAGCACCGCAACCCCAGAGTTGTCCGTGACTGGACCTAATGGTCAGGGATCCCTTTACCTTTACCTTTATGGAGAAATAGTTTTTGGTTGTCAGTCTTTGCATGGCCCTCATGATTTTATAAGCCCAAGCAGTTTTAAGCATTTTCACCCCCCCCCCTTTTTAATGAAATACCTCTCTCATTTAATCTTTCCACATTAAAGGTTGGTCTTACAATATATATGGTTTCAAATACCTCAAGACTGCTGGTGGTGTTTCAGCCAAACATTACACACTTTAAGAAACACTGTACAGTCTGGTATTCAGCTATTCAGAAAAAGAAAACCTAGCAGAGAGCACCCTTTGATATTATGTATTGAAGTTCTCACCCTAGGCCACTAGGGGTGTGTGTATATAGTTCATTCTGCTGCAGTTTTCACTCAGGTCCGCATATGCAAAAGAAGGATTGTAAAGTGATGTTCAGGGATTGGTTAACTGCGGAAAGTTGTTACTGTTGCTTTGTAGCTGAGTTCTATATAAGCAGGCTGCTGAGGCCTTCAGCTCACTTCTGTTCCAGCCTGAGAATAAACAAGAGCTGCTTGGAAATCACTGTGTCGTCTGCTATGTCCACCCTCAACTTAACAGATATCCCGCTTTATCACTACCCGAAGGAGTCTCAAAGCAGCTAACATTCTTCTTTCCCTTCCTCCCCCACAACAAACACTCTGTGAAGTGAGTGGGGCTGAGAGACTACAAAGAAGTGTGACTCACCCAGCAGCAGCATGTGGAGGAGCGGGGAATCAAACCCAGTTCACCAGATTACAAGTCTACCACTCTTAACCACTACACCACACTGGGATGGAAGATGGCTGGTATAAGGCCTCTATTTGACTAAGGTCTCTGGAAGAGAAGCTTCTTCAAAGGGGGAATCGAAGTATGAGGAATTCTTGAATTTCCTGCAATGCAGAAATCTTTTGCCCAACATGGGACTCAAACCCACGGTCCTGAGATTAAGAGTCTCACATACGCTGTACCAACTGAGCTATCCCAGCTCCTGCAAACAAAGTTGGCCTTTAGCTGAGATTTCAAAATCCCATATGTATGTGTGCTTAACCGGTGTTTGATGTTAACTTTGCTTGAATCCCCAGAGGAAACACTGGGAGGAGGTCTCTAAATGATCTCTACAAGTCTTTTGGAGTTTGCAGAACTTATCCCATCCCATAATGCTGTTTGTGCCCCCTGCCGGAGGCCAGCCTCGCAGTTGATTCTGGAGACCACTGAACTGCAAAGAGCAGGAAAGGAAATCCCGGGGCAAGGAAAGGCACTGCCTTGGCAGGAATTAGAGCAGTCAAGCAGAAGGCCAGATTCAGAGCCTCGGAGGAATCGGAGAAGAACCAGGAAGTGCAAGGCCGGAGGATGGGGACCAATCAGGCTTCTGCTCATCCTAGAAATCATGATCCCCTCAGGGAGAGCATGGGTTGTGGTGGGGGCTGGCAAGCCACCTCCCTTGCCGCTGGGTGGGTTAGTTGGCTGGCCACAGCTTCAATAGGTCCTTGCTATGTTGCTGGGGAGAAGTAAATGTTGCCATTCTTGATGGACAGCCCAGCATCCTTTATATACTCCAGCACACAGTGTGATCCTCCTCTTGGCTGCGTGCTTCGGATCACCCGCCCTTCTCCCCCTTGGTTTTCTTAGGATGCTGTTTGACCTTGCGACTGCCTGTCATGGGGTCGTCTGCTTTTGGGGCAGGGGCCCAGTAGGAATTTTTTTCCATTTGGCCGATTGGCTGTGGCCATCTGGTTTTTGCCTACTGCAGTAGCAACTACTCACAACTTGTAAGGTTGGTGGTTAGGCATTGGTTCATTGTGATTGTGACTGGAGGGGTGGTCGCCCCTCCAAATGATGATGGTGTAGGGAATTCCATTAAAGGAAGCCAGGGGCTCGACACTGCTTTTGTCCGAACCCCGGTCGGGGGACAGGGCCACGCAGGAGCCCCTGGGAACCTCCGGGGTGGGAGAGGGCTCTGCACCCAGCCTCCATATCTCTCCCTGGATGGAATCTCCCGCCACTGACCGGTGGTCAGCTCTGTCCCTTCGGACAGCTAGTCAGAACCAATACCTATGCAACCACTCATGTAATTTGTATTTTAATAAAGTTGTGGCCTAAATTATTGCCAAAAACTCAAACAAAGATTATGTCTGAAGTGTGAATTTATTGGGGGGTGGCTTGGGGACCTCGACACACAAGTTTATTTTCAGCACCAGGGGTGAAGAAGTACTTTGCCCATCCTAAACCTTCCGACATTCAGCTTCATGGATTCTGGTGTTATTTATTTTCTCCAAACCTTTGTGTGATTTCATACATTTCTGCCGTGTACCATGCAGTGCAGCCTATTGACCCAACAGAAGCCAGCCCTATTTTGAGCAAGTCTTGTTGAAAAAAAACCCCCACCATCTAATGGATTGGTGTGGGGGCTCCAGACCCCTTTTTGTTCCTTTATCAACCTCCTGGAACAAGGCTTAGCAACTCTCTCGGGAACCATTCGCTTTATTTATGTAGTCCCGCACTTAATATTATATTGATCCACATTGCATTTGGAGATGGTTACTGTCCCTTCTTCTCTTGCCCCCTATTTAATTTTTCCCATATTGCTCCCATGGTGGGCAGGTGGGAGGGGGTGCAATTTTTTTTAACGCCATTGCAAGGGCAACGTATATATCGCAAAGTAGGGTGGGACCAATGATTAACACCAGCGCCGTTTCACACATTGTGTGATTAAGCTTTATGGGACAAGACTTTGGCCTTGAGATAGTTATGACAGCATTAACATGATTTAAGATGCTCAGGGATCAATAGCCCACTCAAGCCCAAAATGAAGGCGCTGAAGTTGTCGTGTTACTATATCTTTAAAGATCAGAAATAGCAACTTCTCTCTTTTGGGGGGTCATGGCCATTTTGCAGACCATCAGGAAAAATGGATTAGAATCCACGGCCACGGCCATAATTTAGCCAGAGACATCCCTGTGGGACAGATACAGGGAGGTCTTGTTGAGGTGGGGAGTGGGGGGGGGTTCACAAGAGGCTTGGCTGTGGTGGTATTATAGGGTGCCAACTGCGGAAGCTGCGGAAACAAGAGACGAGGTGAGATTCTGCTTCAGGAAACCAGGTGGAAGGGTTTGTGGAGCTGGCCCAGGAACTGATGCAATCCAGCACATTCCAAAATTCTTCTGGAAATGGCTTGAGAAGCAGCACTGGCTGGTGCCCATTGAGACTGGTAGGGTAGAAGGCAGGGAGACCAACAGAAGGGGGCGCCAGAGCCAATGACAGCCAGGGTCACCCTCTGAACTTGTTGTAAATAACAAGGCAGGCAGGTGAGGGGCTTGCTGAGGTCAGTGTTGGAGATTCATTCCCCGTGTGCAGTCATGGGGTTTGTTGTCTATCACATGACTGGGTATGTGTTTTGATTCCACAGGAATGGGATGTGACGAAGACAGGCTGTTTGTCTTACTGTGTTCCCTGAAGTGGGACTATTGTCCTTTGTTCTTTCTCTTTCCTGCCTGATGACACAGAGAGAGGGAGCCATATTGAAGTGCTCCGTGTGTATTTATATGTAAATAAAGTAGATTAGCCAAGATGCTGAGTTGCTGAGTTCTGTTACGCAACTGCGCAAATCTCTGTGGATCCCGAAGTGTGCTGATGTCCTCTGGCATCAGTCGCTATATGTTCGGGCTGAGGAATGCTTCTGAAGCTCCTGAACGATTGCCCAGGAGGGAGGGAACGTGCCAGTCGAGCATGTGTCTCTGCCAAGGTTCTACTCGTGTGTAGGACGTCTCCTGACAGTCAGAGTGAGGTTGGTGGGGCAGTGCCTCACTTGCTTTGACTGCACTGAGAGACGTAAGCCTAGCAGTCTGGGATTTGTCCCCAGGTCATACAACCCTTTGTCATGACAGCAGTAGCCTAAGTCCCCATACAATTCAAGGAGTGCAGCGCATGAAGCAAGCTTCACCTGGCATTTGCTCGCTCTCATCAAAGGTAAGAGAACTCATCAAAGGTGAGAGAATACGCCACATGCCAGAGTCCATAGGAGCCGACTCCTAGGGGCTAAGGTCCCTTCGCCTCCTCAATAATTCTTTTGAGGGGGCTGCCCCCCCAAGAGTTGATAGGCACTGCCATTCGAAAGGTGTGCTTATGCCAAATCATGTGATCGATTATGCAAGGTGGGGCTTACCTGGGTCCGCCCCCCCATGTTTTATTCAAGTTGGTACCCCACCAGAGTCTCCTTTACACACGCAGAGCTCACCTTTCCATTGGACTGAATGAACGAAGGACCCCCTTTCAGACCGGGGTTCACTGTCTCCACCTAAATGCTCTTCCACACCTGAGGGAATCACTGGGTGGGGCACTTTTGTGAACAAAGGCAAGCAGGGGAGCTGTAGTGCGGTCCGTGCCAGACTTCACGGCCAAAATACTCAAGGAGACAGACGAGCATCCATAAAGGTGCAGAGAGATTGTTTCTGGTGGACTGGTTTATCCTCTGTTGCAAACCTGTCAGAAGTCTGACGCTCTCGAGAGTGATGAAAATTCGGAGAGAAAATACAAAAGGAGGCAGACATGACCCTACCCTGGGGAGAAGTCCGTCCGCGTGCCATTTTCTCTCATTGGCAAATCACTGGCGGATGCAGAGATGCTGGATAATGCCCGAGAATGACACATAAAACAACTCCCTGGGAACAGCCCTGCCACGGAGATGGCTTTTCTCCCCCCAATTCATCCATCCATCATAACGCTACTGATTTTGCTCCAGAGACTGATATGTCAGCAGAAAGAGCCTGACAGCCGATGCATTAATATTGTGGTCATCCATAAAAATGGGAAATAACAGCAGCCACAGATTCCCCCGACCTCAGAAGGGCACCCTGGGTGCAACAAAAAAGAACTGCTTGAGCTATGCCCCACCACTTCTTCCCTTGGCCTAACCCTGACCTATTATTGTCTGGAGAGAGGAGTGGTCTGTGCCAGGTCTGCTTAGAAGTCTCCTGGGTTTGGCAAAGTGAGTTCGCTAAGCCTCTGACCACACTCACATAAGAACAAAAGAATGCTGGATCAGGCCAACGGCCCATCTAGCCCAGCATCCTCTTCTCACAGTGGCCAACCAGATGCCTGCGGCAAACCAGCGAGCAGGGTTCGAAACAGGAGTGCTCTGCTTTCATATAGTCTCCAGCAACTGGTACTCAGAAGTAGCGGAGGCAGAGTACTGTATAGCCATTGATAGCCCTCTCCTCAGTGAATTTGTAAAGCCATCTAGGTTGGTGGCCACCAGTGCCTCCTGTGGAAGGGAGTTCCACAAGTTAACTATGCACTGCATGAAGAGGTACTTTCTTCGTCTGTCCTGAATCTTCCAATCATTCATTGGCCTCTAAGTCTCCATGCTAATATTATCCCACCTCCCAGGTTGGTCCTAGCGTCTTATCTCAGACCAAGTAACCCTATTTTCCAGGGATAGTCCCAGATTTACAGAATCTATCCTGGTTTCTGATTGGATCCCGGAATATCCTTAGGACGTCCCAATTTTTATCAGAGAAAAGTTGGAAGGTATGGAGCTATGCAACCCCCGAGCCGAGGAGATAAGTAACTCTACAACCTTTAGAAGACATCTGAAGGCAGCCCTGTATAGGGAAGTTTTTATGTTTAATGTTTTATTCTGTTTTTCTATGTGTTGGAAGCTGCCCGGAGTGGCTGGGGCAACCCAGTCAGATGAGTGGGGTATAAATAATAAAATTATTAATATTATGGAATATGATGTCCCTATTGTATTTGAAAAAATGTTGGAGGGTATGTTATCTGTTGCCAAGCCATTGGTCTCACTAGTCCTGCACTATCTACATCTGACTGGCAGGAATTCTCTGGGGACACTTTCTCACATCCAGGTCTCCCATTTCTGGGGCTGCACAGAGACAGGGCCATTCCAAAGTGTTTCGTTGCCAGCTACCGTATTTTTTGCTCCCTAAGACGCACCTGAACATAAGACGCACCTAGTTTTCAGAGGAGGAAAGGGAGAAAGCCCTGTTTTATTGAGGATCAGCTGAAAGTGGTGCAGCTTCTTTTTCAAAGAGGAAAAGCCCTGTTTTTATGGGGTTCAACTCACAGTTCTGCAGCTTCTAATCCTACAGCCATTTCTACACTTTCCAGACAGATAATCTAATCAGCCAGTCACATGTCGCTGGGGAAACAAACAGCCTCCCTCTGCATCCAACAATGGAGGTCTAGGCAAGGGGCGGGCTGGAAAGGGAGCCTTATCTCTCTCCCTATCACTTGCTGAACAGCTCTTCAGCGGCTTCCTTTCAACACTCCCATCACTCTTTGTAAAACAAAGAGCAGGATCTGCTTTTGGCCCCTAGGCAATTCAGCTCCAGGGACCATGCATTTGCTCCATAAGATGCACAGACATTTCCCCTTACTTTTTAGGAGGAAAACGTGTGTCTTATGGAGCGAAAAATACTGTTATTGCATATTTATTTTGTTTTGGGAAGTGCTTTTATTGGTTGACGCAATCTTCTTGTTGCAAGTTGCTTTGAGCTCATATCTGGTTGTTTGGAGGTGCGAACAATGAATCGCATGAAACCACGTTTTATGCCGCAATGTGGGCCTGGTAAGAAAACGGTGTTGAATTTGGCACATCCCAAAAGGAATGGAGAAAGGAGAAGGAGGGAGAGAGAAAGAAAGGGACGCAACTCAAATAGTCAGGCAAGCAGAAAGCAAATAGATCCTTTGCCTGGAGGAGATATGCCTAAAACGGCTCAGGCTTTTGACTTACAAATTATGTCACAGAGAGGCTGAATAAGGAAATTTATTCAGTTCTCCACAACATCTTCATCTCAGGTTCATCCGCGGGAATTTTTGGGCAGTAGGTTTCCGACAAACGAAAAGCAAAGCGGAATTAACCAGTGGGTTTCTATGCCCGAATTCAATGCAAAAGCCCCTAACACAAAGAATTAAGAACATAAAGAGAGCCTGCTGGATCAGGCCAAGGGGGGCCCATATAGTCCAGTATTGTGTTCTCCCAGTGGCCAGCCATATGCCTGTCAGAAAACCACATGCAAGATCTGAGCGCAAGAGCTCACCCTTTTCCTGTGGTTTCCAGCAACCTGTATTCAGAAGCATTGCTGCCTCCAGCATAACCACTGTGGCAAGTAAGCAGTGATAGCCCTCTCCCCCCCAAAAAAGTTGTCCAATTCTCTTCTAAAGGCATCTAGTAAAGGTAAAGGGGCCTCTGACCATTAGGTCCAGCCGCAAACGACTCTGGGGTTGCGGCGCTCATCTCGCTTTACTGGCCGAGGGAGCCGGCGTACAGCTTCCGGGTCTTGTGGCCAGCATGACTAAGCCACTTCTGGCGAACCAGAGCAGCATACAGAAACGCCGTTTACCTTCCCACCGGAGTGGTACCTATTTATCTACTTGCACTTTTGACGTGCTTTCGAACTGCTAGGTTGGCAGGAGCAGGGACGGAGCAATGGGAGCTCACCCCGTCGCGGGGATTCGAACCGCCGACCTTCCGATCGGCAAGTCCTAGGCTCTGTGGTTTAACCCACAGCGCCACCCGCGTCCCAAAGCAATCTGGATCAGGTAATTAAAAGTTAATGAATTGCCACGAGTCTCCCCCAAGTTCAGCTTGCCAGGATCAGAGAAGGGCTGCATCCTCCTGCAGCAGCCATCAAAGGAAGTTGCCAAGGCAAAGTGGCATCCAAAAAGTCAAGGGAGAAAGGCTTTCAAAGAGCCTGATTTTTATCACAGCCTCTGAAGGCAGCTTGGATTACCTGAGGCCCCGCTTAGCAGCTCGCAAGACTCTGACCAAGAAAGGTAAAGCGGAGGTCGATCGATGAGGGCCTGCCTGTGAATGGTGGGATTGAGTTACCCGCCGAGACCAGACAATATTTATTTTCATGGCCGAGGCAGCAGAAGGGAAGGGAAAAGTTGAAAGGGTAGAATTAAAACCTTCCCTCCTCCCAGCCCGACAAAATAATCTGAGGAGATCAGCGGCTTCAATGGAGTTTTCCTCCCCTTTGAGGAAAGTTTGCTAAGAAGCTCTTGGAAAGCTAGGGGACGTGAAATGCATACTCTCCAACCCAAACAGGTTTCATCAGCATAGTCCACATCTTCCAGGAGTAGCGCTGAGCCAAAAAACACCCTAACATTTTCTGAAAGTATTAAGTTCCCCTTTTTCCCCTGCATCTTTCTTGGGGTGATTTAGAATTTATTTAGAATTCCAGCGGGTGTGTGGCAGTGGCCCAAAGGGCCACAATAAATGTGATAATGTGTACCCCTGTAAATCCTTGAGTGTGCTTCTGATAGATAAGTTACAGGTAGGTAGCCGTGTTGGTCTGCCGTAGTCAAAAAAAAAAAATTTAAAAAAAAATTCCTTCCAGTAGCACCTTAGAGACCAACTAAGTTTGTTATTGGTGTGAGCTTTCGTGTGCATGCACACAAAATCTGAAGAAGTGTGCATCTGTGTGGTATCTAAAGAAGTGTGCATGCACACAAAAGCTCATACTAATAACAAACTTAATTGGTCTCTAAGGTGCTACAGGAAGGACTTTTCTTTTTTATTTTGTTTCTAATAGAGAAGTTATGGTAGCCTCTTACTTTATGAAACTGATTATTTTGCAAGTTGCCGTCCCCCATTGGGGCAGAAATACAGCTAAAATATGTGAATCACAAAGGTACAGCTCAAAGTTAGAACATAAGTTGCTACATGGTGCAAATGGCTACGTGTAACACACGTTCCCAGCATGCACACTAACACAATGTAAGAGAACACGGTGGGAATCAGAACTTAATCAGCAGAAATTGCTAGTGCTTATTGAGCACGTGTAAAACATGAAATGAGGTAACAAAATAGAAAATTATTTCCAGTAGCACCTTAGAGACCAACTGAGTTTGTTCTTGGTATGAGCTTTCGTGTGTATCTGAAGAAGTGTGCATGCACACGAAAGCTCATACCAAGAACAAACTCAGTTGGTCTCTAAGGTGCTACTGGAAATAATTTTCTATTTTGTTTCGACTATGGCAGACCAACACGGCTACCCACCTGTAAATGAAATGAGGTAATGATGTATATGATTGGTGAAAACTGAAATGCTTTGTTTGAAATGTTATAAATACCACTGGGAGGGGTTGCAGTTTCGCGGAACGATCTGACTGTAACCTACTGCTTCACAATAAACAACGTTGGACTCCTAACACCTTACGTTTCTGAGTTTTATTGGCTTAAACTCAGGAGATAAGCTATTTTCTGGCTTACAACAGGTGAAGGTTTGAGGCAGAGCACATCCTCCATCATGGCTAGCAGCCATCAACAGCCCTATCCTCCATGAATTAATCCAGTCCTCTTTTAAAATCCATCCAGGTTGGTGGTCACCAGTGCCTCCTCTGGCAGCGAGTTCCACAGTTTAATTATGTGTTGCATGAAGAATTACCTGAGCTTGCTCTGTCAACGTGAGGTGATTGAGGATGACACGTCTAAACTATCCTCTGGAGTGCTGCAGCCTCCCCAGGTGTACACATTCCCTGATCTGAAAGCCCCATGGGAGGAGTTTCCTTATGATGTCTCCCCCTAGGCTGCTTATTCAAGGCAATGAGTCCTGGCTGTCAGCTTGCATGAGCTCTGTGTCCTCACTGATTTTGTTTTTAAGGGAAACACGTTTTACCTTCAACTTAACAGAGGATGTTCTAGGATGTAGGACACCTGATTGGTGGGTGCTGTTGGCTGACAGGCTGTGATGTCACAGGGAATTGTGACATCACAGTCCTCAGTTGCTGGGCCAACAGCAGCGACAAGAGAAGACAATATATTCTATCTGGCCAAGCCAGTGACTGTGGAAGTCAAGGAGGAGACAGGGGGAATCTAAAAACACAGCTATCAAGTGCCAAGTGATTCCATGGTCGCAGCTTGCTGGCAAACTCCAGTCCCCCAGGTATTGCAAGGAGACAAGAATTGGGCCTTGTATACAGACGCTTTCAAAAGAGGGAGCAGAGGAGTGTAGCTGGCAGGGAGCGAAATGGTACCCTGCTGGGCACCAGATTCTGAATTCAGGCATAGTCCTTGCCAAGAGGCAATACCCTTTGGTCCAATCAGAAGATGCCCCTCCAGTCCCATGGCACTGCCATGACCTTGCGTTCAAACATTGCTCGTCACAGTTGCCTAGGCAGAGTGTTCCTCCTTCCTCCTCTCTCTCCTTCCTAAGCCAGCTATTAACTTTTCAGTCAGGTTTCCCCTTTTGCCTCCCCTCCCCGCGCCCGGAGACCTCCGTGGCAGCTAATTGGACATCTTTCTGATTTGCACCCTCCAAGCAAGACATTGCAGGTTAAAGAGGCCCCTGTATCGTGGCCTCTGAGGCTTTGGATGCAGTGTGTGTGTGTTTCTGTGTGTGTGTTGGGCAGCGGGAGGTAGAGAGAGGAGATAGATGCAGGCGAAAGATACCGCACTCTGAAGCTTTGATGGCCCGCTTTCCCCAAATCCCCCTCTTTGCCACGTAAAACCCAATCAATGCCCCCTTATTTTCCAAGCTGCCTTTTCTCTCCTCCACCCCCTCCCCACGGAATCAAATTTCCCCCTGTAAGGATAGGACAGAAGAGTCACAGAAATCAATTCCCCGATCCATGCCAGGCCGCCCCTTGGAAAGAGAAGTCAGTCTCTCAAGCAGAGGAGGGAGCCAGGGAAGGGAGGCAATGCATTCAATAGCCAAAGCTCTCTCCAGCGCTCAGCAACCGCCCGTCTCACGGCTGCTTTTGCATTGACTGCTGGCGCCCTGGGGTAGCCTTTGAAACAGTGTAAGCTGCAAATTGCTCTTCTGGACATCAGTCCTGGAGACTCCACGCAGAGAGAGCAAAAGCAGCAGCATATGTTTCCATCAAGGCTCGGAGTGCAGAGCAAATTCTACCTCCAGGCCTGGTTTGGCATCTTAGGGGGCCTTTGCCGGGCCGCCTCGATGCATCAGAGGCTTGGGTAGCCCACAAATGTGATTCCGCTGCTGCGAGGCAGCTCCCCGCTCCCTTGGCCACCAGCTCCCCCCAGATCCACTTAAGCAATCCAGATCTTAGCGAGCTACAAGCAGACAGCAAGCAGCCTAAGCTGCAGGAAAAGGGGTCCGTTGCAAAGGAAATTAATTATTTTAATTAATAGACCAGTTTAAGCAGAGCCGTCTTTCCTATTGGGCTTAATGGCGCAATGCACCAGGGCGCTGGCCTCTCAGGGGCGACCCAGAAAGTGGGGGAGCTGCGTGGCTTTGCTGGCGGCCTCCCCTTTCCCTGCACGCCCGCCAGCTGTGCCCTGTCAACCATATGACTGGCGGGCATGCAGCTTGCCTCCCAAGCTTCCTCGGGAGGAGAGCAATCCCCGCAGAGGCTTAGGATGGAAGCTGCGCCCCGCCAACTTTATGGCTGGTGGGCGTGCAGCTTGCCTCCCAAGCTTCCTCGGGAGGAGAGCGATCCCCGCAGAGGCTTAGGATGGAAGCTGCGCCCCGCCAACTTTATGGCTGGTGGGCGTGCAGCTTGCCTCCCAAGCTTCCTCGGGAGGAGAGCGATCCCCGCAGAGGCTTAGGATGGAAGCTGCGCCCCGCCAACTATATGGCTGGTGGGCGTACAGCTTGCCTCCCAAGCCTCCGTGAGAGGAGAGCGATCCCCCAGAGGCTTGGGAAATGGTCGACAACTCTGGGAAATGGGCACGGAGGGATCTTTGCACCATGGCGCCGGATATGCTTAAGATGGTCCTGAATTTAAGTCTATAGGATAGATGGTCGCTTAGTCTCAAAGGCACCACACAGAATGCTTCTTGTGTGGGCTCAGTTCATGTGAGCAGAGGAAGCAGAGGACGGGTTCCCTGACTTTCGCCGTGACAATTGTTTTTGTCCTTTGAATTCTACCAAAGGACACATTCTCCCATCTCCAGAAAGCAACCCTGCCTCTCTCTTTCTGAATCTGGAACTCTCAGGCTGCCTTTCCGAACGACTGCCTTCGTCCCACCAGGGACAACTGTGTCCATTTGCAGCTTTGTTCTATGTCACAGCCGGCAGTGAGAAAACGTGAGCTTGGAGAGGAAGGAAAGGGAAAGGAAGCCCTGGGAACTGCTGCCCCTGCCGTGCCCCACCCACCCCTCGTTCCTGCGAACCGCACACTTACGCATTGTGGAGCACACACCATCCGCAGTGGGGGTCCCCCGAGCCCAGGCACTCGCTGCAGCTTTTGTACTGTCCGCAGGACTCCACCGGCACTCGGGTGAGCTGTGGACAAAAATGGATGAAGAGTCATGCTGAGTTTGTGTTCGGTTTGCAATTCCAGACAGTGTTGTGAAGCCCTGGATACTCAAAACCTATTCACATATACCTCCCAGTAAAGCAGCGGGGGCTCAGAGTTCTGCTTCTGTCCAAAGGAGCCTGGAAGCTTCCCTACAATGAATCAGGCCCATAGAGAAAGAGGAATATGCAAAGGACTCTTGCAAGGTCACAGAACGAAGGTCATTTGCACATGCCACATGCCCCTCCTTCCCTACAGACCTTCTTGGGTGCTGAGATAATCATAGAATCATAGAATCATCGAGTTGGAAGAGACCACAAGGGCCATCCAGTCCAACCCCCTGCCAAGCAGGAAACACCATCAAAGCATTCCTGACAGATGGCTGTCAAGCCTCCGCTTAAAGACCTCCAAAGAAGGAGACTCCACCACACTCCTTGGTAGCAAATTCCACTGTCGGACAGCTCTTACTGTCAGGAAGTTCTTCCTAATGTTTAGGTGGAATCTTCTTTCTTGTAGTTTGAATCCATTGCCCCGTGTCCGCTTCTCTGGAGCAGCAGAAAACAACCTTTCACCCTCCTCTACATGACACCCTTTGATATATTTGAACATGGCTATCATATCACCCCTTAGCCTTCTCTTCTCCAGGCTAAACATACCCAGCTCCCTAAGCTGTTCCTCATAAAGCATCGTTTCCAGGCCTTTGACCATTTTGGTTGCCCTCTTCTGGACACGTTCCAGCTTGTCAGTATCCTTCTTGAACCGTGGTGCCCAGAACTGGACACAGTATTCCAGGTGAGGTCTGACCAGAGCAGAATATAGTGGTACTGTCAGAGGGTAGTTCCTCCACCCTGAGAGGCTTAGGGCGGTGGTGGCCCAGGAGAGGGCCTTCTCTGTGATGGCCCCTAAGCTGTGGAACTCTTTTCCCTCAGAGATGCGTCTGGCACCTCCATTGTACAGCTTCCAGAGGATGCTGAAGACACAGCTCTTTAAAGTGGCTTTGGCACTTCAGGTTATGTTTTTAGGACTCACCTTCTCTTTATGGTGAAGGGCAGGTGATTAATAATAATAATAATAATAATAATAATAATAATAATAATAATAATGTATATGTTCCAGTGACATTGCAACATTTTTATCCCGCCTAATAAGAGATGGAACTGCCTGGTTCTGCTCTGTACTTTTTATTCTATTCTCTTATTTTAAGAGCTTGCTCTCTGCTCCTGTTCTGCCACCTCCCGTTCCAAAAGCCCCCCCCCCAAGCCAAAACACTGCACGTCAGCTTTGCGCTCCCCAAGAGTGTTCAAAGGTCCCCACTTGTTGCTTTCAGTTTTTGGGCAGAACTGCTTTTTCTGCAAGAAGAAGAAATCAGCTCAGCCCCAGAAGCCTGCAAGCCTATGCACGCTCCCCCGGGAGTAAGTCCTGTTGGACACAGCCTTACTTCTGAGGAAGCCTGCACAAAACTGGGCTGCACTGGTAACTTACAGGAGATGGATGTGTCAGCAGAGCTTTGAGGCAGGCCCCAGCTCAGCTTGACCAATCAGAGGGCACCGTGGGTGAGACGATGCGAGCACCAGGAGGAAGAGCCTGGCTCCTTTTGGAAGATGGTGGTGGACCTCTAACACAGTGGCATCGTAGACTGAAAACCATACACTGGTGGCGTTCCTTTCCATATTTGGCAGGATACTTCAGAACCACTAGGTTGGGCAAGATGGATTTGGAGAGGGGAGAATTCAAAGCACCAGTTATCCCACAATTCCTCCAAGGGGCTTAGCGTGGTATGCATGGAGATTGTCCTCACAGCCCTGTAAGGCAGGTTGGGCTGAGTGATAACAATACTAAGTCCTTGATGAGTGTTCAAAGTGCCTTGCATATATTATATAAATGAAGAATCTCAATAATTAATCCTGTAACAACTTTAACAATTCTGTAAATTTGGTCTAGGTGTTCCAAGTTGACTCAGGTGAGTGTGCATTGGAGATAGAGTGACTTGCATAAGAGTACATATTTTGTTCATGGTTCACCCTAGGAGAGCCAGCATGGCATAGTGGTTAGAGTGTTGGACTAAGTACCTGGGAGACTTGGGTTCAAATCCCCACTCGGCCACGAAGCTCACTGGGTGACCTTGGGCCATTCACTGCTTCTCAGCCTGACCTACCTCACAGGGTCGTTGTGGGGGATTAAATGAGTGAGGGAATGATTCACACCACCTTGAACTCCTTGGTGGGAAAGGTGGACTACAAATGCAATAAATAGCAGTGGTAAATGGCTTTGGAGAGCTGCTTCCATTCGTAGCACACAACGCTAAAGCTAAATGGACCAAGGGTCTGGTTCAGTAAATGGCTTGTTTATTTGTACTCATGTTTAACAAACGCACATCCCCTGCCTTTTCAGGGAATTCAAGGTAACGAACAACAGTAAAAATTAAAAGCACATCATGCATAAAATTCAGAAACATTATAAAAAAGGCTATTGTAAAATGGAACACATATTAAATGCTCTCGTTAAAACTGGGAACAATAAAAGTCAGCAACAGAACAAGGAAACAGGTGATCAAAGGCTTCCATAGATGTATGGCAAGTTTTCACCATTTGGTGGAAAACCAATAAGATGAGACAAGATGAGCCTCTCTTGGGAGAAGGTTCTACAGCCCAGTAATGGGCGACTCTGCCCATTTCAGTTTCCCACTTCTCTAAACCTTCTTTCAGTTCTCCAAATCACTTTACATGTTGTTTTTTTAAAGTCCTAATGAAAACTCACCAGCAAATGTCTCTTAGCATGCACATTTTTCTATGCGATTTTGCAATATAGGCATATTTTTGCAAAGCGATTCCCCCTGATACAATATGCATTTTCCTGCACACTTTACCCAAATATATGCATTTCTGTACACAGTACGTGGCTCAGAGTCTGCACTGCAAAATTCTGAAAGGACAGCCGTGTTTTGGTTCTCATGTTGTTTTGGAAAGGACAAATTAGGTAGGGTTACCTTTATACATCAACTGAATCCATTTTCTTCCCAATCCCTAAGTTCGACCAACAAAGAGGCTCTCTCTGCGGTCCCAGATAAATGAACTGTGGTCCCCGATAATTAAACTAAAGCAGTAGATGGAACACAATAGACCGCATAAGGTACTTTCTTATGGCAAGAGTTTACAAATCACTTTGTGTGTTAAAAATCATGCCTCTGCTGATGAGCAGGGATCCTATAGTTTCAAATGATTTCTCCCCACTATTGAGGAAAAAAGTAGTTTTCTATGGGCATATTTACAGCCATTCTCCCACATCTGAGGAGAGAGACTCCATCAGGCAAGGCCTTCCTCCCCCTGCCTTGCCCCATCCTCTAGTCTCTGCTTCTCAGTTTGTATTGTATTATTTTATGTAATGTGGTTTGTCATTGTTTTATTGATTATAGTTTGCAACAGGGGTCCCCAGACTAAGGCTTGGGAGCCGGAGCAGGCCCAATTGCCTCCTATATGCGGCCCGCGGACGGTCCGGGAATCAGTGTCTTTTTACATGAGTAGAATGTGTCCTTTTATTTAAAATGCATCTCTGGGTTATTTGTGGGGCATAGGAATTTGTTCATTTTCTTTTCTTTTCAAAATATAGTTCGGCTCCCCACAAGGTCTGAGGGACCGTGGACCAGACCCCTGCTGAAAAAGATTGTTGACCCCTGGTTTAGAACTTATTTATTGTAACAGTTGAGTGGATTTCTGTTTAACTTTTATATGTTATTGTTATTTTATACTGTTCTAATACAGGTGAAACTCGAAAAATTAGAATATCATGGAAAAGTCCATTTATGTAAGCAATTCTTTTCATTAGCTACTGGAGTTTAATATACGAGATAGACTCATGACATGCAAAGCGAGATGCGTCAAGCCTTTGCTTGTTATAATTGTGATGATTTTGGCATACAGATGATGAAAACCCCAAAGTTGAAATTGTTAATTTGGGGTTCTCATCAGCTATACTCCATAATCATCACAATTATAACAAATAAAGGCTTCACATATCTCGCTTTGCATGTCACGAGTCAATCTCATATATTACTTTCACTTTTTAAGTTGAATTACTGAAAGAAATGACCTTTCCACAATATTCTAATTTTTCGAGTTTCACCTGTAATTGTTGAATGTTACTTTTTGATGTAGGTTGCTTATTTCAAAGTTTTGTTTTATTATCACATTTTTTTGTATTGCATTAGATTGTTTCAAGATGTACAATTTTTGTTTCTGCAGCTTGTAAACCGCCTTGAGTATTGTAAGACAGAAAGACGGTATACAAATTAAAAATGAAATGAAATGACCCATTTCCAGCCCGAGCCTCTTGGTGCTAAAAAAGCTTCCTGCCACGCTGCGATGATCACGGAGCTTTCTCTAATCCAGTGGGACATCTCCACCACACGCCAGCACTCCTGGCAATGACATTTCAAAGAATCAAGTTGCATGACTTCAAGGGAAGGCTCCTCCTCTGATTTCCCGGAGGTGCCGCAAGGAGAGGAGAGCAGGTAAATAAAGTCGCCTTTGCGGAGTCAAGGTTACACAGAAGAGCTGTGCCTTTCAGGGCACTCGGATTCCTGTTAAGGGCGTAATCGCTGTCACGGAAAAGCGGCTCAGTTGGATTCAGAGGGATTCCTACAAGTCATGCAACTACACACACACACACACACACACACGTTTCCAATCTGCACAAAGTTGAGTTTCCTTCTGTTATCCCCCAAGGAAGAAACCAACCAGAGAGCAACTCCAAGGTCACTGATGAGGCGATTCCGCTGAAGTTGAGGAACCAATGCCAGAATATTCTGGCATTTTCCACATCCACACAATTGCACGCGGCAAAGGTTTGCGTAATGCTCCCTTGTTTATAACAAACTCACTTGGGGCAACCAGTTTCCCCAATGGGCACATGAAGGTAAGTTGCATGTAAAGGTAAAGGTATAGGGACCCCTGGCCATTAGGTCCAGTCATGTCCGACTCTGAGGTTGCGGCGCTCATCTCGCGTTACTGGCAGAGGGAGCCAGCATACAGCTTCCGGGTCATGTGGCCAGCATGACAAAGCCGCTTCTGGTGAACCAGAGCAGCGCACGGAAACGCCGTTTATCACCCTGCTGGAGCGGTACCTATTTATCTACTTGCACTTAGACGTGCTTTCGAACTGCTAGGTGGACAGGAGCTGGGACTGAGCAACGGGAGCTCACCCAATTGCAGGTATTCGAACCGCCGACCTTCTGATCAGCAAGCCCTAGGCTCTGTGGTTTAACCCACGGCGCCACCCACGTCCTGTGGAGACCTGCGAAAACAAGATACCCGACTGTTTACAGCACTGGGTTTCCCCTCGTTCTTCACATGCCTGGGATAGCTCAGTCAGTACAGCATGAGACTCTTGATCTCACGGTTGTGGTTCCAGGCCCCACATGGGGCAAAAAAGATTCCTGCATTGCAGGGGGTTGGACTAGATGACCCTTGTGGTCCCTTTACAATTCTGTGATTCCTTACACAAACAGAAATGCTGCTTATTCTTAATCTTTACAGCACCAGCTCATTTTGGCAAATGGCAATTATTCCTCTCCCTTCCCCCATTTTGGAAGAGGGTGAATCTTGTTTTCTTTTCTCTCTGTCTCTTCACACCATTTTATAAGACATCTATTATTATTCCCTATTCGGTCATCTTTTTCCTTCCCCTAAGACATACTCCTGCTCCTGAATGACACAGAATCAAAATAATGAATACCAGCAGTTTGGCTCGGGCAAGAAGCAGGGCCAAAAGGCAAAGGAAAATAATTGAAACACTGGGTGGAAAAGTGTTTTAGAAGATCAATTCCTTCCCGCCCACATTTCCTAGATGTGCTCCTCCTTCCTGCTCTGGGATCTTTACTCCAGGGGTGGAGAATATCTGTGGCCCTCCTGTCCCAAACAAATGGCCAATGGTCAAAAGGGTGACAGGACTCCAACAACACCCCCTTTTAATCCACATGTTCTCACATCCAAAGATACAAGGATGATAGATTATTGAAAGGGGAAGGCAGAGGAATTTTACTATGATACCCAAGACAGCAAGAGCCAAATAGCTGCTATTGAAAACAGCCAATGCTGAAAAATGAAAAAGCCAAGTGTCCCAGTTTCCCAGGAACATCCCTGATTTAGAGAAGCTGTCCCGGTTTCCGATTATGTTTTATTGATTGTTATTGTAGTGTCTCTCAGGGAAACTCTGGACCTTGGCAATGAGGAGGAGTAGTCTTCACTGGGCAGCAGCAATAGTTTATTAAACAAATACACAAAGCAGCGACATTGCGCCACAAGGAGGATGAGAGGGAGTAAAGAGAGAGTCCTGGGGAGGGGAATAGAGTACAGCTTAAATACCTGTATCCCAGCTAATGGGATACAGGTGTGCACAATGAGATTCTCCACTCATTCCCCACTTAAAGATACATACATCACATCTCCCTTTTACAGAGAAATTAAAACAGATCAAAATTACAATGATAAACAGACATATTAAAATTACAATGATAAACAGACATATTAAAACCAAGGTCATGACATATATCTTTGAGGCATATACACACACCTGCCATATGAGGTCACATACCTGGGTTGCCTTGCATCTATTTGCGCATCAGGTATTCTCCCAATTCCTTCTCCATTATTATCTCTTTGCCTTTCTTTACTATTCTCAATCAGTCTACCTCTTCTCTCCTCAGTTTGTACACTCCTAGGCCTTATTCTTCGCCTGTTACGCCTATACACCCGTCCTGATGAAGTGACTACCCGGTATGTACGTGGCTGATCACACTTTCTTGTGACTACCGCTGGGGACCACCCTTCTGTTGACTCAAACCATACTGGATCTCCCTCTTCCAATGGCCTAAGTGGCCTCGCAGTGCTATCATAAAAATACTTTTGCCGTTCTTGGTTCCTTTTGAGGCTCTCCCTCGCCCCCACAGGTATTTTAGGCCGTAACACTTCCTCAGTCACTGGCAACTTACTCCTCAGAACTCTACCCATCAACAACTGAGCAGGAGAGTATTCCAATCCAGTCACCGGTGTGTTACGATACTCCAATAATGCTAATTGGGGTTCTTTGTGTGTTTGCTCTGCCTTTTTTAGGAGTAGTTTTATGGACTGTATTGCCCTTTCCACCATTCCATTTGACTGTGGGTATCCTGGACTACTGAAGCGCTGTTCAAACCCCCAGCCTTGGGCAAATTGCTGGAACTCCTGACTTGCAAATGGCATGTTATCAGTGATAACTATCCTTGGAATACCATGCCTCGCAAACACTGCTTTCAGTCTACTAATTACTGCTCCTGCTGTTTTATCTGGGAGACCCACCAGTTCCGGGTATTTTGAGAAATAATCTATTACCAGCAGAAACGGTTGCATCCTGTACTCAAAAATATCTACTCCCAACTTTTCCCAGGGCAGTTCTGGAATTTCATGTGGTATGAGAGGTTCTTTTTGATTTTTTGGTGCACATCTCGCGCATATTGAACAATTTTCTATGAATGTTTCTATCTCCTTGCCCATACCTGGCCAGTACATTATTGTCTTTGCTCTCATTTTTGTTCTTTGCATGCCCTGATGTGTCTCTTCATTTTTTTGTTGGAAAACCTCACTAGATGATTTCAAACCAAATGGCATACGATTGAAACGGTACCTTCCCCACGGAGTATTAAATGTGCACAGCAACGCTGACTTCTCATCTAACTTCACTTGCCAATAACCATCCTTTTCATCCACTATTGTGAAGAATCTTTTACCAGCTAAAGAGCTTAATACATCATCAATTGTGGGAATGGTATAGTGCTGTCTACTAATTGCCTTGTTTAAATCACGAGGATCAAGGCATACACGCAGTTTTCCATTTTTTTTTTCAGTAATCACCAAACTGCTCACCCACTCAGTAGGGCACTCTACTTTGGAGATTACTTCAGCTGCTTCCATCTGGCATAGAGTCTCTTTCAATCTATCTAAAACTCCATAAGGCACTTTTCTGCAAGCATGAATTACAGGAGGAACACTGGGGTTCAGCTCTATATGGTAAGAACCTTCAAATTCTCCCAGTCCCTCAAAGACATCAGAATACATTGTCACTAACTGCTCTTTTGACACCAATTCAGGTTGTTGTACATTATCAACTCTGCATACCAAATTCAAAGCCTCACAAGCCACCCTTCCCAATAGTGGAGTGGTTGATATATCAGTCACATAAAATAACAGTTCCAAACTCCTTCTGGTGGTGCTGGTCTCAAGGGCAATTGTGCCCAACGGCACTATTCGTGTCCCTCCATAGGCCATCAATGTTGTCTTTGTCTTGGCCAGACTCTTCTGCCCTGGGATCTTGTCGTATATTTCAACTGGGAGAACATTTGCCTCAGCTCCCGTGTCAAGCTTAAATTGCACTTTTAACCCTCTCAAAAAAATGTCCGCAAACCATCCTGGAGGCTGTACAGCTACAGTGTCCATTTCCTGAGATAGTACTCCTATAAACAGGCTGTGTAAGTCCATATCATGAACTTGGCGCCTTCTTTGGTCTTTAGTGACTCCAGTTGCAGACGTCTTACACATCCTGGCAAAATGGTTTTTCTTGCCACACTTATGACAAACTTTTCCTAACGCCGGACACTTCTGAGGTTTATGTGTACTCCCACACTGAAAACATCCTTTATAACCACCATAGTCTTGTCTCTGCCCCAAACGGGAGTTTACATTCCCAAGAGTCTGTACTGGGACTTCAAAGTTCTCTCTTATCTCTGCCGTTTCATCAAACTGTTTTGCCATAGTAGACATCTCACTGAGCTGGTTTGCTGTTATTTGTTCTATTTGGCAAATCTCTACAGCCTTTTCGAGAGTAAGGTCAGACTCCTTTAACAACTTCTGCTGCAACCTCTCCGGCGCACTAAAAACAAGCTTATCTCTGACCAGCTCATTAAATGCCGAACCAAACTCACATCTACCAGCTCTTAATTTCAGTTCAGTTACAAAACGTTCAACAGTGTCCCCCACCTTCCAAGGATAATTCCAAAAAGAATACCTTTCAAATATCACGTTTTTTCGAGGAGTGCAATACTTTTGAAATTCTTCCAGGACCTCATCCACAGTCTGTGTTTCGTCATCAGGAAAACCAAATGTCTCATAAATCTGTACTGCCTCTTCTCCCACACAATTCAACAAGACAGCAACCTGCCTCTTTGCCGAAAAACGGTCAGCTCCAGACGCCGTCAAATATACACGAAAAGCTTGCTCCCATCGCCTCCACTTCTCTGCCAGGTTTCCTTGGAGCACAAGAGGACACGGGGGTCGAAAAGAGTCCATCTTCTGACACCATGTAGTGTCTCTCAGGGAAACTCTGGACCTTGGCAATGAGGAGGAGTAGTCTTCACTGGGCAGCAGCAATAGTTTATTAAACAAATACACAAAGCAGCGACATTGCGCCACAAGGAGGATGAGAGGGAGTAAAGAGAGAGTCCTGGGGAGGGGAATAGAGTACAGCTTAAATACCTGTATCCCAGCTAATGGGATACAGGTGTGCACAATGAGATTCTCCACTCATTCCCCACTTAAAGATACATACATCACAGTTATATTATGTTTTTTTATGTGTTGGAAGTTGCCCGGAGTGCTGGGGCAACCCAATAAGATGTGTGGAGTATAAATAGTAAAATCGTCATTATGGAATAGGAGGTCCTTATTTTTTCATCTGAGAAATGTTGGAGGGTATGAGAAGCCGTTCTGGTTTCTGATCTGATCCTGGAATGTCCTTTTCCTTTGTTGTTGTTCAGTCGTTCAGTCGTGCCCAACTCTTCGTGACCCCATGGACCAGAGCACGCCAGGCACGCCTATCCTTCACTGCCTCTTGCAGTTTGCCAAACTCACGCTAGTCACTTCGAGAACACTGTCCAACCATCTCATCCTCTGTCGTCCCCTTCTCCTTGTGCCCTCCATCTTTCCCAACATCAGGGAGTCTCCAAAGTACTGGAGCCTCAACTTCAGGATCTGTCCTTCCAGTGAGCACTCAGGGCTGATTTCTTTGAGAATGGATAGGTTTGATCTTTTCCTTAGGACATCCCTATTTTCATCAGAGAAATGTTTGAGGGTATGGAGTTAATGCAATGCTTAAGCCAAGGAGATAACTATATAACCTTTAGAAGACATCTGAAGGCAGCCCTGGATAGGGAAGTTCTTTAATGTTAGTTATGTTTTTATATGTGTTGGAAGCCCCTCAGAGTGGCTGGGACAACCCAGTCAAATGAGTGGGGAATAAATATTATTATTATTATTATTATTATTATTATTATTATTATTATTGAATAAGACGTCCCTATTTTCATCGGAGAAATGCTGGAGGGTATTCAATGTGGCTCTTGCAATTATATTTTACATCTCCTATGGCAATGTTATAGTCAAACTCTTTCTCGCTGCTGTTGGGGGGGAAAAAACAAAGCCCTTTTTAAAAAGCCAAAGGAACATTAATCTAAAACATAGAGAAGTTTCTCTTTGGAGATCTTCCATTTGAGAGGAACAGTTTTCTCACTCGCAATCCATGCCACCATTTCTTTATTCCACCGCACACACCCCCGTCATATTAGCTCCCCCCACCCACAATTGTCTAGTCCCAGCTTTCTTTGAAATGGCTTTCCAGATAACACCTGCCATCCCTGAAGCTACCTCGTTGGTCAGAAAAGGCCCGTTTTGCCCAGGGGGGGGGGATATAAAAAATACTACTGGCTGGACAAACGCGGTCATCAGTCATCGCCACGTTTCCCCCTGAGGATCCCTGTGTCAGCAGAGTGAGGCCGTTTTTTAACTGACACGGAGGGGCAGCAGCAGCAGTAGCGCCCTGATGAAACACCATGGAATCCCGTCAGCTCTAAACTCCCAAACAGCAATGAGTGACAGATTGCAGGAGAATACACCTGTGCCTTATGGGCACTTTCCAAGAAATGTTGCGGGACATGAGCTATGAACTGACAGGCCAGGATTCATGGTGATGGTGTCTTGGAAAATAACTAGCTCTGCTATTTGGGAGCGCTAAAAAACAAAAAAAATAAAAAAAATGCAGACAGAAGCCAGAATGTAGGGTTGCCATATCTTGAAGAACAAAAAAAGAGGACAGCCCAAGCTGCTGCCTGCCTGAGCTGGGGAAAGAGGCACATGGGCATGGGCATGGGCGTGTGGGGCCACCACCACACATTCACGCCTCTTTCTCCAACTCGGGCTGGCAGTGGCTGTGGTGTGCAGAGCACTTGCACCCAAGAGCCTCTTTCCCTGGCTTGGGCTGGCAGCAGCCACAAGCAAACAACAACCACAACCACAACCACAATCTCTCTTTTTTTTTTTTAATAAGAATTTATTGGTTTTTCCATAACAAACAACACTCCAACACCTTCACCAACATTAACCCCAACACTTACCCACCACTATGACTAAACACATACAAATACACCAACGATTATTCTTCTTATTCCAAAAAAAATAAAATAAAATTCTTGGTTCGAATCATCATTATTGACTTCCCCTGCTTTCTCTCCTTCGGTTCCTATTCCAAATTTTACTTTAATAACTTCATATCTCTAAAATTAAATTCATTTATAAATTCAAAACTAAACATTCTTCTTAAAATCTTGTTATTATATCTTCATATAACTAATAACAAAACTTCATACCTTAACATATTATTCTTCATCTCTAAACATATTGTTAACATATCTTAACATATTATTCTTCATATCTTAACATATTATTCTTAAATCAAAACATATCTAACCTCTTCTTTCCCTTAAACTGCTGCTAATAAAAGAGAAACTAAATATCCCTTTTATAATCCAAAAACTTAAAAGAAGCTTGACACACCGGCTTCAGGATACCAATACAGTTCATCCTATCCCGCTTCTAACCATTTTCCTAACCACAATCTCAGACATTTCCTTTAAAATGTAAAAATCTGCCCAGATGGGAAAGGTTGCCCCCCCCCCAAAGAGAACATGTCCGGGTTCTGCCAGATATATGGCAACCTTACCAGAATGCAACAGGGCACTATATATGCAATTGCTGCCCAAACTGTCACCTGCAGATATTCTTATACCATCTGGGATCCTCACCCTTTCTCCATCCGCGGATCCCTTTCCATGCTGATGTACCAGCCATGGAAGGCTGACGCATTGCAAAGGATTCTGGCGCAACTCTGGTCATAGAACTTCAAGGGAAGTAATCGTCCACTCTATTCTGTCTCAGTCTGACCACACCTGGATCGCTGTGTCCAGTTCTGGGTAACCAAGAGCCTCAAAAGTCTGCAAGCCAAGCCTTGTGAGGAGTGATGGAAGGAGCTGGGCATGTTTAGCCTGGAAAAGAGAAGCTATGATGGGCATCTTCGAATATCTAAAAGGCTGTCCAATGGAAGATGGAACAAGCTTGTTTTCTCCTGCCCTGGAGGGTAGGACTCGAACCAATGGCTTCAAGTGACAAGAAAGGAGATTCCAACTAAACACCAGGAAGAACTTCCCTTCAGTAAGAGCTGTTCAGCAGTGGAACGGACTCTCCTTCCTTGGAGGTTTTTAAGCAGAGGTTGGATGGCCATCTGTCATGGATGCTTTAGTAGGGATTGCAAGGGGTTGGACTGGATGACTCTTGGGGTACCTTCCATGATTCGATGATGTTGTATAGATCTGATTGGGTTTATTGGGTTGCATCACTGATCAGTGTGAAGCAATGGTGAGGGACTCACATCGCTCATACAGCAAAGGCCGATCTAGGGGAGAGTGACTGGTGCGATCGCACTGGGCATGAATCTTCTGGGTCATGGTGATTACGGTATCCAATGGAAGGCAAGATGTGGGGGGCCCTCTGGATTTTGTCATCGCACAGGGCGGCACTGAAATTTGAGGTGCCATGGTCCACCACTGCATACAGCATTTGAAGGTACGAGGAAAGTTAGTGCCTGAGCTGACCATCAACTCTTCCCCGGCGCAAGGAAGAGGTGATGTAATTGCTACCCGAAGCTCAAATGGCAACGCCCTTTCGTGATTAGAAAAAGAAAATTGATTAAAAAAAAATAAAGGTCAGATGAATGTGCACGGGATATTGGAAGCGCAGAGGGGCCATGAGTTCTGTTTTGCAGAAGACAGTCCTCTGTTTAAAGGTCTGCCTGAGAACAGCCTTCTATCTGAAGGTGTGAGAATGGCTGCCTAGTCTAGGCCAAGTGAAAAGATAAAGAATTCTAAAAATCGTCAGCAACTGACACATGAAAGGAAAGCTTAGCATCGACAGCTAACAGAGCTAGTTATTTGGAAAAGGTTCAGAAAAGGGCCATCAGAAAGGTCAAGGGGATCGTATGAGTCCGCGATGAATAAAGGTTGCTGTGTTTGGGACTGTTTTTAAAAACATTATAATTTTCAGGGGTCCTTTACCTTTTTACTTTCCCACGGGTATCTGGTTGGGTACTGTAGGAACAGGATGCTACATGGGTCATTGGTCTGATTGAGCAGGCTGTTCTTATGAGCAAGCATGCAATGACACTTGGCCATGGTTGGAGGTGACAATGCTTTTAAGTACCAGTTGCTGGAAGCCACAGGAGAGGAGAGGGTTCTTGCTCTTGAACCCTGCTTCCATCTGTTTGACCACTGTGCGGACAGAATCCGGGGCTTTACCCTGATCCAGCAGGGCTCTCCATGATCACTGCAGATGGTGACAGCAGTCACGAAATTAGAAGACGCCTGCTTCTTGGGAGAAAAACAATGACAAGCCTAGACAGCATCTTAAAAAGCAAAGACATCACCTTGCCGACAAAGGTCCGTATAGTTAAAGCTATGGTTTTCCCAGTAGTAATGTACGGAAGTGAGAGCTGGACCATAAAGAAGGCTGATCGCCGAAGAATTGATGCTTTTGAATTATGGTGCTGGAGGAGACTCTTGAGAGTCCCATGGACTGCAAGAAGATCAAACCTATCCATTCTCAAAGAAATCAGCCCTGAGTGCTCACTAGAAGGACAGATCCTGAAGTTGAGGCTCCAGTACTTTGGCCACCTCATGAGAAGAGAAGACTCCCTAGAAAAGACCCTGATGTTAGGAAAGATGGAGGGCACAAGGGGACGACAGAGGATGAGATGGTTGGACAGTGTTCTCGAAGCTACTAACATGAGTTTGGCCAAACTGCGAGAGGCAGTGGAGGATAGGCGTGCCTGGCGTGCTCTGGTCCATGGGGTCACGAAGAGTTGGACACGACTAAACGACTGAACAACAACAACAAGTCCTCATTCCCCGTCCATCACAAAAAGATATTGCCAGGAGACACACACAAAAACGATGGATAAAGAGCTAGAACATTTTGAGAGAGTGGGAGGGATTCATCAAAGAGGTAAAGGAACGGCCTGTTCGGCAAGACAGATTTTTGCACCAGCAGGCCGGAACTCATACTTGTGGACACACGAAGACCTCGCACGAGTCACGCTGCTGTGTCTAACTGCTAGTACACCAGACCCTTTTGCACGTTCACCTTCAGCGGCTCAGCAGTGAGATT
This sequence comes from Lacerta agilis, assembly GCF_009819535.1. Taxonomy (NCBI): domain Eukaryota; kingdom Metazoa; phylum Chordata; class Lepidosauria; order Squamata; family Lacertidae; genus Lacerta; species Lacerta agilis. The sequence continues at coordinate 6,313,537 of NC_046321.1, read as the reverse complement.
AATTAAAACTGTACCATGCTGCTCAGTTACTCAAGCTTTAGTGTCAGGCCCTCTAATTAATAAAGGGAGAGTCTACGGGAAACAATGGAGCCGTGAGTGAAAGGCACACCACCTAAGGGCCGTCAGCTGAAGAGAAAGCAGCAGAAAGCAAAGACAGCACATCAGAGCTCAGATCTGAAACGCTCCCCCTTCGCCGGCAGAACATAAATCTGCAATTAATTCCACTCAGCTCCACGAATCAAAAGTTTGGAGATCGGCCCGTGCCCTCCGGGAGCAATCAGCCTTTCATGCTGCCCCAAAGATAGGGGGAAATGAAAAAGCACGCACAAGCGCAGCAATTTTCCGCTCTCGGTAATTATTATAGAGGGATTGTCGTCTTTCTCCCACAGCAAAGGATGGCTCCAGACCCAACGTGAAAACAAACATATACAGAATCTATGGTTTCCAGCCTTTGCAAGGCTGAGGCCAGGAACCAGCCTATATATATAAATATAGAAATCATAAATTGTAGAGTTGGAAGGGACCCCAAGAGTCATCTAGTCCAACCCCCCGCAATGCAGGGATCTTGAGCATCTATGACAGATGGCCATCCAACCTCTGCTTAAAAAACTCCCAAAGAAGCAGAGCCTGCCACCTTCCGAGGGAACGGCTCTTTCTATCGGAAAGTTCTTCCTGATGTTTAGTCGGAATCACCTTTCTTGTAACTTGATGTCATCGGTTCATGTCTTACCCTCCGGAGCAGGAGGAAACAGGCTTGCTCCATTTCCCATGTGCCAGCCCTTGAGATATTTGAAGATGGCTTTCATATCTCCTCTCACTCTCCCCTTTTCCAGGCTAACTGTCCAGGAGTGAGGGGGAGCGCACTGCCCCCCCCGGCAGCGCAATCCCGGTGGGGTGCTATCGTGGCTGCCCCCTGCCTCCTGTGCTGGGCGCCATGCCCCTGCAAGCGCCATGCCATGCCCCCAGGACATGCACCACGCCCCCAGTTCCTTCAACTGTTCCTCATAAGGCTTGGTTTCCATGCCACTCCAATCTCTGAGCAGCAAAAGACTCCAGGCACTTGCCCCGGATTTGGTTTTCTTGCAATGAAGATCAGCAGAGACTGTGGTGTCTTCAGGATATATGGTTTTATCTGCACACACACACACACACACACACACATATATAGGGTTGCCAAATTTCAATTAATGATGTTTTGATTGACTTGCCTATGATCCAGGACAAAGCGCCACCTTTTGGAAATTCCCCATTGAAATCCTGGTAAGGTCCAGGAAAATCCAGACTTATGGCAGCCCTACATATATACAACCTGAGCATAAGATGGAGTGGCTCACAGCATTAACACCCCAACCAATCTTGCTTCTTCATTGGTCAAAGCTTTGGATCCAGCTCAGAGCAAGCATGTCTCTGTGTATCCAGCTTCCAGCCTGCTTCAAGCTCAGCTCACAAATACTACTCTCCGGTTATTACTCTCCTACTCATCAGCAGAGAAGGGGAGGAAGGGTCCCTCCATTATCCTGGAAGGCACCATCACTTAAGCTCTTGCAATGTAGCTCATTCTTTTGGGATGCCGGTGAGGACACTTAAGTGGCCAGCTAAGACTATTGTGTTACAAAGTGTGACTTGTCTGGCCAGTTCAGCAATAGAATCTTCTGTCAGATCCTAACCCTCAAGGGATACAGGACCCCAAGATCATGGGCACAAGATCTTGGATATAATATCTATATGGAACAATCGGAAAGATTATGGAGGAAGGATATAAAATTCATGGCGTGCTATAATCTTAGGGAGAACATAAATGAAAATGCTTTATAGATGGCACCACAATCCAGAAAAACTTGCTAAAACGTATAAAGGTTGATCACCTACCTGCTGGAGGTGCAAAAAAGAGACAGGGACATACTTACACATGTGGTGGAATTGCACAGTCATCCGGGAATTTTGGGACAAATTATACAATGAATTTAAAAGGCTATGCAGATTAACATTCAGAAAAAGGCCAGAAGCCTTCCTCCTAGGAATAATTTCAGCAGAAATCAGAAAAGATATAAGACCATTGTTTATGTACGGAACAACAGCAGCCAGAATATTAGTGGCAAGAAGTTGGAAAAATGAAACACCACCCGCAATAATAGAATGGCAGACTCTTATGATTGAGTACCTCGAACTGGCAAAGATGAAAGGGAAAGTAAGAGGGCTCTCAAACCAGAATGTATACAAAGAATGGAAAATATTCAAAGATTACCTAAAAACATATTGTCCAAATAACAATCTCCTTGTGGAATTAAACTGATCCTTGTAAAACACAATGTGCAAATGTTAATTTGTTAGAGTACACAAAAACAAATTAGGGTAATAGAAAGCTGTGTGTTAAATGTAAACAACAATACAAGTACAATGAGAAGAATTGGAAGTATTTTATTTAGAAATTCAATGAACGATTGTATAATAATGCAAATTCTTGTTTTGCATATGTGTTTTCCCCCTCTTTCCCCCTCGGTTTGGCGGGGAAGGGCGGGGTATCAATAAAAAATTATTATTAATTATTATTATTATTATCTTTCTTTTCTTGTCTTAATCTTTTCTTTTTTATCTTTATGTATGTGTATACAGTATATTTGTATTTTAGTTCAATAAAGATGATTTAAAAAAATATATGGGGGAATACAGGACCCCAAGAATTTGGAAGTGACTCAGGGCATCACCCTGACTGACCCTCCCCACCCTCAAACTGACAACAATATATATTGGTGTCCTGAGCCAAACAGGGCATATCTGAAGGGTTTGGAACATCAACCAAGTTGGGTTGAGACAGTCACAGGTCACTTCAGATTAGACTGGAGGGCCTAGAAAAATCCAGGGCTGTCATAGAATCATCATAGAATCATAGAATCCTAGAGTTGGAAGAGACCACAAGGGCCATCCAGTCCAACCCCCTGCCAAGCAGGAAACACCATCAAAGCATTCCTGACAAATGGCTGTCAAGCCTCCGCTTAAAGACCTCCAAAGAAGGAGACTCCACCACACTCCTTGGCAGCAAATTCCACTGTCCAACAGCTCTCACTGTCGGGAAGTTCTTCCTAATGTTTAGGTGGAATCTTCTTTCTTGTACAGTGGTACCCCGCTAGACGAATGCCTCGCAAGACGAAAAACTCGCTAGACGAAGGCATTCGTCTAGTGGAAGGCTGCCCCGCAAGACGAAAAAGTCTATGGGGCTGCCTCGCAAGACGAAAAATTTTCGTCTTTTTTTTTTTTTTCGTTTTGCGGAGCACGGCTGTCATTGCCGCTCCGCAAGACGAAAAACCCGCCAGACGAAAATTTTCGTAGAATGAATTATTTTCGTCTAGCGGGGCACCACTGTAGTTTGAATCCATTGCCCCGTGTCCGCTTCTCTGGAGCAGCAGAAAACAACCTTTCTCCCTCCTGTATATGACATCCTTTTATATATTTGAACATGGCTATCATATCACCCCTTAACCTTCTCTTCTCCAGGCTAAACATACCCAGCTCCCTAAGCCATTCCTCATAAGGCATCGTTTCCAGGCATTTGACCATTCTGGTTGCCCTCCTCTGGACACGTTCCAGCTTGTCAGTATCCTTCTTGAACTGTGGTGCCCAGAACTGGACACAGTATTCCAGGTGAGGTCTGACCAGAGCAGAATATAGTGGTACTATTACTTCCCTTGATCTAGACGCTATACTCCTATTGATGCAGCCCAGAATTGCATTGGCTTTTTTAGCTGCTGCATCACACTGTTGACTCATGTCAAGTTTATGGTCTACCAAGACTCCTAGATCCTTTTCCCATGTACTGCTCTCAAGCCAGGTGTCACCCATCCTGTATTTGTGCCTTTCATTTTTTTTGCCCAAGTGTAGTACTTTACATTTCTCCTTGTTAAAATTCATCTTGTTTGCTTTGGCCCAGTTCTCTAATCTGTTAAGGTCATTTTGAAGTGTGATCCTGTCCTCTGGGGTATTAGCCACCCTTCCCTATTTGGTGTCATCTGCAAACTTGATCAGGATGCCCTCAAGCCCATCATCCAAGTCAGGGGGCAGGGCATCAGGAAGGAAGGAGAGGCAGGCATCGAGTAAGAACCACCCTGAGATCTTCAGATGAACAGCCGTGTATCAATAAATAAAACAAATAAACAAATAGAAAGCCCACCAAAAGGCAAAGATCTATGTCAGCTGTGTCTGCCCAGGAGAAGGTAGGAGCCTGACCATGCCTGGTACTCTTGCCTTGGACTAGGTGACCCTCGGGGTTCTTTCCAACTACAGTTCTATGATTCTATGATGCCCCATCCCTGAAGCAGAGACTTAATTCCACTGTGCTTCAGTTTACTTCTTAGTTTGGGAACTTCAAACCAGGCAGATTCACATTAAAATCTATCACCGCAGGTCAGAGGTGGGGAGGAAATTACTGGCTGTTTCGCTTTTCAACTGTTGGATTTGCAGACAATTATTAATTGCTGAGTGTTTTGCTGGAGTGAGAATTCAATGCTCAGAGTGATGCATTGCGTGCAAGGGAAGTGTGGCTGTTGAATGGGTGGGTGTGGCAAGATGGTTCTTGAATCCTTGATTTATATAATTAAACGTGAGGATGGTTTTTATGTTGTAATTGCATTGTACTCTATAGTATTTTGATGCTTCTTTGTTATTTTTGCATGTGACCCCCTTTTTAAGAGATTTACTGCTGATGTTACTTAAAATATGGAATGGAGAAGGAGGAGGAGGAGCATCACTGAGTGTGGAATTGTGTTTCCATAGAATCATAGAATTGGAAAGGATCATAAGGGTCATTTAATCCAACCCCCTCCAATGCAAGAATGTTTTTGCCCAATGTGGGGCTCAAAGCCACAACCCTGCCTCATGCTCTACTGACTGAGCTATTCCTGTTTTTATGTGATATCTATTGATTTCCATGGAAATGCAAACAGCTTTGAGGTTCTGAAGACAAAGTGGTACACTAGATATATATATATATATATATATATATATATATATATATATATATATATATATATATATATATATATACGTTCAAGATGGGTCGTTTGATGTAGCCGCAATGCTCCGTAACCGCTTGACCGCTTGCCTTCAAATTTGGACACAACGTTCCTTGGCTATATGGGAAGGTTCTTAGGTACACAGATTGCAAAAATATCACACCTTTCCCAGGTAAATTCATGAATTTGTGCAAAAAAGCGCCCTTCAGTGGACATCAAAGACCACAGGCTGTGATATATTTCAGAGCTTACAGGGTTAAAACTGCTCTGATCACATGACGTGATGTTTTTCTGTGAGTCAGCGTTTGGGACGCTTTCTCTTTCTGTTCTGCTGTGCCGGGAGTTATCCATGCCGGGTCGTTTGTGCTGCAAATAATAAAACTACTACATAAGGAAGAAGCCGGCTCCTGAGAGATTTATTGCTGCAGCTCCTTTACATACAGACCATCTTCCTGCTACGTGAGTGACTCTGAAATAGCTAAAATTGCTCTGCTAACAGCCCAGAAACTGGGAGGGGAACATAGCAAAGCTGAAAGCATGCTGGACACCATTGCTGGTTCTGGAGAACCAACCCAAGTGTGGTAGGCGAAAGCGGGGTCGTGTGCGGGGGACGGAGCTAGCATTTTTACTGGAGGCAGGCAGCATTTCAAATGGAGAAACTGTGGGGAGGGAAACAAAAACGGGGTCTCCTTCCAGTGGAGGAGAGAGGAGAGGGAGGCAGGGGGGCTGTCAGAGGGAAGCCGTGCACAAACTAAAGAGAGAGCGAGAGTCCGCGACGAGAGAGGACAGGGAGGGGGGAACGGGAGAGAAAAACAACAACAGGTGAAGAGGAAGTCTCAGGGCTGAGCCACAGCAACGCATGGCCGGGTCTACTAGTTAAGAAATAAAATAAAGTGTGGACAAATCTGCCCCCCCACAACCTTTCCAGGAGCACTGTTTGGGCACGACTGACACATATGCAGTGCTTCTGAACCCTCTAAAGCGCGATATAAGTGATCGGTATGATTCAATGAGACACTCCTTTGGGGCAGATTACGCTTTCATGAAAGCTGTTAAGTGTTTCGTTGTAGCTTGCTGGTTTCCAAATTGGTCTTTTCCTCAAGATTGCTTTCATTGCTTAGGGGCTTCTCGCCCACCACCTCACCCCCCCCCCCCGCACACACACAAAAAAAACCCTCTCAGCGTAATGATCCTAACAAGGTGAATCATTGCTCAGTCTGGGCTCCTTATAATTGGATGTTAATGCAGTGGCAGGATCGACTCAGTCTGATGAACTGGGATAATCTTAATGTACAAAAAGAGGCAACTTAAGTAGCCTTAACACCCTTTCCAAATAAGAAGAAGAGAAGAGTTTGGATTTGATATCCCGCTTTATCACTACCCGAAGGAGTCTCAAGCAGCTGACATTCTCCTTTCCTTTCCTCCCCCACAACAAACACTCTGTGAGGTGAGTGGGGCTGACAGACTTCAAAAAAGTGTGACTAGCCCAAGGTCACCCAGCAGCTGCATGTGGAGGAGCGGAGACGCGAACCCGGTTCACCAGATTACAAGACTACCACACTTAACCACTACACCACACTGGCTCTCAATAAGTCAACGGACCCCTTTCCAAAACGCCAAGCGGAGCATTGTTTCAAGTTGTGTGACTTCTGTCAATGCTCCTCTTATCTTCCAAGGCTCAGCCAGCCCCCCCCCAAAGGTGCGAAGATTACGAGAGAGCCTGATTTCCGCTCAAAACAATTCTCAATGGAGCATTTGCGATAAGAACAAAACAGAGAGAGAGACAAAGCTGCTAAGCGGATCCTTGGATGAGCCTGGCTTCTTTGCCCAACAGACCAGGATATGAATCTAGCCCAAACTAGAGAAGATGCTAAGATGCTATTTACAAGCAGCAGTGTTGATAAATCAATGACCAATGAAGCTGAAAGATACAGGGGAGATACAAAGAAGGTATTCTTCATGCAGCGAAGAGTTCAACTATGGAACTCACTCCCACAGGAGGCAGTGATGGCCACCAACATGTATGGCTTCAAAAGAGGGTTAGACCATTTCATGGAGGAGAGGACTATCAATGGCTACTAGCCAGGAGGGCTGTGCTTTGCCTCATGGAGGCAAGAACGCTTCTGAATACCAATCGCAGGGCTGGAGAGGGCTCTTGTGCTCAAATCCTGCTTGCTGTTTTCCCATTGGTATCTGGCTGGCCACTGTGAGAACTAGATGGACCATTGGTCTGATCCAGCAGGTTCTTCTTACATTATTAACTACCACAAAACCCAATGTGATTTTATTGCATGGTGCTGTTAACCTAGAAAATCAACGTCCGTGCTATTTATTTCTTGGTCGCCTGACAACAGAGGCTCCCAGTGTGGGTTAAAGCAGTGTTTTTCAACCTTTTTTGGGCAAAGGCACACTTGTTTCATGAAAAAAATCACGAGGCACACCACCATTAGAAAATGTTAAAAAAATTAACTCTGTGCCTATATTGACTATATATAAAGTAATTCTCTTGAATAGGAATCAAATAAACAAAAATTTTCCCACGGCACACCAGGCAACATCTCACGGCACACTAGTGTGCCGCGGAACAGTGGTTGAAAAACACTGGGTTAAAGCACAAAAACACACAACATTCTATCAAAACAACAGCTCCCTCCATTTACCCTGAAACAATGATTCCATTAAGCACATTACACAGAAGAGGAGGAGAAGGAAGAAAGAAGAAGAAGTAGAAGAAGAAGAAGAAGAAGAAGAAGAAGAAGAAGAAGAAGAAGAAGGAGGAGGAGGAGGAGGAGGAGGAGGAGGAGGAGGAGGAGGAGGATAGGAGGAGGAGTTTGGATCCCGCTTTATCACTCCCCTTATGGAGTCTCAAAGCGGCTAACATTCCCCTCTCCCTTCCTCCACCACAACAAACACTCTGTGAGGTGAGTGAGGCTGAGAGACTTCAGAGAAGTGTGACTAGCCCAAGGTCACCCAGCAGCTGCATGTGGAGGAGCGGAGACGCGAACCCGGTTCCCCAGATTATGAGTCTACTGCTCTTAACCACTACACCACACTGGCTCTCCACAGAGGACACCAAAAATGGTTCTCTGAAGGCCAAATGGATCTTTGGGAATGGGTGGAAATGGTAAGGTGGACTGCCTCTTGTGGAGAGGGATTTCCTAATGCTTGGTGCCTCCACTAAGAAGACCCTCTCATGAGCTGCCACTCCTGAATCTCTGAGAGCAGAACTACAAGCAGGCCCTTAACCGGCAGAGTGCATGACTCACCATGGTCATGCAACCCAATGTCAAGACATTATTCTTGCACCTGAATACCAAGATTAGCATATCTTGATGCTCTCGTGATGGGGAAAATATGTGGCTACCACAAAAACAAAACCATGTTAGGCGCCTGGCATTTAGAAGTCTCAGACTGAAGAACTACAATGTCAAACTCCAATCTGGCAGGGAGGGAGGGGAGAGAGAGAGAGAACAAGAGAGAGAGAGAGAGAGAGAGAGAGAGAGAGAGAGAGAGAGAGAGATGATTCTGAGCGTCAACACTGACACACAGAGAAATACAGCCATTATCGCAGTACAAGTCGAAAGCTTTAAAGTCAGTACGGCACAGGGCTATTAGACAGCTGAGTGCTCAGAGGTCACTCACATCATGCGATTAAGAAGCCATGCAATTAAGCCTGGCTGGGAATGATTAATTAATTAATTGCTCCATCCAGCGGCTGCGCCATGCATTCTGCCATTAAGAAGCTGCAATGGTGAACGGTTTCAGGGAGAGTTGGGTTGCTGCCCTGCACCCACTTGCCCCGGGAATAATTCCACTGAGCCTAGAAGGGCTTCCTTTTGAGTAAGCGTGCATGGAGGCAGGCCGTCAGGAGGGTCAGCTCCTCTCTTTGCACAAGGGGGTTCTTAGCAAGGGCCTACCGCCTGCCCATTCACTCCCATAGAGACAGAAGACAGGTGGCGACACAATCTTATCCATGCTCGAGGGGAGCCAGCTATACAGTGTTGCTTACCACTAGTGAGGAATGGCGGGGGGGGGGGGAGAATTCAATTCAGTTCACATTTAAAGGTGAAACCTACCAAATCCACAGCAAGCACAGCAATCTTTCAAAATTTGTACTTCCCTGAATTTTGCAACACAGTTCTCTAGCTGGATCAGCACCTTGGAACAGGGTGGTATGGTTTTTTAACCTTTTGCATCCACCATGGTTCAAATGTTGGGGGGCTCCTGTGCCTACTATTTGCATAGTGGGGGGTGGGGAAGGGGAGCTATCAGTGAAGCAAACAGGAGCTTTCGACCATGCATATTGCAAGTATTCGGAAGAGGGAAAAATCCTAAACTACTTCTTCCCTGGTCAAAACAATGTTTTCAGCCACTGAGAATCAAGCTTGTTCCTATCTCCATAGTGCCACAAAGGAATTTCAGAAATAGACTGGAAAGAGAAGTTGCTGAATTGCAACTAATTACCAAACTTAAAACCATGGAGAGACCTGGTCTGAATAGAGACATTGGATTCTTATACATGACAAAGCTATATTTGGCCATCTCACCCCTTGCCTTTTCCTGTAAGACCAATTGCAGTCGTTAACAGTCGTCAACAGGTTTTCCACACCCATCAGCCAATCCCCCATTCCCACCACCCTTCTGAGTAATACCCCTCCCCACTCCCTCACTATATATAAGGGTCTGGTGACTTCTGTTTCAGTGTATCTGAAGAAGTGGTTACAGGTGGGTAGCCGTGTTGGTCTGCCATAGTCAAAACAAAATCGAAAATTCTTTCTAGTAGCACCTTAGAGACCAACTGAGTTTGTTCCTGGTATGAGCTTTCGTGTGCATGCACACTTCTGAAGAAGTGTGCATGCACATGAAAGCTCATACCAAGAACAAACTTAGTTGGTCTCTAAGGTGTTACTGGAAGGAATTTTTTTTATTTTGTTTTGACTATGGCAGACCACCACTGCTACCTACCTGTAACTGGAACCCTGTTTCTTGATTTACCTTGAATCGGATAGACAGTCAGGGGTGTCCCATAAAGTGGGGGTGCATCCTGAATTTTTGTTTGTTTTTCCTATGTTTGTGCATAGCCTGAAGGGCTTCCCACACTTATCTGGTTGGCCACTGTGACAATAGACTCCTTGGCCTGATCCAGCAGCCGTTTTCTTAAGCTCTTGTGAGATGGTTTTGGAGCAACTTCTCCCGCCTTGTTTGTCTTTTTGGCTTGTCATGTCCATGTGGGCCCAAGGAAGAAAGAACGCTGCTTCTGATCACCAAAGACGTCCAAGTGGCTGGGCTCTCATGTTTGCTCTCTCGAACAGCCTGCACAGCAGAGGAGCTCGGTGTGTCGCAATTAAAGTGGAGTGAAGTCCCTTCTAATGAGCCCCAGCTCCTGCATGGTTACTGAGGCATGCCTGCCGAGCCGGCGCCTGATCATTATCATGGCTCTCTAAAACTATATATAGAATTAATTGGGGTCTGTAATGGAATTTATGTCATGGCAATGGACTTTGCTTCCTTTCCAAAGTCCAAGTTGAGACTATGGAGAGTGTGTCAAAGGCACTGAGAAGTGGCATCACTCAAAAGGCAGAAGGTGGCTGTAGCTCTCATCGCTGCTGAGTGGGGCTCTGTGTTCGAGTTGCCTCCTCACCCTTTAAATATGTTCAGCTGTCTTCTGCCAGCACCTCAACCAAGCCACCCCCCCCCCCAAAGATTATTCTGGGTTATAGGATGCCAGTATTGTTGCTTCTTGATTTTTTTTAAATCCAGTTTACATAGAGCAATAGGGTTGTAGAGTTGGAAGGTACACCATGGAACATCTAGCCAAGGTTTCCCAAAATTGGCTCTCCGGCTGTTTTTGGACTACAATCCCCATCATTCCTAGCTAGAAGGACCAATAGTCATGGGTGATGGGAATTGTAGTCCAAAAACAGCTGGAGACCCAAGTTTGGGAAACACTGATCTAGTCCAACCCCCACCCCACCCCCACAGTGCAGGAATCAGTGCTAAAGAAACCCTGGCAGATTGCCTGGCAGAAGGCTGTGGGGGAAGCAAAATTTAGCTAAAACCATGAGAGGATGAGTCTGTGTGGCATGTGTGTTTCATCAAGCCCACTGCCCCCTTACAAAACGATCCCTTTCTAGTTGTGCAGCAATAAAACTGCTGGCACATTTGCAAAGGTAAGCAGGGTCCGACGTGGTTTCAAACTGGATGGGGAACTGAATGTTGAGATTCCTGCATTGCAGGGGGTTGGACCAGATGACCCTTGAGGTCCCTTCCAACTCTACAATTCCATGATTTTATGAATGCAAGTACTGATCTCACCCTTCCTCCAAGGAATTCAGGATGACATACATAGAGTCAACGGCACCACCTCCTGAATCATGTCATGCTCAGTGGATCACACATAACCTGGATGAGGAGGGCTGTGAAAACTGAGAATTCCCACTGCCTTGAGTGTTCCACACAAAGCAATGACTATGTTGCTGCTGGGGTCTCTTTTTCTGCATTGGGACATCAGCAAGAACCCTGACTAGCCTACTCCCTAGTAGTGGCCCTCAGTTATCCAATTATATCTTCACAACAACCCTGCAAGGTCAGGTTAAGAAAAGGCAATGGTTTCCAAAGAAGAAGAAGAAGAAGAAGAAGAAGAAGAAGAAGAAGAAGTTTGGATTTGATATCCCGCTTTTCACTACCCGAAGGAGTCTCAAAGCGGCTAACATTCTCCTTTCCCTTCCTCCCCCACAACAAACACTCTGTGAGGTGAGTGGGTCTGAGAGACTTCAAATAAGTGTGACTAGCCCAAGGTCACCCAGCAGCTGCATGTGGAGGAGTGGAGACGCGAACCCGGTTCCCCAGATTACGAGTTTACCGCTCTTAACCACTACACCACACTGGCTCTCTAGTGTGTTTCATGCATAGTGCAGTGATTTGAGTGTTGGAGTAGAACTTGGGAGATAAGGGTTCAAATCCCAACTCAGCCATGAAACTCACTGGGTGACATTGAGCCAATTGCGCACTCTCTCTCTCTCTCTCTCTCCTACTTTACATATGTGCGCATAAATTGTGGGATGCAAATCAAATAAATCAACAAACAAACAACTCAAAGGTTAACAAGAGTCAAAGTAGCTGAGATAGTTTGCAATTCCAGAATGAGCAATCCTGAGCAATCCACACTTTCTGGACTGTTGCTTATGAAAAGAAGTCCTTAAAGTAATGTAGCCATACTTTCACCCCTTTGCAACCTCACGTGGCATAGCCCCAACTCGACACTCAGACAAGCCACAGACCGGCTTTCCCTTCTCTCTCTCCAGCAAACAAATTTGTACACGTGGAGAGCCACCCAGTTGGCTCGTGAGCCGATTCATAATTCCAAGCTCTGGCAGATTTACACAGTTCAGGAAGTGCGGCTTTTATTTACTGGATTCCATTTCACATCAGTGAACTGTAAAATTATAACCACAGCTTCTCCCCGGCCTCTTTTTCAGATCTATGGCCTCTCTCTCTCTCTCTCTCTCTCTCTCTCTCTCTCTCTCTCTCTCTTGTGCACATGTCGAGGAGGCTGCAGTGATAAAACAATCCATCTCTGGGAGGGCTCTCTCCAACCCCCCACCACTGCCTTTTTAACTATCTTTGAATGCATTCTGAAGTCCACACACACAAAGAGAGAGAGCGAGAGCGAGAGAGAGAGAGAGAGATGTGAAACCCTTTCCTTATCATTAAAAGAAAAGGTAAAGGTAAAGGACCCCTGACAGTTAAGTCTAGTCGCAGACGACTCTGGGGTTGCAGCGCTCATCTCGCTTTACTGGTTGAGGGAGCCGGTTTTTTCCTGCAGTTTTTCCGGGTCATATCGCCAGCATGACTAAGCCACTTCTGGCACAACGGAACACCACAACCAAAGCAGCAAACAGAAATGCCATTTACTTTCCCGTCAGAGTGGTACCTATCTATCTACTTGCACTTTGGGGCATGCTTTCAAACTGCTAGGTTGGCAGGAGCTGGGACCGAGCAACAGGAACTCACCCCATCACGGGGATTCGAACCGCTGACCTTCTGATCGGCAAGCCCAAGAGGTTCAGTGGTTTAGACCGCAGCGCCACCTGCGTCCCTCCTTACCATTACTACCAGCCATTAGGGAGAAACTTCAAGGGCACCTGCATTCTTCTACCTGACTGCCTATCTCATTCGCACCCCATCCTTCCTACCAAGTAGCTGAGAGAAGAGTGCATTCCTCTGGCATGTTACTAAGTAAAGTAAAGCAATTTCAGCTGGGGGGCTGGATCCAGTAGTGTAACTACAGCAAGGCAATGGAAGCACCAGACCCAAAATGATTGGGGGAGGAGGCAGGGAGGCAGTCAAATTTTGGCCACACAAAATGCTAAGGCAAACCCTTGTGGCTTTCCACATTTCCTTTTCATTTTTTTTTTAATAAGATTTTATTATTTTGCCATAAAACAAAACAAAAACAACATTAAACATACATAAACACAATAAAAACATAATACACAATCAACAATATAAAACACAACAGTACCATACAGAAAAGAAAACTTATACAAACCTTACCAAATACTTATCTTTGTTTCTCAACTTATTTTTACTTCTTAGGGGGACTTCCCCTGGTCCCTCCTCTGTCTTCAAAAACGTATATACTCTTTAGGTAGCTTCATTTCTTTTCCCATTAACTCATGCTCAATATCCTAATGTTCTTTAAATTTATCTAAACCAATATATTTCTTAACTTATATTCTGTATCTTAACATCTTCTTATACAAATAGATCTATCACATCAAAATTTCTTCTAAAACCATTATAACTAACCTTAAGCTTCTAAAGCCGATTCTTTTATATGTTTCTGCTCAAATATTCAAACATTCAGTTTAACATGCTTAATTAAATAGTCCTTAAATTTCTTCCAATCTTGCGACACCTTCTCCTCCCTCTGGTCTCGGACTCTGGCGGTCAGGTCTGCGAGCTCCATATACTCCATCAGCTTCATCTGCCATTCTTCGATTGTCGGTATCTCTTCACCCTTCCAAGTTCTTGCCAATAAAATTCTAGCCGCTGTCGTGGCATACATAAAAAATACTCTATCCTGACTGGGTATCTCTTCATTGGTCATGCTCAAAAGAAATGCCTCTGGTTTCTTACAAAAGGTAATTTTCATTACCTTCTTAAGCTCATTATAAATCTTATCCCAGAAGGCCTTTACCCCTGAACACGACCACCACATATGATAAAAGGTACCTTTCGACGATTTACATTTCCAACACACATCCGACATTTTAGAATTCATTCTAGCTAACTTAACTGGTGTCAGATACCATCTATATATCATTTTCATTACATTTTCTCTTAAGCTATTGCATGCAGTAAAGTTGATACCTTTCCGCCACAATCTCTCCCAGTCATCCATCATAATATTATGACCCACATCTTTTGCCCAATCTATCATTGTTGATTTAACCAGTTCATCTTTCGTATGCCACTCTAGCAACAAATTATACATCTTGGAAAGGTTTTTAGAGTTCGATTCGATCAGTTCTGTTTCCAGTTTTGATTTTTCCACTTGAAAACCAATTTTTTTGTCTAATTTAAATGTTTCATGCACCTGATGATATTGCAGCCAGTCAGGGACTTGACTTTTGACTTGATCATAACTTTTTAGCTTAAATGAGTCCCCTTCCTGCTGCAATATGTCCATATATCGTAACCAACTTGCAGACATGTTTGGTCTCTTATAGGCCTTGGCCTCCACTGGTGATATCCATCTAGGAGTCTTTCTCTCCAATAAGTCTTTATACCTAATCCAAACCTGATACAGAGATTTCCTAATTATGTGACTCTTAAAAGTTCTGTGAATTTTAGCTTTGTCATACCAAAGGTATGCATGCCAACCAAACATGTTATCGTGTCCTTCCAAGTCCAGCACATCTACATTCTCTAATTTAAACCAATCTTTCAACCAGCAAAAGGCCGCTGCTTCAAAATAAAGTCTTAGATCCGGCAGGGCAAAGCCTCCTCTCTCTTTGGAGTCTGTCAAAATCTTAAACTTAATTCTCGGCTTTTTGCCCTGCCATATAAACTTCGATAAGACCTTTTGCCATATCTTAAAACAGTCCATTTTATCCAAAATTGGTATGGCTTGGAATAAAAACAGCATCCTTGGTAGGACATTCATTTTAATCGCCGCTATTCTTCCCATTAACGACAGTTTCAATCTTGTCCATATCTCCAGATCTTTCTTTATCTCTATCCACAGTTTTTCATAATTATCTTTGTATAGGTTCACGTTTTTTGCTGTGAGATTGATACCTAGATATTTTACAGATTTAACAAAATTGAGGCCTGTGCCATCTTGTAATCTTTGTATCTGTTCTGCACTCATATTTTTGCTTAAAACTTTGGTTTTCTGTTTATTTAATTTGAAGCCAGCTACACGTCCAAATTGTTCAATTAATTCCAAGGCTTTGGGGACACTGCTTTCCGGTTCTTGTAGGGATAGCATCAAATCATCTGCGAAGGCGCGTAATTTGTATTCTTTCTCTCCCACCCTGATTCCTTTTATCTGTTTCTCTTTTCGTAACATATTTAAAAGGACCTCCAGGACCGTAATAAATAATAAAGGGGAGATAGGGCACCCTTGTCTTGTTCCTTTTTCAACTTCAATTTCCTCCGATATCACACCATTTACTATTATTTTTGCTCTTTGTTCTGTGTAAATGGCTTTAATACCATTTAGAAATCTTTCTCCAACTCCCATCTTTTCCAAATTCTTTTTCATAAACATCCAAGATACCTTGTCAAAGGCTTTCTCCGCATCAATAAACAATAGTGCTGCCTCTGTATTTATGTTTCTTTCCAGTTTTTCTAAAATATCCACAATAATTCTTGTATTGTTGCTTATTTGTCTTCCTGGAAGGAAACCCGCTTGATCTTTATGTATATAGTCTTTCAGCACTCTTTTTAATCTTGTAGCCATAACATTTGCAAAAATTTTATAATCCACGTTCAAAAGGGAAATTTCCACATTTCCTTTTCAATGTTGATCCGATATGGCTTCAGCTTTTCATTAGGTCTTCCTTCCCTTTCGTCACATGATTCCAGCCAATCAGAGAGCATGTAGTGGACGTGGCGCTATAATGGGCACCGTGTGGCCAATCAGATTTGCCTGTGTGGCAGCGTCACTGAGAACATGCAAAGCAGTGCAAAAGGAGCTGAACTGAAAACATGTTGGAAGCCGCCCAGAGTGGCTGGGGAAATCCAGCCAGATGGGCGGGGTACTAATAATAATAATAATAATAATAATAATAATGTAGTTACATGTAGTTACATGAAAACATGTAGAACGCTTTTGGTTTGCTTAAAACACACACACACTTGCCTAGTTAAGTGTTGAGGGCACAGAAACTATCTCCACCAAATGCAACATCTACCTTCACCTTAAGCCATGGGTAGGCATGGTGGCCTCCAAATGTTCAGAGAATCATAGAATTGTAGAGTTGGAAAGGGTCCCAGGGTCATCCAGTCCAACCCCCTGCAATGCAGGACTATGCAGTTGTCCAATAATGGGATCGAACCTGCAACCTTGGTGTTATCGGCACTGTGCTCCAACCAGCTAAGCAATCCAGGCTCCAATTTTTTTTTCAAATAATTTTTTATTTTCAAATATATCAAATTACAGCCAATTTAACATCTACACACAAATTATACCAAACAATGCTCTGCCGAGCTCCGACTCCCCTCCCTCTCGTCAGCAGGTTTTCTAGTCCATTCTCATCAAGCAGTTTTTATCACTCCATCTATTGAACTATGTCAAAGGTTTATTCCAGTCCTACTAGTGTTTTTAAATTTCCTCGATTCAATCTTAAATACCCCACAAATTTACTCCAATCTCTTTGAAACCTTGAGTCCTCCTGGTTTCTGACCCTGCCGGTCAGTTTTGCAAGTTCAGCATACTCCACCATCTTTGTCTGCCACCAGGCTCCAATTTCTGTTGGACTACAACTAGCATCAGTCTAAGATAGCAAAAATGTATAAAAATGTTCCAAATGCATGCTGGAAATGCTTTTAAGATCCCCTCCTTCTAACACCCCCAAGGGAAGCAGCCTAAAGCTCATTCTCAGTTGAGTCCTCTGCTGTGCCTCTGAGTTGTGGGTAATGCCAGTGGACTCTAATTACAGAATCAGAGAATTGTAGAGTTGGAAGGGGACCATGAGGATCATCTAGTCCAACCCCCCCACAGTGCAGGAATCTTTCATCCAACATGGGGCTTGAACCCATGACCCTGAGATTTAGAGTCTCATGCTCTACCAACTGAGCTATCCCTCGGGATTCTCCTTTAATTTATTTCTCTGTGGTGTGCGGGGGGCCAAGCCACATAGGGGCCTTGATAGAGATTTAACAGGAGGCTGAATGAAAGGTGAAATGGCCATTCGTTCTGCACCGAGGAGAATGCAGGTGAAAGGAATTGTGTGTGCAAGGTCCGTGGAACCGATTGCCAAGGAAGCCCATGAAAATCACCTTGACTGGGGGGGGGGGACACCCAAGGTAGGTTTAGGCGGCCATCAATCAGCTGCTGTCCCTTCCAGATGGAAGGCTTCCATGATTACTCAGCGCGGGGAGGGAGGTGTAGGGAAAGGATCGTGCCGACCACCACCAACACTGCTTTATTTTCTTCTACCTAGGCAATAGATCTTCTGTCCCCTGTGGCATACAGCTAAGGGTCAGTTGGTTTCCATTATAAACCTCATTTTCAGAGGGATCATAATTCACCCATTTTACATTCCATGTGGCCGGGACACCTCCCCACCTCCACTTATTGGCCTGGTAAAACATACCAGTTCTGACTGCCAGAGAAAACCACTTTTGTTTTTCTTTTTGAACCCAGATCTTGCGACGAGAAAGGCTCGGTGGTAGTTTAAATGAAAGCCATAACATATGGCAGGAAAAGAATTGGGCTAGCCCATTTTTGGAGGAATGGGGTGGGGGAGAGTGGAGATTCGAGGGGTTCAATTCATTTTTTTTTTATAAGATTTTATTATTTTCTATTAAGACAAAATAAAAACATAACATAAACACCAACATTAACAATATAGAAATACAATACATAAACACAGCACAAAACCACAATCCAACAATTACAATAAAAGAAACATATACAAACCTTTAAACTAACACTTATCCTCTTACTTTTCTTGTTACTATCTTCTCTGTTTTAGGGGACTTCCCCCATTCCCTCCACTGTCTTTAAAATCATATATATCTTTTAGGTAGCTTTGTATCTTATTCTATTCACATTTGCTCAGTTTATAATATGCTTTACTTTACTTAATCATATCTTAACTTAAACACCAAATCTTAACATATTTTCTAACAAATAAATCTTTCACACAAAAATATCTTACTGACAATTTTATCTAACATAAACCTGCTAAAGCCGCTGTTCTATTTAATTCTGCTCAAATATTCAATTTTACTGATTTAACTAAATAGTCTTTAAATTTCTTCCAATCCCGTGACACCTTCTCCTCCCTCTGGTCTCGGATTCTGGCGGTCAGTTCTGCGAGTTCCATATACTCCATCATCTTCATCTGCCATTCTTCCACCGTTGGTATCTCTTCGCCTTTCCATGTTCTTGCCAATAAGATTCTAGCTGCTGTTGTGGCATACATAAAAAACACTCTATCCTGACTGGGTATCTCTTCATTAGTTATGCTCAGAAGAAATGCCTCTGGTTTCTTACAAAAGGTAACCTTCATTACCTTCTTGAGTTCGTTATAAATCTTGTCCCAGAAAGCATTTACCGCTGGGCACAACCACCACATATGAAAAAAGGTACCTTTCGCATGTTTACATTTCCAACATACATCTGACATTTTGGTATTCATCCTAGCTATCTTAACTCAGTGTTTTTCAACCTTTTTTGGGCAAAGGCACACTTGTTTCATGAAAAAAATCACGAGGCACACCACCATTAGAAAATGTTAAAAAAATTAACTCTGTGCCTATATTGACTATATATAAAGTAATTTTTCAATTTTTCCCACGGCACACCAGGCAACATCTCGCGGCACACTAGTGTGCCGCGGAACAGTGGTTGAAAAACACTGTCTTAACTGGTGTCAAATACCATCTGTAAACCATTTTCATTATATTTTCTCTTAAACTATGACAAGCAGTGAATTTAATACCTTTTTGCCACAATCTCTCCCAGTCATCCATCATAATATTATGTCCTACGTCTTTCGCCCAATCTATCATTGACGATTTGACCATTTCATCTTTCGTATGCCACTCTAGCAAAAGATTATACATTTTGGAAAGGTTTTTAAAGTTCGATTCTATCAGTTCTGTTTCCAGTTTTGATTTTTCTATTTGAAAACCAACTTTTTTGTCCATTTTAAATGTTTCATATACCTGATGATAGTGCAGCCAGTCGGGGACCTGACTTTTCACTTGATCGTAGCTTTTTAACTTAAAAGAGTCCCCTTCCTGCTGCAATATGTCCATATATCTTAACCAATTTGCAGACATGTTCGGTCTCTTATAGGCTTTGGCCTCCACTGGAGAAATCCATCTAGGGGTCTTTCTCTCTAACAAGTCTTTATATCTAATCCAGACCTGATACAAGGATTTTCTAACTATATGCGACTTAAAAGTTCTGTGGATCTTAGCCTTGTCATACCAAAGGTATGCATGCCAGCCAAACATATTATCATGTCCTTCCAAGTCCAGTACATCAACGTTCTCTAGTTTAAACCAATCCTTTAGCCAGCAAAAGGCCGCTGCTTCAAAGTAAAGTCTTAAGTCCGGCAGGGCAAAGCCTCCTCTCTCTTTAGAGTCTGTTAGAATCTTAAACTTGATTCTTGGCTTTTTGCCCTGCCATATAAACTTTGATAAGTCCTTTTGCCATTTCTTAAAACAATCCAATTTGTCCAAAATTGGTATGGCTTGGAATAAAAACAGCATCCTTGGTAGGACATTCATTTTTATCACGGCAATTCTTCCCATTAACGACAATTTCAATCTTGTCCATATCTCCATGTCTTTCTTTATTTCCATCCACAGTTTTTCGTAATTGTCCTTGTACAGGTTCAAATTCTTGGTTGTGAGATTGATACCTAGATATTTTACTGTTTTGACAAAATTGAGGCCAGTGCCTTCCTGTATTCTTTGAATCTGTTCTGCACTCAAATTTTTTCCTAGAACTTTGGTTTTCTGCTTGTTTAGTTTGAAACCAGCTACAAGTCCAAATTGTTCAATTATTTCCAAGGCTCTGGGGACACTGCTTTCCGGTTCCTGCAGGGATAACATCAGATCGTCTGCAAAGGCGCGTAGTTTGTATTCTTTCTCTCCCACACGAATTCCTTTTATCTGTTTGTCCTTTCGTATCATATTTAAGAGGACTTCCAGGACCGTAATAAAAAGTAAAGGGGAGATAGGGCACCCTTGTCTTGTTCCCTTTTCAACTTCAAACTCCTCCAATATCACACTGTTTACTATTACCTTAGCTCTTTGTTCTGTATAGATGGCCTTAATGCCATTCAAGAATTTATCTCCAACTCCCATCCTTTCCAAATTCTTTTTCATAAATGTCCAAGAAACTTTATCAAATGCTTTCTCTGCATCAACAAACAGTAGTGCCGCATCTGTGTTTATGTTTCTCTCCAGTTTTTCTAAAATGTCCACAATAATTCTCGTGTTATTACTAATTTGTCTTCCTGGCAAGAAACCTGCTTGATCTCTGTGTATATAATCTTTCAACACTCTTTTCAGCCTTGTAGCCAATACATTTGCAAAAATTTTATAATCCACATTCAAAAGGGATATTGGACGGTAGTTTTTCATTTGAGTCTTATCAGTATCTGGTTTTGGAATCAGTGTGATAAAGGCTTCTTTCCACGTCTCTGGTGCCCTATCTCCTTCTAGTATTTTATTGCAAATTTCTCTTAGCGGCTGCGATAGCCAGTCTTTCAATGTCTTATAATATTTTGCTGTTAATCCATCCGGTCCTGGAGCCTTCCCTAATTGCATGTTGTTTATTGCATCTTCTATCTCCTGTGTCGATATTGGGTGGTTGAGAGTAACTAGTTTTTCCTCTGGGACTTTTTGCAATCCGTTCTTTTCCAGAAATCGGTCTATTTCTGCTTCATCTATCTTCTCCTCCTTGTACAGTTGTTTGTAGAATCTTTGAAAACACCATCTGATTTCCTCCGGTTTCTCCACATTTTTTCCATTTACTACCAAAATGTTGATGACATTTGCCTTTTGTCTTTTCTTCAATTGCCAAGCTAGTAATTTTCCACACTTGTTAGCCGATTCAAATGTTCTTTGTTTCATCATTTTCACTTTCCATTCAATGTCCTGATTCATTATATTGGCATATTGGGATTGCAAGTATTTGATTTCTTTTTGGGTTTTAACACATCTGGGATGTCCTCTTAATTCTTTTTCCTTTTCTTTGATTGATTTCAACAATCTCTCCATTTCTGCATTTTGTTGTCTTTTCTTTTTTGCTTTTTCACTAATGAGAAATCCCCTCATTACGGCTTTACTTGCATCCCAGGCAATTCTTTTCTCCACTTCGGAACTCCAATTTATCTGAAAGTATTCTTTCATCTTATTCGCCGCTCTTTCTACTAGCTTGGTATCTCTCATCAAAGCGTCATCCATTCTCCATCTAAAAGAGTCCTTGGAAATCATTTTTAAATTTAACTGTACCGGATTATGATCTGAAAGAGTTTTAGGACCAATTTCTGCCTTTTGTATTTTTGGAGCCAATTCATTCGAGATCCAAATATAATCTATCCTCGACCATGACTGCTGAGATTCACTGAAATAAGTTGCCTCTGTATCTGTGGGGTTTTTTAATCTCCACGAGTCCACCAAATTCAAATTATCCACCATTTCGAAAAAAGTCTTTGGGAGTTTCCCATCATTCGTTAGTTTGGTTCTTTGAGATCTGTCCATTAATGTGGAAACTGCACCATTAAAGTCTCCAAGGCAAACTAATCTGTAATCCAAATAGTCCAGCAGCAGATCATGTATTTTCTTATAAAAAATTGACTTTCCATCATTTGGTGCATAAAGTCCCAGAATCAAAAGTTTTTCGCCTTGTATATTAATTTCAATTGCGATGTATCTCCCTTCTTCATCTTTAAAAAGCTGTCTTGGGCTGTATTTCTCCTTTGCATATATCACTACTCCTCTCTTCTTGACCTTGTCCGATGATATAAACTCTTGGCCTAATTTTTTGTTCTGTAGTAATCTTCTATGACGTCGGGCTATGTGGGTTTCCTGTAAACATATTATATCCAAATTCTTCTTTTCTATGCTGTAAAACACTCTGCGTCTCTTTGGTCTCTGATTCAATCTCCGGACATTCCATGTCATTAACTTGAGCGCCATTTCCCTTTCTTTAATCTTCTCCTCCAGTTGCTTCTCCTTTCTTATCTTTCTCTAGATCCTGGCTTGGACCTGGTAAACTTGGTAATCCCGGCGGTGGTGGAAATTCCGCTGGAAACCTGTAGAATTGTGCTGGGTCGAGTGGTGTGCCTTTAAATTGTTCCAGATGCTTGTCCAAAAACTTTTGCTTCTCCGCCAAGGATCTTATTCTTATCTTTTTTCCTTCAAACGTAAATGCCAGGCCTTCTGGAAATTCCCAACTGAAGGGAATTTTTCTTTTTCTAAGCTCAGTTGCCAAGTCGTTGTAAGGAACTCTTTTGTCCAGGAAAAATCTGGGGATATCCTTATAAAAAATTACTTTATTCTGCTCTACCACCAGGTTGTTTCTGTAATGCAAGTCCAGAAAAAAGTCCCTATCGTGTCGATCGTGTAGCACAATCAAACAGTCACTGACTGTTTTGTTACTTTTCTTTCCTCTGGAACCTCTTGGACCGAATCTGAAGGCCTTCACTATGTGCGCTGAGACGTTAACTTCTTCTATCTCCCAAAATCCTGAAAATAACTTCACAGTATAGGCTTTTAGGTCTTCCCCTTCCAATTCTGGAAGACCCCTTAAGCGGATGTTGCCCTCTCTCTGATGTAGTTGCAGAAAAGCGAGAGACTCTTCAACAGTTCTCTGTCGTGTTCCAATATTCTCTATCTGCTCCAAATCTAAATTGTCCAATTTTTCCTCCACCTTTTTTATTTTTTCCTTGACCACTTTAATTTCCTCTGAGTCCTTTTTCAGGGTGGTCACCTCCTGCCCAATCCTATTAATTTCTTCTCTGTTCTTCCTTACGTTCTCCTCAATTTGCCCAATTGATTTTTCCAGGGTCTGCGTAGAATTTTTGATATCAGCTTTTATGTCAGCTTGTAATTTTTCTATTGCTGAGTTCACTGCTGTATTTCCTGATGAAACTTGATCTTGTGTTTGCTTCAACCCTTCAGTAACGCTTTTCAATCCTGCTGCAATTTCTGCCACACTGACAACCAATTTCTCCATTTGTTCCTGTAGAGTTAGGGAAACAGAACCTCTTTTTTGTGCAGAGCTAGCGCCAGTTGTTTTTGATCTAGTGTCCATCTCCTGTGAGCTCTGCAATTGTAATCTCAAGGTCACTCCAGTTGCTGTGGTAACAATCTCAGACATTCACAGCAGAAGGCCAACAGTCCCAAAAGTAAACACCAGGTGGCCAGCAGCTCAGTTCTGAGAACAAAGAGACTGCTGAGCCAGGAGCCCACACCAGTCCCAAAGATCCAGCTTTTAGGCAAAGAGTTTAAATTTTCCAGAATATAAATTCCTTAAAGCCAAGAAGGGTTTATTTTCATATAGCCCAAGTCAGTAGCAGTTCCTAACTTGCAGTGTTACCACCAAAGTCCATAAAGTAACTTGTATCTGGTTACAAAAAAGTCAAAATGTCTCCACTGGTAAACAGTCACTGAAACACTGAAACACCAACAAAGAAAAAATGGCAACTATGTATCACAGCCCGCTACTGACCCGGAATCCTAATCCAGAGGGTGAGGGGCATCTTCTTTTGCCATATCAACTGTTTTTAAGTCTTTGAACATCCTTTAAACAACTTTTAATCCACTTTTAAAAAGTTTGGCAGAGTTCGCAAAACTTTCCCGTTAATCGCGGCTTTGATCTTTTAGCGCTACCAAGCTCGCGCAAACAGTTCAAAGGGAACAGGCTTCCTTTTGCAATTTCCTCTGCAAGCAGTGCTCTTTAAACTTGTAAAATAATCCAATTCTTTAACTTACAGAGTTTCTTTGGAGGTTTCTGTGTAGGAAGTGCCGGGTGCTCAGGTCTGGCGGGATCGCTGCTTTGATCCTCCGCAGGCAGTCGCTTCTTCAGTCCCGTGCTGGGGCTCCGCTCGCCTGGTTTTCCCCCTTACGAGGGTCAATCAGGAGCGGAGACAGCACGTCTGGGACCCACGAAGCCGTCGGTCCACGGGACGCTCTTCCCGTGGCTTTAAGGGACCCGTGGCGCAGGCACGGAGATCCCTATCGCCTAGCGGAGGACGGAGCCGTCAGACTCCCGTCCGCCATTGACTCGGCACCTAACCGGAAGTCCTCCTCGAGGGGTTCAATTCAAGGTACGTTTGCAGATTTGTTGTGGTTAAGGCCTTTCAGACACTCTTAGATTCTGTCCTGAATGCCAGAGCTCAGTTTTGCAATGATAAAAGTAGGTGCAGGTGTAGTCATTAGAAAGAAAGCCTCTCTAAGCACTTGCAAATCATTATCATCCAACAACTACTGCCATCTCAGATCATAGGCAGGGCATCGAGGTTACAGAATGCGACTCCCAGTGGCTCAGGACTTTCATCTGCTGGCTTCAGGTCACATGAGGCCCTATTTAGGGTGTGTATTTAAGGAGAGGGAGTTGGATTATGAATGTTATAAACGAATAAAAAACAGTAAGGT
This sequence comes from Lacerta agilis, assembly GCF_009819535.1. Taxonomy (NCBI): domain Eukaryota; kingdom Metazoa; phylum Chordata; class Lepidosauria; order Squamata; family Lacertidae; genus Lacerta; species Lacerta agilis. Next base: position 6,288,671 of record NC_046321.1, on the reverse strand, counting down.
GTGAAACCTGTCAGGTGACCACTTATTTTAAGCAAGGCTGGGGTCAGACTGGATGCAAGAGAAGAGAGGGCAAATGCTTGGGACTTGGCTCAGGAAGGGCAGAGCACAAAGCTCTGGTGTCAATTCAAGCAAACATCAGAGCAGCAGGAGCAGGAGCTGCATTCCCATCGCTACCCATAGTACAGTGGTAGAGCATCTGCCTTGCAAGCAGAATGTCCCAGGTTCAATTCCTGGTGTCTCCAGGTAGTCCTGGGAGAGAGTCCTGCCTAAAACCCAGGATAGTCACTGCCGGTGAACATAGAAAATACTGAGCATAATGGACCAATGGTTTAACTCAGTAGAAGGCAGCCTCTTATTTTCCTATGCATCTACCAGGAGCGAGCCAGCAGTAGATCACACCGAGCAAGTTGGAGTTAACTCTTTATTAGAAGAAACAGGCTGTGCACAGGAATGTCAGGGATGATGAGCGCAGCAACTCATCTCCACTAGGTCTTGCCCTCATGGTGCAGTTGCTGAGACTGAAGGTCATTGCCTCCTCACAACTGCCTAAGCCCCCTCCTCTCCATAGTTCCCCCCAAGCATTCTGAGACTGTGCCTGCATGAAGCCAACCTCTCTCCTGCCATCTTCATGCCACTCCTGTTTCTGGGAGACCAGTGGGGAGGGGAGCTTATTGCAGCAGAAAGGGAAGACACCTGCACCTCTTCACCAGCCTAACTCATCTCTGCCTCTTAGCCTCCCTCCTCTCCATCCTCCTGTTCCTCCTCTGGTTCTGGACTGCTCTCTGCCACAGCCTCTTCCTGCTCACTAAGCCCTGTTGCCTCTTCAGCTTCCGACACCACCTCCTCCCAGTCTTTTTCTGCTTCTGCTGCTGACCACTCACAGTTGTCCCACCACCAATTCCTTGGCTCTGATCCTTCTTCTGTTGGGGGTTCCCCAGCTGGTTCCTCCCGCCATTGTCTTGAGTCCAACCAGTCCATGACTGCATCCTATTTCCTCAATGGAAGGTCCTTTTCAGATAAAGGGCCCCAGCATACACCATCAGTCTCCAACCCAGACAAAGCAGGGGAGACTCCGGTCTCTCTGCGGCTTCTCTGATGCAGCCCACTGAGTATGGGGATGGCAACACAGCATCTATCACCTGATGGGAGAGCTTCTGGGGCTAGTCCTGCAGGCCCTCCCCCCTTCTGCTTCAGAGTCCTCTCCCTCATCCCCTGAAGGTGAGGAATCAGACTCCAGGGTTCACAGCCAACCTTTGCAAAACTTAAGGGTTTTCCCCATGGCTATAGATGTTCTGCCGAGGGCAGGGATCTTTCTGGATCTGGAGTCAATAAGCATGCCAGTGGGTGAAAGAAAAGCAGTGCTTTATGCAAATAAAGTCAACAAATAAACAGCAGGCATACCAAACACAAAATAAAACATACCAGACAGGAGCTACACAATCTCCCCTTCAGCTGCCCGGAGTCCCAGGTAGAGCAGTGAGAGAGACCCTGGCCATCAGTCTCACAGCATCAGGTAACTCAATCTGTAAAGACGCTCACTGAGCTCCTCCAGCCTACAGCTTTTATAGCCAACTTTGATGTACCTGAGTACACCTGGTTAACAGGCATTACTCATGGTTGGCCCAGCACCCGGGGTGCGGCTAATGCGGAGCAGCTGAGAGTCTCCCACTCCCTGCAACTGGGTATCCAATCAGCACTTACAACACAGGAGACCAGAGAAACTCCTGACAGGTGTGTGAAACACAAATTATACTATCATAACTAGCAGATCTTAAACCAGGGGATGTTAAAGGGAAAGAGATGTGTCACCTAACTCCTCAAAATTACAATGGTCTTCTGCATTTCCTCTACAGTAGAGACCTCTTCCTTGTGTGCAGGTGGTGCTCTCTGGGCTACGTGTGCAAAAGACATCACCTCTGAACACCAGAAATAAAAGGAGTGGGATTAGAAATCAAATACCGATCAGTCTGCTCGATGAGGAAGTCGGAGAGCCAAAAGTGTATTTTCCCCACCCCTCCAGAAGCCCAAACGTTTCAGAAGATACAGTGACAAAAAAAAACCCCAGCAGAGTTATAAAGTAATTATATATTTTAGGTTCAAAGATGATACTTAAGTGCTGGGAAGAGAAGAAGAAGAAGAAGAAGAAGAATGTGTCAAGCTTAATTCCGTAATAAAATAAAATAAAATAAGGGGCATGCGATTAGACAAGCAATTATACAGCGAGTAGCTTAACATAAATTGTGGGTAAAAATATCAGAAACAATTTTGCAGGATTTAGCATGGGAGCACCTTGTAAGGCATAATTGGATTAGAGAAGACAGACAGCGCGGATTTACAAGGAGGAGGCCTTATGCTTAACTAACTTGTAGGAGTCCTTTGAAGCAGCTGTTTTAATGGCTGGGGGAGGCGACTGCTATAGTAGTTGTGTGCTTGGATTTCCCAAAAGCAATCAGCGAGGTTGCAGAGCGAGATTAGTGCCTAATGGAAGGAGCTGCGGTATAAAAGGCAGGTTTGCTGGGAAATCAGCTTAGGAAGCAGCCCGTGTGCGAATCAGGAAACTGGGTATATCATGCCAATCAAAACAAGATGGTGTCAAGCAGATCATTGCTGGTATCAATGTACGCTGCAAGCATATAATGGATTTACACCAGTTGAACCGTCCTGCCCTCCACCCCAGGAATCCTGGGAGTGGTAGTTTGGTGAGGCTGCTGAGGAGTCTGTCCAGACACCCCTAGCCATCCCTTTGCAAAACAATTCACAGGGTTTGGGGGAGACTGGAAGAGACAGCTGGAAGTATTTAAGATTACAGAGTATTTAACTTGCTAGGGACTTTTTAGGCCCCTCTGCATGCATATTACAGAATCCTTGACTCGTTACTCCACTCCCAATCAGTGAATGCCCATCTATAGCATCCTTGAAATATCCGATCTGCACACTGGCTCTCTGGCAATTTTGAAATTAATATCAAGCTTCTAGTCTTCATCGCTAAAATATTTCTCTGACTAACTGGAATCTGACTCACACAACACAGCATTCATCAGGTAGAGTCAAACTGGTGTCAAACTATGGCCTCACACAATTTTGTGGCAGATTTCTCAAGCTCATGCTTAGAATACTGTGTCCAAGATATTTACAACCTGGAACATGTGCAGAGGTGGGCAACCAAGATGATAAAGGGTCTGGAAACGAAGCTTATGACGAACGGTTGAAGGAGCGGGTTATGTTTAGGCAGGACAAAAAGGAGACCGAGAAGATATAGGATACGTTAAGGTAAAGGGGCCTGTTAGGTCCAGTCGCAGACGACTCTGGGGTTGCGGCACTCATCTCACTTTACTGGCTGAGGGAACCGGCGTACAGCTTCTGGGTCATGTGGCCAGCATGACTAAGCCACTTCTGGCGAACCAGAGCAGCGCACGGAAATGCCGTTGACCTTACCGCCGGAGCGGTACCTATTTATCTACTTGCACTTTGACGTGCTTTCGAATTGCTAGGTTGGCAGGAGCTGAGATCAAGCAATGGGAGCTCACCCCGTCGCAGGGATTCGAACCGCCTACCTTCTGATTGGCAAGCCCTAGGCTCTGTGGTTTAGCCAACAGCGCCATAGGATAGCCATCTTCAAATATCTCAAGGGCTGCCCCATGGAAGATGGAGCATGCTTGCTTCCTCCTGTTTCGGAGGGTAGGACTCACACCAAAACGGCTTCAAGTTACAAGAAAGGAGATTCCAACTGAACATCAGGAAGAACTTTCTTGACAGTATGAGCTGTTCAACAGCAGATTGAACTACATAAAAAGGTGGCAAACTCTTCTTCCTTGGAGGTTTTTAAGCAGAGATTGGATGGTCATCTTTCCTCCCTCTCATAGCACTAGAACTCATGAACCTAAATGTTGGGGGATTCAGGACAGGCAAAAAGAAAAGTATTTCTTTTTTATTATATTATTATTTTTTATTATATTATTATTATTTTTTATTATTTCTTTTTTTATTATATAGCAGCACATACTTAAAACTATGGAACTCCCTCCCACTGGAAGCAGTGATGAATACCACCCTGTTGTTGTTCAGTCGTTCAGTCATGTCCGACTCTTCGTGACCCCATAGACCAGAGCACGCCAGGCACCCCTATCCTCCACTGCCTCCCGCAGTTTGGCCAAACTCATGCCAGTCGCTTCGAGAACACTGTTCAACCATCTCATCCTCTGTCGTCCCCTTCTCCTTGTGCCCTCCATCTTTCCCAACATCAGGGTCTTTTCCAGGGAGTCTTCTCTTCTCATGAGGTGGCCAAAGTATTGGAGCCTCAGCTTCAGGACCTGTCCTTCCAGTGAGTACTCAGGGCTGATTTCCTTCAGAATGGCTTGGTTTGATCTTCTTGCAGTCCATGGGACTCTCAAGAGTCTCCTCCAGCACCATAATTCAAAAGCATCCATTCTTCGGCGATCAGCCTTCTTTATGGTCCAGCTCTCACTTCCATACATCACTACTGGGAAAACCATAGCTTTAACTATACGGACCTTTGTCGGCAAGGTGATGTCTCTGCTTTTTAAGATGCTGTCTAGGTTTGTCATTGCTTTTCTCCCAAGAAGCAGGCGTCTTCTAATTTCGTGACTGCTGTCACCATCTGCAGTGATCATGGAACCCAAGAAAGTGAAATCTCTCACTGCCTCCATTTCTTCCCCTTCTATTTGCCAGGAGGTGATGGGACCAGTGGCCATGATCTTAGTTTTTTTGATGTTGAGCTTCAGACCATATTTTGCGCTCTCCTTTTTCACCCTCATTAAAAGGTTCTTTAATTCCTCCTCACATAGTTAAAACTATGGAACTCCCTACCACTGGAAGCAGTGATGAATACCACCCTAGATTACTTTAAAAGAGGATTGGACAAATTCACGGAGGGATGGCTACTAGCAAGGATGAATATGCTCTGTCTTCACAGTCAGAGGCAGCAATGCTTCCAAACAGCAGTTGCTGGAAACCACAAGAGCGGGTCAGTGCTCTTGTGCATCTGGTTGGCGACTGTGAGAATAGGACGCTGGACGAGACTGGCCACTGGCTTGACCCAGCAGGCTCTTTCCGTGTTCCTTTGTTGTGTCTCATTTGTGCAAACGCTGTGGTCGGACTCTCGCTCACCCCCCTCCCTGCCTCTCAGCTCCCCACCTCCTCCCTTGCAGATGTTACCCAGACTTCTTAATAAATCGGTCTGTTTGGCAAAAGTTTAAGCTGAAAATCAATTTTAATTATAAGAAATCGGTGGGCGCCATCAATAAATCAGCCGGGGCTGCACACCGCGTTTCAGGGGGCAGGTTACACCTGGAGAGATAGAGGGAAAGAGGAGGGAGTCGGGTTTTTTTTGCAGCTGGGTCTGTCCCAGTGCCAACCCTCCGTGTTTCCTGGTACAAAATCCATCACCATCATGATACCCCCAGTATTATTAATGTTGTTGCAGTCTGATGAATGGCACATGAGCGGGTCTTGAACAAATAGCTCTGGGTTGCAACTTGATTTCCGAATGGCCCTCCTGTCAAGAGGCCTCGTTTTTTATTATCAAGGGGGTGTGAGCGGGGGCGTGGCAGGCAAAATAACTCATTGTGTCTTCTTATTTGAGGCAAACGATTGTTCAAGCTGGGTAATGGGGAGCTAATTAATCCTTCCTCTCCGGACACTGCAATGCATCATGTTTCCTATTATAAGAGGACCGTTTAAATGCATTATGATTATAATTATGGGTGCTTTGCAAAAGGCAGGCTGCTAATGGGGTTGGGAAGGGGCCTTGTTTCCAAGACTTTGATGGCAATTGGTTCACAAAGGGGAGCCCGGCGGGTGAGAACAGGAGCTTGCAATCAAGGGTTATGAGTGGGGTTGGATTCTTGGGCCACCTGATGTGGCAATCTAAAACACACACACACAACAGAGCAAGGGGATCCCTTTGAGCCAGATCCAAAGCTACACACAACCAAAATGGTCAAAGGCCTGGAAATGATGCCTTATGAGGAACGGCTTAGGGAGCTGGGTATGTTTAGCCTGGAGAAGAGAAGGTTAAGGGGTGATATGATAGCCATGTTCAAATATATAAAAGGATGTCATATAGAGGAGAGTGAAAGGTTGTTTTCTGCTGCTCCAGAGAAGCGGACACGGGGCAATGGATTCAAACTACAAGAAAGAAGATTCCACCTAAACATTAGGAGGAACTTCCTGACAGTAAGAGCTGTTCGACAGTGGAATTTGCTGCCAAGGAGTGTGGTGGAGTCTCCTTCTTTGGAGGTCTTTAAGCAGAGGCTTGACAGCCATCTGTCAGGAATGCTTTGATGGTGTTTCCTGCTTGGCAGGGGGTTGGACTGGATGGCCCTTGTGGTCTCTTCCAACTCTATGATTCTATGATTCTATGAACCAAGAGGCACATTGCAGCATATAGGGTCCAGCTTCTAGCATATTTTTAGGACCCACATCATATCTGAAATGACAGGTTGCTTTGAGCTGCTTTAAATATTGTGTTTTAATGTTAATGTTGTGTTTTGATTGTACAGGTGAAACTCGACAAATTAGAATATCGTGGAAAGGTCCATTTCTTTCAGTAATTCAGCTTAAAAGGTGAAACTAATATATGAGATAGACCCATGACATGCAAAGCAAGATATGTCAAGCCTTTATTTGTTATAATTGTGGTGATTATGGCGTACAGCTGATGTGAACCCCAAATTAACAATCTCAACTTTGAGGTTTTCATCATCTGTGCACCATAATCATCACAATTATAACAAGCCAAGGCTTGACATATCTCTCTTTGCATGTTATGAGTCTATCTCATATATTAAACTCCAGTAGCTAATGAAAACAATTGCTTACATAAATGGACTTTTCCACAATATTCTAATTTTTCGAGTTTCACCTGTAATTTGCCCTAGGAGTTTTGGGTGAAGGGCGGGAGATAAATTGTAGGAAGGAGGGGAAGTAAGGCACCATTTGGTTGGAGAACCGTGTGGCCAATTTGGAGAAGTGCTCGGATTGGTTCCAGAAGTGCAGATTGGTTAGTTCGTTAAAACACGAGCAAAATCTAAAATTCTCCTCCAACCCTGTTTGGGAGAGAGTCCTACTAAATCCAACAGGCCTTGCATCCTGTTAAAAAAAATCTGTAGGCTACAATGCAATGCACTGGGGATTTACTTCTAAGAAAAAAAGCCTGCAACTAGACTGCCAACCTGCAGACATGCTTACCTGGGAGTAAATCTCATTGCAGACAGCAGGGCCCCGTGTCAGAAGAACAATGTGCTGGATTAGGCATAGCTGTCAACATTTCCCTTTTTTTTTGCAGGAAATTCCGTTATTATAGCATTGCGAAACAAGCAGGGAGGATTGACAGTTATTGTGTTAAGGGGTCTGGATTGGAGCGCAGATTCCCCAACAAGTTTTTTAAACATTCTATCCTAGAAGCAGCAGTCCTAAATTTGAGATTAAGTCCCACCAAAATAAACCAGGCATCTGAATAAATTATGGAAGGGTTAAGCCCTCAGAGACTGTATAAAAAGCAGTAAAGGAGCAGATTTTCCCCATTCAAGAAACTATGCTCCTGAAATCGAGAATTTGCATGTTTGTGAATTAAAAAGGGGAGGCTTTATTCTGCAAGGCGGATTAGGCCACATGCAATCGGCTCTGATGGTGATGTTAGTTGATCCGGATTAATTGAGGCAGCTTCTTAAAAATGTGCCCTCTTGTGCTCACAGACAACAAAGAGTCTTGTGGCATCTCAATAGAGAGAAAATGCAGAGAAGCAGGCAAAACATTCAGAAGGTATGGTTTGTCTCTCTTGTTGTGTTGTTGTTCAGTCATGTCTGATTCTTCGTGACCTCATGGACCAGAGCACACCAGGCACGCCTATTTTTCACTGCCTCCCGCAGTTTGGCCAAACTCATGCTAGCCGCTTCGAGAACACTGTCCAACCATCTCGTCCTCTGTCATCCCCTTCTTCCTGTGCCCTCCATCTTTCCCAACATCAGGGTCTTTTCTAGGGAGTCTTCTCTTCTCATGAGGTGGCCAAAGTACTGGAGCCTCAACTTCAGGATTTGTCCTTCTAGTGAGCACTCAGGGCTGATTTCTTTAAGGATGGATAAGTTTGATCTAGATTCATAGAATCATAGAGAACTTTGGAAGATACCACAAGGGCCATCCAGTCCAACCCCCTGCCAAGCAGGAAACACCATCAAAGCAATCTCTCTTAGATTCCCCCAATGCACTTTAAATCAAACCTAGCTAGGACTGATTTGTTTGGGCGTAAGTCCCTTTCGGTTGCCCTGGTCAAGATAAAGTAGTTTTAAAAATTCAGTGAATAAATAAATGATCGTACGCATCTAAAGACAAACTACCCATTTCAGACTTTTCAAACCGATACACAAACTGAAACTCAGCCAACCTTTAGAATTTTGCTCTTCTCTGAATTTTGCAATGCAGCTCTCCGGTCCACAAGTAAAGCATGCTCTACAGTAAAAGTGTGCATTGAAATGCATATACTAGTGAAAAAATAACATATTAAAATGCATTACATCAGGGGAAATCGCTTTTAAAAAATGATATTAGGGGAAATTACATATAAATATGAGTATATTATGAGATATTCATATTAAAATCCTAATGAACTTTCAGGATAGACACACACACACACACACACACACACACACACCCCAAACTGATAAGGAAATGCAGAGAACCAAACCCAATATTGAAAAAAAAATACAAAACGGAGAGAAACCAAAAGTGAGACCATTTGCTCATCCCTAGTTCCAGGCTTGATACCTCATTTTTCAAGTTCAAAATGAGGCACAGAAGTACTAGCTGAGTATGGTATGGGAATTCCAAGGTGGGCTGGGTCTTCTGCTTGCCCCCAAAGTGAGGCAAAAATGGGGAGTTGGATTCCCCCATTCTGGATCTAGCCGATCTCCCCATCTTTACTTGGAATGTTTACTTAGAACCAAGCCCCAGCAATGAATTCAGAAATCCCTGTGTGGGATTTGATCCCATAACAGTAAATTCAGGTTGCCCAATTACTTTGGATTTGGTGCTCTATGCAAGAAACACGCTTCCTTGTTGTATCTGAACTCTGGTTAGTTTAATCTACAGTCTGTCAACAAACCAAGGTCAGAAACCATAGCTTGCTCAAATCAATGTTTAAAAGGGACCCAGGTGGCGATGTGGGTTAAACCACAGAGCCTAGGGCTTGCTGATCAGAAGGTTGGCGGTTCGAATCCCTGCCACGGGGTGAGCTCCCGTTGCTTGGTCCCAGCTCCTGCCCACCTAGCAGTTCGAAAGCACGTCAAAGTGCAAGTAGATAAATTGGGACCGCTCCAGTGGGAAGGTAAACTGTGTTTCCGTGCGCTGCTCTGGTTCGCCAGAAGCAGCTTTGTCATGCTGGCCACATGACCCGGAAGCTGTCTGTGGACAAACGCCGGCTCCCTTGGCCTATAGAGCGAGATGAGCGCTGCATCCCCAGAGTCGGACACGACTGGACCTAATGGTCAGGGGTCCCTTTACATTTATATTTACCTAATGTTTAAAATAACCAGAGTTTTCCTGAGTTCAGAGGTAAAAAGGTAAAAAGGAAATATTTTAAAATCTTTTTAAAATGGAAGCAAAAAGTTTTGATCTAATGACATACCTGTGGAGGTAAAAGGTGGGAGCATATGAGGGGGGGGTCACAAATTAATCCCCTGTTTAGTGTTACATCCCCCAAAGACCACTGGCTGAATTAACTAGCAGTTTCTTCGATTTCTTTCTGTTATGCTCGGAGATTTCTGGGGCAAAAGAGCAAGTATCGTAGTAATCTCTTGAAGCTTGCCGCCCCCAATTTGGGTACTCTGTGCTTTGCTAGCAGCTGTTCCACAGTTGCAGAGTTGCCAAGAGATCTGCGAAAAATGTGTAATGTCTCTTGTAAATGTCTTAAGAGCAAATAGCTGGGGCGAACGCTCCAATTAGGAAGGTGGAAGAAAAACCTACACTAAGGTTCGACGACTGTGACTTTTGCAAGAACCAGTGAGCGAAAAAAGAGACACCAAGAGAATGTCTCTCTAATTAGACTTGGCGACTGTGAGCACACAGTGTTAGTTGGGCCTCCATTGGTGAAGTCCAGCCGATTGTAACTTAATTCAAAAGTGCAGGGGAAGGTAGTTTTGGTTCCAGTGTTTATGCATGCTTGGACTACTGTAGTTGAAAGGACAGTTCCACAAAGCATGGATGCTTTTCCTAACTAAGAAATAAAACAGGCATGTCGAAACAAATTTTTAGTGGTCCAGGAACATGGCTCTTAGTTCCTGGAGCTCCGGTCAGGGTAAATTTTAATTCCCTGTACTGAAACACATGTTCAGTGCATGACAACGGATATAAGGGCCAAGCTATGCTTTACATGAAGTTCTGTCTCCACCCCAGAATTCAAGATGGAGAAAGGAAAGCTGGAGAATCTGCTTAACCTTAAGATATGGAGGCCCCAGATGCAAATTTCCTCCCAACCTGCTTCAGCATCTGAAATAACAGCATGGGGCAGGCGCTGCGAAGAGTTGAGCACCCTCCCTTTGTCTTCCTCTGCTCTACTTGAACCACTGTCTGCCCAGGGTAAATTTGGGTTTCAAAACAACAGTGCGGAACTGCAATGTCAGATGGAGCTTGAGCCTAGAATGTGAGAGAACTCATAGAACACTCCCAATGATTATTTGGGGGCATTCTCACCCAGCAAGATCATGAGATGTTGGGCTGAAGGCACTGCCTTGGGTGGTGTTTGGGTTCCTGTTTTGGAGTGGCAAATTGTAGCCACCATCCTGTCGCCAGTACTAACAGCAGGAAGGAAGAAATACCTCCAGGGGGGGGGTGGCGCCAGGTGTGGGGATTATTCTCAGTCTCCCTTGGGCAGGTGCAGGTGCTCATCTTGGAGATGAAGTATTTCAAGAAGAGGTGGATGTGAGGGCGATCTGGCTGGGACATCTGTCACCCCATTGATCGCCAGGATTGATTCGGCTGATCTGGCTGGCTGGGCGGGTGTCCCCTCCCTCCCTCCCCGCTCCATGTGTGTCCCTCCCGAAGCTGTGCACTCGGTGGAAGAGGATGACCATCCCAGATAGAAGGAGTGTACCATTCTTCGATCATAGAATCATAGAGTTGGAAGAGACCCCAAGGGCCATCCAGTCCAACCCCCTGCCAAGCAGGAAACACCATCAAAGCATTCCTGACAGATGGCTGTCAAGCCTCCGCTTAAAGACCTCCAAAGAAGGAGACTCCACCACATTCCTTTGCAGCAAATTCCACTGTCAAACAGCTCTCACTGTCAGGAAGTTCTTCCTAATGTTTAAGGGTATACAATAGCTGCGCTCCCCTGCTAGAACCTCCAAACAAGCTCGAGGTCCATTTGTATTTCAAGAAGAGGAACCAGCTGGTACATGCATGGAGCCATCTGGAAGCCACTTCCACTACAGAGAACAGGTTTTTAATATCCAATTTTAGGGTGGCTGTTTTTCCTTCTAGGCCTGAGATGAGAAGGTTCCCTGGTGTTATCTGTTATTGTTTCTAGAGCACCGACTAACTTGGAGACTTCCACTGACCAAGCAACTGTTAAAGGTGTAGAAGCAGAGGGCAGTCCAAAGTTAGCAACCTTTCAGGGCTAAAACCCCTTCTTTGCCCATGTTGATCGAGGACAACCGGAAGAAGAGTTTTAGCCAAGCCTTCCTGTTGTGCAACTTTTTTTCCGCATGCTGGGAGCCTTTTACACGGAGTAGCATTCAAGCAATGGGGAACCGTCATTTAATGCCAGCTTACTAACCAGGATCTTAAACCAACTTTAAACCATGTTTTAAGAACCTGGTTGAATAAATTGGCATTAAACCATGGTTCCCTGTTGCCAATGTAACAGTAGACTGTGATTTAATTAAACCTGGGTGTAAGCACTGATGAGAGAGGAGGAGAGGAGTGAAGAGGGGGACATGGAGTCCCAGCATTCATTCCTGCCTGCTAAGTTATGATTTTGCAAGCCATAAATTTATTGTGTTAACCAAGCCAACGTTTGGAAGCTGAACTCTATTCATATAACTAGGTATATAGTTCAACCGTGTAAAACAGATGCCAAAGAATTTCACGGCTTATTTTGCCTTCCGATTTAGCTATGTCCACATGTGTCAATTTCTATAAGTGCTAAAGGTCTGCCGCACATCTAGTTTAAGAAGATGGGTGGTTGGGGGGGGGGGTTATAGGGAGTGTGTGCCAATTTGTTTTTAAAACCCACTTTACCGATCCATTCCTTCCCTCCAAGTATTGGATTTTATGCTGGAGAAGGGGAAAATATTTTATTGCTATTTTTCATCTCTTCGTTTTTTCACTTTTACTGAATAAAAGTACAACCGAGCCCGAGAGGTGGATGCTTTTAACACTGTTAAAGAAAGAAAAACCTCAGACCTTATTTCCATAGCATAAGCTGGCCAGAAGAAGTCCCCAGTGTAAACCCCACAGAAATCAATGCGCTCCCAGCAATTCCCAGCAGATTTGTGTTCCAAAGCAAATGAGAAAATACCAAATAGGAGCATAGGGAGCTGCCTTATATTGCCTCATCTAGCTCTGTATTGACCTCACTGACTGGCAGCAGCTTCTCAAGAGTATGAGGACAGAACTCACCTGCAGCCCTACCTGGAGATACTGGGGATTGAAGCTGAGACCTGCTTCATGCAACGCATACAGCATTCAGAACCATTTTCCCCTGGCCAACAATCAACATGTCATTTGAGAAGACTCTGGTGATTGGCTGGATTGCTCCGCATCACAATGGAGTAGGGCAGACTCTGGTAGTCATTGGCCAAGCTGTTTGTTAGGTGCTGGGGGAGGGGGGGTTGAGCAGACCAGAAGCTACAACAGCCATTATGTGAATGTGTTTTTTGATGAGCTGAGTTGAAGACTATGAGTCATGGGGGTCAGGTGAGTGTGTGTGTGACTTTAATAGCTCTTAGCTTATTTTTGGCTGTTAGCTAGCTAAGGTTGCTAAGTTTTGTGGATTGTGAGAGTTGTAATGTTTTGTGAATTTTAGAATATGACTTTTCTTGTTGCTGTGCTGTTTATCTAATTCTCTGGGTTGTTGTTTTTTAATAGTGTTTTGTAGAAGGTGGTTCTTTTTACTGATGGATTTGTTGATTATTTTATATAATTTAAGTTGCCGTTGTGATGCTCTACTGTGTCATTGTATATAAGCCTCTTTGCGACTCAGGTGAGTGAAAGGCGGCATAGAAATATAATGAATGAAAAATGAATTGAGATGAGGAGAAGGCCAAGAGAAGGAGGAGGGACTAGGAAGAGCTCTTGACCGCCTCACATTTATTTCAAATCTGTTTAGTTTCTATACAAACTGGAGTCACCACTGCTTTCACTTAAATCAGGCAGGCACCTGCAATTCTCATACTTTGCCCCCCGTGATCTGTGTAAACTTAGTAGGCACCCCAAAGAATACATCACAGAAGCATTTCACACGACACATGGTTAAACTATGGAGCTGTGTCCCACAGAAGGCCGTGCTGTCCAACAATGTGAATGGTTTTGGACAACTTAATGCACGATAAGGCTTTCAGTGGCTACTAGCCACAATGACTATGTTTGCCCTCCACTGTCAGATGTGGTAAAGAGACCCCTGACCATTAGGTCCAGTCACAGACAACTCTGGGGTTGCGGCGCTCATCTCGCTCTATAGGCCAAGGGATCCGGTGTACAGCTTCCGGGTCATGTGGCCAGCCTGACTAAGCTGCTTCTGGCGAACCAGAGCAGCGCATGGAAACACTGTTTACTTTCCTGCTGGAGCGGTACATATTTATCTACTTGCACTTTGACGTGCTTTTGAACTGCTAGGTTGGCAGGAGCAGGGACCGAGCAACGGGAGCTCACCCTGACCCGGGGATTTGAACCGCCGACCTTCTGATTGGCAAGCCCTAGGCTCTGTGGTTTAACCCACAGTGCCACCCTGTCGGACATGGTAGGCCTCTCTAAATGCCAGTTGCAGAAGAACTGCAAATAGAGAGAGAGAGTGCTGTTGTGCTCAGATTCTGCTTTTTGAGTTTCCCACTATTGGCTACTTTGAGAACAGGAGGAAGTGGTTTAGCGCGCACACACACTCTCTCTCTTTCACACACACACATCAAAATTAGTCTTTAGACCTATTTTGTACTAGGAGACCTTGGCCTCACTCAGGAGGCTCCGACAACCTCTGTATCGCCGCCTACCTTAGAGACAGACAGATACTTCCCCTGCCTTGAAGGGAAGAGCAATTTATTTGGCTGCGCAAAGAGTTTGCCCAACGGATCAGGTGAAGGGAGGGAAGAGCCACCTCAGATCTAATCTCAGGGATGTGGGCCAATTCGTCATGCATGAAATTCAGTCAGCCATCCCTTCCTCCTGCGCTGCTTCCAAAAACTTATTATCAGCAAAGCAAGGTGGAGCAGAAGTGGGAAAACCAGAAACTGGGAGGGGAAAAAGCAATGACTGTGGAATGGGCTGTGCAGAAGAACAGAAAAGGATTCTTGGAGGGGGTGTGTGTTTTAAATAAAGTCCAATGCTGCCTTTAACTATGTGTCTTTATCTAAAATACCTAACAGAAAGGCTTCAGGCTAGAAATTGTAGTCCAAAAAAGAACTAGAGCTCATGAGGTTGGAGAAAGGCTGGTCTAGGGCATGGAGCAGAAATGACAGACCCTTCAAGTGTCCCTATTTTCCAGGGACGTCCCTGATTTAGAGAAGCTGTCCCAGTTTCTGATTTGATCCCAGAATGTCCCACTTTTCCTTAGGATGTCCCTATTTTCACTGAAGAAATGTTGGAGGGCCTGGTAAGATGTCTCTATGTTCATTGGAGAAATGTTGGAGGGTATGGAGTTATCCAACCCCTGAGCTGCCTGAAGGCAATCTTGTATAAGGAAGGTTTTTTAAAAAAATGTTTAATGTTTTATACATGTTGGAAGTCGCCAGAGTGGCGGGGGCAACCCAGAAAGATGTGTGGGGTATAAATAGTAAAATTATCATTATGGAATGGGACGCCCCTATTTTCATAGGAGAAACCTGTCCCCTTCAGCCCCGGTCAGCATAGTCAATGGTCAGGGTTGATGGGAGTTGTAGTCCAATAATATCTGGCGGTGGGGCATAGGTTCCCCACTCCTGGCCTAAACTCACATCTTCTGTTTTTTCACTGCTATTTATACGTACACTCAGACCAATCTTCACCTCCCTGCCCCAGAATTGGGTTGTATTGGGAGCAACTCAAGCTACATTGAAAGATGGCTGAGAATAAAGTGAGTCTTAATGGCTTGCCTGAACCCAATTCTCAACAAAATCCTGGAAAATCTTAGCTTTTCCTTTCAGTAAAAAGACAGCAGTTATTGCTTCCAGCCCACAAGTCTGGAAAGTGTCCTTACTATTCTTGTACTCTCTTGTGGCAGAATGCTAAAACACACACAACTGTTGAGTTGCTACTACAGGTCTGAAATCTAGACCTGTTCATCTCCATCCCAAAAGGATGTGGGCCAGTTTGTTAAAAACTGGATCCTCTGAGCTGGCTAGCACAGCGCGTTGCTAAGAAAAAGTCACGGTGCCCTGAGCAGGCAGCTTGTTTTGTCTTTTTTCACACACAGAGAGAGACCCAAATACACCAATATTATCTGTGCTTTGTAAACCATCAGAATTCATTCTGGGTCACTGTGAGCTCTGCACTTACTCAAACAAGTGGACACCTGATGGGAAGCATTGCCGCTGGAAGATGAGTCACCGAGCAGCCCAGCTTTCACATCTCTGAACCCCAAGAATCACAACAGCAAGCGAGTTGCCCCGATAACACTCTCTGCTTCAGACCCCCCATGTAAGCATCTGGAACCCCTGGAATCTTTCACTGCTTGGAGGTTGGGTGGGTATGTAACAATATTTTGGTGTGGTTTTTTGGGGGGAGGGGGAGCAGTTCTTCCCCCTGCCTGTTTCTGTGGCCCACTCTGCACATGCTATGAAGTTCCATATTAATGACCAACTCCCCCAATCTGCATCACAATCAGATTCCTATAAGCGCTGAATATGACGGACTGTCTCCATTAAATCCTCATTACCACGTCACCTAAGAGCAGGCAGGATACAATAGCCAGCGCAATGCCATTCATGTTCCAATCTTTTAATTCTCCTCTCAGCAATTAGGGCAGGCCCTATCTACCAGAACCAAAAGCCTGAGTCACAGCTCATATTAATTTTAAATCCCCAGACTTAAAAAACAAAAAAACAAAAAAAAACACCAGTGTGGGAAAACAGCAAAGTTTCGCTCATTCTGGAGGGGAGAAGGATTAAGTATTCTGCTGTGCGATGACTGCTTTGATATTCCTCCGCTCCCTTCCCCTCCTACCCATTTTTCTCCCAAATTACTGATCGTTGTCTTACATAACAGTGTCACCCGCACTTATTGAATTAACAAGGCTGGGAAACACTTAATGAATCTAAACTCATCAAGTGCTTCCAAAGTTAATAACGGCATCGGGAGATTCTGGCTCCCTTAAGAGCCCAACCCACCAACCCCTTTCCGCCCCGCCCTCCCTGCGAGAGAAATTTATACGCTTCCCGCACAGTCGCCAGAGTTCAGACAGCCCAAATCTCATGAAAGGTTTATTGCTGGATGGCCTTGTGATTTATTTGCTGTTTGCCGGAGCAACACGTAGCTCGCATCTTCCGAGGGTTTATTTCATACTTGTAGGACTTGCGCGAGAGGAAGAATGCGATCCGAGAGGGAGGGAGGCTCTCTCTTCCCAAGCCACAAATTCTAGGGAGAAACAAGGCTGCAAATAACACTGAAGGCAGGAACGCAGAAACAAAGGGAACTTGCCTTTGTTCCTTTGGAAGTCAGACCGATGGCCATGGTCAAGGCTTAACTGAACACTGAGGAGTGGTGGCTGGATACTGAGGAGAGGGCACCAAGAGAAGCAGGGTTGGAGACTGCCTTGCAAGAAGGGATCAGGGATCTGGGGGAGCCTGCAGCAGTCAGGAGCAGCTGCAAGACTAGAGACTGGAGAACAGGGGCCTCCCTGCTGCTGCAACTGCCTCATCAGGTGCAGACCTAGGAGTAGCTGAGAGACTTTTGACTGATGGGCCTGCCTGTCCCTAACTTGTAAGTGTATTTTTGACAACAAAGGGTTAATTCCTCACTTTGGACATTCCATGCCTGACAGCGCCATGACATCCATCTGCCTCAATATTGTCCACACAGGCCAGTAGCAGCTCTCCAGGATCTCAAGTAGGGAGTCACTCCCTTCCCTACCTGATTGACATCTAAGGAATCCCAGAGAGATGGTCATCCTACCTCTCTTTGTAATGAAGGAGAGCCACCATAGTCTTGTCATGGCATAGGGCAGCTTCCTGTTTCATGGTTAGGCTTCTGAGAATCTGAACTTTGACCCCTCCAGGGTCATGGAAACCTATATTGTTGCATGGGAACCCTACTGTGACATCACAACTGATAAAAAATAAAAAAAATTCCTTCCAGTAGCACCTTAGAGACCAACTAAGTTTTTGTATGAGCTTTCGTGTGCATGCACACTTCTTCAGATACACTGAAACTGCCTGTTGGCAGTCACTTGGGACTAACTCCCTTATGGGATAGTTTCACATGCATATATACTTTTGTAACCTAAGTCTGCCTTCAGGGATCCAGCTGTGAACTGAATGAATGTGAGTAAATTACTTTCATATAGACTTTAATAAGATTGTCGTGTCTATTCTTTTTAAGAGGGACAAGAAGGGATCTTACCAGGAATCCTATATATAGAGAGGCTCAGATGAGCCTGCTACAAGCAAACCGCTGTGCATTTAAAGGGGAATGTTTAAACTCTGCTAAGATATAGAACTTGCTAACGCAAGTAAGGAAGGATATCATTAAACAATATATCCTCTCCTGCCTCCCTGAACATTCCCACACCCGCTAACATTTCTGTTTGCTTCATTCGTGATGAGTTCAGTGGTTGAGCAAACTCTTTGCTGTGCAACTCCATTACAGAAAACTAAAAAAAGGGGGGGTTGGCTGTGGCTTTGGGGCAGCCACCATCTCTGAGCCTAACCTACCTCATAGGGTTGTTGTGAGGGTGAAATGGGGAAGAGTAGAACCATGTATACTACCTTGAGCTCCTTAGAAAAGAAAGGTGGTATAGAAATCTAATAAATAAAAATAATAAAAAATAATAGTACCAGACCAGAGCCTTAAGAGGTTAGAGAAACACTCTATTAAAAAAAAAAAAAAGCACTGAGAGAGTTTATTTCTCATATTGGTAGAAGTGGCAAGCAGGCACCCTTTTTTAATGCCAGTAAATACAGCGCATTTATCAGTTCGCCTCGACAAGGCTTGTTCAGAACCAGGGTAATGTTGCCTGGATGTTAACAGGGCCAGGTTTTGCCATTGCCCTGATGGAGAACCATACTATAAAAGGCAAGATTTACAACACAGCCTTTTGTTCCTATAAATCACACAACTCTGGCAAAAAGGACATCCCCTCCCTTCCTCCCTCCTCCATGCTTCTCTTCTTGCTGCAGGCCAGCTGTAGTCCGTTGGATTTGTGATCATCCCTCCTGGCACCCCATCAATCTCGGGTTCCCCTTTTATAAATACAATAAGGAGGTATCTCCCCCCCCCCCCCCCCCCGCTCCACCCTCCGCTCGCCGTGGCAGTGCTATAAAACACAAGCCCGTTCTGGAAGGGACCTGCGCGCACGTAACTACCAGGGACTCCCAATGATGAGAAATCAAGGATCAGGAGGGATGAGAAGAGCATAAAATACGAGACAGCCTTACGGGTCCGGATGGTGAAGCCCAGCAGGCGGAGGAGGCAAAGGGAAGGTTCTTGCACGATTTATGGCCCAGCAGGCGAGGGCCAGGAGTGGCCTTTCCGCTGAATTTTTACACTGACCCCCCCCCCTCCAAGATGCATCGAGAGGGAGAGAGTGGAGAGCCACAGACGGGTCTTCTCAGACCCCGGGGGCGATTATGGAGCAAAATGCAATTATATCCGGCTGCTGATCTCAGCCTCCTCCGCCCCGTCCTCTGGCCCAGCTGGGTTTACGCTCCACTGGCGTGGAAGGCAAGTCATGGGGGGAGGGGGCGGCAAGGGGCGGACGGGATCAGCGTTATCTTTGCACAGCTCCCCGCATCTGAGCAAATACATAAATGACAATAACCTCAGATTAGGCAGAAGCCAGGCCTGTTGGCCCCCAAGGGGCAATCTGTGATTGACTGCCTCCGGTGGAACATTTGCCATTCTGCAGCCTAATTTCATGTTGCCTGGGCAGTGGGTCTGTGGTCTCCGTCTGGCCACCTCCAGAAAGACAGGTCCTAAGAATGTAGGATAGGGACGCGGGTGGCACTGTGGGTTAAACCACAGAGCCTAGGGCTTGCTGATCAGAAGGTCGGCGGTTCGAATCCCCGCGACGGGGTGAGCTCCCATTGCTCAGTCCCTGCTCCTGCCAACCTAGCAGTTCGAAAACACGCCAAAGTGCAAATAGATAAATAGGTATTTATTATTATTATTATTAAAGATTTTCTTGATTTACAAAAGTGTGTGCAATGTCTCTCTCGTATTTTTTCCATGTAAGATTTTTACAAATCAGTTTTGGTTGTTGAGACGTTAGGGAGAGGAGGGGGAAAGAGGTGGGTGGGATGGGGGGATGGGTGAGGTGGGGTGACGATGTTTCGATTTTCCTTAATATATGTAGGGTTTGGTGTCAGCGTTGTTTGTGTAGGTTCTCTGTTGTTTGCTTGTGCTTCTTTGGCAGTGAGAGAGGTTGGGATTAGCATAGGGTGGGATTGTTCGTTTGTGGTTAGCTGTGGTGATCTTTGGTTTCCTGTGTGAGTGGGGTGGGTGGGTGTTTTTGATCAGGTTAGCCATATTGATTTGTATACTGTCGGTAGATTTTTGTCACTGTCTTGTTGGGCTGTGTGTGTGATGAAGGGGAACCACACCGGGGTGAAGGTGAGATAAATAAGTATTGCTCCGGTGGGAAGGTAAATGGCGTTTCCGTGCGCTGCTCTGGTTCTCCAGAACCGGTTTAGTCATGCTGGCCACATGACCCAGAAGCTGTATGCCAGCTCCCTCGGCCAATATAGCAAGATGAGTACCGCAACCCCAGAGTTGTCCGCGACTGGACCTAATGGTCAGGGGTCCCTTTACGTTTACCTTGAGAATGTAGGAATAGCTTGCTGGATCAGACCAGTGGCCCATTTAGTCCAGTATCCTGTTCTCACTGTGGCGAACCAGGCAGCTGTGGGCAGCCAGTGAGCAGAACAGGAGCACAAGAGTCCTCTCCCTTCCTGTGGTTTCCAGCAACTGGTATTTGGGTTTCTTTATAGTACTGAGGTTTCAGAAGATGATTTCCCTTCTCTGTGATTTGTTTGCGGCTCAGGAGGGCAAGCACCAGGAAGTCCAGAAAACCGGGAAGGCGGTAGGTTGGCAAAGGGTGCTAGAAAGCATCACATCACAAGGAAGGTCTCGCCAGTCATGAGGAAGAGCTCAACTACAAGCCAGACCAAAAGATAACAGCAGCCCCCTTTGAGACGGCCATTCCTTAGTTCATAAGTCATCAACCTGAATTGACTGCATTTTCAATTACACCCCACCCCTTTCCAGGTCACTGCCGACATGCAGCCTCCAATACGCAACACTAAGTATTTATCTGGCTTTAATTAGGGTAGGAAAGCAAGGAGAGTCAATAAACTAAATAATCCAGCGGGGTGATCAATATACTGCATTGCTAGGGCCTCCCCACTGCAGTGACAAGTCATGAATTAGACCTTGAAAGCCTTCAGAGTTAACCCTAGATAAGCTAACACTCAGTGCTAGACGAAAAGATGGCAAACCTCACACCAGCTCCTGACTCAAATACTCTGCATTTTGAAGCAAACCCCCCAAGTGCTGGGCTTAGCATAGCACCTGCAAGCAGAGCAAGTTTGCCAAAGAAGTCAAGCTAAAGTTGATTGTCTGCTGATCAGCTAAGGCAGCACCACCCGCTCGCTAAACTGGGCTCAATGAAGCCCCTTAAACTTCAGCATTTGATGGGCTGCTGGAAAGCCATGCTGTATCAATTGGAAATGGAGCTGGAGGGGACACAGATCTAGCCCAGAGGTAGGCAAGATCCCCCCCCCCAAAGCTGCATGTGGCAGTGGGAGGAATGCATACTGGTGGGAGGCAGAGGCAGTAATGTCAGTGGCACTCTCTCTCTCTCTCTCTCTCTCTCTCTCTCCAGTGTGGCGTACTGGTTAAGAGCAGTGGTCTTGTAATCTGGTGAACTGGGTTCGTGTCTCCGCTCCTCCACATGCAGCTGCTGGGTGACCTTGGGCTAGTCACACTTCTCTGAAGTCTCTCAGCCCCACTCACCTCACAGAGTGTTTGTTGTGGGGGAGGAAGGGAAAGGAGAACGTTAGCCGCTTTGAGACTCCCTCGGGTAGTGATAAAGCGGGATATCAAATCCAATCTCTCTCTCTCTCTCTCTCTCTCTCTCTCTCACACACACACACACACACACACATAAACACACACACACGGGTTTCCCTCTCCCACTTAAGTTTCTCTCACTGTCTTGCATGCACACTTTTCATGCCCATCTTCAGCGCACAGGGCTAGGGTGGCTTAAACTTCACACCTGGTGCAATGAGATCCCATTGCACTTCCCCTCTCCTCCGCTGCTCAGCAGACTGGGACTGAAAAGCACCCCAATTAGCATGCTCCTCACCTGTTTCCAGTTCCAGTCAGCTGGGAAGTGGAGGGAGGCACACAATGGGATCTCTGTGGCCTCACTGCACACCAAATCCCCAGCTGCTTGGTTCGGGAAGCAGCTTGGAAGCATACCGACTGGTGTGCTCCTCAGTGCCAATCTGTCGCGCACCAGGGAGAGGAGTCCATCGGTAAGCAGGGAGAAGCTGCATGGAAGTTACCCAAAAGCTGCTGGTTGGCCACGTGTGCTGCAAGCCCAACTACCTGCCAAAAGACTGAAGCACCCATTCCTTCAACCCCCTCCCCAAAGATCACCCTACACATTTAAAGGAATGAGTGTACTGAAGAACTGCATTTGGAACGTTATATCTCAAGAACTGCTGTCTTTGTCTTGGTTGGACAGTGTTCTCGAAGCGACTGGCATGAGTTTGGCTAAACTGCGGGAGGCAGTGGAGGATAGGGGTGCCTGGCGTGCTCTGGTCCATGGGGTCACGAAGAGTCGGACACGACTGAACGACTGAACAACAACAAATCTCAAGAACTCCATCAAGACTGCAATGCAATGAACTGGCCTGGAAGGTGCAGTCATCATCTGAGGCGCTCCTTCATGTGCCTCCTCCATGAGAAGCCCAGAGGGCAGCAACATGAGAATGGGCCTTTTTTGCAGTGGTTCCCCATTTGTGGAATGTTCTCCCCAGGGAAGCTCGCCTGGCACCTTCATTACATATCTTTTAGGCACCAGGCGAAGAGATCTCTTCTCCCAGGCATCTGGCAGATAGAACAACTTATGGCCTTTTAATCTGGGGGCAGGGGTATTGTTTGGTTTATTATTATGTTACACATTCTTGTGTTTTTAGTCCATAAACCACCCTGTGATCCTCAGAGGAAGGGTGGTATGTAAATGTAATAAAATAAATAAATTTAATCAATGAATAAAATAAGTTTGCTGCTGTCAGATCTGGTGGTTTGGTGCATGGAAGTATCAAAAAGTGAGTAAGAGGTGACATAGAATCATAGAATCCTAGAGTTGGAAGAGACCACAAGGGCCATCCAGTCCAACCCCCTGCCAAGCAGGAAACACCATCAAAGCATTCCTGACAGATGGCTGTCAAGCCTCCGCTTAAAGACCTCCAAAGAAGGAGAATCCACCACACTCCTTGGCAGCAAATTCCACTGTTGAACAGCTCTTACTGTCAGGAAGTTCTTCCTCATGTTTAGGTGGAATCTTCTTTCTTGTAGTTTGAATCCATTGCCCTGTGTCCACTTCTCTGGAGAGCAGCAGAAAACAACCTTTCTCCCTCCTCTATATGACATCCCTTTATATATTTGAACATGGCTGTCATATCACCCCTTAACCTTCTCTTCTCCAGGCTAAACATACCCAGCTCCCTAAGCCGTTCCTCATAAGGCATCATTTCCAGGCCTTTGACCATTTTGGTTGCCCTCCTCTGGACACGTTCCGGCTTGTCAGTATCCTTCTTGAACTGTGGTGCCCAGAACTGGACACAGTATTCCAGGTGAGGTGTGACCAGAGCGGAATACAGTGGTACTATTACTTCCCTTGATCTAGATGCTATACTCCTGTTGATGCAGCCCAGAATTGCATTGGCTTTTTTTAGCTGCTGCATCACACTGTTGACTCATGTCAAGTTTATGGTCTACCAAGACTCCTAGATCCTTTTCACATGTACTGCTCTCAAGCCAGGTGTCACCCATCCTATATTTGTGCCTTTCATTTTTTTTTTTTTTTGCCCAAGTGTAGTAATTTACATTTATCCCTGTTAAAATTCACCTTGTTAGAAGCTTATAGAATTATGTGTTCAGAGAGTTCCACTGGTTAACATTCAGCTTGACTGGATGGCCATGACAGAGGGAGAAAAACTTTTCTGTATCCTCCTTCTCCATGCCATGCATACTTTCGCAAACTTCTACCATGCCGCCTCTTTCACTCAAAGTCCCAAAGGCACCTCTTTGATACGTCCTTCGACTCAGCTCCATAAGCCGCTTGCTGTGTGGGCAGCTGTCTTTGACAAAGTCTTGGGGGCTACAAAAGCTATAACCACCAAGGAGAGAGCTGCTCCTCTCCCATCCCTCCCAAGGAACTAAATCACCATCTCTGAAATTCTTAAAGGCATCCGTTACATTTATGTTTATGGTGCCCCCAGGACACCCCCGCGACAGCTCGCCATTACATGGCCAGCTGTTTGGCTCAATCCCGCAAACATTTAACAGTCTGGCAGGGGAGGAGGGAATGAAAGCGGCTGATTGCAATTAGAACGGCACACGCTCTAGGCGAGATTGCCACCTGGGAAATGCAAGGAAATGTCGTGTTATCTATAACACGAGAGTTGTGCATGTTTACATGAACTTCTAAGTGGTAGAATCAAGGGCCAGAGGGAGGGGAGGAAAGGAAGTAGGGTGCCCCCTCTCATAGAGATCTTTTAAGTGGTCCCCAAAACTTACCATAGTCTTGGGAAATGTGGTCAATTCAGTATTCCTCAGGAGGGTTTAAAATTGATCTGGATTCTCACAATTCGCTTCTCACCAAGAGCCTCAACGAAACACACACACAAAACAGCCTTTGCCCCCAAATTATGGGTTAGTACATGAAAGTCTGGGAAATGAAAGGCTGTCAGAGAGGTCCTGGAGGAGCATAAGACACAAATTATTTCTGAAGTTTCTCTTAAGGTGTCGGAGACTGAAAAAGGCACAGACCACAAAATTCCCTTGACAGCAAAGCCTGTTGGAGATGCAAACCTTGGCCTCCACAACTGTCAGAGACATGTCCAGCAGAGAGGAGTCTGCAGAGGGGGAGGAAGAGGCAGAGGAAAGCAGGAACTTGATTCTTTCACACAACGAAAGTGACAGAAGCCCTTCTCACTCTGGAATGCTGCCTGTAAGTTTTTGCAGCAGCACAGAGATGCAGGAGCAGGAGGCAGGTGGTAGGAGGGGGTTGGATTCTGCACCTGAGTCTCCAAGAAGTAGGAGGCACAGCAAGCGATTAGAACAAAGGAAGACCAGCAGGAGGTGGGGGAGGACGTGGCCTTGGGAGGGGCCGGAAGCCAGTCCAGTCAACTGACTCCGACAGTGAGGAATGAGTTGTGGAAGATCGGACTTCTGAAAGCCTGTTATTGCTAAATAAACCTCAACTAGTAAAACTGCCAGCGTTCCGTGTCTTGTGTGAGAGAAGTGCTAAACCTGACAAAGACGCTGGCTAGGGTAGTCCACAGCAAACAGAAAATGCACAAAGCCCACTGAGATCCTTAGCAGCTCTTTAAAAAATCATCCCTAGCAGGAATCCTAGCATTTGCCTCAACTTTCATTTCACGCAAAGTTCATTGGCAACTCTATAAATTCCAGGTGTTTCAAGCATCTGATACACACACAGCCTCTGGAGCTTTAAGAATCCTTATAAAAGCCTTGAGAGATAGTCTGTAGTTATTACACGCATGCTCCAGATGGGGACTAGAAAAAGATTGAGGCTGAGGGACTTATAGCTTGCCAAATCCCACCTAATGAGTCGGCACCTGCGACGAGACCAGAACGGGTCGGTCTTGCCCTGATCAACCCCTGTGCTTCCAAATATAACTCCCCTTTAGTTCAATTTCCCCCTCTCTTCTTTGAGTACTGCCTTGATCTTGATTATTTCCTTTGGCTGCCACCGGCGTCCAATTCCAAGGAGCCGAGAAGCACCGCCATCGTGTGTGCTTTGCTAATTCGATCGGGCCGTGGGAGAAGCAGGGCTGAGGTAATAGGCAGTGCGGCAGAGGTCAGGAGAAGCAGCCGAGCAACATTAAAAGGAAATCTCAAGCGCGGCTCCCTTCGAAGGAGAAATTTGCGCCAAACGTGCCAGAGCGACTGGCAAAACTAATAAAGAGGAGAAGCACTTTTGCTCCTTGGGTTTTGTTTTTCTCCCAACAGTGCTGTTTGTTTTCGATCGAGAGACCAATCTGGGCTGGTTCTTTTCCTCACACGCTCTGCACTGCTGTACAGTACAGTAAATACTGTGCTCCCACAGGCCTGTTGCTCCAGTGCCAACCCATCTCCCAGCATCCAAAGCCAGTGTGACCAGGAAGGGAAAAGAGAGACAGCATTAAGCAACAGGTCTCCAGTAGAAAGAAATGTGTCTTCCTCTCTCAGAGATGCTAGGAGTCGGATCACACCTGGACACTACACTTCAGTTAATGTAGCCTAGCTATTTATGCACCTTTGTTGTTTATTTATTGCTTTTATAGGCCATGTCCAGTTCTGGTTATTAAATGCACCAAGAAAAAATACACCAAGAACTCTGGCCAAGATAGGTTTCAATAGTGGGAGTAGTCCCTACTCGCAAATCAATAGTAAATTATAACACAGACTAATCCATTCAAATACATATATTCAGACAGAGATTACAAACTCAAACTCATAGGGATATATACAACACAATAATCCATTACAGTATTGGAAATGAGAGTCTTTGAATAGAGACTCCCACTATTGAAACTTATATTGGCCAGAGTTTCTGGTGTGTTTTTTTCTCCGTGTCCAGTTCTGGGCACCACAGTTCAAGGAGGATATTCACAAGCTGGAATGTGTGCAAAGGAGGGCATCCTGGATGATAAAGGGTCTGGAAACCAAGCCTTATGAGGAATGGTTGAGGGAGTTTGGTATATTTAGCATGGAGAAGAGGAGACTGAGAGGAGATAGCCCATCTACAGATATCAAAAGGGCTCACATGGAAGGTGGAACAAGCTTGTTTTCTCCTGCTCCAGAGGATAGGACCCAAACAAGTGGATTCAAATTACAAGAAAGGAGATTCCTACTAAATATTAGGAAGAACTTATTGATGTGAAGAGCTGTTCAATAGTGGAATGGGTAACCTTGGAAGGTGGTAGACTCTCCTTCATTGCAGGTTATTAGAGAGAGCGTTTGGGTGGCCATCTGTCAGGGATTCCTGTACTGCAGGGGGTTGGACTAGATGAACCTTGGGATCCCTTCCAACTCTACTATTCTATGGTTCTATATATTCTATTGATGTTGGGCTAGCAAGACCCCATGGCCTTCAAAGCTCTTGAATCAGGGTTTGGGGAGTTTCCAATCTGGTGCTATTCCTTGCAAACACACCAGGTGCCCCTTCTTGGTGGACTAGCCCTCTTCTCACTATGTCAAGCTTGCTTCAGACAGCTCCTTCTGAGCCTAGGTCCTGGACACATGCCCTCAAAGGAAGAGAGTAATGCAAACCCCCACCCCACGGTTGGTTGGTTCAATATCTTATCTGTGCAGATAACATTCCTTCAGGGATGTGGATCCTAGGCCTTGAGGAAGGCAGCAAGGAGACTCACAGGCCCTGATTTTTCACTTGCTATTCCAGCTGCCAGGGCAGCCCACCTCAGCACCCTTCTTCCTGCCTCCCCCTATTCCAGCTTATTTTCTTCCTTACCCCCTGGAAATCAGAAGCATACATCGGGGGCAACATGCAGTGATGCCTGCACTGCCTCATTGCTTCTGGCTCTGCCAGGAAAGGGCATGGCTAGACGCCCTCCCACTGTAGAACCTGTGCAAAGTATTCTACAATTGTTTAACAACATACCTGTATCTCTGCATCAAGACTGCTTCTATTCCTCCTCCTCCCTCACCCCGTCCTAAAAGGTGTCATCATTTGATGGTGAGGGGAGAAATTTGGATTCAGTGTTTTTGCAAGGGCAGAGATTTGTACCAAAACGCTCACTATAATCAAAACATGATAGCAGGGCTGTGTTACGCATTTGCAGAGAAATTATCCAGAAAAGGTGGCTGTCTAAACTAGACGACGTTCAATGAGGAGCTGTCCAGAGTGTTGGGTGCTGAAAGTAATGGCCAGCAAAATTGCTCTCCTCTTAAGCTACTGGCAATGGGAAAGCGCAATCCAACACTATGGTGTGTGTGCTCTTGGAATTCCTCTCCCATCTCTAGCAAGCCTGAAGGGGGGGAAAGCACCAGAGAAATAAAATTCATATACGTTCCAATATACTAGTTGGTACCACATGCAATAAGAAAGCATGTATACAGGAAGCGAAAGCTGTGATTTCATTTTTACATAGCAGGCGCAACATTTATTCTCACCACCCGCAATGTGATAAGTGCCATATATTTATATATATAGGAAATCATCCCTGCAGAAATCTGGCGTCTTCGCACTTGTGCTTAAAAGGACAGATTTATGGTTTGCGTTTGCAAAGCTGTGGGTGGGTATCGACGTCGGAGTGAGCGAGGAGACGATGGGACTCTGACAGGAACCAAACACGCCAACTGAGGATGTCATTCAAGGCCTCCCACATATAATCTGCCAGTGCTTCTTGTGTGTTCCCCGGGCTACTGCCAACTGAACTGTGCCTGTTTTGGAAAACTGTGGCGAACGTGTTTTAGCTGTACAGCAAATAGTATAAATACAAAATGGGAGGCAATCGGCTGCCACTACTAATAAGGTATATACTATGCAGAGCTAGAGAGACTGAGGCTTTGACCAGGGAAATCTCTGGCACAGATCCCTATGCAGCCGGTAAGGACTGCTCCATGTGTTCTACAGCAACACATCCAGGTTGGCCAGCCAATATGTATTGTACCTAAGCAGTGGGATGGAGACAGTTCCAGCTCTCTGATATGTGTCTTTCTAGCTCTTAGTCAAGTAGTAAGTTGATCGGTCTGGTTGTGGAACTCAGTAGCACAAGGGGAGCAAGATACACCAGCCTGAGCTTGGAGAAAGGGTAGGATAACGACACAAATATTCACCAAATTTAAAACCATGGAGAAACCTGGTCTGAACAAAGACATTGGATTCTTATCTCACTATACATGACAAAGCTATCTTTAGCCATCTCACCCCTTGCCTTTCCCTGTAAGACCTAATTGCAGTCTACATGTTTTCCCCACCTATCAGCTGATCACCCATTCCCACCACCCTTCTGAGTAATACCCCTCCCCACTCCCTCACTATATTTTAGGGTCTGGTGACTTCCGTTTCAGTGTATCTGAAGAAGTGTGCATGCACACGAAAGCTCATACCAAGAACAAACTTAGTTGGTCTCTAAGGTGCTACTGGAAGGAATTTTTTATTTTATTTTGTTTTGACATAAATATTATAAAAGACAAGGAGGAGAGGACATAATAAGTGATATGTAGCACAGATGATGGAGCAAACACATTTTCCATTACTCCAGAGGGTAGGACCTGATCCAATTGATTCAAATTAAAAGAAAATTGATTCAAACTAAGCAGTAGGAAGAACTTTCTGATGGTATGAGCTGATGTTTTTCAGCAAAGGCTGAGCAGTCACTTATAAGGGATGCTCCAGTAATGGACTTGCTGTCTAGATGCACATTGAAGACCCTTCTAGCTCTGTTTCATTACTCTATGTAATGTTGAACCGAACAAAAATGCTTTGACAAAACTAACAACAAAAAATGAGTTGGGAGGATAGTGTCTCCATACATTGATACCATTTTTCCTTAGCTTACCCCTAACTAACATTTGATCTGGCCCCAATATGCTTACTGTAGGTTGTGTATCAGAAGATCTGCATAAAATGCCTCTGTTCGGGCCACCCCCAAGGGAGCCCCCATCCTCCCCCCTGAGCTATTTCTGCATGCTACCCATGGCTCGTGACCACAAGGCCATGGCATGCTGTTGCGCTCCCATGTCATTGATAAAAATACTCCCCTTCATGGTGCTAAAGTGTTTGAGAGATGCCCTCAGCACAAGTATGGCTCTGCCTCGGTAGTTTTATAGTTATTGGCTATTGTTCCAGCTTCCTCAATGAAATCCAACATTAAAATGGCTTTCTATATTCCTTGAGTGCATTCATTCCATCACCTCCTGGCAGCAAAATTGGCCTTTCAGCTGTATATACTGCCTCGTGAAAGGCACTTCATAAACTCATATTTGGAGGGGGGGGGAATCCCTCCTGAAAACACACCTTTCCCATGGAATCCTTGCCACTATTCCCTCTTGTACTTTGCTAATGTGGTGTGTTGGTGCAGGGGTCAGCAAACTTTTTCAGCAGGAGGCTGGTCCACTGTCCCTCAGAACTTGTGGGGGGGCGGACAATTTTTTTTTGGGGGGGGGGGTATGAACAAAGTTCTATGCCCCACAAATAACCCAGAGATGCATTTTAAATAAAAGGACACATTGTACCCATGTAAAAACACACTGATTCCCGGACCGTCCATGGGCTGGATTTAGAAGGCAATTGTGCCGACTCCAGCTCCCGGGCCTTAGTTTGCCTACCCATGAGTTAGAGTGTTGCTGTATGACCCAGTAGACCAGGGTCAAAATCCACACTCAGACTTGAAGCTCACTAGGTGACCTTGGGCACAGTCAACATCTCTCAGCCTAGCCTACCTCACAGCGTTGTTGTGAACGAAAACCACATACACTTCCTTGGAGGAAAATACAGTATATAGATGTAACAAACAAAATAATAACTAACAGAGAGATGGCAGTAATGGTAGCAGCAGTTTTTTTAATGACCCAGTTATTGCAATTCTTCTGGTGCAGACATTTATCTCACTGTTTTTCTTACCATTGGAATTACTATGCATTTGGGGGGGGGGGTGGATATTTGCAGCTGCGTACCCAAGTTCTTCCACAAAGAGGCTGTAGGAGAGAGAGAAGTGCCTAGATGTAGGAACTCCTGTGCAAGATGGGAGTTTAGGATCCTTTAACAAATGTGCGTTCAGATGCACATCCAAATATGAGCTCATTGAGTTATTGCATAACAAAGGCTGATCGCCGAAGAATTGATGCTTTAGAATTAGGGTACTGGAGGAGACTCTTGAGAGTCCCATGGACTGCAAGAAGATCAAACCTATCCATTCTGAAGGAAATCAGCCCCGAGTGCTCACTGGATTGACAGATCCTGAAGCTGAGGCTCCAATACTTTGGCCACCTCATGAGAAGAGAAGACTCTCTGGAAAAGACCCTGATGTTGGGAAAGATGGAGGGCACAAGGAGAAGGGGATGACAGAGGATGAGATGGTTGGACAGTGTTCTCAAAGCTACCAACGTGAGTCTGACCAAACTGCGGGAGGCAGCGGAAGACAGGAGTGCCTGGCGTGCTCTGGTCCATGGGGTCACGAAGAGTCGGACACGACTGAACGACTGAACAACAACAACATTGCATTTATACCCCAGCTTTTTCTCTAAGGAGCTCAAGGTGGCCGTACATGGTTCTCCCTCTCCTCATTTAATCCTCACAACAACCCTGTGAGGCAGGTTAGGCTGAGAGGCAGTGACTGTCCCCCAAGGCCACCCAGTGAGCTTCATGTGATCACTCTGACCAATATACCACTCCAGCTCCTTCCATTTTAACCATGATTCCTTAAAAAAAAAAAGGCAAAGGAATCCTAGGCATTCCATGGAAATGCCACAGACAGCCCAGAGCATTGGGGGGGGGGGGAGAAAACAGTGGCACAAAAAAGTGATTATGTTTCATGCTTATCCTAACGCTACTTATTGTTGCAAAGGTTTCCGAAATGCTGCAGAAGAAGGGCTTCGACAAATCAAGCAAGAAGGTAAGCACTTTCATTTATCTATTTTTAATAAATGAGAACGTCACCAAACTGCTTCCTTCCCTTGCTTGTAAGTTAATGGAAATCTACACAAAGTGAGTCTAGAAACATCCCCTCCTGGGCTACGGATCACAAGGGCAGGGCGATGGTAGCCTGATCTCATTAATGTATATTTAGAGGCACCAAAGTGCTCTCAGATGCACACAATTAGCTTCGCCCACTAATTAGATGAAGAGGGGAGCTCCGTCTGAGGGTATATGGTAAATGTGTATTGACTGGAAAATGGGGTCTCTCTTTACAGGCAAGGAGGCCTGGATACGATGTAAGGTTAAACAATTTGTAATTGACGGGAAACTATTATTACTATTGTTCTTGTTATTAAAATTATTTCTGGTATTCGTGACAAGGGTAGTCAGTGACTTCCATGGGAAATGAGGAGTGGGGGGTGACTTTTACCCGAGCACATAAGTAGAAGGCCATTACCTCCTCCCCCTTGGCTGGTGAATGAGAAATCAGCTGTTCCGGGACTCCTGATGGTTGTGTTAAAGCCATGCCAGCATATCCATTAGAGCAAGGGGAGTCCATGCAGGTCCCAAAGCCTCGCTGAGCTATGCCTCCCTCCCTCTTAATCCTACATATATGGGATGCAAAGCCAGACATGCCTCTTGGGTGCCTCGTCTGCTGACAGAAAGGTTAAGAACCATGGCTTTGCTTGGGCTCTGCTCTGTATCGGTAGTAACCTCTTGCCTTGTGTAGACCCAGTGACAGGAACAACAGGGCTTTATCCCTCCCATCACACGCAAAAAAAAGAGAGAGCCAATGTGGTGTAGTGGTTAAGAGCGGTAGACTCGTAATCTGGGGAACCGGGTTCGCGTCCCCCCTCCTCCCCATGCAGCTGCTGGGTGACCTTGGGCTAGTCACACTTCTCTGAAGTCTCTCAGCCCCACTCACCTCACAGAGTGTTTGTTGTGGGGGAGGAAGCGAAAGGAGAATGTTAGCCGCTTTGAGACTCCCTAGGGTAGTGATAAAGCGGGATATCAAATCCAAACTCTTCTTCTTCTTCTTCTTCTTCTTCTTCAAAAGACCTTTGCAAATGCATCCAGGAAGTTCTGACAGCCAGCCACCAGCACCCAAAACTTGTCTCAGCTTATGCAGGAGGAAGAAGCTGAGGGTCTATCAATGTTTCTCAAACTTGGGTCCCCAGCTGTTGTTGGGCTGCAACTCCCCCCATAGAATCATTGAATTTTAGAGTTGGAAGGAACCCCAAGGGTCATCTAGTCCAACCCCCCTGCAATGCAGGGATCTCAGCTCAAGCATCCATGACAGATGGCCATTCAACCTCTGCTTAAAAACCTCATAGGAAGAAGAGTCCACAACCTCCCAAGGGAGACCATTCCACTGTCGAATAATTCTTACTGTCAGAAAGTTTTTTCCCTGTATGTTTAGTCAGAATCTCATTTCTTTTAACTGTATCCATTGGTTCGAGTCCTACCCTCCAGAGCAGGAGAAAACAAGCTTATTCCCTTTTCCATGTGACAACCCTTGAAATATTTGAAGACGGCTATCATATCTCTTCTCAGTCTCCCCTTTTTCCAGGCTAAATGTACCCAGCTCCTTCGAGCGCTCCTAGTAAGGCTTGGTTTCCAGGGTTTGAAAGTCCCTGTAGCTTCAGATTCTGAACTTTTGCATGTTAAGTATGGTGGATTTTGGAAAATATATGGTTTTCATGAGCTAAAAGAAGTTTCTCAACTCTTTGGTGTTACTTTCTTCCTTTCTTTTATGTGTGTATTTCAAACACCTACCAGCTGATTCAATCTGATGCAGGGGATGGAAGAATCCGAGTCAAGTAAGAACCAAGAAAAGTCAGAGGCTACATTGTGCAAAGGCCTTACCAACCAGTACATTGCAGGAAGAATAAATTTACCAAGGTGTTTGCTGAGACCAAGCACAAAAGAACTTTTGCAAGCACTTTTTAGGCATGTGGTCCAGAGAGCACTACTTTGTTAAGGAATTCAGGCAAACACAATCACAGTGCTACCACTAACAATTTGAGTACTGAATCTAGGCAATTTGGAAGGCTGCCATCCCAGACACTGTCATCACATGTTCAAGACACTTCTCTGCAAAAGCTGAGCTAGTTTTGCAATGCAGATCTCCAAATCCTTGTTTCACATCACAGGTATTTTACCTGAAAATGGCATCTGGTTGGCCACTATGAGAACAGGATACCAGACCAGATGGGCCACTGGTCTGATCCAGAACACACGTGTTCTGTGTAATTCCGCTCCGGCTTTCACATCCAGTAGCCATCCCCCCGCTACCCCCGATCTCAGGATAAAATCCTCCAATCTGCCACCTATTTGGGATGTTTATCCCGAACAGCAAATAATCAGTTTTTGCATTTGAAGTGGGAAACCACATAAACTTGTACCACCCCTATTCAATTTGTATAGGACTAGCTTGGAGGCTTACCACTACACACATAATACCTATCTCAAACAAGTATAGTGCAGAATTTGCAAAAACAGCAACACACACACACACACTATCCAGATTTTAGAACTGGGTTAACATCTCAGGAACTACACTGCAGCTTGAGGTCTCAGTAGCTGCAGAGCAATTAATCAGAGATCCAATCTTTGGTTTGTGTGTTCCAATGGAGCAAACAGGGAAACAGCTTTGGCCTGTAACCCTCCCATAACTTTAAGCCTTCATCAATTACCCACACAAGGGAAATGCTTCCTTTTGAACTTCTTTGATTTCCATTCTGTTTTGTGGATTTTGGTTTTCTAAAAGGCAGCAGATATTCACTTTGGAGGGCAGGAGAAGAAGCTACTTTATCTGCTCAGACGTCAGGCACATATCGACGTGTTCTACAAAGGGCTTGCTCAGATGCCCAGAAGAGTCAATATTTGGTAGAGAGCAAGCATTAAATTTTCAAGCATCCTCTGAGTCAAGGTGACTTTCACTGTTTTCTTCTCAACACCCCCCTCCTAACTCCTCTTGCCACACACAACCCCTCCCTGTCAACTGGATTGACAGCAGAAAGCTGTGCTCCACTACTTTGTAGTGCCATCAAAGGTCTGGGAGATACCAGCAGGCCATGCAGTGCAGAAGCCTTCTCACCAAGAGGAAGTGACAATCTTTGAGCCCAAACCAACACCCCAGGAGAACATAAATTTAACAGGGCGCAATATGGATCATGCCATGGCACAGTCTCGAGACTGGAAATACATATCCGGGAAAAGGAAGCATAACTCTAAAGGGCAAAAGTAAGAGGACCAAGCCATGAAATGAGGTGGCCACCAGAGGTTCTCCTTAGGCAAGACACACAAGGCATATAAAGGGAAGTATAAACCTTTATTGAAGAGCTAATATTGATTACTGGTTTTCAGCAAAATCGGAATGGAGGTGCTTTTTGTGCTATAAACGTCAAGAGTTCTTCACACAATTGGAAGCTGAAAAGGCCTAATCAAAAAGGATGCAAGCACTTCTCGTATGTAACATTGGCTGAACTCAGGTGTTCCAAAGAGAATTTGAAGTAGCTGAGCATTTTGAAAATGGAAAGAGCAAAGATTCTCATCTCACTCCCCCCAAAACCTGCTGGATCAGCCTGAAAGGTCTATCTAATATGGCACCAAGCTCCACACCACATGCAACCCAAGCCAACAAGAAGGACTTGAAGACATGAGTCCACTCTGTTTCTCCATCAGTTGACATTCATTGGCCCAAACAATATGATCCCAGAGATTGCATTGGCACATGGGGCTGGTACTAAACAGCTCCCCACCACTAGCTTGGAAGCGTTAAGGTGAACACTTTTATGTAGAACAATTGTGTTTATTAAACCACATCAACTAGGTATTGTAGAAAAGTACAGGCCTGAAACACCCCCTCTGGTGAGCTCTCCCAGGATTGGGTTGTGAGCTATTTCACCCAAAGTTGGAAAACTACTTATTTCTCAACCCAACTTTGAAAACCAGTTCTTCCTTGCAATCCCCTATGATCCCATGAACATTGGGAAGATTTCTGCTGGATCGAGACAAAGGTCATCTATCTAGTCCAGCATCCTGTTCTCATAGGCCAGTCAGATGCCTATGGAAAAACTCACAAGCTGGATTTGAGTGTAACAGTGTTTTCCCCACTTGTGATACCTAGAAACTGGTATTCAGAGGCATGCTGCCTTTGATAAGGGACAACATAGCCATTATGACTCATATCCCTTGAAAGATTCTTCCTCAATAAATCTGTCTGGATTTTGGAGTTCTGTAGTACCCAACATTGTTTCTGTAGTAGAACTAAAGAATTAGGCATCCTTCGCTGTCCTGTTTTCATTTTTGGATCTTGTGCAGAGCACAGCACACCTGTCGTTCACCTGTGTCTTTCCCCATCACCACTTCATTGACGGTAAAACTCTGCACTTGCCCACTTCAGAATTGACTCTCTTGCAGTGCTGTCATCTCAGAAGTAACTC
This sequence comes from Lacerta agilis, assembly GCF_009819535.1. NCBI lineage: Eukaryota > Metazoa > Chordata > Lepidosauria > Squamata > Lacertidae > Lacerta > Lacerta agilis. The sequence goes on along the minus strand of NC_046321.1, from coordinate 6,252,965 downwards.
TCAAGCCTAACAAGGCTTATCCCTAAATACAGGCCTAGAGAGGCACAACACTGTCTTGGCTACCCGCATCCTAGTCACATGCAGACTTGACTTCTGCAATGCACTTTATGGGGTGCTCTCAAGCCTGCTTCCAGATCAGCTCTCGCACACTACTCCGGCCAATGTTTGCCTACGTAGCAGCTAGGTGTGGAGGGTGGCTTTAAGTTGTGTCTCTTGCAACCTGGCTGATTCTTTTGGGATGTCAAAGAGGATATATAAAAGGATGTCATATAGAGGATATAAATATATATCCTCTTTTATAATATATAAAAGGATATCATATAGAGGAGGGTGAAAGGTTGTTTTCTGCTGCTCCAGAGAAGCGGACACGGGGCAATGGATTCAAACTACAAGGAAGAAGATTCCACCTAAACATTAGGAAGAACTTCCTGACAGTGAGAGCTGTTGGACAGTGGAATTTGCTGCCAAGGAGTGTGGTGGAGTCTCCTTCTTTGGAGGTCTTTAAGTGGAGGCTTGACAGCCATCTGTCAGGAATGCTTTGAGGGTGTTTCCTGCTTGGCAGGGGGTTGGACTGGATGGCCCTTGTGGTCTCTTCCAACTCTATGATTCTATTACACTTAAGCAGCTGGCTGTGATGGCCTGGGAGTCAGACTCTGATGCTGAACCTGAGGGATCCCAGCCTGCACAGGATTCCCCGCCTCCAGAACCAGCTGAGCCGGGGCCAGGGCTTGAGCCTGAAGGATCCCCACCTGTGCTGGATCCCCAGGTGCAGGCATCAGCAGAGTCTGCTCTGGCTCCTGATGGGAGGGAGGACCCATTGCCTGCAGGTGCTCCACTCCCAGCCTCTTCAGAGGAAGCTGAGGCATCCCCTGGGTCCAGTAACCCACCAGCCTCTCCTGAGCTACAGAGGCTCAGGGCAGAGAGGCAAAGGGAGTTAAGTGTCTGCAGGAGGAGTGCTCGCCTCCAGGCCCGGAGGAGAGGCCAGTCTCCGGAGGATCGGGACCGCCCTAAGCATAGGGCCAGATAAAAGCCAGCCAGACCCAGCCCAAGTTGCGTGAGCAACTTAGTTGCAAGCGTGTGCTCAACTTGCAACCTTGTGCCTGAACCTGCCTTGGACCTTGACCTGCTCCCTGCCTCGCTCCCCGCCGGACTGACCTCCTTTGGAACCCTAGACCCAGGACTGGACTTGGACCTCGCTTCATGGACAAACCCTTGGGCCCAGCACACTGGCTAAGGCCATTGCCTTGCAAAGAATGCTGGCTGGCTGGTTCAGAAACCCTCACTGGATACAGGGCCACAAGAATTAGAAGGGACTAAGGACTTTAGCCAAACCTACAAGAGTATATTCCTCTGCCCAGGTATATGAATCTCAGTGACATCTCTTGCCCACTCTCCTGCATTTGAGCATGGCCATAAACAAGTAACGAGTGAGCTGCCCATTTCCCAACCTGTCCATGTGTGCCGAAGTCTGATCACACAGCAATTATGGCGCTCCCTCACTGCTCTGCTTCAGTGACCTGCCTTGACCTGTGCGGATGTGGGGAAATAAGCCATCAAGAGAAGCCCCGGAATGACGGGACATGACATCTCCCATCCACCCTCCAAATACAATTCTAATTCTATTATCTCAATCACTCCATTATCCAAATAGCACCTCGTCAGTTTCCAGGCCCATTTTCGGACGCATTAGGGTAATGGAAATGTGTGCGGTTGAGTAGCAGATGAGGCTGCCGCCGACATCCAGACAGCCCCCTGTCCCTCTGGACACTCGGCTGGGTGGACCAAAGGCTGATGGCTATATATCTGTAGCCCAATCCATTTACAGCGGCCAATGGATGCATTATGACTACAGGACTCAGATAAAACGATACGAGGTCTTACGTAAGCAGAGACTCTGTGCAATCTGTTTTAAAATACCAGGGACTTCCAGCTTTTGTTTCAAATAATTACATGAAAACCAGATCGTGTTGCTTTCTTCTCCCTCTCTCGTTTTTATTCATGTCCCATCAACAAATATACAGCTCCTTCTTACACTGAACTCTGAAGCGAGTTTTCTTTTTCTTTATCCCCCTAGTCAAAAGATGCTACACTTTGCCTTCATTCCATGACTTCTCCTTTGCTTTTGACACTTTCATGAACATTCTGTGATGTCATTGCATCTCAGCCAATGGCTGGTGGGTTTCACAATGGGAAAAAATCTTTCCAGTTCAGTCTCTTAGCTGCTAGGCTAAGGCGAGCTTTCAACCTCATGATGACACTGGGGCTCAGTTCCTGGGTTGTGCAGATCACATCTGAGGAACATCTCTCAAAGGGAGCTGCAGAGAGTGTTAGGATACATATATTTTTTGAGCCAACTTTCTAAATACCAAAACACATTTTAGGAGTGGTGTAGAACCTTTGGAAGGAAGTATACACAGTGGTTAAAGAGGAAAGATCACACACACACACACACACACACACACACACGTATTTAATTAATGAGCTTCTAGGAAACAATGGAATATGAACTCAAGCACATAAACTCATTATCTGCCATGCAGTAGAACTGTAGCACGGCACTGTGTGGAAGGTCTACACAGAAGTAGGAAATAGTATGTGCACGCAGAACTGAGCACCTTATTTGGACCAGGAAGAAATGACCCAAAATGAGAATACAGAAAATACCTAGCTGATAAATTCTGTGAATCTGATTAAAACTCCTGCCTTTCAACAAAACTCCTCAGAGCTTTTACCTAAGAAGCAACCTTCACATTTGTACTGGATTTTCCACTGAGTGGAATTTCAGAGGCAGTGCTAGTGTTTTTAGGTGGGGAGAATGGGGGGGGGTGCACATCAGATTATTCTCCAGCAAACTGGGACCCCCTTGGCTGGTGTTGAGTCAGATTGAGTATGACTGACTGCTGTTTCCAATCAATTACACCACCTCCCCCTCCATCACAAGCGGTTTTCTCTGCTAATTATATGAGTTTATTATTCCTAAAGCCCAGGTTGAACTCCAAATTCCAGGGGTCAAATGGGGTCAGGCAAGCAATCAGTTCCACATTTTCCTAAGCGAGAAAGCCCCGAGCAATCAGTCACTGCCAAGCAGTTCATAATGACCAGCCTAGAAGTTAATGGCCTGAATCAAAAAAAAAAAAAAAACCTTTAAGAAAAGAAAAAAGTGCCATGTATGTTGTGGTGGTGGTGGTAAGGAAGAGGACAAAGGAAATGGCCATTGTACCTTCATTGGAATATCCTATGACAGAGCCTTTAGAAACGGATGCGATCGAGGTCCCATCTCTGCAGAAGGCATAAAGCTCTGAATTAATCCCTGGAATTCTTTCTTGTCCCCCAGACTCCTTTCTTTTTCTTTGATCAAAATTGTTCCTCTGATCAAAGGAAACCATTTTGTTTGGGGGAGGGGGGAACAGATGAATAAAGCCCTATCTGATGATTCAAAATACACAGCCACTGGAGACTGGGTCTGCTCTCAACTTGCCCTGTTTCCATGATACTCCATGATTGCCACCTGCCATCACTGTCTGTGCATTGAAGGCTTGGCTGCAGAAGGGAAGTCTGTCAATATGCATAGGCTGGAAACCTGAGCACTGTTGCCATCTTCTCAAATGTGCATGAAGTGTTGGAGGAAGGTCTATGTGGGATGTGGGATGTGGGGGGTCAGTGCATGATGGGCACATATAACCCCACTCTCCTACCTCACATGATTATTATTGAATGTTTGAATGCTCAAGTGTGTTTTGTGAATATCCTCACTGGATCAGACAAGGTCCATCTATACTGACTTTCTCAACAGCACCCAGTTGGATATTTGTTAGCTAGTTATGGTCAAATACAAGGTTAGCCCTACTCAGAGCAGAACTGTTGACATTAATGGGCATTAATTTCAGTGGCTCTACTACAGAATCGTAGAATCATAGAACTGTATAGTTGGAAAGGACCCCAAAGGTCCTCTAGTCTCCCCTGCAATGCAGGAATCTCAACAAAAGCATCCGTGACAGATGGCCACCCAACCTCTGATTTAAAATCTCCAATGACGTAGAGTCCACCACTTCCTGAGGGAGTCGATTCCACTGTCCAACAGCTTTTACTGTTGGAAAGTTCTTCCTGGTGCTTAATTGGAATCTCCTTGTGTTCCATGGGTTCAAGTCCTACGTTTCGGAAAAGGAGAAAACAAGCTTGCTCTGTCCTCCATGTGACAGCCCTTTAGATATTTGAAGGTGGCCCTCATATCTCCTCTCACTCTCCTCTTTTTCAGGCTAAACATACCCAGCTCCTTCAACTGTACCTCATAAGGCTTAGTTTCTAAACCCTTGATCATCTTGGTTGCTCTCCTCTGCACACGTTCCAGCTTGCCATTATCCTTCTTAAATTGTGGTGCCCAGAACTGGACACAGTATTCCACATGTGGTCTGACCAAGTTCTACTATGAGTAGAATTTACTTGAACGTAAGCTGTAATCTCTTCTCCATTGACATGCTCAAGGCAGCTAACACAATTCCTCCATCAATGCTATAGAAGTGAAGAAAGTTGCATTTCCCATTAAAAGAAAGGATGTGGATAACACCACCAAACTTTCTGAAGAATTATAAAAGCATGACAGATCCCTTGTCTTCTAGGGAATCTGGCCGCTATCCTCAATACTTTCTCTTGCATTTTTTTTTTTTTTTTACATTCAGGGAAGGGGTTACCTTTATGGTATATATGTCTACTTTTCCTTTGCTCCATTTCATTTCCCTTGAGCATTGGCTCAAAAAATTCATTTTCAGCACGTACCAGAGCTCTTCTGAAGCCACGCAGAGCCTTAGATGGGAAAAGACCCCCCGCCCTCACTGCTCCCCTCCGCGAGGTGCTTAGATTAGATTTGCACTTCCCCAGCTGATTGTTGGTATTGGTTGCTGCCAGAATTGGACAGAGTAATAGCAAATCTGGAGGGGGGGAAATCGGTTAACAAACCAGTGCTTGGAAATGACCTGGAAAATGGGAGGTCTCCAGGAGAAGGGGGTCTGGCTGTCAGTGGAATTAGAGGAGACAGCTGTTTAACCAAGTCTGGGATTACTGAGCTTCCAGGATTCATATGTAATCATCGGCTTCTTAAATTTCCTTTCTGCAGGGCTCCCTCTCCTTCCCCACCCACCCTTGCCAGATCCGGGATGGAGGGATGAAGATTTTCCTGATTTGTTACTAATTTCCTCAACAATGAAAAAAAAAAGGGGGGGTGGGGTGGATTCTTGAACTGTCCTTGCTGCAGTGAGCTCTCGCAGCACTGAAATAAGATGGCCAATCTGCTTGGTTCTGAAACAATCGGATTTCATGTGATGTAGGAAGTGGGGAGGGAGGGAGAAAATCAAACAATCAAATAGTGTAACTTCAGAAATATCCTTTGAAATAAATATCTATACAGTTTTTAAACACTGTGAGTGATCACTGTTTTGTGTATTTCTTTATCCTCCACTTATTTGCCCACCCATTTTGTTAAAAAAAAAAAAGCCAATGCAATTCTGGGCTGCATCAATAGGAGTATAGCGTCTAGATCAAGGGAGGTAATAGTACCACTGTATTCCGCTCTGGTCAGACCTCACCTGGAATACTGTGTCCAGTTCTGGGCACCACAGTTCAAGAAGGATACTGACAAGCTGGAATGTGTCCAGAAGAGGGCAACCAAAATGGTCAAAGGCCTGGAAATGATGCCTTATGAGGAACAGCTTAGGGAGCTGGGTATATTTAGCCTGGAGAAGAGAGGTTGAGGGGTGATATGATAGCCATGTTCAAATATATCAAAGGATGTCATATGGAGGAGGGTGAAAGGTTGTTTTCTGCTGCTCCAGAGAAGTGGATACGGGGCAATGGATTCAAACTACAAGAAAGAAGATTCCACCTAAACATTAGGAAGAACTTCCTGACAGTGAGAGCTGTTCGGCAGTGGAATTTGCTGCCAAGGAGTGTGGTGGAGTCTCCTTCTTTGGAGGTCTTTAAGCAGAGGCTTGACAGCCATCTGTCAGGAATGCTTTGATGGTGTTTCCTGCTTGGCAGGGGGTTGGACTGGATGGCCCTTGTGGTCTTTTCCAACTCTATGATTCTATGAAATTCGCAGAATCCCATTCCAGCATTCAAAACTGCAGAATTGCTCTCGGAATACACAATCCAAGGAGAGCTGGACAGCTGTCAGAACCACAGAACAATTATTCGACAGAACTGAGGGGATCCCAGCAAACTAACTGAGGGGATCCCCTCAAATTTCTCCAGCCTTTCCCTAAACTAAGATTCTGCCTCCATAGATGTTTGGGGAAAGGCTGGAGAAATTTGAGGAAAGGCTGCTGTTTTATTCTTAATCTGTATATTAACCATTTTTGAAAGCGCGCCGCAAAATAGCTCCCAGATCAAAACGGGAGTAGTAATGCAACCAACATATATAGCAGAAATAAACAGAGCTGTCCCACTTAAATAGAGAGAACTGGGTGTGCTCTGTGCAAATATAATTGAGATTCTGCACCACAGTTGACTTGAGATGGGAATCAAAAACATATTCGCAGATTTGAGAAGCACCGATATTTCCAGTTTCCCATTCTATTTACTTACTTATTTATCAGTCTATCTGTCTATCTATCTATGTATCTATTTATAGTGACATCAGTGTGACTATTTGAATTTGCGGTGAAATGATTTTTATATATATATATATAAATCTCAGAATACAAAATCGGAGCACATTAGAGCTACTGGCATCTTCTAACTATCTTGACAATCTCTCACGGGAGATTTCAGGAACTGATGGATACTAAATTTAATTGCATGTCAAATATCAAAACCAGGCAAAATGCTACATACAATGGCTGGAGGATCCTAGGTGCACAGTAGTCGCTGATGCCTTTAAAAAAATAGAAAAGTCCCTGTTACTGGCTGCTGAAGATGCGAGGGAGCAACTTTCTCACACAACCTGGAAAACCCGCTAGTGCCATAAACACATCCCCTGATCCAAAGGTCATCTTCTCTGGGTGCCTCCACCACAAGACGTGAGATGGCTGGCTGCTCAAGAGAGGGAGAGAGCCTTTTCAATGGTCGTTCCCCGGTTCCTGAAATCCCCTCCCTAAAGAGACTTGCCTGGCATCTAAATTATGGCCCTTATTGTACCTATTTAATGGTACAATACTGGAAGGGCAGATCCTGAAGCTGAGGCTCCAATACTTTGGTCACCTCATGAGAAGAGAAGACTCCCTGGAAAAGACCCTGATGTTGGGAAAGATGGAGGGCACAAGGAGAAGGGGACGACAGAGGATGAGATGGTTGGACAGTGTTCTCGAAGTGACTAGCATGAGTTTGGCCAAACTGCGGGAGGCAGTGGAGGATAGGGGTGCCTGGCGTGCTCTGGTCCATGGGGTCACAAAGAGTCGGACACGACTGAACGACTGAACAACAACAATTTTCATAGGCATTTAAAATCCTTCAGATCTTTCAATGCTGTCTATATGGTTTGCTGCATGTAGGTTCAATTTTACTGCGTTTGCTTGTTTTCTGCTTGTTTTTTTTTAAAAAAATAAAAATAGTTTTTTTAAAAAAAAATGTACCACTCAGAGTATGTTAGTTATTAGTCATAGAATCATAGAGTCTGAAAGGACCTCGAGAGATATAATAATAATAATAATAATAATAATAATAATAATAATAATAATTTTTACTTATACCCTGCCCATCTGGGTTGCCCCAGCCAACCCCCTGCAATACAGGAATATACAAATTTGAATAGTCAACATACAAATGCTGTTGGTGGGCAAATAAATGAATAAAGCAGAAACTGCAGGAGCAGCATTGCACCGTAATCATCAAAGACAGTCGGGTTTTAAATAGCACTGAATATCAGTTGTTTCAGCCGCTTCATGCAATAAAACACTAAATGCCAAGACATGGTTAACTACTAAATGCTGTCAAACATCAAATGCTGGAATGAAATATCCCCGAATGTTGAACTGATATATTTCAACACTTGGAAATATAAAGCAAATATTTGAGTGTGCAGAGAATATTTAATGTCAAAATTTGTGGAGGAGAATTTGTGACAAGCTTCCAAAGGGCGTGATGGTCTGCTCTCCCCCTTATTAATAGCCTCCAAGCACACGCTGATCTTGCCATGCCTCTGACCAACTCACCAAACCACATCTCATCTCATCTCATCTCTCGATGCCGTTGCTCCTAAACCTGCAGGCATGTTTAGACAAAGAGACCTTTCTTAACTGCATCCAAGCTGATCATCATAACTTGAAGAAGCCCCAGGAGTAACAATTGGGTAGGATATGTAATACTGATATTTTTTTTTATTTTTTTTAAGGAAAGGCTGTAGAGCCTAAATTAGAATAACCAAAGAACCCACACGACTACACGCCCCTTTCAACTGACATCTTGGTATTCCAAACGCAGCAGTCCAGTATATATTTGTTACATATACTGAGTTGGGTTTGGGAAACAGGATGACCACAGGATGAATTACGAGTGTCTGGGATAATACGCTTTGCGATTACCAAGATCGTCTATTTCCAAAAAAGAAAAAAAGACCCACCAGCTCAGTCAGAGTTTTGGGGCTGCAAATACATAACACAACTAGGACTTGTCCGCACTTCCACCGGGAAAACTTGCTGTTTACTGCTGAATTGGAACAAAAATCAACCGGGTTTTCTAATGATTGACTGATTTGATTCTAAGGATTTGATCTGATTCAGCAGTGAACAGCTGGTTTTCCTGGGGAAAGTGCAGGGCAAATGAAAAACCTAGGAAGCATGGGACAAGCTGGCGTATATACAAGCCTTTCATAAAGCTACAAACATAGGAATAATAATAATAATAATAATTTATTATTTGTACCCCGCCCATCTGGCTGAGCTTCCCCAACCACTCTGGGTGGCTCCCAAATGAATGTTAAAACAATACAGCATTAAATATTTAATAATAATAATAATAATAATAATAATAATAATAATAATAATAATAATTCTTTTACCCTGCCCTTCCCCGCCAAACCGGGCTCAGAGCGGCAAACACCAATAAAATCACAATAAAAACATAAAACAATTCATTAAAATACTGATTAAAATACAATTTAAAATTTAATTTAGACTGCAGCCTCATTTTTAAGTAGCCCACCAATCACACCAAAAGAATGAAACATCAGGGTTAAACTAAAACCAACCCAAAGGCCAGCTGGAATAGCTCCGTCTTGCAGGCCCTGCGGAAAGATGCCAAATCCCGCAGGGCCCTGGTCTCTTGTGATAGACCGTTCCACCAAGTCGGGGCCAGTACTGAGAAGGCCCTGGCCCTTAGTTGAACATCCCTAAACAGGGCTGTCTTCAGATGTCTCTTAAAAATAGGATAGCTGCTTATTTCCTAGACATCTGATGGGAGGGCGCCACTACCGAAAAGGCCCTCTGTCTGGTTCCCTGTAACCTCACCTCTCGCAGTGAGGGAACTGCCAGAAGGCCCTTGGCGCTGGATCTCAGTGTCCGGGCTGAACGATGGGGGTGGAGATGCTCCTTCAGGTGTACAGGACCGAGGCCGTTTCATTGGTTGATTGGTCCAAGCCCAACACAAAACACCATTTCCGGCAATCCATGATGCGACGAACCTCCACTTCACACTCCCCCCTTGTTACTAAGTGAATTTCTAATCAGGTGTTCTGGGTCAAATTTTAATCCACCCCACCTGTCCCTCTGAGGTCCGTCTGTGATGTCAATCCCCTTTTATTTATAATCTGGGGATCTCTTAGTAACGGGAGTTTTCCTGTCCACCGGCCGTGGCCGGTTATATCCTCCGCTCTGGGCTTCAGGGGTTAAACTCTTCTTTGCCTACAGTTCAGGGTCTTTCTTTCATTAGATCCCTCACTATATCAGTTAGCTGAGCCCTCTTAGCAACTCTGTGGCAATACCAGGGTTTCCGCCCGCTAGCCCCTCCTGAGGGAACTCCAAGACACAAACTATCACCCTGCAGGTCAGTTTTGTCCTTTCCCTGAGTTCACCTCCTCATGAGCATACATAACTCGCTGGACCAAATGAACGATGATATTTTCTTAGCTCAACAATAAGAAGTCTTTATTTCTTTCAGAACATAATGGTTTCAGTAATGCAATCGTTTATAAGCTTAGTTTCATAACAGTGTAAACTCTTTCTTTCAGCATCATATACACATCTTCAACCTACCCTAACCTACCCATACCTACCCACCACTATCCTGGCCCCACACCCTCCTTCTTCCATTCACCACTCCTCTCTCTCTAATGGCGGCTCCCTCCTTTTAAAGAGCAGAATGTCCCGCCTCCCATGAGATATCTGCCACTCAAACTGGGGTGCCCATTAACTCATAAAACACTGTGGGTTTCTGAAAATCCCTCAACTTAGGGCCGATTTGTTACACATGACTTCAGCAAATCTTTCCCTGATGTGAAATGGCCAAAATTCCCAGGATCCCTACCTACGAATCCTTATATGACTGAGCAATCACCCTGAATAGTGTGTTTTACCTTTGCCCTACAGAGAAGGCCTGTGGACACTCACTAACACTGACACAGGCCATTGGACCATCAAAGTCTGTATTGCCTACACTGACTGGCAGTCTCTCCCAGCCCTACCTGGAGGTGCCGGTGGGCTGAACCCGAGACCTTCTGCATGCAAGGCAGCTGCTATGCCACAGAACCGTGGCCTTTCCCCAAGAAGGAAGGCAGATTCAGCTCTCCTCATCCATGCACCCACATTGCTCCAAAAAAATCTGACAAACTTTATATTGCAGTTGGGGGAAAACCTGGGTTTTAACAAATGGTTGTGCCAGAATCTCATCTCGTTTATCCTCCCCCCCATCTAAAGCTCAGGTAACAAAAGGAGGATTGATAGTGACAGGAAGCAGAAAGTAGCAGTGATAAGATTGTCATTTATGCAAAACGTGGCCCATAAAAAAGAGAGAGAGAAAGGTAGAAGAAGAAGAAGAAGCAATCTGTCCTTTGTCGCCACTGCCCTCACAGCCCATGAGTTATAGCTTATGGCTTAGTAGCTAATGAAGATGAATGGAAAAAAGGACACCTCTCTTTCCTATACAGATTATATTTGGTATATGAATATTCGTGGCGGAGAAGGACGAGGTAATAACAGGCGCCCTCGAAAGAACATGGTAAGTACCTATGGGACAAACACTAATATTCTCGCCCGGTGGTTCCCAAACCTTTTCAGGCCACTTCCCCGTTGGTTCCAAAATTGAGGGCCGGATTTAGGTTTGATGAGGCCCTAAGCAACTGAAGGTAATGGGGCCCTTTATGTGCCCAGCTGCACTTTTGTCAACCACAAATTGTTGCTGTTTTTTGTGTTGAATATATGCTATATGGTAATTTATGGACCTGATAGGTATCTAAAGCCATTTGCACACAACAAAATATGTATTTTATCAAAGTAATTGTTGAACTGAAATACAATTAAGAAGAAGTATAAGGTTGAGGTATCTCTGACCATTAGGTCCAGTTGTGGACAACTCTGAGGTTGCAGAGCTCATCTCGCTCTATAGGCCAAGAGAGCTGACGTTTGTCCACAGACAGCTTCCAGGTCATGTGGCCAGCATGACTAAGCCGCTTCTGGCGAACCAGAGCAGCACACGGAAATGCCATTTACCTTCCCGCCAGAGCGGTACCTATTTATCTACTTGCACCGGACGTGCTTTTGAACTGCTAGGTGGGCAAGAGCTGGGACCGAACAACAGGGACTCACCCCGTCACAGGGATTCGAACCGCCGACCTTCCGATCGGCAAGCCCTAGGCTCTGTGGTTTAGACCACAGCGCCACCCACGTCCCCAAGAAGAAGTATATTAATAGTGAAATACTTTTAATTGGGGGGGCAAGAGAGTGGGGCCCTAAGCTATAGCTTGTTTAGCTTATACGTAAATCTGGCACTGAACTCACCCCTAGTGCCCTCTTACACTATTACTCAAAATAATAGTTTGCATGGTGCACTAAGGAAGACAACACCACAGTAAAATTCAAAGCAGGAACAGTTAACTGCACATCTGTTCAAAACCCAATGAAAACTATTTAATTCAATTCATTCCACAGAACTGATGAACCAGGTTTTCAAAGAATACCAGGTCTGCAAATTCTGAAAGTCATTTACGCCTCCAGCGGCCCCTGCTGCCTCAGTGCCTCTTAGCACCCGTATTATCAGCACCCGTAGGGTGTGGTACCATCCAGTTTGGGAACCATGGCTCTAGAACTCTGGTCTACAACCGGTGGGCTTGGGATCATGCCATTGACTCTCATTTGCAACATGCCACTGACAGCACTAATCCACCCGTTCCATTTCATTTGTTCTGAACTATTTAAAAGAGGAGAACGAGAGAGGGGGGGCGAGAGAGGGAGAGAAAGTTTGGTGAGAGGGAGAGGAAGAGAAAACGCACCACAGGGAGAGGATGAGCGTACAGGGCACAAAATGTTTGCTGCAATTCTGTGTACCCCTACCTGCGAGTTGCTGGCATCCCCCTGTCTCTAGAGACAATGGAGTGCGCCTCTAGGGGTGAAGTCGAACCACTGCAGAATCACAGCGCCCGCTGTGGCTGCAGAGGCCAGTAACTCATAACTGCCACCTCCCATGTTGCTTTTACTGCGTTAGCAGCACTGGAATGACCTCCCCAGGGTTGCAGGCCTGAGCGGTGCATATGGAGGTCCGAGGTTGCCCAGACGACAAGACCCCCCTCTCGGCCTCACAGATGTGGTCCAAAGGAAAGCAGAGGAAGACGTTTGGCACCAGCTTGGCTGCAGGAGTTGCTGGAAGGAGGCGTACAAGGCTCCCTCCAACTGTCTTAGGGACTCCTCTCTGGATTTGTGTAGGGTTTAATCCTTAGCCTTCTCCCCAATACGTTCTGCAAGGCAGCCAGTATGGGTTTACCCTCGGGGTTTACTCCCGAATGCTTTCTTTTTCTTTTTTTTAAAAATATCTTAATTAAAGATTTTCTTGATTTACAAAGGTAATGCAATGTCTCTTTCGTATTTTTCCATATAACATTTTTACAAATCGGTTGTTGTTGTTGAGACATTAGGAAGAGAAGGGGGAGAGAGGTGGGTGGGATGGGGAGATGGGTGGGGTAGGGTGACGATGTTTCTGTTTTACTTAATATGTGTAGGGTTTGGTGTCAGCGTTGTCTGTGCAGGTTCTCTGTCGTTCGCTTGTGCTCCTTTGGTGGTGCACAGCCAACCACAAAAGAACAATCACGCCCCACGCCAACCCCGACCTCTCTCACCACCGAATGCTTTCTCATGAATGGTTGTAGCCCCAAGCCAGCGAAGGTTTAGGATCAGAGTTTTCCTTCACCTAGAAGGGCTACCTTTCCAGGTTGATGAGCCCCACCTGCTCCTACCTAGGAGTAAGTCCCATGAAACAGAGCGGGTGTACTACCAAGTAAACACACATAAGAGCAGGCTGTTCAGATGGACATCACATTTGAGGCTGGGCTTCCTTCTCCCCGAAAAGTTGAAAATGAAAGTTTGATAGTTGCAACAAGATGGCAAATCATAGCACTTTCCACCATAAATCAAAGTTGAAGCTGTTATTTTATTTATCCACTAAAATGCTGATGAGTTTCCACGAGGCTTTCATTTTTTTTAATAAAAAAAATTGTTACTGGTGTGCAAAGAGCTAAACTGAAGACCACTATGATCCACAGAACCGGCACCGTTCAAGGCACCACATAATATGTGTTCTGCATTTGCAAGAAATCAGTCTTTGTGTGTGGCAGCACCTGAACTTTGGAACTCCCTGCCCATTGACACCAGGGAGGCAGTTTCACTGTACTCTTCTTGTTACCTGCTGAACACCTCTGCATCTGCCATTCATTCATTTAATGACATTTATATACCACTTGAATGGGGAAAAGTCCATTCTATGAAAATAATAAAATTGTGAGTAAAAACAATTAAAACACTTTAAAAAACCCGCTAAAATGAGGAATAAACTAAAGGCACATCAGCGTTCTAAGTATCTGGGTAGGCCTGCCTAAATAAAAATGTTTTTGGCAGGCACCAAGAAGAGTCCCGTGAAGGTGCCTACCTGATATCAATAGGCAGGGAGTTCCAAAGACCGATTTCACACAGAAGCGGAACAGGTATTATATGGCCTCAGTAGCAGTGCTGGTTCCTTATTGCCTCTTTAAGGTCAGAGCAAAACAAGACGAAATCCCACTGTGAAACACGATCCAGAGTTTGCTAAACGGAAGAGGCTGTGCCTGTCCACAAGACCCTCTAATTGGAGAAGAAAAACGAGCAGACAATTAGTCCTGGGGTTAAAGGCAAACGCTAGCCATGCCACTCACCTGCTTATCAGACATGAGGTACAGATGCTTGTGATCCACGGAAAAATCCATGTCCCGCAAGATTGGGCCGGTATCCACCACCTGGACAATCTCATACTCGAGGGCACCTCTGATGGGTCCATCGACACGGATCTGCAAAATCCAAAAAAAGGGAGAGATAAGGCAAAGGAACCATATAAAGGGCAAAACTTGCGCATCCAAAGTCACACTCGTGTGTTAGTTATTTCGCCCTCTGGGAGCGAAAGGTTTCTCTGCGTTTGTTCTAAAATCCATCCCATTATTTTATTACGTTCTGTTCCTGTCCTTCCTCCGACGAGATCAGGGTGGCATGCGCAGATCTGCCTCCCACTCCGATCTTAACCTGCATGTCAGGGAACTGTCCCCGGCGCAGTGCAAGGTGGTGGAAGGGCTCTCGGGATGCTACAGAGAGCCCCGGCCCCACCTGACCAGCAGCACCTCCTCTAGCAGCGGAGGGAGCAGAGAGGTTTCTAGCGGGGAGGGGCATGGGTCTCAGGAGACGGAGGGTTGAGGCTCTGGGGACGTCGGAGAGACCCTGCACTCCCCTAGCCCCAGGGGCAATGAAGGAGGCACACAATTTCTGCCGCCCCAAAGGCGTCGAGGGGTGAAACCAAAGGATGGAAGGTGGGGATTTTGTATACCGAACCTCTTTTATTGGGGTCAGAACCGGAAGGGGCCATTCCCGGATTCTGCCGCCGTTTGATACAGACATGAACTTATTAGCTCTGCACTGTACATAGTATGCACAATAAAACTACTAAAGGAAAGATTGTAGTTTCGCCTGGTTACTCATGAGCAACTAACCAAGGACCTTACACTGCACAACAATCTTGTGAGGTAGGTTAGGCTGAAGAGATGGCGAATGACCCAGCTCATCAATTGAGCTTTGCGGCTGCGTGGAAATTTGAACCTGGGTCTTTTTCTAGTCCTAAGGAGGACAACAAACGCTTATAAAGTGAGGGGAACTGTTGCAGGAATTAAGCCTTCCTATTCTTACCCCTAAAGCCCCCCCCCTTCCACAAAAAAAATGATGGACACTTGCAGCCAAGGAGTCCAAGATAGGAAATTGAATTATTTATTTCATAAAATTTATATACCACTTGAGTGTAGGCAGGGGGACGGGACCTCAGAGCAGTTTACAAAAAAAGATAAACCAATAAAATGACCACTAAAGGGACGGCAACCACAATTTAAAACGTACAGAAAACTAAAACACCTGCTAAAAACCTCGTTCATTCATTCATTCATTTTGACATAATTTTTATTTGGTTTTACAAATATAAATTTATAGCAATACAATCAAACCTCATTTAAATAACCATACCCAGATGTTTAGAAAGTTGATGTTGAACTTCAATGTTTTTAGTTTAATGTTACTTGAACTTTTCAAAAGTCTTAAATGGTCGCTATTTTTTTCTTATTTTTGCTGACCCCAACTGTGGCAACAGAGCACAGCCACCGTAGCTGGTAGCCACAACAGCCCACCCCTCCATTCAGTTCGGTGGCCATTACTGCCTCCTGCAGGAACGAGTTTCACAGTTTAACCATGCGCTGTGTAAAGAAGGGCTTCTTGTTATCTGTCCTGAACCTTCCAACCTTAGTCTTAGTCTTCAGCCTCAGTCACTCACATAGAGTCAACCAGCCAGGGTGAATAAAAATCAATGATTTTTTTAAAAATATAAATTAATTAAAATTGGATTTAAAAAATAAATAAATCGGATTTTTTTAAAAAAAATTAAAATGGATTTTTAAAATAAAATTCTTTTGGATGAAAAAATCTTTCTAAATATAGTCTTCTATTTATGTTACATTATAGTCCAAAAGCTATTCATCAGGAAATAAGGATTTGCTTTAAGTTTTTCATGTGTGCTAAAACTCAGTCTAAGTTTTTTTATGTTTTAACCCCATCAGTTAACAAACATGGATACATATGCTAGAATGTTACTGTTTTAGTTAAATAAATTGTTTAAATAGTTATTAAGGAAATGATTATTTTCCTCCTTCCAATAAAGTTAATGTGAGAATGTATTGGATGTATTGTGTTTTAATCAATAAAGTTTTTGCATCAGAAAAAAGTACAGCAGAAAAGTTGTCCAAATATAAACAGTTAACTTATTAAACCTCACCCTAGATTCACAATGATCTGTCCATGTATTTCTAATAATATAACCAAATCAGTAATTTTTTGATATAGCTGCAAAAACCACTCTGAAAATTTATTATTCCAAAAATGAAACCTTCATACGGCTATAAATATTAAGATCATACCAGCAAGAACGAGTCTTTCTGTAAAGGAAGAAAGAAAGATTTAAATCAAGTCTTGCTGACTAGTGATTTAAATCATGATTTAAACCGTGATTTAAATCGATTTGATTTAAATCAAATCCACCCTGCAACCAGCCTCCGCTTCCAAAGCCCCGCCCCTAAGCCAATCTGGCAGCCCTGAAGGATCCTGACGTAAGGACATTAATTCCACCTCCCCAGAGCCCCCCCGAAATGCATTTCTATTCTGCCAGGAAGGTTGCTATTAAAAACACTCTGCAAAGGTCAGCCATCAGAGGGATCCTGCTGGCAGCTGTTTGTTTGTTTGTTCGGATGGTATCTGGGGCTGGCTATCGCATTTATACCCACTGAAGTATCAAGACAATTAATATCCTCTCCCAGTAGCAAACAGATGCTTGCGTTCGAGCCTTCCAGCTTCAGCCTGGCCCTGAATGATCTCCTTAATGAGCAAACAATACCATTAATCTTTAAAGGTGCAGGCGCCTTCGCCATCCACCCCTCCCTAGCCTGGCCAAAGGATATTCCTCGCTAGGCTAGCCTAAGCCGGCGGCAGGCAGCACAAGATCAAGGCAGGGGAAATACCAGGAGCTCTGGGGTGATAGGGGCAATCCTCTGGGGGAAGACTTCCTGGAGCTTGAGACGGCAGCGGCCGACACCTGCTGTCATCATGGCCAACGGCCAGGGAGAATGAAGGGTTGTAGCTATAGATGGGGCAGGCGAGATATCCCGATTCGTTTTGCATGCAAAGTCAGAACTAGCTAAGTCACGCTTCCCAATGCAATACGCCGACCAAAACACAGCCATCCTTTCGAAATGTGTGCTTCTCTGAATTTTGCAGTGCAGTTCCCCGGCAAAATAATGTGTTAGGGTACAATAAATAAATAAATAAATAAATGCATGTATTGGGGTAAAGTGTGCATAAAATGCATATATTAGTGAAAATTATTATTATTATTATTATTATTATTATTATTATTATTATTATTTATACCCCGCCCATCTGGCTGGATTTCCCCAGCCACTCTGGGCGGCTTCCAACAAAAATCAAAATACATTAAAATATCACACATTAAAAGCTTCCCTAAACAGGGCTGCCTTCAGATGTCCTCTAAATGTCATCTAAATGTCCTCTAAATAACATGCCAGTGCAGTATATTAAGGGAAACTGTAAAAATATGTATATTAGCCAAGGGGAAATTCATTAAAAATGGGCACGTTAGGAGAGATGCTGATGGGTTTTTCCACGTGCTGATGAAAAAGAGCACAAACTGATGTGGAGAACACTGCTGGGAGTTGTTTATGTTTGTTTTCCAATGTATTTCTTATCAATAACCCACAGTGCCACCCGCGTCATAGAATCATAGAGGAATGACCAGCTGGCACAGTTCAGGGCCAGGAAGTCCCTGATGGAGCTGTCTTCTCACATCACAGCTGATGGAGCGAGCTCCGCTTCCCAGCTCTCCCGCCGCTGGAATGAAGTGGGATGGGACTTTTAAGTATCTAAAACGAATAAAGAAAGTAAACAAGGTCCACTCCAAGAGCCTGGCAACACTGCCCATTGTGCTTGCCTCCCCATCTCTGCCCAAAGCCCCGGGCCTTATTCCCTTCCTACAGGCCTTTCCAAATTAATCTATCGGATTAAAGCGGCTGAAAGCTCCGTTTCGGCAAGGCGCAACTAGGCCTGGGGCTCAGCACATTAATCCAGGCTGCCCTGAGTGCAAGCCGGCCAGAGCATTACGACTGAAGAGATGCCTCCCTAATGCCTTATTGCTTTTCCAATATCGGTTTCCCTCCCCTAGTTTATGAATCTAATGTCCCCCAAAGGACGGGCAGTAACTCTTTGCTGGTTGCCGTTCCCAAGGTGGAGAGAGGAAGCAGGTCCTGAGCATGTGATCTAACACCGAGGCCGTTATATATGTGAGGCATTCCAGCTGTTCCATTGATCCAGGCTACATGATGTCGCTTTATTGATCCTGCTGATCGGGGGGTTGGGGGGGAGGGAGGCAACCAGCAGGAGGCAAGCGGGGGGGGGATCATTGGAAGAGACGGCACCATCTTTCGCTCATTTACTCTCCTCCGTCCAGGCTTAATGGCCTGCTCTAATTTGTCTAATGTCTGCTAACAGCCAATCAATTGGCAATAAAAACTCGGGCTGCGTCTTCTCTTGCAGGAGGCAGCCGCAAGGGCGATTTGCAAACTCTGCAAAGTGAAGATCGCTGCCAAGGAAGATTCAGGATTCTCGCCCCAAATCCCAGGTAGTGTCTGGGCTAGAACTGCAGCTGCTGCTGAGAGGAGGAAGGCTTTATAGCAGGCAGAGGCCAACTCGGCCCTCCAGGTGTTTTGAGACTACAATTCCCATCATCCCTGACCACTGGTCCTGTTAGTTAGGGATGATGGGGGTTGTAGTTCCATAACATCTGGAGGGCCGAGATTGCCTATGCTTGCTTTATAGTAAGGGCAAAGGAACCTGTGACCCCGGAAACGTTGGTTCCCACCAACCCTGGCTAGCTGGGGCTGATGGGATGGAGCCCAAAAGCATCAGAAAGGCCACAGGTTCATAGAATTATAGAACTGCACAGTGGTTAGGGAGGCTAAGGGTCATCTGGTCCACCCCCTGAAATGCGGGAATTTCTTGCCCAATGTGAGGTTCGAACCTGCCACCCTGAGATTAGGAATCCTGTGCTCTACCGACTGAGCTATCCCAGGTCCCCCACTCCCGGTTTACAGAGCAGGTCTCAAACCTGTTGCTTCCTAGCAGGTCCTAAGGCTGAATTTCAGTTAGAGTTTTTCAAAGCTCACGGTCAGTTCTAAGCATTTCTTTGTAAGTCTGCAATAATAATACTAATAATACTAATAATAATAATAATAATAATCCCACACGAAGATTAATCAGGATTTTAGTGAAATATCTTCTAATGTAAATATTTTTATATGCAGTTTGCAAATTGCTTTTTATGTTATTTTCACAAATACGTGCATTTTTATGCATGCTTTAACATTGTAAATGGATTATTATTTTTTGGTATACATCACATAGCTGGAGGACTGGAATTGCAAAATTGCTTTAGATCTCCAATGGTTTTTGTAATTACACATGTTTCCCTTTAAAAGTGAATTGGATTTGAGCCCCATCACCACTTGCCCCAGATGCACGATGTGGCCTCCAGTGCTGGGCAGTGTGTGTTTGCCTCCTGCTCCTTGCCTTCAATATATTTATGGCTTTATAGAGGGCAGGAATAAGAATATAGGAAGAGCCTAATAGATTGAATCTCCTTCATGGATCACTGCCTTGTCGTGGCGAAGGGGCTTGAATAACTCAGAGATGCTATGAGCTATGCTGTGCAGGGCCACCCAAGATGGACAAGCCTTAGTAGAGAGTTTTGACTAAATGTGACCTGGAGCAGGAACTGGCAAGCCACTTCAGTATCCCTGCCAAGAAAACTCCATGGACAAAGACCCTGGAAAAGACCCTGATGTTGGGAAAGATGGAGGGCACAAGGAGAAGGGGACGACAGAGGATGAGATGGTTGGACAGTGTTCTTGAAGCTACCAACATGAATCTGATGAAACTGCGGGAGGCAGTGGAAGACAGGAGTGTCTGGGGTGCTCTGGTCCATGGGGTCACGAAGAGTCGGACACGACAAAATGACTAAACAACATTAGATTGAATCAAAGACCTTTACACCAAAGTTGGTGAGGGAGTGCCATTTTTAACCAACTTCCCCCTTCCTCAAATAGAGGGGTGTCAGTTATGAATTCACAGAATTTTAGGCTTGAAGGGGACCCAAGGGGTCATCTGGTCCAATCCCAGGAATCACAGCTAAAGCATCCATGACAGATGGTCACCCAACCTCTGTTTAAAAACCTCCAACGAAGGAGAGTCCACCACTTCTTCTTTTGCTTTTCTGTGGGTGTATTTCCCAATATCTCACTGATGCAATAATAGTGCATTGGTGGTGGATCGATACTGGACCATGCACACATTTTTCTGCTTCATTCGTTGTTCTGTGACGCTTCCCCGACGTTACAGCATCATTGCTGCTTGGAGGGGTAAAAGGTAAAGGTAAAGGGACCCCTGACCATTATGTCCAGTCGCGGACGACTCTGGGGTTGCGGCGCTCATCTCAATTTACTGGCCAAGGGAACTGGCGTACAGCTTCTGGGTCATGTGGCCAGCATGACTAAGCCGCTTCTGGCGAAACCAGAGCAGCGCACGGAAACGCCGTTTACCTTCCTGCCAGAAGGTATCTACTTGCACTTTGACGTGCTTTCGAACTGCTAGGTGGGCAGGAGCAGGGACCGAGCAACGGGAGCTCACCCCGTCGCAGGGATTTGATCTGCCCACCTTCTGATCGGCAATCCCTAGGCTCTGCGGTGTAGACCACAGCGCCACCCGGGTCCCTTGCTTGGAGGGGTATTTTTGCACTAATAGCACAACAGAAGCGAGACAAAAGCACACAAAAACACACCAAAAAGAAATTTGTGGTGTAGAAAGTTGCAGGATTTCAGCAAGAAGCTCTGGGGCATGCACCAACTAGAAATGAAGCAGTATTTTGGCCTTGAATATTTTGCCGGCAAAGACTGGTTTGAAATCGAGATTGCACACAACCAGCCTGATTCCGTCATAAGTGCAAATCCTCCCGAATGCACCAGAATGGAGGGTCCTTGGGGTGTCTCAAGTTATCATCTAGTGCTCAGTGGTGCTGACCCCCCACACACACACACACAGACAGGCTTGCTGGCCAACTTCCTTTCTTTCTCCACAACTAAAGAAGAAAGCAAGTCAATGTTTTAAAAATCCATATTAGCAGCACACACATCTCATTCTAATCCCAGCGCAAGGCGGCAGCTGGAGAGGAGGCTAGCAGGACACCTGGGAAGCTCTGCTATTGGCAAAGATGTAGGTTGTAATCCAAGGAAAGCATCGCCCGGTGACCCCTTTGTTAAGCCGGAAACCCAACCGAGATGCAAAATTAGGTCAAAGCAAGGCCTCTGTGTAAATCAAAGGGCTGGAGCACTGCTGATCCTTTCCGGTACACTGTATAGATTGCACACACATGGACTCACACAGGGAGAAAGTTCAAGGAGGTCATTGCATTCCTGGAAACACCTAAGGTAGAAGCAGCAGTACAGAGGACCTCCCTCTCCACGTCCTCACCGGATGCCAGCCGATCAACAACGTCCTCTGGGTGGCTCACAACTGTGCAAACCACAAAACGCGACCACAGCCCAAAGCTGAAACAATCTATGCAGAAAGGGACCGATCACAGCAGCCGGCATATAACCATCATAAGGCAACATGAAAACAGAGCCATAACCTAGCCAGCGAGGAAAACAAAATAGTTTAAAAACTGAAAAAGCATTTTTTAAACCCTAGTTGTTCAAAGTTCTGCAGAAATAATAATAATAATAATAATAATAATAATAATAATAATAATAATGTCCTCACCTAGCATGGAAAGTGTCTTTTTCTTTTTTTATTTTTTGGCTGTCACTTGTAGCCAAAGCATAAGCAACAGGTGAGCCTCTCTGGACAAAGTGTCCTATAACTGGGGAGCCACCACCAAGAAGGCACTGCGCGTATGTCTAATGTTTGGCATGTCCATAATCATAGAGCCACCATTCAAATAAACCTCTCCTGAAGATGTAATATACTGTACTTGAGTCTATGTAAAAGTATACTGCTCCCCCCCATCACTAAGACCCTTCTCTGTGTCCCCCTGCCATCAGCAGCATGCATGAGAGAGACACTGAGGCACAGGGCCTTTTCAGTTGTGGTGCCCAAATTATGTAAAAGCCTCCCTAGACCCCAAGACTGTCAGCTTTCAGACACTATGAAAAAATTGTGTGTTTTTTTAGAACCACTGCCTCCTTGAAATATTTCAGTCTGAAGCAATTTATTTATCTGGATGCCTTTCCCCCCACAATGTTCTTGTTTTCTCTACTGGGAGTCGCCAAAGACAGAATGTGAATTAATAAACTAAACTATTAGCATTATTATTTCGTATCTAGACAGTGCTTTGTTTGACAAATGGACATGCCTGTTCTGGTCTGTCCAAAGGACTGAACTAAAATGCAGCTCTTTCTTCACAAAACTTTTCACTGCCTTTTGGGCGATGCATACAGGGTGAGGGACATTTGTCTCCCCTGTAGCAGACCATGCACAGCACAGTCCCGTCCTCTCTCGGAAAGCACTTTGCCAAAGAGGCAATGGCAAATGATGTGAATCGGGACTGGTAGGGCAGATGGCAGGGAGATTGACAGTAGGTGGCGCCAGAGCCCAGGAGAGGAACCAGAGCCATTGACAGGCACAGCCAACTAATTCTGATTCTAATTCTGGTCCAATCCCATTCCCTGTTGAGTTCTACGAAGCCAGCACAAAAAGCCCCTGGTTTCTCCAGAATCTCTCTCGGGCCTCTGCCAGGGCCCTGAAACATAACTGGGGAATTAAGCTGAATGGAGGCAAGTTCAGCCACTTCGCCTGGTGCTTCTTTTCAGTGTGCCGTATCATAAAAAAGAGAGATTTTTTTAAAAAAGTTTAATCTAAAAGAAAAATAGAGACTGGCATCAGCATTGTGGGCCCAGGCATCTGCCTGACCATTCCAAGTAATGACGCCAGACCTGGCACAGTTGAGAAGAAGTGGGAGAGCCTTCGCGTATTGGGGACATCCCCATGGATGCAACCCACTAGGAATGTCTTATGCACAAGGAGAGCTCTTGCTCATCTCAGCAGGTTTCCAGGGGAGAATATCCTGGGCTTACCTCCCATTTCAGCAGGCTCAGGGTCCTGTACCCTGAAGGCCAGCGATAGCCTTGGGCCGCCGGCCACAGTGGGAGGTGATTCAATTCACCTCCATTTCATTCCTCGTCTGAGTGAGGGCCCTCCGCGCCAAGCCCACACAACAATAACATTCCCCAGTCAATTGACAGATGACATAATTTTTGAAATCTTGGTTTACACACACTCCCACCGCGCTGGCTGATTGATAAATTAGACACTTACAAGGCTTGTGCTAATCAATGGGAAGCGTTCGTTTGTAGCAACAAGAGGCAAGCTCGGGAGAGCTCATTTTTCAAGGTAACAGCCTGCCATTCAGCGCGCAAGAAGCCCTGCCAGGGCATCCATTAGCAGAGGCTGGGCTCACCCCAGAAGCAGCCCGCCTCTGCCAGGAGGAGCATACGCTACCCTTCTTGGGGGTTTGGAATAAGAAGAGGAGTTTGGGTTTGATATCCGGCTTTCTCACTACCCTAAGGAGTCTGAAAGCGGCTAACATTCTCCTTTCCCTTCCTCTCCCACAACAAACACTCTGTGAGGTGAGAGACTTCAGAGAAGTGTGACTAGCCCAAGGTCACCCAGCAGCTGCATGTGGAGGAGCAGGGACGCGAACCCGGTTCACCAGATTATGAGTCCACCGCTCTTAACCACTACACCACACTGGCTCTCACATTGGGCAATGGATTTCCACGTTTGACAGAGCTTCACACACAGTGTCCTGCAGGACATTTAGTATGCAAAGAATGTCAGTGGCTGTAGATTCTCTGCACTGAGCTTCTACGATATTATAATCACAGAATAGTAGACTTGTAGACCCCCTACAAAGCAGGAACCCCAGCTAAAGAATCCCTGACAGATGGCCATCCAACCTCTGCTTAAACACCTCCAAGGAAGGAGAGTCCACAACCTTCTGAGGGCATCTGTTCCACTGTCAAACAGCTCTTACTATAAATATATTTAAAGCACGCCCAATGGTCATTTAAACTGCATGATGGGGACTGTAGTTTTTTACTCACAGAGCCGCATTTCCATGCACCCTTCATTCCCAGGATTCATTTGTTTGCTTTCCCCTGCTTCAGAGGGTAGGACCCGAACAATGGATTCAAGTTACAAGAAAGGAGATTCCGACTAAACATCAGGAAGAACTTTCTGACAATAAGAGCTGTTTGGCAGAAGGAGCATCTCCACCCCCATCGTTCAGCCCGGACACTGAGGTCCATCGCCGAGGGCCTTCTGGCAGTTCCCTCACTAGAGAAGCGAGGTTACAGGGAACCAGGCAGAGGGCCTTCTTGGTAGTGGCGCCTGCCCTGTGGAACGCCCTCCCACCAGATGTCAAAGAAATAAACAACTACCCTACTTTTAAAAGACATCTGAAGGCAGCCCTGTTTAGGGAAGTTTTTTAACGTTTAATGCTGTATTGTGTTTTGATTGGGAGCAGCCCAGAGTGGGTGGGGTAGAAATAATAAATTGTTGTTGTTGTTGTTGTTGTTGTTGTTGTTGTTGTTGTTGTTGTTCTTCTTCTTCTTCTTCTTCTTCTTCTTCTTCTTCTTCTTCTTCTTCTTATTATTATTATTATTATTATTATTATTATTATTATTATTCTAAGCATTCTGTTTGCTACAGCCTCAGTTTTGCCTGTTTGGGATCAAATGCTTGCTTAGGCACCCAGAAGCAAAGATCTGGACCCTGTTTGAGACCCGAGAGTTCATTCCTAATCTTTCCTATCGGGAAGCCCTAGATGGTTTAGCGGCACTTCCATCCACATAAACACATTTGGGAATCTGTCCGCATGTGCTGCTGACTGCGTGAGGATGCACATGACACAATGCTTGGAAACTGTTCTTGTGGCGACTCACTTGCAAAGCCGGCAGGCCAGACACTGTTCTTCAGTTGGGGATGAGATCATGCCTGCCTCCTCATGCACGCGGAATGCAATCATGACCTCCTGGGATCTCTCTCTCTCTCTCTCTCTCTCTCTCTCTCTCTCTCTCTCTCTCTGTGTGTGTGTGTGTGTGTGTGTGGAAAGGGACTCCAGAGAAGTGTAGCAGGCCTTGCCACAAAGGCGTATTTGACTGACTGGTGTGTGTCATCAGGGAAACGGGACTGAAGGCTTTTTGAGATCACCACGATTGCCCAAGCAATGCACAGCCACTTGCAAAGAAGCTAGCCGGACTGCAGCAGACGGATGTACATGCTCAGACTGAGAGTCGATGGGCACTCAAAGAGAAACAGCTCCCCTCTTTGAATCACACACAAACAAACACACACACACATAAACACCACACGTGGATGAAGTTTTGGAAAAATGAACCCAATTGCCTACTGGAACTCTTTCGCATGCATAGCCTGCAGTGTTTGGCTTGTGGTTTTTTTTTTCTGTTACAGGGTAGACTTTCCCGGTTGCAATCACTAGGACTTGCATTGTTAGAAAATAACAAAGTTTTTTTTTTATCATAGTACCATAACAGGGTAGCATTGGAAGGGACTGCAAAGCCCATCTAATCCAACCCCCGTGGAATCACAGTTAAATAATCCCAGGCAGATGGCCATCCAACCTGTGTTTAAAAACCTCCACTGAAGTCTTCTCCAGTGAAGCCCATTTCACTATCGAACTCATAGGGGTCGTCCACATTTCTGCTTAAAAACACATGGGTCTGAGTTGGTTTTCCGATTGACCCACACTTTCTAGGCATGAGCCCAAGCAGTTTTCACCTTGCCTTGCTCCTTTCCAATGGAAAACCTGCTCTCTAGTGCTCAATCAGAGCAAGCATCACTCCGGAGAAAACTTAAAACTGTCATTTGCTCCAACTGAATGCTAACAAGTGGTTTTCCCCAGTCAGAAAGCAATGGGACAAGAGGGAGCCCTTACTGTCAGAAAGTTCTTCCTCATGCTTAATGGTAATCTCTCTTCTTGTAGTTTGAATTCATTACTTCAGGTCCTACTCTCTGGAGCAGCAGAAAACAAGCTTGCTCCATCTTCCATGTGAGAAACCATTCAGATCTTTGAAGATGCTGTCATATCATATCACCTCTCAGTCTCTTCTCCAGTCTAAACATCCCAAACTCCCTCAATCTTTCCTCATAAGGATTAGTTTCCAGACCCTTGATCATCTTGGTTGCCCTCCTCTGTACACCTTCCAGCTTGTCAATACTCTTCTTAAATTGTGGCACCTAGAACTGGACACGCTATGCCAGGTGCGGTCTGACCAAGGCAAAATAGAGTGGGATTATTACTTCCCTTTAGGGACGTGGGTGGCACTGTGGTCTAAACCACTGAGCCTAGGGCTTGCCAATCAGAAGGTCAGTGGTTCGAATCCCTGTGCGGGGTGAGCTCCCATTGTTCGGTCCCAGCTCCTGCCCACCTAGCAGTTTGAAAGCACCTCAAAGTGCAAGTAGATAAATAGGTACCACTCTGGCGGGAAGATAAACAGCGTTTCTGTGCACTGCTCTGATTCGCCAGAAGTGGCTTAGTCATACTAGCCACATGACCTGGAAGTTGCCTGCAGACAAACGCTGGCTCCCTCGGTCTATAGAGCGAGATGAGCGTTGCAACCCCAGAGTCGTCCGCAAGTGGACCTAATGGTCAGGGTTACTTTTACCTTTACCTGGACACTAGACTTCTGTTGATGCAGCCCAGAATAGCATTAGCTTTTTTTGCTGCTGTATCACACCGTTGACTCGGGTTAAACTTGGGTTCTGCTAAGACCAATTGTTTTTTGTCATGTGTACCGCTGTGAAGTCAGTGGTCCCCTATTCTATATTTCTGAATCTAATTCCTTAGAATAAAAATGCCATTATTATAGGATATGCATAATTTCAATAGGAGTGTGTGTAAACCAAGTTTGTAGATCTAACCTAAGAAATCTAGGGAAGATAAAGACAACTGTGTTCGCTCCTTTCTTCTCAGAGGATAGATCCAGGGTGATCTCTCATCTCGAGGTCCCACAGAGAAGTGTAGGAGGAGGAAGTTGTAAACAGGATTCAAACTAAAATGTACCTCTCTAAGCATCAAAGAGGTAGGGAGGTCAGACGAGCAGGTAACTTGGGATAGTCTGGGAATCTCACAGTCTGGACTCTATCTGACTTAACCACACAAATCCCTCTTTTGAAAGCTGCATTGTGCCCAAACTTTCAAAAAGAAAATCACAATTCCTGTACGTATCATAGAGAGGAGGGAGGCATCTGAAAATACAAGAGTCCAGGAGCCCTCATGAATGCACTGGTAGCCTAAATATGTCCTGAAACTCTGGTAAATTGGGGGTTACAGCAATGGTGGCTGGATTGCTCAGAGCAGACCTGTTATTTTGCTGCCAGTGCTGCCTGCAGCCTTGCACAATACCCGGCCTCTTTATTTATTTATTGGAAGATTTATAGACTACACTTTCATAAAAAATATATATACAGCAAGGTAGTATACAGCACACAATATCGCAATAAGAGCAGTAAAAGTGTCCATAAAAAGGTTAGTCAATACCGGTCAGTTATAAAGAAATTCACACTTCAAAAGCCTGTCTGAGTAACTTGGCCATTAGGAGATGTCTAACAGAAGGCAGGGGTGATAGCTGCCAAACCTCTCCTGGTAGGTGGTTCAACAGGGCAGTGTCTGGCACACTAAAGGCTCAGTCCCTAGTAAAGTCCGTCTGAACCTCAGGGGTGTCAGGGGTGTGGAGGAATAACAAGAAGGGCCCATCAGAGGATCTCGGCGATCAAGGGCGACCATAAGGAATCTGACAGCACTTTAGGCCTAATATGTGATTCCCTCAATGGTCTCCTCCAATCCTACATTCCTATGCTTAGGGTTCTTTGTGAATTAACCAAATAACATCAAACCCAGCCTGGTAGCCACCTAATGCAGTTTTCTCATCATCAATGTCTTTGTTTCATAGAATTACGGAATCATATAAATGTAGAGATGGAAGGGACCACATAGGTCATCTAGTTGAAGGAATCTTTTGCCTAACATGGTGCATGTTGTTCGGATGCCTGATTATCGTCTCTCGAAGCAACTACTCTATTCCAAACTTGAAAATGGAAAGCGTAATGCTGGTGGTCAACAAAAGAGGTTCAGAGACTCTCTGAAGGCAAATCTTTTTTAAAAAATAATGTAGTATAAACACCGACAACTGGGGAACACTGGCCTGCGAGCGCTCCAGTTGGAGAACAGCCTTTACCAAACGTGACGTGGGCTTTGAAGACACTCGAACTCAGGACGCAAGGGAGAAACGTGCTAAGAGGAAGGCACGCTTGGCAAATCCACATTGCACAGCCAGGCGGAGTCCCCTGAACCCTGGGCAGCCCCTGAGGGAAATAACGACACGTGATAATGTTCTATGGGATTAAATTGGCCACAACTTTATTAATATTCAGATGTAGGGAGACCTTGGCTCAGGCATTGGGCGTTTATCCTTCCCAGCCCCCCAGTCAGGGTTTTGGGTAATTTCAGGGTTATCCCATGTATGACTCAAGCTCTATTGTGTGTATTGAATAATCCCTCCTTCTACCTGGCCAATCCCCCTGGCAACACCTCCCTGGCCAAGATTGGGCAGCTGCTAAGTAGGTGGAGTTCACAGGTATCCAACCTGGGAAGGTGGTGCCAGACCCCAACTGCCAGGAGCTGCACCGTGATCCAAGGGGGTTACTCGTGACCACGCAAAAGGCGCACCCCGTTTGATGTGGGGAACGCTCACTGTGATCAGCTCCCGTCCGGAAACCAATGTCCCCACTGTGGAAGGATGTGTGGATCCAGAACTGGCCTCCACAGTCACTTACGGACTTACTGTTAAGACCATGTTTATGGAAGACAATCTTACTTGGCTACAAGTCATCGCCAAAGAAGAAGAAGAAGAAGCAACCCTGAGGTTAAGAATCTCATGATCTATCGGCTGAGCTAGCAAGGTGGATTTGTTTATTGCACCTTCTTCCCAGCAGGGAGCTCAAGGAGACATACACATTTCTCCTCCCCATTTTATCCTCACGATGACCCTGCAAGGTAGGCTAGGCTGGGAGCGAGTGATGGGCCCGAGGCCGCACAGCGAGTGGGGGATTCAAGCCCTAGTCTGTCCCGAGTACTAGCTGGACACTCTAACCTCTGCACCACCACACTGGCCCGGAGCATGGGTAGGCAAACTAAGGCCTGGGGGCCGGATCCAGCCCAATCGCCTTCTAAATCCGGCCCGTGGACGGTCTGGGAATCAGCGTGTTTTTACATGAGTAGAATGTGTCCTTTTATTTAAAATGCATCTCTGGGTTATTTGTGGGGCATAGGAATTCGTTCATATATTTTTTTTCAAAATTTAGTCAGGCTCCTCACAAGGTCTGAGGGACAGTGGACCGGCCCCCTGCTGAAAAAGGTTGCTGCAACTGACCACGGAACTCCGAAACCAGAGGGAAAACGGTGTATGAGACTGGAAGAATCATTTAGGTATTTGTTAAGATGTGATTTATTAATATCTGAAATTGGAATCAGAAGGAATATAGGCTACAGTATTAGAAAGTTAAGAGAGGATATAAGAAGTTGCGATATGGGATTTGATGTTTTGTTTGATAAGAATAAGATTTAAGATATGTTGATTATAATTGTAAGATTAAGATTAGGTGTAAGAAAGAAGATTTTACAAGGTTACAAAGTTACTAAAGAAGATTAGAAATGAACGCAGAAGAGAGGACGTGAGGAAGTCCCAAATTTAGGATTATAAAAAGGATAAGGATGGATAAATAATTGTTTTGTTTGTGTGTATTTTGTCTTGTATTTTTGTAGTGTTTGTATTTGTATTTTGTGTATGCTTATTATTATTAAAATCCAATAAATTCTTACTAAAAAAGAAAAAAGAAAAGAAAAAGGGTGCTGACCCCTGGCCAAGAGCGTTGCCTGCTGCCTGCTGCTGCGAGCTACCTGTGCCAAGCTTGTATGCGGCATCGGATGTTTTCTTTCCATTTCGCTTTGCCTGTGTTCCTGGCTAGTTGAAGCGACAGCTCAGGTTGATGCCTCCCCCTCCTCTGTCCCTCCTTTTGCTGTCCCTGAAGCTGTTCAAGGAAGGCTGGGAGAGGGAAGGAGGGAAGAGAGAGGAGTGCCTGCCGCTCGCCGTCCTGAGCAATCGTTCTCCTTTGGGAACCTGAGGCAACCCGGTCAATGAAACTCTACCCAAAGTGGTTTTGACATGAGGTCACAGACCGAGACAACGCAAGGTCAGGAGTTCAGCGTCAATACAACAAGTGCCAGTCACTGCACAAAGGCGGCGGAGATCAGACATGGCTATCAAGCAAGGGCTGTCCGCAAGAGCAACCGAGCACCGAAGACAGGCTGCTGCTGGCTGCTTTCTTAGGAGACTCTTCTGTCGGACTGCGCCAGGCCTTTTGCGTGTTGAGGTCCCCAAGACACCCCCCCCCAATAACTTACACCTGACACATCATATTTGTTTGGGTTTTTTGGCAATAATTTAGGCCACAACTTTATTAAAATACAAATTATGTGAGTGGTTGCGTAGGCACTGGTTCAGACTAGCTGTCCGCCGGGACAGAGCTGACATTCTGTCAGCGTCAGGAGAATGCCACCTGGGGAGAGTTAAGGAGGCTGGGTGAAGCAGTGCCCCCCTCTCCCCAGGGGTCCCAGGGGCTCTTGCGTGGCCCTGTCCCCCGACCGGGGGTTCGGACAAAAGCATCTTGAGCCCCTGGATTCCTTTAACGGAATTCCCTGCACATCATCATTCTAGAAGTACCAACACAATAACCAATGCCTAACTGCCAACCTTACAAGTTGTGACTAGTTGCTACTGCAGTAGGCAAAAACCAGGTGGCAACAGCCAATCAGCCAAATGGACAAAATTCCTACTGAGCCCCTGCACCAAAAGCAGACGACCCCATGACAAGCAGTTGCAAGGTCAAGTGCAGAGGCCTAAATAAAGGGAGGGTGGGTGGGTGATCCAATGCAAACAGCCAAGAGAAGGATCCTCCTTCTTGCAGGACAATATATAGGACGCTGGGCTGTCCATCATCAGATTGATACATTAAATTCTGCTTGGCAACTCACAGGGCCCTATAGAAGCTGTGGCCAGCTAGCCAGTCCACCCAGCAACAAAGAGGTGTCTTCTAGCCCCCATCGCAACACGTGCTCTCATTTGAGAACCCGATTTCTCCACTGCCAGGTTTTGGGGGGCGGTGATCTCCTCAGCCTCCTGCTCCCTGCCTTTCAGGGGCAGACAAGCCAACAAACCAATAGACCATAAAGAAAGGAATCTCACAAGAACATAAGAAGCGCTCTCCTGTTCTCACAGTGGCCGACCAGACGCCTGTGGGAAACCCACGAGCATTATCTGAGCACATGAACTCTCGCCCCTCCTGTGGTTTCCAGCAACTGGTATTCAGAAGTGATTGCTGCCTCCAACTGTGGTGGCAGAACGTAGCCATTGCGGCTAGTAGCCATTAGCTCTTCCACACAACGTGGAGAAATATGGTAGCTAATGGAACCATGGTTAACTCCTGAACCACAGGATCAAGTGCTTGTTCTATGAATAATTGAAAACAGAAATCAGAAAACACATGGCTGGATTGAGAATCAAAGCTTTGAGAGTATAACTGAGCCCTAAAGCCTTTTTTAAAAATTTAGAATCACAGAATTATAATGTTGGAAGGGACCCCAAGGGTCATCTAGTCCAACCCCCTGCAGTGCAGGAATCTTTTGCGCCCAACGTGGGGTTTGAACTCACGGCCCTGAGATTAAGAGTCTCATGCTCTACCAACTGAGCTATTTCATTGTATATTCTCTCTATTAGCTTATGGATTTCTCTATACTACTTTTTTCCTTGCGATCTCTCGTTCTGCATAAGGTGTTTTTGATATATCGTTTTTTTTTTAAAAAAAAAACACTATAAAATTGCACATTGCTTTCAATCGTTTTAAACTTTCTAAGCTGATGAATTCCTATTTACTTACATTATTGGCACCTGCTTTCACAGAGTATAATATAGGGCTGCCATATTGCAAACAGTGAAAATCTTAACAGAAAAGTTTATTATTATTTTTTGTCCAAAGCTGTTGAGCTGCTTTGGCCAAATACCAAAAAAAAAAAGACATTTCTGAGCTATTTTTATAGAAAATCAGCAAGAACAACACTGCCGACACGGGTTGCCTTACACCCAGATTTCCTCAGACCTTTTGCTGATTTCTGGATATGTTCAGGAAATTTCGGACGTATGGCAACCCTATATAATAATAGATATTGTGAATAATGAATATAATATTGAAGGATCAGGAGGGTTTATATTGGATAGCAAGGTGTGGACACAAAAGACAGCAGTGGTCCTGTTGGTGCAGGAGCATGGCCCCAACTGCACAGTCATCCTACCCTAGCCCCATCCAGGGAACCGGAACCGATGCCAGAATCAGGACAGTGTCCTGACACCATGAACACCACATGTCGGCAAGTTAAGTATTTCATTCTGAAGGTGTGTGCAGCAGTTACAACGGCAGCAAGGCTCTCTAGCTGCTTAGAGCTGCGGCTGCCTGCAAGAGTTATAGCAGAAATGTTTTAAAGAGGCAGCCTGTGGACAACCTCATGACTCTGTAAAACGAGTGCAAAATCAGAAGGGTAATACATTCCACATTAGCCTGGGAGACGCGGATGAAGTCGGCTCCTACAGAAGGAATTCCTCCGATGAAACATTTACTCTTCAGCTCAGTATTATAATGGCCTCCCTTTGCGAGGTTTTGGACCCTCCTTCCCTGGAGGTTCCGAAGCAGAGGTTGGATGGCCATCTGTCATGGATGCTTGAGTTGAGATTCCTGCATTGCAGCAGGGGGTTGGACGAGAAGAAGAAGAGTTTGGAATTGATAATCCCGCTTGATCACTACCCGGCGGAGTCTCAAAGCGGCTAACATTCTCCTTTCCCTCCCTCCCCCACAACAAACACTCTGTGGGGTGAGTGGGGCTGAGAGACTTCAGAGAAGTGTGACTAGCCCAAGGTCACCCAGCAGCTGCATGTGGAGGAGCGGGGAAGCGAACCCGGTTCACCAGATTACAAGTCTAACACTCTTAACCACTACACCACACTGGCTCCCCTTGGGGTCCCTTCCAATTTTATGATTCTACAATTCTGCTCCCTTTTACGCACCAGTCTCTCTGAAAGCGACATGTATTTGGGAGCAGTAGCTCCCAAAATCAGCAATAGTGTGCACATTTTAGTAATGCTGAAGCAGACCAACATAGCTCTCTCTCTCTCTCTCTCTCTCTCTCTCTCTCTCTCTCTCTCCCGCCTCCCCGCCTTCCCCTGCTTGCCAGTTCTTTCATTTTCTGCTGCTCCCCTTTGAGGAGCAGAGGAGGACACCTAATTAGAAAAAGGAAGAAACTCTTGTTTGCACACACAGATCTTGGCAGGCAGGCAGAAGAGGAAATGCAGTGGGGGGGATATTAGCCTGCGCCTTAATATCTTGGCAACCAGGGGAGGCAAAATGCAAAGGAAAGGAAGTATCTAAGGGTTTTTTAATACTTCCTTTTTCAGATAAGATAATTTCTTCTGAAGAACTGGCAGAGTGCATGGGGGCTCTGGGGAGAGTCCTCATCGGAGCCTAGGGTTAGTGGGATTTAGTTCTTCAGCTTCGTGACATACTTGTAAGGCACCGAGGGCAACAGGACATTGATCTCGGCTGGCTCAATATGAACTGTGGGGAAGCTTTTGCAGGCAGATCCCCATTCCAGTGCCTCCAAGTGTTTAAGGGGGGACATCCCAGATCGACAGAAACTACCTTTGGCTTCTGATCCCAATCCCAGATGTTCCATTTTGGCTCCCACGTTCTGACTGGGAGTAAGAAACAGGGGTATTTTGCTTCTGCGCCATGAGAAGAGTTTTCAGCGGGTGTTTAAAAGTTGGCACAGAAGGCGCCTTCTTGAATCTCTGCTGGCAGACTTTGCCACAAGACTGGGCCAATGGCACCACAGGCTCAATTTCTAGCCATTGTCAAGTGAGCCACGCCAACTAGGGGGAACGAGCTCAGCGATGAAGCTGGGATAATCAGGTTCAGGTGATCCCAGAGATACCCTGGACCTAATTGGTTCAGGTCTTTGTAAATGGGGCCCAGCACTGAATTTAAACAGATGGCAGGGGGAGAGTGCCTTGGCAGTGGGGACCAATGGTGGGCAAGAGCTGGAAGGAGGAGGGTCCGCATTCAGATTGGTTCAGGAATAAGCTAATCTATTTTCCATGTTGTGGAGAGAGTTTGTCTCTTTTTCCAAGTAAAGGGGGTAAGGCAGCATCGCTTTCCATTCCTCTCTGTGTTCACCCTATGCAGCCGTGCTTCCGTTCAGCTGCAGTTTGCCTTCTGCCAAAACTTAAAATATACATGTCGCTTTCTGTTTTCTTCTGCTCTGGAGGGCAGGACCCAAGCCAATGGCTTCAAGTTACAAGAAATTACGACTAAACATCAGGAAGAACTTTCTGATGGTAAGAGCTACTCAACAGTGGAACGGTCTCTCTCTGAAGGTGGTGGACTCTCCTCCCCTGGAGGCTTTTAAGCATAGATCAGATGGCCATCTGTCATGGATGCTTTAGTTGAGATTCCTGCATTGCAGGGGGGTTGGACTAGAGGACCCTCGGGGTCCCTTCCAACTCTACTGTTGTATGAGTCTATGAAATTTTGCAATTTATGTAATTATGTAAAAAAAAAAAATCATTGTCCCCATATCATTCCACACTGCATAGGAAACATAATGCAAAAGGGAAGGGGATGCACATAATCTGTTGCATGAGAGGGGCCTGCTCAGGAGGACAGAGAAGCCAGGTCAGGACATTGGGACCTAGCAGATGACCAAGGATTTGGGAGAAGCTGACTGCATCAACACAGGGTTTTTACTAGCATAGCAGCTCCCTTCTAGTTCCTGTAGACCAGCAGTTTCCAAACTTTTTCAGACGATCGCCTGCTTGGTTCCATAAACCCATCCCCAGTGCTCCCTTACCCTAATGAAAGCAAAATAAAATTATTTCCAGTAGCACCTTAGAGACCAACTAAGTTTGTTCTTGGTATGAGCTTTCGTGTGTATGCACACTTCTAATGAAAGCATTATTCAGAACAGCAGGCTGCACGACCCACTAAGGAAGATAATAGCGCAACAGAATTCAAAACAGTAACAATTAATTGCACGTTCAAGATTCGTTTAAAACAATTTAGTTTTAGTTGAACAAAACTGATGAACTTCATCCAGCGATACCAGCTTTTCAAAGTTCGATAATCACCTGTACCTTCAGCATCCCAAGCTTTCCCCCTCGCCACTTAGCACAGATCCTGAAGCTGAAGCTCCAATGCTTTGGCCACCTCGTGAGAAGAGAAGACTCCCTGGAAAAGACCCTGGTGTTGGTAAAGATTGAGGGCACAAGGAGAAGGGGACGACAGAGGACGAGATGGTTGGACAGTGTTCTCGAAGCTACCAACGTGAGTCTGACCAAACTGTGGGAGGCAGTGGAAGATAGGAGTGCTCTGGTCCATGGGGTCACGAAGAGTTGGACACAACTAAATGACTACAAGACCCAGGTGGCGCTGTGGGTTAAACCACAGAGCCTAGGGCTTGCTGATCAGAAGGCCGGCGGTTCGAATCCCTGCCACGGGGTGAGCTCCCGTTGCTCGGTCCCAGCTCCTGCCCACCTACCAGTAGCAGTTCGAAAGCACGTCAAAGTGCAAGTAGATAAATAGGGACCGTTCCAGCGGGAAGGTAAACGGTGTTTCCGTGTGCTGCCCTGGTTCGCCAGAAGCGGCTTAGTCATGCTGGCCCCATGACCCGGAAGCTGTCTGTGGACAAACGCCGGCTCCCTCGGCCTATAGAGCGAGATGAGCGCCGCAACCCCAGAGTCGGACACGACTGGACCTGATGGTCAGGGGTCCCTTTACCTTTACCTAAATGACTACAAGGTAATTCCCCCCTAGGGGGCGGTACTGCCCACTTTGGGTACCACTGGTGTAGGCGGCACCAGCTCATCCTAGCTCCAAGGTGCGGGAAGCAGACAATGGGAACTTCCACTGTGATGCTGTTCCCCCGATATCCCCTGCTGACCTATGGATCAGGGCTTAGAGGGCAGCTGGGGAGGAAACAAATCTCACCAATTGATGGAACTTAGCAGCCAGTAAAATTGAATCAAGCCACACTTTCCCGATATCTTCTCTGACCTGTGCAAGTTAACTGCCAGAACCATCTGACAAAGTGCTTGTCGCGGGGATAATTTTCTGTGCAAAACATGCATTAGGAAATGAAGGGCATCCTTGCTAAAGGACAGTAATTCCATATAATTTCTCTCTCCCTCGTCCATCCGCACACTCACTTATTGAACTAGCTTTACAAGCGGAGCTGGGAGAGGTGACAAGACAATTGACGGCCAGTCGCCACGAGGTGGCAGCATATAAATGAAAGCAATTTGGTGTGAGCAGAACGGGGGAAGATGCACCTGCAATCAGGATTTGGTCCGAAAGGGATCTTGTTCAGAAGGAGGGGGGAATTTCTTTCCAATTGCCTCCTGGCTAGATCTGTGCATTGGAAGGAAAACAAACCTGATGCAACTTCTAGGAAGTCGGATGCCGACAACGTACGCCTTTTGCTATTTTCTGTCTTGTCCTGCTCAGCGTAGTATGTAGGGACCCTCCACTTCCCAGCTCATTCAGCCCTATGAGACTCCCCTGTGTGCCTGACTATCTGACCAGTTGCTGCATTGTGATCTCATAACTGACATCACAACTTCTCGTCGTTCAACCATGGTGGCCTGGAACCTTTTACAAGAATGCTGGCTTAGCTCTTGGGGCAGGGTTGGGAAACTTATTTTCAGCTCAGTGGTCTCATTCCATCATACTTGCCCTCCTGGGGGGCCATATGCCAAGGGTATGGGTGGGGCTAGAGACATGGAATGGACGCGGGTGGCGCTATGGTATAAACCACAGAGCCTAGGGCTTGCTGATCAGAAGGTCGGCGGTTCAAATCCCCACGACGGGGTGAGCTCCCGTTGCTCGGTCCCTGCTCCTGCCCACCTAGCAGTTCAAAAGCATGTCAAAGTACAAGTTGATAAATAGGTACCACTCTGGCAGGAAGGTAAACGGCATTTCTATGCACTGCTCTGGTTTGCCAGAAGCGGCTTAGTGATGCTGGCCACATGACCCGGAAGCTGTACGCCGGCTCCCTCGGCCAGTAAAGCGAGATGAGCGGCGCAACCCCAGAGTCATCCGCGACTGGACCTAATGGTCAGGGGTCTCTTTATCTTTACCTTTAGAGACAGAAGAGGATGGATCCAGTGCCAAAAGTGGTTCGGGGAAATGGACGTGATTCCTCTCTTGGCCCAGTAAGGTGTATCCTAGCCAGTCGAAACCAGTTGGAGAAGGCGTAGAGCCAGGCTGCAAAGGGGATATGAACTGGGTGTGGTCCAGGGATGGGAGGGCAACCTATGGAGCCAGAGTGAGTTCCTGTAGCCCCAAAAGAAGCAGTGATGGCCACCAACCTAGACAGCTTTAAAGGAGGATTTGATGAACTCATGGAGGAGAGGGCTAGCGATGGCCACTAGCCATGATGTCTATGTTCTCCCTCCACTCTCAGAGGCAGAAGTGCTTCTGAATAGCAGTTGCTGGAAACCATAGGAGGGGATAGGGCTCTTGTGCTCAGATCCTGCTTACAGGCTTCCCATAGGGGCATCTGGTTGGCCACAGTGAGAACAGGATGCTGAACTAGATGGGCAATTGGCCTGATCCAGCAGGAATCTAATGTATGTATGTTAAACTCACATTAAAAACAAACAGACAAAACACATGCCTGGATCCTGCAAACAACAACTGCTTTGTCCTCTGGTTCCTAATGTGTCCATTCCAGGTGGACCCATCTCTTTCTTCCCCATGTATGGGGAGAAGCTTTCTCCCTCTCTCCATGTAGACTCGCTTCTTCGGCCATTTGCATCGAGTTTTAGCCACTGCTCTCTAGAATTCCTCCGATTTCTTTCTTGTTCCGGTCCCCAGAATGGTGAATGAGTGGGACACCAGCAGCTTCTGCAATTGGTGGTGGGTTGGGGAGGAGAGGGAGGGAGGGAAATATCTCCCCAACCCAGTTTTCCCTTCAAAGCTCTCCAGGGTAGTGAGTAATTTCAAGACTTGCAACAAATGAAGAACAGCTTTTGAGGGTTGAGCAAAATGAAAGAAACATGTCCGTGTTGCGAGGCTCAGAAACTCAGGTGAGGGAACACGGAGCGTACGGAAAAGTGTGGGCCTGGAGAACGTCCTCCTACCTACAAGCTCCTTCGGTGTTTTCAATTGCACTCCTTGCACTCTGTTTCAATGAATCCTAGAGCTGTAAACTTGGGAAGGGTGCCAAGGGTCATCTAGCCCAACCCCCTGCAAAGCAGGATATAGGGTCATAGAACTGTAAAGTTGGGAAGGTACCCAAAAGGAGTTCAGGGCAGATCCACACGTGAAACTACCGGTCTCCTCTGCTTCTCCTCTATGTTGTTTGTGCCTTAATTCCCCATTCATTCAAAGTTTGCACAATGGATAATATTCCCACGATCCCGGATGTAATGCAATATCCATGAGCCCAAGCCAGGTGTGATTGTGCCTCTCAGCCTTCCTCCTTAGCACAACGCACCCTCCGCTTCTGCTGCAGCAAGTTCTTTGGCCGGCATTAATCGGTCGCCACCATCCGCCAGTTTCCAGCTTTTTCTTCCCCAACGGGAATGCTTTCCAGAGCAGCCAGGAGGCGAGTCTCCCACCGTCATCTGCGCAGCACATTTTACGCTCCCGCAAAGGGGCTTTTCAAAGCTGCTCTCAGCTGGTTGTTTGTACAAACATGTGTATTTGCTGTGTCAACACACATTAGGCAGCAGATGTATTCCGGGAAAAGGAACCAGATCAGGAGCAAGAACCCATCTAAAAACAAAAAAAAAAAAAACAACTGAACCACTTGCTGAGGACACCAGTGGTGTTCTCGGAGGAGATCCAGACTGGAGAGCTCGGCACGTATCTCACGAGAGGGGAGGACCATTAGCTCAGTGACAAAGCATCGTCCTCGCATGCCGGAAGATCCCAGGTTCGATCCTGGTATCTCCAGGCAGGACTGGGAGAGCCTCCTCACTGGAACCTTGGAGAGGTGCTGCTGGGAAGGATTGAAACCCCAGAGAACTGATGCCAGTCAGTGTAGACCAGTGTCTGCCAAACTTCAGTCTCCAGCTGTTTTGTGGACTACAGTTCCCATCATCCCTGACCACTGGCCTTGCTAGCTAGGGATGATGGGATTTGTAGTCCAAAAAAACCCCCAGCTGGAGACTCAAGTTTGGGAAACAGTGGTGTAGACAATGCTGAGCTAGAGGGGCCAGTGGTCTGAATCAGGACAGGGTAGCTTTCTATGTTCCTAGGAGAGCTTGCCATTTTTAAAAGCACAAGTGACACTTTGCTGTGTCCAGTAGCACATTGGCTCGGCATGCAGAAGGTCCCAGGATGCATTTTGGTGTGTGTGTGTGCGTGCTCCTGGACTTGCATGAGTTAAAGCAAAGCCTCCTGGCACACAGCATGAGTTATCCCAAAGTATAGTAGATGAAAGAAGCTGATGGGAGTCAATAAGCCAAGCTCTGCCGAAACCACCCTCTCCTCCCATGGTCTATGCAATGACAGAGCAGGTGCTCTGCATATCATCTCAGTATATTCCGCCATCTGTATTCTTGTATGTATTTTTTTAAAAAATGCATAAATTGCTTCTCAGTCAAGATTTCCAAACCCGCGTACTACAGAAAAAACAAAATACAGTGGTACCTCGCAAGACGAATGCCTCGTGCAACGAAAAACTCGCTAGATGAAAGGGTTTTGCGATTTTTTAGGTGACTTGCAAGACGAATTTTTCTATGGTCGTGCTTCGCAAGACGAGAATTTCAATGCATTCCTATGGGAATTAAATTTCAATGCATTCCTATGGGAAACCGTGCTTCGCAAGACGAAATTTTCGCAATATGAAACGACTCGTGGAACAAATTAATTTCTTCTTGCGAGGCACCACTGTAAAGAATAAAAGAATTCCTTCCAGTAGCACCTTAGAGACCAACTAAGTTTGTTCTTGGTATGAGCTTTCATGTGCATGCACACTTCTTCATATACACTGAAACAGAAGTCACCAGACCTCTCTCTCTCTCTCTCTCTCTCTCTCTCTCTCTATATATATATATATATATAGAGAGAGAGAGAGAGAGAGAGCGCTCACTATATATAAGGGTCTGGTGACTTCTGTTTCAGTGTATCTGAAGAAGTGTGCATGCACACAAAAGCTCATACCAATAACAAACTTAGTTGGTCTCTAAGGTGCTACTGGAATTCTTTTATTTCTTATTTTGTTTTGACTGTGGCAGACCAACACGGCTACCTACCTGTAACTGGTACTACAGAAAGACAGTTAACTCATCAAATAAGAATCAAATCACTTGAAGCACCACAAACAAAAGTTACGGCAGCAGAGATTGTGAGGTGTAGCAGTTAGAATGTTGGACTAGGACCTGGGAAACCAGGGTTCAAATCCCCACCCGCCCCATGATGCTCACAGGGTTACTTTGGTCCAGTCGCTGCCTCTCAGCCTAACCTACCCCGCAAGGTTGTTGTGGGGATTTAAAAATGAGAAGGGGGTAAAGAACCGCGTACACCACCTTGAGCTACTGGGGGGGGGGGAGGTGGGAGATAAATGCAATAACTAGAAATAAATAAATTGTGCAATCATCACCCTGAACTCAGTGATCATGAAAAAGCTCAGGTATTTAAAGAGGCATTTAAACATGCTTTAAAATACTTGACCTGGCACTGGAAACTTCAATATTGGCAGGCAGACCTCTTTAGAGTATTGTATTGTATCAACTGGGGTGCCAGTGCCAAAAAGGCCCTGTCTCCCTCTGCCATCGAAAGCAGGGGCACTTAAGAGAAAAGACCCTGCAGATCATAGTGCTTGGTGTTCCAGAGTTCTTTCCCTTTGCCACACTTTAATGCAAATGAGGGTAACATGGACTCCAACGCCCTGACCGTTGACCATGCTGGCTGGGGCTGATGGAAGTTGGAATCACAACATCTGAAAGGGCATAGATTGCTTAGACCGAGAAATGGAACGCAGGTTGGAGCTATGGAGATGGGAGTGCCCCTTGGCTTCCAAAAGTTGAAAGCCTTTCCATCTGCAAAAAAAAGTGAGGTCATCTGGGGATACTGCAACACCTCACCTTTCAGCAGATGCATGAATGGCTGCTGAATCTCAAGGGCTCCGTAGAGACAAGAATCTGTTTCCTGGCCTCAGCCTCATGGCACACTGCACGGGTCATCCTACCAAAAGGAGTTCAGTTGTGTCTGTATCAAATGCTACATACACCCAGTATGCCCTCTTTATTTATACACACACTTCCTGTCTATCAAAATCAAAACCACCAGGGCTGCGTAGTCCAAAAAACACCCTTGCTCCAGATTTAGCAGATGCTGACCTGAAATAATGTTGTCAGCCGTGCGCATTTTGAGCCCCTTCAAGCTATTTGGCACCAAGAGGCCGCTATTCTCTCGAACCGCGATTCGCTCCCCCTGTAAATCCACTATCTAAACAGTTGGGATTTGGGTCCCATCTCGCTGTCCTCTAGACGTTAGGCGTATTTGTGCAACTCGAGCCAATATTTACAGAAACAGACTCTTATCCAAATAGCCAAAGCATTGCCAGGCCCAATAAAAGAAGAAGAAGCAAACATGTTTCCTTGTAGGAGGAGAGGAACAGCTCCAGAGGCGGTGTGAAAAAAAAAACAAAACGATGCTGGAAAAGCAAACCTCCTCACCCCCACCCCACCCATCATCCCCCAATCTCTGTGCATGCTGCTTCCATCTGTTTGGCAACATCTAAGAGCTCCCCCCCCCACACACACACACTGTTGTTTCCAGCAACTGATAGCCCTCTAGTGCAGTGCAGTGGAAGATACTGTTCCTTTACCAGTTTTGGAGTAACTTTCAGCTACCAGTCCAACTGGCTTCTGTGCATGCCTTGGGAGAGGGCATCTTGAGCCGGCCCTTTCAAGTCCTGCTTACAAGTATTCCCATGGGTATCTGGCTGTCCACTTTGAGAACAGGATGGATGGTCCAGCAGGCTACTCTTATGCTCTTTACATTCCCGTAACCCTGTAGATACCTATGTTTCGCCTCTCTTAACATGAGATGGTTTGAGTTCTGCGGTGAGCAAAATCACCTTCTTCACTAATTCACAAATTAAGGGGTTGGGCAGGTCATAGCCGGGGATGTGGGAGGTGAGTTAGGTTTAAACACTCTGTCTGAAGCTGCTTCCAGCGGGTGAGCGGAAAGGAGAAAAGGAAGGAATCTTTCTGCTGCACAAATCTGACCAGCCTTGTCCATTTTCTCCTTTGAAGCATCCATCATATCATCCCACACATTGATTTTGTTGTGTTGTTTTAAGCTGTGCTGTTTCCTTCTTTCAAGAGATGCTCTCCTCTCCTCTTCCCCCCTTTTCTATCTCTCTAAGAGGCTGAGGAATTTCGCTGTCAGCCCCAGCAGAGGTGGGAATTCTAGGGGGCAGCTTGATGTTAACTGCCTTACAAAAAGGACTAGGCAGCTGGGTCGCCACACACAGCCCCGCTCCTCGCTTGGCATGCGACTCTGGTCCTGAAGCTTTCCTGCAGATGGGACCGCAAAGCATCGCTCCTGTGGCTTCTGAAGGGTCCGGGCCCCTTTCAGAAGGGCGCCTTACGAATAAGGTGGGTGGGCTCAGATCAGAGAGTTTTGAAATCACGACTTGCTTAGCAGAGCACGAAGAGGGTAATTTGTTGTTGTTCAGTCTTTCAGTCGTGTCCGACTCTTCGTGACCCCATGGACCAGAGCACGCCAGGCACGCCTATCCTTCACTGCCTCTCACAGTTTGGCCAGACTCATGCCAGTCACTTCGAGAACACTGTCCCACCATCTCATCCTCTGTCGTCCCCTTCTCCTTGTGCCCTCCATCTTTCCCAACATCAGCGTCTTTTCTAGGGAGTCTTCTCTTCTCATGAGGTGGCCAAAGTACTGGAGGCTCAACTTCAGGATCTGTCCTTCTAGGAGCACTCAGGGCTGATTTCTTTGAGAATGGATAGGTTTGATCTTCTTGCAGTCCATGGGACTCTCAAGAGTCTCCTCCAGCACCATAATTCAAAAGAATCAATTCTTCGGCGATCAGCCTTCTTCTTCGATGATCCCCTTCATGGATCACTGCCTTGTCGTGGCGAAGGGGCTTGAATTACTCAGGGAAGCTATGGACAGGTCAGATGGACAGGTCATAGTGGAGAGTTTGGACCAAACGTGATCCACCTGGAGGAGGAACTGGCAAGCCACTCCAGAATCCCTGCCAAGAAAACTCCATGGACAAAGACGGAAGTGAGAGCTGGACCATAAAGAAGAGGGTAATAACAAACACTTAAATCCGCTTTCTCATTTGCAACCCCGTTTTCCTGAACAAATGTGTTTTGGTCACTGTGAGAATAGGATGCTGGACCAGATCGGCCTTCATTGCGTGATCCAGCAGATTCTTCTTATGTTCTTGTGTTAGCAACATTTGTAGGGCTCTCCGCCCATGGTTTAATGCGAGAAGAGGAAACCGATGAAGGAGGGGGCACGTGTTGAAGGACAAACAAAGCGCTGCCTGGCTAACTGTGCTATTTCTCTCTTCCCAGGTAGGAACTCCCCCTCAGGATCTGTGCTTTGCAGCCACCTGTCTGAG
Source organism: Lacerta agilis (assembly GCF_009819535.1). Classification (NCBI taxonomy): domain Eukaryota; kingdom Metazoa; phylum Chordata; class Lepidosauria; order Squamata; family Lacertidae; genus Lacerta; species Lacerta agilis. The sequence goes on along the minus strand of NC_046321.1, from coordinate 6,208,871 downwards.
CTCATTTTTCTCCCCTGCCCACACACACTTTGCCAGTGACGGATCAGGGATATGCAGAGCCGATTCTTAATAACTGTACAATTTACTTAACAAATTTTGAGCTTGTAGTACAGCTTTGTTAATATGTTTAATTTATTGTTACATTTCCTCCAGGTTAATGGTTTACGGGCCCCTAACAATTTAATCTCTGTAGTTATTATGAAGTGCTTGTTTCTTGTTAAAGTGGGAAACGGAGCCGACCGGGGAGATTTACGTGTGATAAACTGGGCCAGAGGGGAGCACACACACACACACACACATCCCTCTTTTAATAAGTGAAAGAGGCTTTCTCCGGGCTTGCTCGAGTCTCTCATTAAGGGAGCGTCTCTGGCTTTCCCCTTCGCTAGGCCTGAGAGCCAAGGTGCCGCAAACGTCTCCCAAAAGGAGAAGCATCTCAGAAGCAAAGTCCCATTGGGGGAGCAGCTTCTCCTTTTCACTCTTAATCATTTCTGCTGGAATTTTAATGTGCAACGAACTGATATGTCAATGCCTGCCCTCATATACACCTGTGGAAATGTACAAAACAAACTACATAAATAAACTAACCCACAGGATAATAGCAAAAGAGATTGAGTGACATTTATTACATTTAGTCCTGGGTCCCTGTCCCCCTCTTACGAAGAGAAACTGCTGTGTCTCCTCTCCAGTGGAATTGCAAAAGAGTAAATTGATGGGAGTTGGGTGCTGTTGGTTTTTTTGGGTTTTTTTTTTTTGCATTTTGCTTTGCTTGTTGCAGGATCAGGCTTGTCCTTCAGCCAGGTGGCATGTTGGAGATGGCTCCCACAGCCCAGCCCATTATGTAAAATCCACTGAGCCCCATGAAATCAGCCACTGGCTTTCGGTAACTAATGTTTACAGCTGGATCACTGTGCATTTCAGGCTGTCAGGAGAACAAGCCTATTAATCCGTGCTAACATGGCTGTGAGAGATTTTACTTCCTGGGTTCCATATCACTGCAGATGGTGACAGCAGTCACGAAATTAGAAGACGCCTGCTTCTTGGGAGAAAAGCAATGACACAACCTAGACAGCATCTTAAAAAGCAAAGACATCACCTTGCCGACAAAAGTCTGTATAGTTAAAGCTATGGTTTTACCAGTAGTGATGTACGGAAGTGAGAGCTGGACCATAAAGAAGGCTGATCGCCGAAGAATTGATGCTTTTGAATTGTGGTGCTGGAGGAGACTCTTGAGAGTCCCAATGGACTGCAAGAAGCACAACCCTATCCATTCTGAAGGAAATCAGCCCTGAGTGCTCACTGGAAGGACAGATCCTGAAGCTGAGGTTCCAATACTTTGGCCACCTCATGAGAAGAGAAGACTCCCTGGAAAAGACCCTGATGTTGGGAAAGATTGGAGGGCGCAAGGAGAAGGGGACGACAGAGGACGAGTTGGACAGTGTTCTCGGAGCTACCAACATGAGTCTGACCAAACTGTGGGAGGCAGTGGAAGACAGGAGTGTCTGGCGTGCTCTGGTCCATGGGGTCATGAAGAGTCGGACACGACTAAACGACTAAAAACAAACAACAACATGGCTGTGGAAGGCACACACTTTGTAGGGTGGTTTGAAGCCCCCTCTGTGGATCAGCCCTGAGATCTCTGGAGGAGAGGAAGCCACTGCGGCCAGCACATTGGAGTAGAGAGGGCTTATTTCAGTGCCGGAACAAAGTATTTGGCTCAGACCTCTGTCAGCCTTTGAGGATGTATGTGTGAAAAGGTCCCTCTGAATATTTCTTCAAAGATCTCAGGGCGGTTCGCAAGATAAAAAAACACAGGATAAATGCACTAAACAATAGTTAAAACAATAACAAAACAATAACCCCACTCCCAATTAAAAGGCACAGAATATAATCAGCCTAAGGCCAGTGTGAAGAGGAATGTTTTCTCCTGGAGCCTAAAGGTTTGTACTGAATATTCGATTAATTGACAACGCGTGAAACCGAAAGTTCATAGTTCACAGCTAAGTTTTAACTAAAAGTGGATCCACTGAAATGAAAAGGAACAAGGAGAAGCCATGGCTGACAATTTCAATGGGTTTACCTCTGGGCAGGGCTAGCATTAGATGCAGCCTGAAGAGTTCTGTGAAAACTTGGGGCTTATTCCATATGTAGTCAAAATTCTTGTAAGTCAAACCTCTGTTTATGTAAACTTCAAGGATGTGTGCGGGGCCAAAACGGGAAGTATTGTTACTGGGTCGTGCAGGCGCAAGGGCAGTCCTCAGGTTGTCGGAAACCTCAGGATTCAACCGGTACCTCCAAAACAAGATTCCCGTTCGCACCGGAGTACTAGGGAGAATAATCCCATACTGTACGGCCAGTGTAACTCTCATATCAGCGGGCTGGATGACATTTCCTCAAAATCACCGCTTCCCTCATGTTGCGTCCTCCCTTGCCTCGCCTTTTCATAGTATCCCTTGTAGGGGAAAATCCAGAATGAGGGGAGGGGAGAGTGTGGAAAGGGAGTGACATGGAGGAGAACGTCATGTTGACTATGGAGCATTAACGGAGGCACAGAAAGCTTACTCTCCACATTAAACAACAGTACGGATGCACCCTTAGATGAGGTGGCCTAGAGGTTCTTTTGCATTGAAAAGAAAAAGCTTTGTTCCCCCCCCCCGCCCCATCCTGCAAAAGAAAGATGGACAGGCCTAAGCCACGTCTTCTTTGAAGATAAGCTCACCTGCAACCAAACACACAAACTTTCTTCCATTTCACCCATGCACACACAAAAGTGCCAATACACCATCTTTCTTGGGTAGGGGGATGCAAATCATTGTTCCTGAGAAAGCAGGGTGGGTTTATCTGCAGACACAGTATTCAGTTCTGTCGAACTGCAGCCTAAGGGCAGGAGAGGGGTGGAAGTGTTGGAGATTCATTCCCCATGTGCAGTCATGGGTTTGTTGTCTATGACATGACTGGGTATGTGTTTTGATTCCACAGGAATGGGATGTGACAAAGGCAGGATGTTTGTCTTACTGTGTCCCCTGAAGTGGGACTATTGTCCTTTGTTCTTTCTCTTTGCTGCATGATGCTAGAGAGAGAGAGAGAGGGAGCCATGCTGCACTGCTCTGAGTGTGTTTATATGTAAATAAAGTAGATTAGCCACAATGCTGTGTTGCTGAGGTCTGTTACACAAGCTGAGCAAACTCTGTGGATCCGTTAGTGTGCTAATGTCTTCTGGCATTAGTCGCTGTGATGTTTGGGCTGAAGAAAGCTTTTGAAGCTCCTGAACGATCGCCCAGGAGGGAGGGAACATGCCAGTTGGGCATGTGTCTCTGCCAGGGTTCTACTCATGAGTAGGACATCCCCTGACAGGAAGATGGGGGAAAGCATTGGCGTGGGGGTGGGGTGAGGAGCTGCCCAATGCATGACAAATCATCTCTTGATTGCAGTTCCCCAACGGCACAAAGAGTGTTAGTTGGAGTCTGATTCACAACACCTATCACCATAACCCCAAAACAGGGTTGGGCACATAGACCTGGTTTGTCACAAATTGTCCTACATTCAGCCGTACCACCCTCAAAACTTGAAAAACGAAACAACCAAAGTATGGGAATTTTAGCTCTGTGCGGAGAACAAGGGTCTCCTAACAATGCTCGGCATTCTTCGCAAACTATAGCTCCCAGATTTCTTTGTTTATAGTACTATGATCCTCCTGTAAATCTAAGGTGCAAATGCGGCCTTATGTCTGCATTACGGAACTTGGAAGCAACCGGCATCCTGCTCTGTCAGCCGTGCCACAACCGTTTCCTCCTGATCGAGAGCGGCAGAGCCACAGATCTTTCCATAAAGGTCAGGACAGCAAAGCTTTGACAAGAGCTACATAGAGTTTTGATCCCAGGGCAGGACCTGGCAGGGTCAGAAAGGAGAAACATTGTCAGAGCCGTGTGACATGTTCACCCAGCGCCTTTCCCTGCTCTGTCTCCAGCCAACAGCGCCAGCAACTTCAAATCCAATCTGTCAAAGTTTTTTTTTCCCCTGGCTGAAATGTAAGGGTTTGCAGACAGGGCCATTTCGCATTGGAGCAGAGGTTCACCCACCCCCCACCCCCACCCCCCAATGCACACCTTCCCCAGGTGGGTCAAAGGACATTGGTGCAACACTTCTCCCCATCTCCACCCCTCCTCCTCGGCCACATTAGAGGCAAGTGTCTTGCAGTATGACATGCCTCGAGCCCAGCTCAAGTGCCGATGAATATTTATGAGTGCAAAAACAAGGAGCAGGAAACTTACAAGACATTCGCTGCAGCTGGGCACCGAGGGCAAGGAACCTGCAAAGGCCAGGTGATCCCGCAAATAATAAATCTGCAATTTGTGGCAGAAATCAGAGTACGGCTTCAGCTTAAGAGGGGCAGTCAGAGGTTATAAAGGGATCAACACAGAATTGCAGGCATGACCGTTCCCCGCATTTTGCGTGGTCACGCACAGCTGCTTGGATCCCAGTTCAGGGATCCAAGCTTCACCTTCCTGGGCTAGATACCTGGGGTCTCCGCCTACCCAGTCAGCTGCCCAATCCCGCCTGGGGGAGGTGTTGCCAGGGGGGTTGGCCAGGTAAGGGGAGGGAACACAGACCCACACAATAGAAGGTGTTACATACCTGGGAGGCTCCAGAGCTTCTCCCACCCTCCCCTCCCTCAATTAACCTTTTAATTTTTGCAAGTTAACCTCTTCTCCACAGGTACACAGGCGCTGCTATGTCAAGGCCACTGTTGAAGGGCCGGAAAGGAATTTCCCTGCATTGGCAGGTTTCGCCTTTCCCATAGCAATTCTGCACAACTTTGGCAGTTGCAGGCCTTGGGTGGAATCCTTTAGTCCAGTGTTTTTCAACCTTTTTTGGGCAAAGGCACACTTGTTTCATGAAAAAAATCACGAGGCACACCACCATTAGAAAATGTTAAAAAATTTAACTCTGTGCCTATATTGACTATATATAAAGTAATTCTCTTGAATTTTTCGATTTTCCCCACGGTACACCAGGCAACATCTCGCGGCACACTAGTGTGCCGCGGAACAGTGGTTGAAAAACACTGCTTTAGTCATCTTCCTAAATGGGGGGTGGGGGGGTTCCCGTTAAAGGGGTCTTGGGGGGAGGCATTGGCCATATGCCCACAGGTTGTCCTTGCCCTCCCCTTCCAGCGGCAGCGAACGGGGGGGGGGTATCTGCTTGAACATATGTTCTCCAGAGCTAGCCCAATCCCCTCACATGCTGGATAACCCTGAAGTTACCCAGGTCCCCCGACTTGGGAGCTGGGAAGGATAAGCGCCCAATGCCTGAGCCAAGGTCTCTCTACATCTGAATCTTAATAAAGTTGTGGCCTAATTTTAATCCCATAGCACGTTGCCTTGTGTCGTTATTCTGCTCAGGGGCTGGCTGGGGTTTGGGGGACTCCGCCTGAGCGCGCAAAAGCCACCCAGGGCACCTGAATGCAAGCAAGGCCCAAACTGGAGCATTGTTAGAAACTGGGCAGGGTAGGAGAGGCATCAGGGGAGGCAACTGGGCAGGGTAGGAGTGGCTTCTTGAGAGCTGGACCATCAAGAAGGCTGATCGCTGAAGAATTGGTGCTTTTGAATTATGGTGCTGGAGGAGACTCTTGAGAGTCCCATGGACTGCAAGAAGATCAAACCTATCCATTCTCAAGGAAATCGGCCCTGAGTGCTCACTAGAAGGACAGATCCTGAAGTTGAGGCTCCAGTACTTTGGCCACCTCATGAGAAGAGAAGACTCCCTGGAAAAGACCCTGATGTTGGGAAAGATGGAGGGCACAAGGAGAAGGGGACGACAGAGGATGAGATGGTTGGACAGTGTTCTTGAAGCTACTAACATGAGTTTGGTCAAACTGTGAGAGGCAGTGAAGGATAGGCGTGCCTGGCGTGCTCTGGTCCATGGGGTCACGAAGAGTCTGACACGACTGAACGACTGAACAACAACAAGGAGAGGCAACCGGTTGCCATAAGAGGACCCTGCTGGATCAGGCCATTGGCCTACCAAGCACAGCATCCTGTTCTCACAGGGGCCAACGTGACTCCCCTATGGGAAACCTTCAAGCAGGATTTGAGCACAAGAGCCCTCTCTCTTCCTGTGGTTTCCAGCAACTGGGATTCAGGAGTATCTCTGCTTCCTCTTTGAAAGCCACCCAAATTGGTGGCCATCATTGCCTCCTGTGGGGGCAAGCACCATAGTTGTGCTGTGAGAAGCCGCTTTCCCCCTGACTTCATCATCTGCTTTCAGGGGGAACTGCTGGGAGCAGCTCCAAGGATATCCTCTTTCACAACACAGATTTTGCGCTGCCCAAGTGAAGCTATGTCCCTTCCAGCGAGGGTTCGGCAGTCCAATCTGGCCCCGGTGGGGATGCCTGGTTTGCAGAAAGTCCTTCTCCCCGGAGAGGGAAGCCGCTAATTTCAAGACGCGCCGTAACATCCTGCATGCTGCAACAGTTGGCACGCTCCGCGGCACAGTCGCAGCCAAGAAGATTCCTTGGTCCATTGTCAGCCATATTATTCTTGAAGGGTGGCCAAGGAGTCATGGTTTGGACAGGCAGATGGATCGGCTGCCGGCTGCCGTCCCCGCAGAAACATTAAATCCGCTCGAAACAGCTGGACCCAGGCTTTGAAATCAGGCTCCTTCAAAAAATGTGCCAGCCGGGGAGATTAAATAAAGATGTGAAAGGGAGGGCGAGGGGGAGGGGGGAAGGGGGGGACAAAAAAGAAGATGAAGAGTAGTGCAATCCAGAGAAGGTGGGTCTTGTAAATCTCCAGCTGCTGCAGCAGGCATCCAAGCAGGCAGCACGGTTTCCTCTTGCTTCTGAAGCTGACGCGCGTTCTGTCAGAAACACCCCATATTTTTGCTGGCCTCTTTGACATGTGGCATAAATAAACCCATTGTTTCCAAAAATGTGGCTGGCCTGCCCTTGTGCAACAGAACGGCTGGGCTGCTTCTTCATCTTCAGCAATTAGGGAAAGGGAAAATTGCAGGCGTGCTTCTAGGCCCTGTTAATTGGGCAGAACTTGTTGCACTGAGGACAACATTAGAAACACAGAATCACAGACGCTCCAAGTGTCCCTATCTTCCAGGGACGTCTCTGATTTAGAGAAGCCATCCAGGTTTCTGATTTGATCCTGGAATGTCCCACTTTTCCTTAGGATGCCACTATTTTCATTGGAGAAATGTTGGAGGGCATGGAGTTATCAACCCCAAGCTGTCTGAAGGAAATCCTGTATAGGGAAGGTTTTGTTTTTTTAATGTTTCATGTCTTATTATGTTTTTATATATGCTGGAAGTTGCCCAGAGTCATGTGTGGGTTATAAATAGTAAAATTGTCATTATGGAATGGGACGTCACTATTTTCACTGGAGAAATGTTGGAGGGTATGGTATCATAGGATTGTAGAGCTGCAAGGAACCATCAAGGGTCATCTAGTCCAGTGTTTTTCAACCTTTTTTGGGCAAAGGCACACTTGTTTCATGAAAAAAATCACGAGGCACACCACCATTAGAAAATGTTAAAAAAATTAACTCTGTGCCTATATTGACTATATATAAAGTAATTTTCCCACGGCACACCAGGCAACATCTCGCAGCACACTAGTGTGCCGCGGAACAGTGGTTGAAAAACACTGATCTAGTCCAACCCTCTGCAAGGCAGGAATCACAGCTAACGAATCCCTGGCAGATGGCCACCTAACCACTGTTTGAAAACCTCCAACAAATGAAGAAGAGTTTGGGTTTGATATCCCGCTTTATCACTACCCGAAGGAGTCTCAAAGTGGCTAACAGTCTCCTTTCCCTTCCTCCCCCACAACAAACACTCTGTGAGGTGAGTGGGGCTGAGAGACTTCAGAGAAGTGTGACTAGCCCAAGGTCACCCAGCAGCTGCATGTGGAGGAGTGGAGACGCGAACCCGGTTCACCAGATTGCGAGTCTACCGCTCTTAACCACTACACCACACTGGCGTGTGACAATTCACCACCTTCTCAGGTTATCCATTCCACAATCGAAGAGGTCTCAACCTCAGAAACTGCTGTTCAGTTGGACTCTCCTTTCTCACCATTTGAATCCATCGGTGTGGGGCCTACCCTCTGAAGCAGCAGAAAACCAACTCGTGACAGCCCTGAGTTGGGAGAGAGCTGCTTGTGTGTGCCCTGAGAAATTAATTTAATCAAACGAGGATATATTTTGTAAGCCAAAAGCATCTGTACACAGAGAAGGCCACCTGCTGCCTCTCTGCGTGATCGGTGGCTCTGGCCTTTTCTTCTTTCAACCTGAATAGGAGAGGTGATCTTGCCCAATCTCTGCCTTAGGTCCAATGGGATTGCTCCACACAGGGGTGCAACAGGATCACTGAAGCCCGGAACAGTGACTCATGCAGACGCATAACAGATACCCTCCTCTGAGGGCAGTTGGTTCTGTCCTTTTATGTAAACCTCACCTCAGCTAAACACTGCACTGCATAAGACCACAAGGCTCTCAAGCATCAGGCCAATGGCTCCTGTAGCCCAGCATCCTGTTCTAACAATGGCCAACCAGATGCCTGCAAGGAGCCTGCAAGCAGGACCTGAGGAGCACAACAGAACTCTCCTCTCATGCAGTTTCCTGCAAATTTTATTCAAAGGCATGCTGCCTCCAAGACTGGGTGGAGAATAGTTGGCTAGTAGCTGTGGATGGCTGCATCATCCATGAACTTGCCTGGTCTTCTGTGAAAGCCATCCAGGTTGGTAGCCATCCTGTGGGAGACACTGCTTAACTATGCACTGCGTGGAGAATTACTTTCTTTTATCTGTCCTGAATCCTCCAACATACAGCTATGTTGGATGCCCACAAGTCCTGGTGCAATGAGAGAGGGAGGGAAAAAATCCTTTATCAGTTTTCTCCACGCTGCATAATTTTATACCTGAAGGAGTGTCTCCACCCTCATTGTTCAGCCCGGACACTGAGGTCCAGCTCCGAGGGCCTTCTGGCGGTTCCCTCACTGCGGGAAGCAAAGTTGCAGGGAACCAGGCAGAGGGCCTTCTCGGTAGTGGCGCCCACCCTGTGGAATGCCCTCCAGATGTCAAGGAAATAAACAACTATCTGATTTTTAGAAGACATCTGAAGGCAGCCCTGTTTAGGGAAGTTTTTAATGACTGATGTTTTAATGTATTTTTAATATTCTGTTGGAAGCTGCCCAGTGTGGCTGGGGAAACCCAGCCAGATGGGCGGGGTATAAATAATAAATTTGTTGTTGTTGTTGTTGTTGTTTGTCACCTGTTACTCATCTTTTCTCTAAAGTAAAGAGCCCCAAACACTGGAACTTTTCCTCACAGGGGAGTCGCTCCATCATTTTGTTTGCTGATCTCAACCTTTCCCAACTCCTTGCTGAGGAGAGGCGACCAGAACGGCGCACCGTATTCCAAATGGGGTTGCACCACAGATTCGTGTACCGTTATTATGGTGTTTTTGATTCCTTCCCTAATGATCTCTAACACGGAATTCCCCCTTTTCACAGCTGCCACGTGCAAGGTTGGACATCTCCACTGAGCTTCTTACTACAACCCCAAGCTCTTGCACCAGAGCAGCTATGATCTTTGTGGGGCCCCTAAGAGGCTCACCTTGTTGCACCCCCCCCAGGTCCATCATGGCTTGGAAAGGTCAGTGCCCTACACCTGTTTCCCCGTCAGCAGACATCGCACAGTCCCCTGCCGTGAGCTGCAGGAACGAAACTCCGCAGAGGAAGCTGCAGAAAGCTGAACGGAAGCTCTGGGACTCCCAGAGAAAACGTCTGGCCATTCTCCTAAATGTCACTCAGCCAGCAGAGCAGGTCCTGTGTAAATATCCACTTGTTTGCCAGCCCTTTGCTCAGAAAGGTCAGGCATGCAAATTAAAAGAAAGCTGGGGAGGGTGCGAGAGAGAGAAGATCTAAAGAAACCAAGCCTCATGAGAAACGATTGAGGTTGCTGGGTATGTTTAGCCTGGAGAAGAGAAGACTGAGAGGGGATAGGATAGTCATCTTCCAGCTGGAAGATGGCGCAAGCTTGTTTTCTCCTGCTCTGGCGGGTATAAGACCCAAACCAATGGATTCAAATGAAAAGAAAGGAGATTCCAATGAAATATTAGCAAGAACGTTCTGACAGTAAGAGCTGTTCAACAGTGGAATGGACTCCCTCAGAAGGTTGTGGACTCTCCTTCATTTGAGGTTTTTAAAGAGAGGCTGGATGGCCATCTGCCAGGGATCCTTTTGCCCTGGTTCCTGCATTGCAGGGGGTTGGAGCAGATGACAGCGAAACAGAAAAGAAAAGAGACTTAAATAAGTCTCTGCGTCAGGGGGACATGTGCTCTCAAGGGCAGCGTGGAATGTTGCCCAGCGTTTGTTGACTTAAAAATATAATATTATTATCCCCACCCTTCTGCCAAGCATAGCCCTCAAGGCAGTTTGCAAAATGGAAAGAACAGCAAAACAATCAGCAGACAAAACAGCACTTAAGGCAATCGATATTAAACATCAAGTTAAGTGTTGCGACCTGGACGGCGTTCGTCGGCCTTCAAGTCTCCGGATGCAGCAGGAGTGAAGGAAGCCCTGGCTTCTCCTACCCCCAATGCACTCTCTGAACTGCCCTCTTCCAGTAGCTTCTGCATGGCGGGATAAGTGTACGGTGGAGAAATGGGACAGGGATGCCTCCCCGTTCCACCATCCCAGCGGAGGCTGAGTGGAAGGAGGCAAGGTCAGAACATACTCATGCAGCTCTACAGGGACGCCTGGGAGTTTGAGTCGTGCGAATTCTAAGGCAAACAGACCCAACTCACATCTTCCAGATTTACTGTGCGAATCAGGATGTAATTAATTATCCTTTGGATTTTGCACTTCTTTTCCTTCTGTGATACGTACCAGAATCCATCCTGGGACTTTCAGCATGCAAACAGAGCTACAGCCCTTCTCAAATTTGACTGGGAAGCTGGTCCGTCTAGCTCAGTACTGCCCAGTGTTTCTTAAACTTGGGTCTCTGGCTGTTGTAGGACTACAACTCCCATCATCCCTGACCATTGGGTCCTTCTAGCTAAGGATGATGGGAGTTGTAGTCCAACAACAGCTAGAGGACCCAAGTTTGAGAAACACTGGTCTACACTGACTGGCAGCAGCTTCCAAAGGGATCCTGAAAGGTGAAATTCTTAGCTGTACCTGCTGAGCAAAGCAGAAGTTTTTTCCTCTGTGCTATGGCCCCTTTGCCTAAACCATTGCCTGAGTGGTACAATTTGCAGCCAAAGGCCAAGGTTGCACAGGAAGGTGTTTCTATGAAGTGCCTCCTTACCATATGGGTTCCCACTGTGGCAGAAAGGACCTGCTTCCTGTGACAAGAAGTGGCATTTTAGTATGATTTTCCCTTGACACAGAGATTTTGACAAATACACAATTTGCAAGCCATTAATTATCCCTTATACAATGCATTTCTGCATGCCTTTTTCACCAACAGTATGTGCTGCATCAATAGGAGTATAGCATCTAGATCAAGGGAGGTAATAGTACCACTATATTCTGCTCTGGTCAGACCTCACCTGGAATACTGTGTCCAGTTCTGGGCACCACAGTTCAAGAAGGATACTAACAAGCTGGAACGTGTCCAGAAGAGGGCAACCAAAATGGTCAAAGGCCTGGAAACGATGCCTTATGAGGAACGACTTAGGGAGCTGGGTATGTTTAGCCTGGAGAAGAGAAGGTTAAGGGGTGATATGATAGCCATGTTCAAATATATAAAAGGATGTCATATAGAGAAGGGTGAAAGGTTGTTTTCTGCTGCTCCAGAGAAGCGGACACGGGGCAATGGATTCAAACTACAAGAAAGAAGATTCCACCTAAACATTAGGAAGAACTTCCTGACAGTGAGAGCTGTTCGGCAGTGGAATTTGCTACCAAGGAGTGTGGTGGAGTCTCCTTCTTTGGAGGTCTTTAAGCGGAGGGCTTGACAGCCATCTGTCAGGAATGCTTTGATGGTGTTTCCTGCTTGGCAGGGGGTTTGGACTGGATGGCCCTTGGGGTCTCTTCCAATTCTAGGATTCTATGTGCCTTTTCGTGCACATTTTACCCCAGAATATGCATTTTGGTACGCATTCTTCGGTTGCAAAACCGTACCGCACAATTCAGAGACATGCCAATTTCCAAGAACAATCGTCCGTTTGAGTCACGTATATTTTGAGACGTCCCCCCGTTAAAAAGCGAGCCGTTTCACATTTCTCCCCCATCCTTAGTTTCAGGAGAGGATTAGATAGCCACGGTGCAAACAAACAAGAACTATATACCTATTTGCCTTTGGAAACACAGGCGGCTGTTGTGGAGTTGGAAGAGTTTCCCTATCCAGTTACACCAACGGGTGGGTCTGAATTGAGGCAGATGAAATGCGGCTAATCAGACGTGAATCTGACCGGACCCGAATTGTCCAAAGGGTATGATGGGATCTCTATTGATCCAGTCAACCAAGGCCCTCTGTTTTCGCCTCTTCCCAAAGGTGACTGGTTACACAGGTTTCCTGCCTCCTTTGGGGCAAGGCCCTGGCAGCCTCTGAAGCATGAATGATGTGGGAATCCGAGCCTGCCAGCTTTCTGGATTTCCCGTGACTTGAGACGTTCCCCCGAGGATACGAGAACCTGAGTCCACCCAAGCATGTGTGCTGCCGTGTTTATCAGCCGTGCTTCAGGGACAGGGGCACAGTGGGTGGTCTCGTTGAAAGAGCTGCCCTGCCCGGCTTCCTCCTCCTCCATTTAGCTGACACAACGCCTGCTCCCTGACATGAGTCACACAGAAGGGAACAAAGCCACCCTAGGGAGAGACACACACACAGAGAGGCAGCAAACTAAGCCCAGCGCCTGCACCCTCGGTGCAATGGTTTTAGAGAGCTGGGCGACAAGGGTTCGAATCCCGCCGCTCGGCCATGAAGCTTACCGGGTGAGCTTTGGAGAGGCCTGTCATGGTCTTCTCTCAGCCGGGGAGACAGGGAGGCAAAGAACTGTGTACACCACCATGAACTCCTTAGAGGAAAAGGTGCCATATAAATGCTAGATAGATAGATGATAGATAGATAGATAGATAGATAGATAGAGATAGAGATATATAGATATATATATGGGGAAGCTCTGCAGAGGGTCTCCTTGCAAGCAACAAGGACTCTCCAGCTCTCTACCTCCATTTCTGGGCTTGAATTAATTAATTTATTTCCCGGTGCTGCAAATACAGGTGAAACTTGAAAAATTAGAATATCATGGAAAGGTTCATTTCTTTCAGTAATTCAACTTAAAAGGTGAAACTAATATATGAGATAATATATGATTATGGCGTACTGCTGATGAGAACCCCAAATTAACAATTTCGACTTTGGGGTTTTCATCAGCTGCACGCCATAATCATCACAATTATAACAAATAAAGGCTTGACATATCTTGCTTTGCATGTCATGAGTCTATCTCATATATTAAACTCCAGTAGCTAATGAAACAATTGCTTACATAAATGGACTTTTCCACAATATTCAAATTTTTCGAGTTTCACCTGTATAACACATTGTGCACCTGTATACTACTGTGGTCTAAACCCCTGAGCCTCTTGGCTTGCCGATCAGAAGGTCGGCGGTTCGAATCCCCGCGACGGGGTGAGCTCCCGTTGCTCTGTCCCAGCTCCTGCCAACATAGCAGTTCAAAAGCACGCCAGTGCAAGTAGATAAATAGGTACCGCTGTGGCAGGAAGGTAAACGGTGTTTCTGTGCGCTGCTCTGGCTTCCGTCACAGTGTTCCATTGCACCAGAAGTGGCTCAGTCCTGCTGGCCACATGACCCAGGAAAGCTGTCTGTGGACAAACGGCGGCTCCCTTGGCCTGAAACCAAGATGAACACCGCAACTCCATAGTATCCTTTGCCTGGACTTAACTGTCCAGGGGTCCTTTACCTTTATTTTTATTTTTTTACCTTAACTACTTAATGCTTAAGATGATCTCTATGCAAAGAGTCATTTCCTGATATGTCTTAATAGATCAGTGTTTCATTATTACTTTAAATGTTACAATAGTTGTATAGTCAAACTGAGTTATTTGTCGGATTGCTGTTACGTTTTGAAATGATTTAGCATTTCATTGTTATGGCAACAATGCGTTGAAGCTAGCAACATGAGTCTGACCAAACTGCAGGAGGCAGTGGAAGACAGGGGTGCCTGGCGTGCTCTGGTCCATGGGGTCATGAAGAGTCGGACACGACTAAACGACTAAACAACAACAAGAGTTGGAAGGGGCCGTGGGGATCATCAAGAGATTCAAGTCCAATGAAGGAATATGCAGTTGTCTCATACAAGGATCAAACCCGCAACCTTGGCATTATTAGCACCATGCTCTAACTGAATGAACTATCCAGGCTTCTGCTGCTACAGAAGGCCGGACCCGAACTTCTGGATTCAAACTAAAAGAAAGGAGATTCTGACTAAACATCAGGAGGAACTTTCTGGTGGTAAGAGTTGTTCCGGAGTGGAGCGGACTCTGTCGGGTGGTGGTGGGCCCTCCTTCGCTGGAGGTTTTTAAGAAGAGATTGGGTGGCCACCTGTCAGCGATTCTCTGGCTGTGATTCCTGCCATGTAGGGGGTTGGGTTGGATGACCCTTGAGGTCCCTTCCAACTCTACATTTCTATGATTCTCTCTCAACCAACTTTCTAGGACAGAATCCTTCTAGGGCATCTTTGACAGCAGTAAACATTACCCTGTTTTTAGCTGCCTGACATTTACAGTTTTCTTTCTGTAAATAAAAAAACCTGGAGCATGTGGGACATAAGACATTTTGATTTTTTTTGCCTTGAAGTGCCTTTTTTATCCCAGCCAATGTAAACTGATCCCGAGAAGGAGGTTTAAGTGCCCATAGAGAGCTTTCTTTCTGAAAACAAAAAGCAGCCTTGAACTTAAACAAGCCCAAGAAATCTATTGGGGTTTTTTGCCACTGGGAAGAATTTTTTTGTCCACCCTGATGTAAGTTTTGAGTTGAGAATGTTCCTTGTTTTGTTTTGTTTCGCTTTTCAAATGGAAATTGATCCGTGGAAGCAAGACTTCAGTGCGCATCTTTGCACATGTGGATTTGTTTTGGGGTATGTTATTAACTTATTACAACATGTTACAACTTCGCACAAACATAAAATAAGATTTTCCCACCCAATCCCAGAAGATGCAGCTCGGGCAACACTTGAAAAACGACAAGTAAAGGAGATAATAAACTCCTATCCCGTATAATCACTTGTAAAGGTTAAGGTAAAGGGACTCCTGACCATTAGGTCCAGTCGTGTCTGACTCTGGGGTTGCGGCGCTCATCTCACGTTACTTAAAATGCAGCAAAATCATAGAACTATAGAGTTGAAAGGGATCTCAAGGGTCAACTAGTCTAGCTCCCTGCAGTTGCAGGAACCTCTACTGTGTTTCAAATCACATTTGCACTATGCTACACACACACAACACACGGGTGCGCTGTGGTCTAAACCACAGAGCCTAGGACTTGCCGATCAGAAGGTCGGTGGTTCGAATCCCGCAACGGGGTGAGGTCCTGTTCCTCGGTCCCTGCTCCTGTCAACCTAGCAGTTTGAAAGCACATCGAAGTGCAAGTAGATAAATAGGTACCACTCTGTCAGGAAGGTAAACGGCATTTCTGTGTGCTGCTCTGGTTTGCCAGTAGCGGCTTAGTCATGCTGGCCACATGACCCGGAAGCTGTACACCAGCTCCCTCGGCCAGTAAAGCGAGATGAGTGCTGCAACCCCAGAGTCGTCCGCGACTGGACCTAATGGTCAGGGGTCCCTTTACCCTTATACACACAACAACGAGAAATTTGCCTTTTCGGTTTCCCCACACTTGCTGCCCCATGCATTCCTGTTCAATGAAACTGTCATCTGCGCACGTCCCACAACTGTCTCAGCTGCACACACCCCGGCTTAACCACAGCTCACCTTTCCAAATCCGATGGAAGCCTGCTTGAGGGGGAAATGAATCAAGCAGTAGTGTTTCTCAAGAAACTGCAAGGTACTTAGGAATTGCGGCTAATGTGATGCTTACACTTCAAGCGCTAGCGAGGGGAGGTACCCCTGGAGCTGGAGTAAACGGTGTAATATGTACACAGCTGAAGACTCAGCTTAAACTTTTGTGTGCCTTCTGCGCTACATTAATGCTTCCAGATCACATTCATGGAGAGAATGGAGAATCGCCAGGGAAGACGTTATAAATATGGTAAACCAACCCTAATGCTCAAATTACACATGGCATTGAGTTATGCCATTCCACCTGTGGGTGAAAAAGCCACCTGAGGAGGGTGACTTTGAGCTGAAACACAACAGGAAAAGGGAGAGAGGGTGGTTGGAGAGAAACAGCCTCTCTCTTACCACTTTTTTTTTTTAATGCTGTTACAGTGGTACCTTGGGTTACAGACTCTTGAGGTTACAGACTCTTGAGGTTACAGACTCTGCTAACCCAGAAATAGTACCTCAGGTTAAGAACTTTGCTTCAGGATGAGAACAGAAATCATGTGGCAGCAGGAGGCCCCATTAACTAAAGTGGTACTTCAGGTTAAGAACAGTTTCAGGTTAAGAACGGACCTCCAGAACGAATTAAATTCTTAACCCGAGGTACCACTGTACACAGCTTAGGGACGGTGTACACCCACAATGGCTCCCAGTACATTTCCGAGCACAATTCAAAGTGTTGGTGCTGACTTTTAAAGCCTTAAACAGCCTCGATCCTGTATCCCTGAAGGAGCGTCTCCACCCCCATCACTCAGCCCAGACACTGAGGTCCAGCACCGAGGGCCTTCAGGCGGTTCCCTCACTGTGAGAAGCAAAGCTACAGGGAACCAGGCAGAGGGCCTTCTTGGTAGTGGCCCTGTGGAACGCCCTCCCACCAGATGTCAAAGAAATAAACAACTATCTGACGTTTAGAAGACATCTGAAGGCAGCCCAGTTTAGGGAAGTTTTTATGACTGATGTTTTAATGTATTTTTAATCTTTTGTTGGAAGCCGCCCAGAGTGGCTGGGGAAACCCAGCCAGATGGGCAAGGTATTAATTATTATTATTATTATTATTATTATTATTATTATTATTATTATTATTTCAGGTGGTATAAAAAGATACGTTTATCCGTGACCGTGAAACCATTTTAGTACACTTTAGTGCTCATTTGCAGTGTCATCTTAGGCAGGCCTGCTCAATGTAGTAAGTCCCATGGGATTCAATGGGACTTACTCAGGTCAGTCTACAGAGGATAGCAACCTTAAGGTTTCAATGGCAAAGAGGCACTTCACAGGAGATCTCAACCTTGCCTGGGCAGGTATACAGTGGTACCTCGGGTTAAGAACTTAATTCGTTCCGGAGGTCCGTTCTTAACCTGAAACTGTTCTTAACCTGAAGCACCACTTTAGCTAATGGGGCCTCCCGCTGCTGCTGCGGCGCCAGAGCACGATTTCTGTTCTTATCCTGAAGCAAAGTTCTTAACCTGAAGCGTTATTTCTGGGTTAGCGGAATCTGTAACCTGAAGCGTCTGTAACTTGAGGTACCACTGTATATGGTTGGTCCCTGTGAGAACAGGATGCTGGACTAGATGGGCTATTGGCCTGATCCGTCTGGCGCTGCTTACGTTCTTATCTGATTCCAAGTAATTTAGCACCTAGGGAAGAGCACCAATATGGCCCACCTCCAATTCAACCCCTTCTTGGAACTCCTTCTTTTTTTGGGGGGAGAGGGGGGAGATCAAAGAGACAAGAGAGAAAAACCTGTCCCAGCAAAGTTACCTTCTGCTCTCTGCCTGTTTCTTTGCATGGCGCTTAATTAGCTTCATTAGCAGTACAAAGACAAACACTAATTGGTTTGTTTTTGCTCTGAGAGATAGATATTTGCTCCCGAGGGTAGGTGGGGTGGGGGCTGCAGTGGGGGAGAGGGAAGAACCTTGATTTGTAGCCTTGTTCTGTCTGTCAAGTGCAAAACTGTAGTCGGTCCCTGAGCAGGCGTTGAGGTGGCTTGTGTATTCCATCCCCCCACCCACCACCCACCCACCCCCAAAAAGAAAACCAGGTGTCAAAAGCTTCTGTTTCCCCCCTGGACTACTCCTTCTTTATATGGCAGGTGTGTCTGCCTGTGTGTTTGTGTTTGGGGGGGGGGGGGTGGAACGGTCCCTGCTGTATTCTCCAACATCAAGATGAGATGGGAAAGGACTGTAGTTCAGGGCCAGAGCATCTACCTTGCATGAAAAAGATTCCAGGTACAATCCCCGCCATCTCCAGAGTGCCTCTGCCAGTCAGAGTAGGCAATACTGAGCAGCACAGACCAATGGTCTGGCTCAGTATAAGGCAGTTTCCCTTATGTTCCTAAAAGTGTTCAGCCTAGTCCCGAAACGCCGCTTTTCTATAATCAGGAAGACCCCCCCCCCAACTTTCCCCACATGGTGCAACATCCAAACATGAAACGTTTCCAGCTCGTAACCTGAAACGGCGCGTTGTAAGTAAACTGTTGCCGTTTTATGCCACTGGTTTTATAAACTAATGCACTAGATCTAGAGGGGCACAAAGAAAGTAGCGATCCTCAGCTCCTTCACACTCCGGAGAGGGGGGGTTTCAGAGCACATCGGCAGAGTGCATGCTCTGCACATAGATGGCCCAGAGTCCCTGGAACGGTTGGTGAAAATGCATCAGGGCTGGGAGGGTCCACTTGCCACTCCAATACTTTGGAGAGCCTCTGCCAATCAGAGTGGGAAATACTGAACTAGATGCCACAGAGGTCTATGGCTGAACGTGTGCCTCTGAAAACAGGCCTGGTTCTGTTTCACTGGGATGAAGGTCAACAGATACTGTGGTGTCTTCAGGATACATGGTTCTCTTTACACATTCATAGCTCACAACGCTAATGCCCCAACAGATCTTGCTTCTCCATGAGCTGAAGCTTTGGATCTAGCAGATCCATGGTCTCAAGCTTCCAGTCTGCTTACAGCTCACACACATGCAGACACACATGCTTGTTCTACTCCCTAGCAGCTAGGTCAGCGGTCGGCTTGGGCTTTTGTGCCTTGGGCCGGTTCATGCATACGCAAACACTATTTCCGGTGCTGCTTCTGGCGCGGAGGAGGCATGAGCAGCTTCTGGTAGAGAGCCAGTGTGGTGTAGTGGTTAAGAGCGGTAGACTCATAATCTGGTGAACCGGGTTCGAGTCTCCACTCCTCCACATGCAGCTGCTGGGTGACCTTGGGCTAGTCACACTCCTCTGAAGTCTCTCAACCCCACACACCTCACAGAGTGTTTGTTGTGGGGGAGGAAGGGAAAGGAGAATGTTAGCCGCTTTGAGACTCCTTTGGGTAGTGATAAAGCGGGATATCAAATCCAAACTCTTCTTCTTCTTCACATTGGCTGCAGGAGCTTCCTGCAGCGAATGGGAAGCCTGCCAGCATCACGGAAGCTGATCCCCACTCTGCTCCGCGTCAGTTTAGCATGGCGCACGGAAGCCAACTGAGCAGGTGGCAGGTGTCCCCGAATGGGCGGCGGAGGTCCACAAGCCAGTTAAATGACCCCTATGGGCCGCTTGTGGCCCATGGGCCTCAGGTTGCCGACCCCTGAGCTAGGTGAAGGAGCAGGGAGGAACGGCCACCCATGAGCCCTGAGGGCACCATCACTTAGTTGAAGCTCTTGCAACTTAGCTCATTCTTTTGGGATGTTGAGGAGGATACTTCAATGGCCAGCTAACGCCACTGGCGTTTCATTCTCTCCCACACTTCCAGGTCTCTCTTAATTTTATTCCATATTACTTCATAATTGTCTTGATACAAATTAATATGGATAACACCAAAAAATATCAGTGTACTTCTGTTTCAGTGTATCTGAAGAAGTGTGCATGCACACGAAAGCTCATACCAAGAACAAACTCAGTTGGTCTCTAAGGTGCTACTGGAAAGAATTTTCTATTTTGTTGCCACTGTCTTTGTAAGAGACTTGTCTCACAAGCTTAGCAATAGATTCCTCTATTAGAGTCTAATCCTCACTGGGTGCAGGGCCCCAAGAAGAGACTCAGAGGGCATCATCCAGACCGACCTCTCAAACCCGCATCAATATATACGTGCATGCCCAATCCACATGTTTTATTGCAAACTCCATTGAGTGCGTAATTGCAGTGTTTTCCTAGACTGGATAACGGTGTGAACCAGAACGAGCTCTATCACTTCCATGACAGACGGCGTGACTTATTGAACCCTGACGTCCCCATCCTTTAAGAAAACTAAGCATTGCTCAGATCTTCTTGGCTCTGTTCCCCCATGACTGAATGCTGAGCATAGCCAGTGAGAACAGCCACGTGGCTACCACTTTTATATTATAATAATGCACCATAAAATTAGCTGAATTCCACCGTGGCATAATATGTAACATAAAAGCTGCAGCAACATATCTTCAGGGCATGGCACAATTAGCATTTACATGGGGGGTTCCTCCTGCTTAATGTAAGGTTGTTGTTGGGGGTTTTTTCTTCCAAGTGAAAAGCAACCAATAAATGTGTCTGGAAACTAAAGCGGCAAATTCTAGTGCATTTTCAAGCATGCTGTAGGCCAATGGGACCAATGGCGGAATCCCAGCCCCTGCTATCCCTCCCCACACCGGATTGGGAACTCAAGTACAACACCACTTCCTACCTAATAGGCAGTCAATGGGCTGCATATCCAATGTTCTCTGTCCACCAGCCAAAGAAGAAGAAGAAGAAGAAGAAGAAGAAGAAGAAGAAGAAGAAGAAGAAGAAGAAGAAGAAGAAGAAGAGTTTGGATTTGATATCCTGCTTTTCACTACCCGAAGGAGTCTCAAAGCGGCTAACATTCTCCTTCCCCTTCCTCCCCCATGACAAACACTCTGTGAGGTGAGTGGGGCTGAGAGACTTCAGAGCAGTGTGACTAGCCCAAGGTCAGCCAGCAACTGCATGTGGAGGAGCGGGGACGCGAACCTGGTTCACCAGATTACCAGTATACCCTCTTAACCACTACACCACACTGGCTTTGCCACAAGAGCCTTTGCACGGGTGGATAGAAGTTTAAGGTTGTGCAACAGAGGATTCCAATGCAACAGCTGGGCTAGTGGAAACTTAATGCCCAACAGAGTTAGCTGCAAGTTGCTTATGCATTCTCTTCTGCAACAGCAAAAACAAAACCCCTAATGTTATTCTAGGCTGCATCAACAGAAGTACAGTGTCCAGGTCAAGAGAAGAAATAGTACCTAGTACCAATAGCACCTTGGTCAGACCACACCTAGTTCTGGACGCCACAACTTAAGGTGGATATCGACAAGCTGGAAGGTGTGCAGAGGAGGGCAACCAAGATGATCGAGGGTCTGGAAACCAAGCTTTATGAGGAATGGCTGAGGAAGCTGGGTATGTTTAGCCTGGGGGAAAGGAGACTAAGAGGACACATGATAGCCGTCTTCAAATATCTCAAGAGCCGTCACATGGAAGAGAGAACAAGCTTGTTTTCTCCTTTTCCGGAGGGTACGACCTGAACCAATGGATTCAAGTTAGAAGAAAGGAGATTCTGACCAAACATCAGGAATAACTTTCTGACAGTAAGAGCTGTTCGACAGCGGAATGGACTCCCTGGGGAGGTGGTGGGCTCTCCTTCCTTGGAGGTTTTTAAGCAGAGGTTGGATGGTCATCTGCCATGGATGCTTGAGCTGAGATTCCTGCATTGCAGGGGGTTGGACTAGATGACCCAGAGGGTCCCTTCCAACTCTACGATTCTATGAATAGTGTTCCACTGGGGGAAATCATTTCACCAGCAGAACAAGTATACCTCTGACTTTAACTTAGCACTGCATTGGATGTAACCCATTGACCAGGCTCTTGTGCACATTTAGTTTCCTTCTCAATTCATGTCCTTTTATCTTGCCAGTTAGCAATGCACACACACCTGTGCAGAAGCACACTGATTGAATTCTATCATTAATTTAAGAAAGTAAATCAAATCAAGATTCCCGTTCGCGTTGATTTTATTAATGCACATATGCGCTGGTTCACACTGCTAACCTGTAAAAAAAAACCAACACCTAAAAACTGTACATGCACCCATTCCAAAATTAATTTTAGTAATTCGCAAAGTTAAGCCAGAAGGCAGATGAAACAGAACACATGGCAGAGGAAAGCCACGGAATGATAATGGAACAAAAGGGGAAAGATCCGCCAATTCTTACCTGCAACATAAGGCACCACACCTTGAATTTCCATCTGCTCCTCCTTATCTTCAGGCATCCCTTCCCGCCCAAGTGGGAAATGTGAGGTTCTTCTGAAGGTCTGTATGCAAGTTTTCTAAGGGAGCTAGGAAAGCACACCCTACTTCGCACTTCAGGTCAAATGACTGCCAGTTCTCGCAGTGCAGAAGGGTGGCTGAATTAGCCAAATACAACAAACGAAACAGTTGCTTTTAAGAACATCACCAGATGTTTGCCCGTTTCAGTTCTGGTGGCCAAACCCAAGGAGCTGGAAATTCCTGCCACTGCTTCCGCCACCTGCTAAGGCTTTCTAAGGATTGTTGCAACTAATTCTTGGGTAAAGTGAAATGGTGACGAACTGCAAGAAACGGGGATCACGGGGCGAATAGGGTGGTACCATGCTAATATGTTGACCATCAGATCTGGCCACAAACTGATGTTGCTGATGTCCTCAGAAAGCACAACTTTTATTCTCCAGGAGGGCGGCAAATCCCATTAACGGGGTGTTGTGTGAAACAGCACTTTCTTTAATCAGTCCTATATCTAATGCCCATTGATTTCACTACATGATCCTGAGCTTCCGTATTTTCATCCTTTAAAAAAGGGGAAAGCTATAAATACTGTAGCCTTTCCTGATAGCCCTTTTCTGCAAGAGTGCATGCAAATACAACAAGGCTAGGACACGGGTGGCGCTGTGGTCTAAACCACTGAGCCTCTTGGTCTTGCCGATCAGAAGGTCAGCAGTTTGAATCCCCACAACGGGGTGAGCTCCCGTTGCTCTGTCCCAGTTCCTGCCAACCTAGCAGTTTGAAAGCACGCCAGTGCGAGTAGATAAATAGGTACCATTGCAACGGGAAGGGAAACGGCGTTTTCGTGCGCTCTGGTTTCTGGCACCGTGCTCCGTTGCACCAGAAGCGGTTTAGTCATGCTGGCCACATGACCCAGAAAGCAGAGGCGGAGGAAAGTGGAGGCGAGCGGGGTGGTTCGCCCCAGGTGTCATCCCTGGGGGGGGCGACATCCCCACGGGCGATGCCCCCTGGGACGCTCCCCACCAATGGCGCACCCCTGGGACACACGCTGCCGCTGCTAGCTTCACCTTTGCCCGTCCCTATGGATGGTTCATCCCCATAGCTGTCAAGTTTCGGATTTGAAAATAAGGGATCAGCAGTCTCACCTATCCCGGGGACAGTCACATGTCAGTGGTGGGCGGAGCCAGAAGCAAAAGTGGGCGGACCAGCAATGTAAACTCCACGCGGGCTCGGGCTCAGGCTCAGGCTCGGAGCGGAGCAAAGAGGAGGGCAGCCATGTGCTCCGCGCGATGGAGCCCCATTGTCTTCTTGTCTGATCCCATCAAAACAGGACAGGAAGCAGCAGCTGCTCAAAGGCAGCCAGGCTCCGCCCACCAGCTAACCCTATTGGCCGGCTGAGGGGTTCGGCGGCAGCGGATAGGGGCTGATGCAGGGGGAGGAATACACCCCCCTGTAAGCACGGGAAACGGCTCCCACTTGCTTTGAGGGCTGAGGCTTTTCTCTCCAAGTAGGCGAGGTCTTCCCACCCAGTCCCTGGCCAGCAGGGGAGGAGCTGCTTCCATTAAAAAAAAATTAATGGAAATAAAAAATAAGGGAGAGCAGCGGGAAACTGCTTGAAATAAGGGAGAATCCTGGGGAAAACGGGATACTTGACAGCACTGTTCATCCCCCCCCCCCTGGGCGCACCACCCTAGGTGCCCAAGAGGTTTCCTCCACCACTGCCAGAAAGCTGTCTGTGGACAAACGCCTGCTCCCTCAGCCTGAAAGCGAGATGAGCGCCACAACCCCATAGTCACCTTTGACTGCACTAACCGTCCAGGGGTCCTTTACCTTTTTTACAACAAGGCTATTGGTGAGACTGGAAACCCTGTTATACTGAGTCAGCCCACTGGTTCATCCAGCTTAGTTTTTTTTTCTACACTGACTGGCAGCTGTTCTTCAGAGTTTCAAGTAGGAGACTTTCCCAGCCCTCAGGGATTGAACACGGAACCTCTTCCATGCAAGGCAGATGTTCTGCCACTGAGCTATAACCCTTATTCCCTTGTTTGGCTTGTCCTCAATGTTTGACTTCACTCATTACCATGGAACACTTGAAGATATTTGCAGTGCATGAGCCTTGGTTCTGTCGCGGATTGCTCCACGGCGTTGTAGCAGAGAAGTGCAAAAGCCACAGGTTCTTTAGTGCAGTATTCTTTTAATGTGAGCTATATACATACAGACAGTTCATACAAAGACAAGTAGGACTCACTCTCACTCTTTCTGACGCCACTCTACACCACCACACCCTGCTTAACAGGTTCCCTTTTAATACAATACAACAGCCAATCGTCTGTCGGCCCACTCTTGCTGAGTCACTCTGATACAGTAAGGTTTGTAGGTCTATTGCATCAGCTTCTTTTACTTTACGTGCAAGCTCAAGCCTGCAGACTTACTAGGCTACACAACATTCTATGTATCCCAACGGGTTCGATGTACATCTCTACCTGAAAATCCACTTGGGGGTTTTAGCCGAGTCCCCATCAATGCAGCCACCAAATGTTCTTGGTCAGAATAAGATACGTTCCGGCACAGTAACAGAATTGATAGTCATTCGGGAAATGGGATTACAGGCTTCCAATTGCCTGGTCTATCCTCAAATGCCAATGAGATGATGTGATCATGCGACAGGAAAAAGCATCCCAAAGCTAGCCTGGAAAATCATCTCTGGTAAAGTGGATTACGCAAGTAGGATTAACCAACGTAGACCCCTGCTCGCCATACCTTCCTGGCTCGAGAGAAGAGGCAGTATTGCGGTCATTTGCACACCTGACGCAATAGCAGCTTCGCAATGAGATTAACTAAGCACAGATACGGGTAGAGGAAAGGGAGGCTTTTGGAAGAAAACAGCAAACAGACTCTGGTTCTTTAAGAAACCTCCTTGCTCTAATTTACAGAAACACAAACACCATTTTGTAATGGGAACGCAGAACCTGGTGTAGTATTTGCTCCCTGGTCATAGACATACTTAGGGACGCGGGTGGCGCTATGGGTTAAACCACAGAGCCTAGGGCTTGCCGATCAGAAGGTCAGCGGTTCGAATCCCCATGAAGGGGTGAGCTCCCATTGCTTGGTCCCTGCTACTGCCCACCTAGCAGTTTGAAAGCACATCAAAAGTGCAAGTAGATAAATAGGTACCGCTCCGGCGGGAAGGTAAACAGAGTTTCCGTGTGCTGCTCTGGTTCGCCAGAAGCGACTTAAGTCATGCTGGCCAAATGACCCGGAAGCTGTATGCCAGCTCCCTCGGCCAGTAAAGCGAGATGAACGGCGCAACCCCAGAGTCGTCCGTGACTGGGCCAAATGATCAGGGGTCCCTTTACCTTTACATAGACATACTTATTTACAAAAAACAATCCAACGAGGTACTACAACATGGTTCAATTTGAATCGGGGGGAAATCTAGTTATAGTGTATAGCTACTGGCTAGCACCCATGCCATCAACAACACGCCTCTCCTCCCTCTAACCCCCAAAGCAGCTGAGTAAGTTTTAAAAAAATAATGTATGGAATTTTATGGTGAAACACAAGTTTGCATTGCACTTTAATAGCTATAAGCTGCCTTCCTGGACCAACTCTATCCAGCAAACAAAACACAAGCATGAAAACAGAATAATATAACAGCAAAGCTTTAAAATAGTAATTCTAAAAACCATTTTAACAACAACAACAACAACAACAACGGAATGCAACATAATTCAGCCAATAGAAAAAGCAAAAAAAAAAAAAAAAAGTGTGATCAAGTAGAGGCCACTCAAAATTCAATTGTGATTTTAATTTTTTTTTTGCAACTGGAGGGCTGTCAGCCACACACCCCTTGGGAGGCAGTTCGACTAGGTAGGGGCCGTCACTGAAAAGGCCCAATGTAGTTCATGTGGAATTAAAGGTGGACAGCCCTCCTGGTGCATGAGGCTTAGGCAACAGCAGGGGTTGTTACAACACTCTGGCATGGGAGGATACTTGAGAATTGCTTGCTGAATCAGGCGAATGGCCCACCTAGTTCAGCATCCTGTTCTCACAAGGGCCAGCTGGATGCATGTGGGGAATTTGACATGAGTCAACAGTGTGATGCAGCAGCTAAAAAACCCAATGCAATTCTGGGCTGCATCAATAGGAGTATAGCATCTAGATCAAGGGAGGTAATAGTACCACTGTATTCTGCTCTGGTCAGACCTCACCTGGAATACTGTGTCCAGTTCTGGGCACCACAGTTCAAGAAGGATACTGACAAGCTGGAACATGTCCAGAAGAGGGCAACCAAAATGGTCAAAGGCCTGGAAACAATGCCTTATGAGGAATGGCTTAGGGAGCTGGGTATGTTTAGCCTGGAGAAGAGAAGGTTAAGGGGTGATATGATAGCCATGTTCAAATATATAAAAGGATGTCATATAGAGGAGGGTGAAAGGTTGTTTTCTGCTGCTCCAGAGAAGCGGACACGGAGCAACGGATTCAAACTACAAGAAAGAAGATTCCACCTAAACATTAGGAAGAACTTCCTGACAGTAAGAGCTGTCCGACAGTGGAATTGGCTGCCAAGGAGTGTGGTGGAGTCTCCTTCTTTGGAGGTCTTTAAGCGGAGGCTTGACAGCCATCTGTCAGGAATGCTTTGATGGTGTTTCCTGCTTGGCAGGGGGTTGGACTGGATGGCCCTTGGGGTCTCTTCCAACTCTATCATTCTATGATTCTATGAACCCATAAGCAGGATTCGAACACAAGAGCCCTCCTGTGGTTTCCAAGCAAGTCGTATTCAGAAGCGTTGCTTCCTCCAACTGTGCAGGCAAGAGCAGAGCCATCATGGCACCTTAAAGTATTATGTCTGCCTTCACCCCGAGTAAGTTCTCCATCTCCAAATTGAGTGCTATTCACACAGAAAGCAAGGAGCAAGAAGCTGGAGCAGCAGCAGCACAATTTGGCCACCGTCAGTCACAGCAA
Organism: Lacerta agilis; assembly: GCF_009819535.1. Taxonomy (NCBI): domain Eukaryota; kingdom Metazoa; phylum Chordata; class Lepidosauria; order Squamata; family Lacertidae; genus Lacerta; species Lacerta agilis. The sequence goes on along the minus strand of NC_046321.1, from coordinate 6,181,659 downwards.
ATGCTGCTGGAGGCTATGTCAGTCCTGGCCTGTGGGCTTGCGCAGGTCCTCCGCCTTTGAAGTAGCTGCCCACATGGCTGATTTTAATTGTGGGTCTACACAAAGCGAAAGGAAGTGCTCTGGGATTCTGCGGCTGGGCAAGTGGCCATCTTGGCCTGCCTCTCTCTTCTCCAGCCGCTGCTGTTCCACGATTACCTGCAGACTCCCAGCTGAGCCAAGCAGGTGGAGCTAGGTGCACATTGCAGCTCGTGGCCTTAAGTGACAGCTCCGATGCTTCTGTTTTAACCAAACCAGTTATTTTCATAGCTTGCTAGGCCCGGCACAGCCCAGAGTGTTGCAAAGGAGCCACGAGAATTGCACGTCCGCGGCCAAAGAGGGAAAGTTTTCTCCAGCCAATAACCTCATCAGCAGTTCATTCCCCGAAGGGCTCGGCCGCTCCATTCTCTCTGCACGGCGGTAATTGAAAAGAACGGAGCGAGAGTCTCCCCCTCTTGAAAAAGCCCTGGCTGGACAATAAATCCTCCCGACAGTGATAAATACAGGCATTTACTTTTGGAGAACAAACTCAGTGCAACCCAGCATATTTACTGGTAAACTGCAAAGCGGCTTGCTTGGCCCAGCCCCTCGCCATGCACTTCCCAAAGTCTATTTGGTATTCCTCTTTATAACACTCCGCCTGTCCTCAGCACCTCCCACTTGCATTTCCATCCCATTAAGTCCTCCTCCACCCCATGGTCACCCCCTTACTTTGCTCAGGCTGCACACTCAAGATCACTTAATGTTCCATTGCCTCCTTAGCACCTTCCAGCCACCCTCTTGTATACACAATCCTACAGAAGTTGTGTGTGTAGACCTTTAACCACCCCCTTAAATAAATTCAGGTAAGACTCAAAATTTTGGTTTGTTTTTTGGCAGAATTTAGGCCACAACTTTATTGATTACAGCAAGGGAGTGGTTGCATAAGCTCTGGTTCGACGAGCTCCCTGCACCGTGGCAGGTAGCACTGACCCAGGGTTCCAGCATAGGTCAGCCTAGGGTGGACACCTGGAACAGTGGAAAGCGGGGTCATGCTAATCCACCACCCAGATGTCCCCCTGGACTCAGGCACGGGCACAACCCCTCTCAGGGTTGACCAAACTATTGAGTCCCTGGATTCCTTTAACGGAATACCCTTCACATAGGGATGGCGAGAGCTTTCTCCCATCCCTATCACCTGAACCAGAGCCTATCCGCAACCTTACAAGTTGTGACGATTTGTTATGCGGCAGGCGAAACCCAAATGGCAACAGCCAATCAGCCAAGTGGGGAAAATTCCTGCTGTGCCCCTGTCCCAATGACAGACGACACACGACGGCATAGCAAGGTCAAGTGCAAGCCCTAGATACAGGGAGAGGTGGGCAGGTGTTCCAATGCACACACCGAAAGAGGAAGCTCAGGGACACGTGCATGGGCTTATGTAGGTCCATAAGGTGTGTCTGCTGCCACTGTGTTAACTGTGAATGAGATGTGCTCTCCAATGTATGTCTGAATATGTTTTTTTATGTGCATTCCCACCCACAGCTAGCACAACTCCTTCACATACAGGTAAATGCACCAGGTTGCCGCTACAGTGGACATCAGTTCACATAACTGGTTCTTTCCAAGGGGCGAATCCCAAGATCCCTGCAGGCAAAGAAATTGTTCCAAAATAGAAGACACCCTGCAAACATCTCCTGGGTACTGAGAGTGAGTGAGGCAAATAAGGAAATTCTGTAGGAATGAAGGACCAGGGCTTTACACACCCCTAATGCTAGGTACCAGTAGTAATGTACGGAAGTGAGAGCTGGACCATAAAGAAGGCTGATCGCCGGAGAATTGACACTTTTGAATTCTGGTGCTGGAGGAGACTCTTGAGAGTCCCGTGGACTGCAAGAAGATAAAACCTATCCATTCTGAAGGAAATCAGCCCTGAGTGCTCACTGGAAGGACAGATCCTGAAGTTGAGGTTCCAATACTTTGACCACCTCATGAGAAGAGAAGACTCCCTAGAAAAGACCCTGATGTTGGGAAAGATGGAAGGCACAAGGAGAAGAGAACGACAGAGGACGAGATGGTTGGACAGGGTTCTCGAAGCGACTAGCATGAGTCTGACCAAACTGCGGGAGGCAGCGGGAGGCAGGAATGCCTGGCATGCTTTGGTCCATGGGGTCACAAAGAGTCAGACACGACTAAGCGACTAAACAACAACAACAATGCTAGGTAGGGCCTTTCGTTCTGCTTAGTTTTCATGCATTTGGAAAGCTCAGCTATGACACAGTCTGAGAAGCCACGTCCTTTCCAGCCATCGTCCCGTGTAACTTCGGCAGATTCAGTCAGCCTGGATGGACGGATGGATGGATGAAAACCACACGCAACCTGCCTTCCATTCTGAATGCCACTCAATGCAATTCAAGCAACCATTCTCGGTCACTGCGGCAGGCTGCCACGGAGAGTCCCACCTGGCCTGCTGCCATCCCGGGTGCCACTCATGACAGCCGCATTGTTGTCACCTGACAGTGACTGAGACACTTGGCGCCGGGTCTCTCCTGCCTAAGAGGCGCACCTCCTTTGTGGGGGTGGCTTTGGCTGGGACTTGCTCTGGAAGCAGCAAGCGCTTGGCAAAGCCATTGTCTCCTTCCCTGTCTTACATTTTCATTTCTTCTGGGTTGCCTCTCTTTTCAACTGCTTAGGCAATTAATGATGCCATCACATTTCTATAGAGCAACACGATCCATAGGTGGTATTTTCAAAAGGGAAACTAAAAACAGCTTCTCATAAATCCTCAGAAGCTGGCGGCTGCAATTGGAAGGCAATTTTTGGTGATGGCCACTAAACTGTATTGAAGAGGGATTAAAATGGTTAGGATATATTTTCTCCATCGATTTGTTTATCTGTGTTAGGTAAATGCTGGTACACCTCCAGAAACCTACTGCTGAAGAAGGACCTCATCTTTACAGCTGAATAAATGGACTTTGGTCAGTTCCAACAAAAAATTTCTGGGGTGTTTTTTGTTTTTTTTTAAAAATGTGGTGGACATGCTAGGCTTGGCCAGAGAGGATCCAGACTAAGGCTTCTGCATGTGTTTACACCTGCTAGTCCGTAAAACATATTAAGAAGTGACTGTGTGCCTGCACAAAGAAAATTTGATGTCGGGTAGAAGAGATCAGGCCCTCTTCCTTACATGCTAGTTTTCTATGTGCAGGGAATCAGCATTCATGAGAGCTCCGTCCCTACAGTCTGAAATGGGAACAGTCCTTCTCAGGCACAGGTTTACCACATCTACTGATTGTAAGGACTCAGGGGGGGGCAACTGAAGGGAGAGCAGGGGGCCAAGGCCCCCCCAAAAAAATTCAAGGAGAGGGAGCAGGTCCCCTCAAAATTCTGCGGTGGCCATGCATGCATGCTGCGAACCATGCTTACCTCACTTGCGCAAACCACCCGGGGATGCGCACAAGATGTCAGCACGTCATGCAGTGAGAATGAAGCATCACAAGGAGGTATCTATATTGGGAGGCCAAACATTTCTGCATTGAGTCTTTGCATGCCCCTGATCCATAATGGGACATTGGCAGAATATTCATAGGCTGCCTTTATGGTTTGATTATCTTTGGAGGGTTTGGGAGGTTCGGTCTTTTGTCCCCCACAGTTGTTCCACTCAAAATCAGGGGCGACATGCCTGCTGTTTGCATCGGAAGGAAAGCACCATTGTGAGAACATCTAGCCCGGCCCCTTGGGAGTCTCAAACCCAGTATGCAAGGTCTATCAGGCCAAGGAACCCCAAGGAGTGTTATTTTTGGAGGGGAGAATTGTGATGCGTTTTGCCTGGGATACCAAAACCAGTGCACACATTGTTTGAGGAAAGTCCAGAAAATTGGTTTTTGTGAAACTCTGCTCTCTCTCTCTCTCTCTCTCTCTCTCTCTCCCCTCCCTCCCTCTTAGCTGATAAGCAAAGCCATTTGGCTGGCAGCTGTTTCCAATGGGGTCAAATCTTAAAGAGGGAGATAGTAAGGAGGTCAATGTGGCAGCTCTCCATTACGGCAATATAGCTAATTAAACAGAAGCAGGATGATGTTAGACATGCTTGGAAATGCCGCTGCTACATTTTGAAGAGCATATTAACAGTGACTTCTGCTTCATAATGAAACCACTCAGGTTCCCAAGTCTGCAATCTGCAGGCCAGGGTTGCAGAACAATCTCGACGCAGGAGATTTGGCAGCCTAGCCATTCTGACACCACCACCACCCAAGCCTCCAGCCTAATCTCAACTGGAATGGGGGCAGAAATTGAAAAGGTCCCTTTATTTGGTTCGTGTCTGGAACAGAAGTCAACCCAGTAAATACAATGATGTTGTTTTCAGTCCACAAAAGATACATAACTGCTTCCTCCCATTGCTTTTCCTCTGGACTAAAATGAATGGTGTGGGGAAACATAATTAGGATATTATTATTATTATTATTATTATTATTATTATTAATGTTGTTGTTGTTGTCATTGATTTATTAATCGCCTTCTAAGGCGAATTATACAAAATATAAATAAAAGCAGTTAAAAACACAAAAACAGCCAAAACATTTAAAACAATACTAAAACTATACAAAATAGGATCTCATGGTAAGGTAAAGGTAAAGGTACCCCTGACCATTAGGTCCAGTCGTGTCCGACTCTGGGGTTGCGGTGCTCATCTCGTGTTACTGGTCGAGGGAGCCGGCGTACAGCTTCCGGGTCATGTGGCCAGCATGACTAAGCCGCTTCTGACGAACCAGAGCAGTGCACGGAAACACCGTTTACCTTCCCGCCGGAGCGGTACCTATTTATCTACTTGCACTTTGACGTGCTTTCGAATTGCTAGGTGGGCAGGAGCTGGGACCGAGCAACGGGAGCTCACCGCCGACCTTCTGATCAGCAAGCCCTAGGCTCTGTGGTTTAACCCACAGTGCCACCCACTCATGGTAAAGGCTACTTATTCAGCTGGGAAAGCATCTACCTCCCATCTTTTTTTTTTTTTACCAGATGGTGGGTTACGTAATTAGGGACAGCAGGGGAACACACATAGGTTTTGCTAGAAGCCAAACTGCATCAGAAAGGAAACAGTGCTGCATGTGACTTTTCAGGGAAGTTTTTAATGTGTAATATTTTTGTATCTGATTTTTGTTGGAAGCCGCCCAGAGTGGCTGGGGAAATCCGGCCAGATGGGGGGGTACAAATAATAAATATTATTATTATTATCATTATTATTATTATTTTGGGATGTAACAGAAACCAATGCCTTCCTGCACCCTAAGGTGGATCAAATATATATTGTTACCCACAGTTCCATCTTCCTTCCTCTATGATTGCTGTTATTACTATTACTATTACTATTACTATTTGAGGGTAGCTCACGAAAACACCGAAATCCATAGTGAACCCAGTTATCCTTCAGACAGGCGCCAAAACATTCCCTTCACGTTCAGCTTGGCAGTCTTAGGAGCCAGGGTTTTTGCTGGGGGAAAATGTAGCCAAGTTGGTACCTGTAGAATATCATAACTTCCTAAAGAAAACAGCAGATGCACGTACAGCAAAACAGCAAAGGGTTGTTTAAGTCAGCCTCTGCCTTCTGCCCAATACCTACATTTCCCTTTTCCTCAAGTCTCTCTCCACCATTCCCTTTCCTGTTAATGAGCATTATCTCTCCTTTTGGAGGGGAGACTCAAATAGTTAAAAGAGAGTGCCTGCACCACCAGCAAAATATATGGGGCAGGGGCTGTTGAGACAGAGAAATAACATAGCAGGAATCCTTATCAGAATCGGCACCTTTCTCTCCCTTTGTGCGGGAGCGTTGGAGATCACAGAAAACAAACCCAATAGAGTGATTTTATTATCCAGAAGATGGGCAAAGGGAGAAAGGCGAGCCAGGGACGCTTGCACACGTATGTCTGCAGCCCCTAACCCACCCCCACCCCCCGCAAGGCCGAGCCGCATGCTCCCCTCGTCTTATCCTTTCCAGTTTTGCAGCAGAAGAAAAAGATTTTGTAATGATGGAGCAAAGGGACTGTATCAAGAGGCTATAAAGAAACCGGCATCAAAGACGGGCCGGAGGAATAAAGGAGCTCCTTTGCTGATCTGCAGCTGAGCTGGGCAGGCTTATAAAAGATAAATAACGCTGACATTACAAAGCTTTGGCTAATTCATTTTTCTACTTGTCACCACTTGGGATAATTGGCCTACACAACAAGCGCAGGGAGAGGAGAAAAAGGGAAGGAGGTCGTCTCTTTTCCTCTCTCTCTCTCTCTCTCGCCTGCGTGTTTTCTTAGAGGTACAACTTGGATTAGAGACGGCGTGTTATGCCACTGATAAATATAGAGAGCGCGATCCAAAAGCTTCCCTCTCTAATCCGGAGAGCAGAGCTTGTCACCGCATAGCTCAAGGGCCTGTGGATCAAGCGAGGCCTAGTCTCCGTTTCCTTGGCAACGAGCCCCACGCTACGAGTTAAGGCTTCACCTGGACGCTTTGCAGATAGGAAGCCTTCAAGGAAGTTTTAGCTCAGTTTGACATGGCCATATGGAGCAGGTGGAAGCAGCTGCTGCTGCTGCTGCCGCCTTGATGCTCGGCAGCGGCCGTAAAGAAATCATCGCATCGTACATTATGCCCTCCGGAAAAAAAGAAAAACATTCCTCGCCTTTCTGGACTGGAGCAAAGCTGCTTTTCAGCCGCACCTGAAAGAGCCGCGTTTCGTTTTGCTCACAACAATAAAAGGAGGCGAAATCTCGTTAAGATCAAATTGCAGTTGTGTGGCCACTCATCTGTAATAGAGAAGAGACCTCATCTGCAATCCCGCTTCCATAGCACGGGGAGTGCTTGTCTGAATTGAGCATCCCATGCAAAAGTCCCTCCTAAAGGGTATGGGTGTTAGCTTGTGAATATTTAGCCAGTCCCTTATCTGTCAGATAACTCTGTGCCCACCACCCAGGATATACCTGTGTACCTGTAATAGGAACATAACTGGCAGAAATTAAACTGGTACAGCTTTTTTTCCCCAGCTCAGGGATACTGGGATGTACCTGTTGAATTCCTACCTGACACAACAGCTGCCAAAGGCTTATGAACCCTTTCAGGGAAAAGAGAACATTTTTAGTCTCTCTGTGAGTTCAGGTCTCTAGCCTGTCTGCTTCTCAGCTCCACGCACAATACATATCTTTTCTCTTTATTTGACTGATAGCCACACCGCTTGTTCCTCTTCTCATTGGCAACACTTGTCCTAATTTGCCACAACCTTTGGGTGAAATAGGTCACAACAAATGTATTTCACCGCAAGCCACTTTGTTTGAGGTGATGTGGGTCGGTGTAAGTGCCTATCTTTGGTGTTTGGTCTGTAATGGCTCAAGAAATTGGGTTGGCCCAAGAAATTTTGCTTCCTGGTGATGCCTCCCCCCCTCCCACTTCATTCCATTTATATAAATTGGCCAAACTAGAAGCTGAACCTTACATGAAACTAATTTAGGGATCTCCCAGCAACTGCCACCCAAGGCACATGCCTCACTCTAATGGTAGGGCCAGCTCTGGCTCCATTCTCACCTGCAAGTAATCATTTGACATTGCCATCACGGAGAGATGAATGATCCACGTTTGAAGCAGCAATCCTTCACTCCACAGCCCATTCATCAAGTTCACTGAACGATCGGACTAAGCATAACATTTGAGGAGCTCTCTGACATTGCCTTGCATGCCCAGAAGGAAGAAGCGATATTTGCGGTGTATGGATTTCTTTCTTGACAAACTTCTGCTTTTCATAGCCTCAACAACTGCACGCAAGCAACCAGAGATCACAGTAAATCTGCTAAAAGGCAGGATCGTGCCCCCCGAATTGTGTGGAATATGTGCTCCGTGGCTCAGTTGCCCACAAATGCCACTTCGCTTCAGGTTCCCATCCTAAACCCGCTGCTGCCGTGCTTTGATGTGCCTGGTTGCGTCGTTCCAGGGCTGAATCTCCCCACCCTCTTGAATATTTCCACCTCCCCCACAACCACCACCTCCGGGCAAAATTGACAAAACAATCTAGCCTGTGCCAATAGAGAACCATGCAAAGCAAGCGGCGGCAGAACGGAAGGTAATCGATTGGACATGGGATATTACTGGCCCTCAAATGGCTGCAGAATGAAAGAAGCAGCTTTGCCAGTCTGAGCCACATTTGAGGATTAGCACATTTACAAAGCATTCTTAACCTGGCAGACTGCCGCGAGCTAGGCCAGGGGGGAAAGGGGTGCCAACCAGGCAGCCCAACCCGCCGTGTCACCCCCTCTGAGGCTTGGGCACAAATAAGCCTGCGACTCGAATTCCCTTGTGCAAGCAAAGGCTTGGACACCAGGGCAAGTTGCTCGCTCATATGCAACCCGTCTGAAAGCAACTCCTCCACCGCGAATCCGGAAAGAGATCCGGATGGTTGGGAATTAGATATTCAAGCTCCGCGCTCGCTCTCACAATGCCAGCTGGGTTCTTTGACTCCACAGGCAAAGGAAACACGTATACTTTGGTGACACAGCATCTGTGACAACGCCGGGCAGCAGAATTGAGAGGGGGCTTTGAAACCTGAAGTCGTTGCTGCTTTTACTGTAGAAATGGTAACAGACGTATTTGATACATGAACGGAGGGCCTTGCTAAAGAGCTGTCGAGTGTTTATGAGAATCCGCTGTTTAATGTTTTCTCCTCCAACATGGATGCTTTAATTTAAAATGCAGCGTTCCAAATCCTACTGTTTAATTCTTTCGTGAACTCACCCAAATAATGCCACATTCTTTTAAAAAAAACAACCTACAAATGAGAGCATTTTGCCATACATTTTAAATATCTCCTTATCCACCAACTATAAGTAGGATGTTAAATTCTAGTAACTATTTGGGATTCTAAAATCAGCTTCACCAGTTGGTGAATCATTCCAGTTTGCTTGGGCTTCCCAGCTTTGACCCTGGTTAGATTCTGTCTTCACCCTCTTATTAACTCAGATCCTGATACTATCCAGAATTACCGCACACAGTGGGGGGAGGGCATGATTCTCCAACCAAATGCTAGTCCCCACACAGCAAATGAAAAGATGATGTGAAAGTGCAGAACTAGGGAAGGAAAACCTTTCCATCAATGGAAGAAGAGAGGAGACTCGTTTTATTTGGGTGAGCAGATTTTTTTAGTCCAACTTTTAAACTTAAAAAATGGAAGCATTCTGTCACCTACCCACTCCTAGCAAAAAGTCTCTCTATTAGCCAGGTATGTGTCGTAATTTCTGTATAAAGTTTCCCCTGACCATTAGGTCCAGTTGCGGACGACTGTGGGGTTGCGCACTCATCTTGCTCTATAGGCCAAGGGAGCTGGCATTTGTCCGCAGACAGCTTCTGGGTCATGTGGCCAGCATGACAAAGCCGCTTCTGGTGAACCAGAGCAGTGCATGCAAACGCTGTTTACCTTCCTGCTGGAGTGGTCCCTATTTATCTACTTGCACTTTGACGTGCTTTCGAACTGCTAGGTGGGCAGGAGCTGGGACCTGTATAATCCTCTGCAAAATTTCAGGAGTGTTCAACAGCACTAACGCAATTTGTGCCTTTTGTCACTGTGCTTGGCAGGCAATCGGTGGTTTCTGCCTGTCAAGTCACCGCCTTTTCCTAAAAGCAGTAGGCATACCTCAGTGGTTGCAGAGAAAAGGGGGAAAAAAGAAAGTCAACTGAAAGTCCCCGATTCAGTCCCCAACATCTCGAGCTAAAAGGAGGAAACAGTAAGGGATGGGAAAGGCCTGTGATTCAGAAAACTTTGGTCGGCCAAATGAGAAAACACTGGCTCAGTCGCCTTACCTGGGAAAAGGTAGCTTCATGTTGCCTTCCCATCTCTCCTTCACTCATTTCCCTAATCTCACTGTCTCTGAACCCCTGGGGTAGTCAAGAATCCAGTTGTTTTCATTCAACTTCCCTTCTCCCCCAGTGTGTTCACCAGATTCACTTTCCTCATAAGGCAAACTCTACACCTCCATCTGCCTCTGTCTCTGTAACTGAAAGCTTATGATCCATGCTCCATGGGCTTGGATAGCCTGTATAATTTGCAACAGCAAACCATCTCACTGTTTTACATTGCTATAAGTTTGTGGGTGTTAGGTAAAGGTAAAGGGACCCCTGACCATTAAGTCCAGTCGTGTCCGACTCTGGGGTTGTGGCGCTCATCTCACTTTACTGGCCGAGGGAGCCAGCATCCAGCTTCCAGGTCATGTGGCCAGCATGACTAAGCCGCTTCTGGTGAACCAGAGCAGTGCACGGAAACGCCGTTTACCTTCCCACTGGAGTGGTACCTATTTATCTACTTGCACTTTGACGTGCTTTCGAACTGCTAGGTGGGCAGGAGCAGGGACCGAGCAACGGGAGCTCACCCCATCGCGGGGATTCGAACCGCTGACCTTCTGATTGGCAAGCCCTAGGCTCTGTGGTTTAGACCATAGCGCCACCCGTGTCCATTCCATGTCTCTAGCCCCACCCATACCCTTGGCATATTGCCCCCCAGGAGGGCAAGTATGATGGAATGAGGCCCCTGAGCTGAAAATAAGTTTCCCAACCCTGCCCCAAGAGCTAAGCCAGCATTCTTGTAAAAGGTTCCAGGCCACCATGGTTGACCGACGAGAAGTTGTGATGTTAGTTATGAGATCACACATACACACACACACACACACACACACACACACACGAGATAGTATATTTTAATTTAAAATTTCAATAAAGTTTCTTTAATTAAAAAAAAATAAGTCTCTGTGCTATACTAATGTCTCTGGAACAGATCCCTCCAAAATTGATAGGTTTGTGTGCATGCACATGTAAGTTGCAGATTTACGTGTGTGTGCTTTCCTGGTGTAAAGGGAGATTCTAAAATCAGTTGCTCCATGCTCAGGGTTGGATAGCTGCAACTAAGTCCATACAAGATAAACCAGCGGTGTCATCCCTGGGACCCGAGTCTTTGTGCCAGACAGAACAGCATTGGATCACTGAATGGTGATGTAAAGGGAGATCCCATGAACGCAACGGCAGATGAAGAGGAAGGACTAAGTGCCCTGCTTTTTCTTTCTGCACTTAGTGAAAAGCAAAAAATAACCAACTTCACTTTCAAGAAAGGAAGGAAAGCACGTCCAGACAGGGTTTTTTTTGGGGGGGGAGCTTTCATTCAAAGCCCGTGATTAGGCTCAAAATCAAATTAAACCGCAGGGCTTCTCACTAGCCGAGCGCTATTTTAAGGCTTATTAGACTATATTAGGATTGGCATAAATTTCCACTGACATAATATAGGCTTTTAATTGGATTTAAGGAAGACAAGGAGGATGCATTAAGCAAAAATCAGCCCTCATTGCAGGGAAGGGGGGAGAGAGAGAGAGAGATGGAGTATTCTCCATACACAACTCCCCTTGCTTTCCCCCACTGGTGTGATTCCCGAGGGATAAAGAAGGTGAGGTTTATCCCACAGTTAAGTTACTTGGCTGGTAGAATCTTTCTCTCTCTCTCCTTTCTGTTACCATTTTACACACACACACACACACACACACACACACACACACACTTGCTGCTTACCAGCAAGAGAGAAACAGCAGTAGCTGACAACAAATTCCATAGCTGGCGCTGGACACAGAAGAATATGAGGGGCTACAAGTTGGTACGGTTGGCACCCGTCTGTCTCAAGAGACAGCACAAAAGAGACCTCCTTGGGGCACAAGACTGGGCAGTGTGTTTGGAGGTCCTGGGCTGCCTAGGTGAGAAGAAGCCCTTTTTGGCCTCAAAAGGAAAGCAGAACAACCAGTTTGGCTGCAGGAGTTGCTGGAAGGAGGTGTACAAGGGACTCCACTCCAGATTTGTGTAGGTTTTACTCCTTAGCCTATTCATGGGCTACCTTCCCAGATAGATGAGCCCCATCTGCCCCCCCCCCAACATCTCTCTACAGTGTGTGCAGAAACCACCTTCTTGACTAATGGACCCACTCTTGGTCTCATCCACCAGAGCCTGTCTTTGCATGCAGGGGAACTCCCTAACTCACTGAGGGTTTGAGACCCATTGGCTACCCTCACCTGGTTTAGCCGACCAGTGAAAGCCATTTCCCAGGGTGTGGCTGCTGTCACATGCTCCAGCTTCTAGGAGCCACAGGTGAGAGCCGAGTGCAAGCTAGGGACCAAAGGTGGACAAACCACCCCCGAAGGAGCACAGTGTGTCCCCCACCAGAGCTACTGCCCCTCCCATAACACATTCAGCCAATTTAAGAAAGTTGAAACCCAGGAAAGCCTGGGTTCGAATCACTGCTCCGCTGTGAAGTTTAACAATGGACCATTGGCCATAGCCCAGTGGCTGAGCACATGCTCTGGGGTCTCTCATCAGCTGCAAATGACATGAAACGCAGAGTGCCATTTGCTGTCTGGGAGTCATGGGTGATAGTAGTCCAATGCTATGATTCTCAGACAGGAAAAGCCATGCAGAATGTCATCGGCTGCTGGGGGCGGTGGCTGGCTGGAACTCTCTAGTCTTCACAACAGCCCCCAACCACTCACTCTTCGACTTTCTCGAAGGAAAGGATGGCATAGCATGGAAGCGGGCATGCTCCATTTTGCTTTCAATTACTGCCATCCTCAGAGAGAAGGGGTCCCACAGAGTAGGGATGCCAATCAGAGAATCATTCGAGGTTTACAAGTATGCCTTTTGAGTATTTAAAAACACAATCCTAGTGGGCTCTTTCTTTTTGTAATGTGATCTGGGTGGTGTTCAGTCTGACTTGGTCTGAGGCACACCCGCCTAAACCACCTTGCACGGTTGTTGTGAATATCAAATATTTCACAGTCACCAAGCGTACCATATGAGTGTTTCAATCTCCACATTAAACAGTCAGTTGAAAGCCAGTTTAGAAAACTGCCTTTGCTCAGATAACGGGTCTAACTTGCATCACTTCTGAAAGTGCAGGTACTGTCCTGCAAATGTTAGTCACAACCTTTTGGGTGTCTGATAGGCTCAAGTGACAAAGGCCTTGCTGGGCTGCCTCATTACAGGAAGGAGGTGCAAGGGGGGGGGGGAGGCCATTGCATTAGCTAGACTGGTGACTGGGAGCGGCCGCCGAGACCATATAACACCGGTCCTGAAAGATCTTCATTGGCTCCCAGTACGTTTCCAAGCACAATTCAAAGTGTTGGTGCTGACTTTTAAAGCCCTAAATGCCCCCAGTCCTGTATACCTGAAGGAACGTCTCCACCCCCATCGTCCAGCCCGGACACTGAGGTCCAGCACCGAAGGCCTTCTGGCAGTTCCCTCCCTGCAAGAAGCAAAGCTACAGGGAACCAGGCAGAGGGCCTTCTCGGTAGTGGCGCCTGTCCTGTGGAACGCCCTCCCAGCAGATGTCAAGGCAATAAGCAACTATTTTACTTGGTTGGTCTCTAAGGTGCTACTGGAAGGATTTTTTTATTTTATATTTTGTTTTGGCTATAGCAGACCAACACGGCTACCTACCTGTAACTGATATTTTACTTTTAAAAGACAACTGAAGGCGGCCCTGTTTGGGGAAGTTTTTAATGCTTGATGCTGTGTTGTTTTTAATATTTGGTTGAAAGCCGCCCAGAGTGGCTGGGGAAACCCAGCTAGATGGGCGGGGTAGAAATAAAAAAATATTATTATTATCCTTCATTGTGCTGGTGGGGACCCTGCACACAGAGAAATCAGGAGAAAAGCAAGAATGAATTTTTTGTCTGCGTATGTGTGAGTCTGAGTCTGTGCATGCACAAACACTATTCCCTCTTCATTTTGATGAAGGTCCTACTCAATTCAATGAGATTTATGCTACAATCCTATGCACGCTTATTCGGGAGTAAGGCCCACTTAACAAAGTGGGCTTATTGCTGAGTAAGAACTGCATGAAAAGACTCTACTGCACTATAAAGTCACAAATAAGTCCGGTTTTAAATTGCGCCCGGTGTTTGCAGAAATGGGTGGCATCCCTGCTCACAACCTCTTTCCACAGGCTTGAAGGTGCAAAGGTTACATCACAACACCTGAAGTCAGGTAGCCGCCGAGGCAACTCTGTGATCAAAATGAATCTCCACTGACTCCGTAGTAGGCTTGGCGGAGTCCCCCCTCTATAATCTGACTGTCCATCATGCAAGCCAGAAATGGGTGAATCTCCGGTCACAAGCACTCTAATACTTAATGAGGAGAAAGCTGCCAACAGCACAGAGTGACTTTCAAGAGTGTCAGATTCATATAACTGTTCCCCCTTGCATTTGCGTTTCATCCAGTGTCAACCAGCCAAAGAACTCTGTAGCTGCAGGTGGAAAGCCACAAGCCTATCTCACGCAGGGCCCCACATCCCTCGCTTCTTGGGTGGGGCAGCTTGGCATTTCAACTTCTGACCAAAACGCTGTCAACTTACTATTGGGTTATGAAAAAGAGCTGGGATCACACTGGGAAAGTCTGTGACGAGGTGTGCTAGCTCAGTCTGCTGTCAAGGTACTACTACTAATAATAATAATAGTAATTTATTATTTGTACCCCACCCATCTGGCCAGGCCTCCCCAGCCACTCTGTTACTAGGCAACTTAGAATCACAGAATTGTAGAGTTGGAAGGGGCCCCAAGGGTCATCTAGTCCAACCCCCTGCAATGCAGGAATCACAGCTGGAGAATCCCTGACAGATAGCCATCCAACCTCTGCTTAGGTACCTCCAATGAAGGAGAGTTCACCACCTTCTGAGGTGGTCCATTCCACTGTTGAACAGCTAAACTTGAATGCCTTTCCTGCTATTATCTCTGCTATTATGTCTCTGTAAAGCAAGGCGTATGTCCAACCAATGTAGCTACATAGATTTTTTTGTACGAACATTGGTCATGGAATGACCAAGAGTCCCATCCCACCACCTCAAAATCTAGAGCAGCCTTCCTCAACCTTGGATCCCCAGATGTTGTTGGACTACAGCTCTCATCCTCCCTGAACACTGGTCCTGCTAGCTAAGGATAATGGGAGTTGTAGTCCAACAACATCTGGGGACCCAAAGGCTGGTCTAGAGTGAAGGTAAGTAGCATGTGATGCCAACACCCTCCAGGTCTCCCTACCCTCGCTCTGCTTGCAGGGGTAGTGGCAGAGCTGCATGGTCAAATCCTGCTGCATTTTTGCAGTGCTGGACAGAGAGCACGACGTGTTTTTGCAAGCGGCCCCATTCCAGCCTTCAAAATGCTGGTTTTGCTCTGTGGCGAGCCTTTCCTGGACTGATAGCACCCAGAAGAGGTTTCCACGGTGGCTACATTGGTGACACCTTGCCATCTGAGAAGTGCATCACCCCGTTCCCCAACCCATTACTGGACAAGGCAATTGCTGTAGTTGATCTGTCTTTACTGGAGCAGATAATTACCAAGCTTCTGCAGGGCCTTATCTCATCAGTCAGCTAAGAGTTACTTCCTACACACGCTCCCCCAAAGACACTTCTGCATTCCCTCCTGGGAACAGCACCAGGGCCACTGAGCCATTTCAGACGCCGTGTTGTGGGCTGCTACTGCAAGTTCATCATCCTGATAAACAACCTAGAGTTCTTGCCTACATGAACTGGAAATGCCAAGCTGCTTTAGCTGTGCCTGGTCATTCACAAGCCACTATATTTTCTTTTCTTTCTTTTTAAAAATATTTTATTGGTTTTTCCATGTATACATCCTCTAATAATATTTCTCTAACAATTTTCCCTATTTCCCCCTCCCCTCCTCCCCTGGACTTCCCATTTTGTTTTATTTCCTTATTACTCACCCTGCGTGTTTCCCCCCCCCAAATTTTTCCCAGTACATATATGGTTTTCCCAGTAGTAATGTACGGAAGTGAGAGCTGGACCATCAAGAAGGCTGATCGCCAAAGAATTGATGCTTTTGAATTATGGTGCTGGAGGAGACTCTTGAGAGTCCCATGGACTGCAAGAAGATCAAACCTATCCATTCTCAAAGAAATCAGCCCTGAGTGCTCACTAGAAGGACAGATCCTGAAGTTGAGGCTCCAGTACTTTGGCCACCTCATGAGAAGAGAAGACTCCCTGGAAAAGACCCTGATGTTGGGAAAGATGGAGGGCACAAGGAGAAGGGGACGACAGAGGATGAGGTGGTTGGACAGTGTTCTCGAAGCTACTAACATGAGTTTGGCCAAACTGTGAGAGGCAGTGGAGGATAGGCGTGCCTGGCGTGCTCTGGTCCATGGGGTCACAAAGAGTCGGACACGACTGAACGACTGAACAACAAAACAATTGTGATTGTTACGCAAACCCTGCCAGTGAGTCCAATTCTTTATGTTGCTTCTTCATATATGTTGTACCGGTAAATGGTTCCGATTCTCTTTTAAAGTCTTTGTTATCCTTTCCATGTAATTTATCTATTAATTTTGCCAGTTCTGCATATTCCACGAGTTTCCCTTGCCATTCTTCTTTCGTTGGTATTTCTTCCGTCTTCCAAGCTTGTGCAAATATAATTCTTGCCACTGTTGTTGCATACATAAATAATTTCCCATTTTCTTTTTTAAAAAAATCTTGATCTAAAATTCCTGCTGTATTTTCTGTACAGAAGCCATTGTCAACATATTCAGTCCTAAGG
The DNA here is from genome assembly GCF_009819535.1 of Lacerta agilis. NCBI lineage: Eukaryota > Metazoa > Chordata > Lepidosauria > Squamata > Lacertidae > Lacerta > Lacerta agilis. Next base: position 6,165,061 of record NC_046321.1, on the reverse strand, counting down.
TTCACTTCCAACCCCAATGTGCTCCACATGCGATCTGCTTTTTAATTTCTTTAACCCTCTTTTCCTTCTCTGTTGTTCAGTTTTAACCTTACTCCTATTGTGCTCGCGAACAGTTTATGGGCTTCCCAGAGGCATCCCATTGGTCACCGTGGGATGAGGTGTCGTGGATTGGTTGGACACAGAGGAATGGTAGGAGGAACCAGCTGGGGAAACCCCAGGGGAAGAAGGCTCCAGAGCCCGGGGAGTGGTGGTGGGACAACCATAAGCAAACAAAGGGAGAAGGAGGAGAAGACTGGGAAGAGGAGCTGTCGGAAGCTGAAGGGGCAACAGGGCTTAATGAGCTGGGAGTGTCTGTGGCAGAGAGAAGTCCAGAATCAGAGGCAGAAGCTGAAGCAGGAGAGGAGGGAGACCAAGGGGCAGAGATGAGTCAGGCTAGTGAAGAGTCCCAACTATCTCCCCCTCCTGCTGCGACAAGCTCCCCTCTACCCCTGGTCTCCCAGAACCAGGAGAGGCATGAAGCAGGAGGAGCAAAAACAGAAACACAGGCACAATCTCTGATTGCTTGGGGGGGGGGGAAAGAGAGACTCTGGAGAGGAGGAAACATAGGTGGTGGGGACCTTTAGTCTCAGCAACTGATCCATTGAGCAAGAACCTGAGTTCCTGTGCTTTTTAGGTCTGACACTCTGCCAAATCTGTGCTCATCCTGTTCTTGCTGATACTGATTTAACTCCAGCATGCATGGTGTGATTTACTGCTGGCTCACTCCTCTCACGAGGGTCCTGAACCAGATAAGCCCCAGGTCTCCTTGTGTTCTCCTGTTCACTCCTCCACAAAGAAGAAATGTTTTCTTTCATTAAAGTGTCGTGTGGACTGGCAGGGATTTCAACGAACAGCTGCGGTTCCAAATGCATCCAGTCTGAACTAGAATCATGAGTCAGACTTAATAGATACAATTTAAATTCTCCGCACATCAGCAATGTTCCTAACTCCAGCAGGGGACTCTAAGAAGAAATGCTGAAAAATCACTAAAACCCACTGACCTCATGATATTTCCAGTCTACCCAGAGCTGGGGTGTTTTGACAAAGACTGATTTCCCAGCAGGGTAAAACATCCAGAATATGTGCTGGTTAAATGAACAAAACTTTTCAATTGGTCAATCTTGGCCAGCAGGTCTCCAGGTTAGATGGCTGAATCAGGAAATAATTGTATCTGAAGCTACGGACTTACTAATGGGTTGACGAGAGGCCAGTCAACAACCCAATTAAGCCAATGTTCCTGGACTGAAAACAATGTACTGTAGGGGGTGGAAGATAATTTTGTTCAGTCATATTTTAAAGTCAGCTGGCCAAATTCGCCATTTCCAGACTTAGACGCCAATCACAACACAGATTGTACAGTTCCCTGAATTTCATAACGCAGTTCCAGTTTTTTTTTTTTAATATGCATGTAAAAACACATTTACAAGGGAAATGCATGCAATGTGCACATTTTAGGGGGAAATGAATGGAAAAGCAGCCTGCATTTTTCAATGGAAAACGCTGCTTATAATTTCAGTTTTTAAAAGGAGCATATTTCAGGGGGGCAATGAGTATAAAGTACATAGGGAGCTGGGTATGTTTAGCCTGGAGAAGAGAAGGTTAAGGGGTGATATGATAGCCATGTTCAAATATATCAAAGGATGTCATATAGAGGAGGGTGAAAGGTTGTTTTCTGCTGCTCCAGAGAAGCGGACACGGGGCAATGGATTCAAACTATAAGAAAGAAGATTCCACCTAAACATTAGGAAGAACTTCCTGACAGTAAGAGCTGTCCGACAGTGGAATTTGCTGCCAAGGAGTGTGGTGGAGTCTCCTTCTTTGGAGGTCTTTAAGCGGAGGCTTGACAGCCATCTGTCATGAATGCTTTGATGGTGTTTCCTGCTTGGCAGGGGGTTGGACTGGATGGCCCTTGTGGTCTCTTCCAACTCTATGATTCTATGATTCTACATAGAAAATCTGTATTTTATGGGGAAGTGCATGCAAAATGTTTACCATTGAAATGCAATATTCCATATATATATACGCAAAAAGCTAGGACACACTGTCTCATGACCGGAGCTCATCCAAAACTGACACCAGCTGAAATGGGGTGATTCATCCATCCCTGAGATTTACACCCCATTTCTATCCACATTTGCTTAGAATTGAGCCTGACCAATTTCAGTGGAGCTGTTCCAAAGTGTGATGGGGACTACAGCCAATGATACATAGAGGCATTTGGTTCCCATGCAAACCAGAACTGGATACAATGTTCAAACCAAGGTTTCCCATTCTAATGTGAGGTAAACCATAACTTGTCTCATTTGGATGTACAGTGGTACCTTGGTTCTCAAACTTAATCCATTCTGGGAGTCCGTTCCGAAACCAAAGCGTTCCAAAACCAAGGTGCGATTTCCCATAGAAAGTAATGCAAAAAGGATGAATCCGTTCCAGAATTTTAAAAACAGTCCCTAGAACAGCAATTTAACATGAATTTTACTATCTAATGAAACCATTGATCCATAAAATGAAAGCAATAATCAATGTACTGTAGTATAAAATAAATAAAACAGTATTGTAGATGATAAAAATAAATTTCTTAGCTGTACTGATGATAGTCATTGTTTGGATGGGGGGGGGGATTTTATCCATTTCCGGAGTCACACAATCAATCAGTAGCTGAACTGAGATCCACACAGACACAAAAACAAATTAACTGAAAAATCCTCAAAACAAAACATGCAAAATAAATAGCAAAAACAAAAGCACCAAATATAAGCTCCAAATATCACCTTAGAAAACTGCAATCGGAAAGGGAAGGCTTGGATTACAATGGGGGGGGGGGCGCAAATTAGCAGCTCAGCAGGAAACACAGGAGGACTCAAAACAGAGCACGTTCGGCTTCCTAAAAAATTTCAAAAACCGGAACACCTACTTCCAGTTTTGCAGCGTTCGGGTTCCCTGTTGTTCGTGAACTAAGCTGTTCGAAAACCGAGGTACCACTGTAACAGCAAACTATTGGATTTCCACTAACCAGGAAATCCTAGAGAGGGAAAAGTGTGCCACTGAGATGTCATTTATGGTTTTAGCCCCATATCTGCTATAACACGTCGTTTCACTGTGATTGCCTCTGATTACTCTCTGTTTCCACATCGTTTGCATTTTGGATATGCCAGCTTCTGAGGCTGGAACACAAGAGGCAGGCGCTGATGTGCTTATGTTCACTGTAAGCTAGGTTTCATCGCTCTTTAATTAGTAATATTAATAATGCCACCTAAGCTTAATGAGAGCAATTAGAACACACAGTAAACATTGCCTCCTGCATTAGAAACAGCAGCATTGAAAGATGAACTTTCATACTTGGCCAGGCTATGGAAACCCACGACATTTGAAAATTGTGTGGAGGCAGGAATGGGAGGATAAGGCAAACGTAGTTTACATTTTCATGTGCCAGTGGTTCTTTTAATCGCAAAAAATGGGATAATAGTTGCAAATAAATATTTGCTTGTGAAAGAGGCACTCCCACGGAATGCAAAATTTTCTTCCCTCTCCTGGGCTTTTGTATCAGCAAACGAAGACGTCAGTCTGACTCACACAAATAGCAAATAATAATAATAATAATAATAATAATATTTATTATTTGTACCCCGCCCATCTGGCTGGATTTCCCCAGCCACTCTGGGCGGCTTCCAACAGAAACCAAATACAACAATATCAAACATTAAAAACTTCCCTAAAAAGGGCTGCCTTCAGGTTTTTTCTGAATGTCAGGTAGTTGTTTATTTCCCTGACCTGTGATGGGAGGGCGTTCCACAGGGCGGGCGCCACTACCGAGAAGGCCCTCTGCCTGGTTCCCTGTAGTTTTGCTTCTCGCAGTGAGGGAACAGACAGAAGGCCCTCGGCGCTGGATCTCAGTGTCCGGGCTGAATGATGGGGGTGGAGACGCTCCTTCAGGTATACAGGACCGAGGCCGTTTAGGGCTTTAAAGGTCAGCACCAACACTTTGAATTGTGCTCGGAAACGTACTGGGAGCCAATGCAGATCTCTCAGGACCGGTGTTATGTGGTCTCGGCGGCCACTCCCAGTCACCAGTCTAGCTGCCGCATTTTGGATTAATTGCAGTTTCCGGGTCACCTTCAAAGGCAGCCCCACATAGAGCGCATTGCAGTAGTCCAAGCGGGAGATAACCAGAGCATGCACCACTTTGGTGAGACAGTCCGTTTCTATGATACCACTGGCAGGTTATTAAGGGCCACTAGTCAAAGGGGAGTATTGGAATAGAGACACCGAGTATTTTGGGGGGCTCCAATTGCTATGGGTTTTGTTGGATGAAAGTATTTTCCAGGTTTTGCAAGGAGAGAACAATACACTGGATAGTTACTCTTACTAGTAGCTTTAGTTAACAGCAATGTTGATTATACTCAGAATAAAAGGTAGAGGTAAAGGACCCCTGTTGTCTTTGTCCATGGAGTTTTCTTGGCAGGGATACTGGAGTGGCTTGCCAGTTCCTCCTCCAGGTGGATCACGTTTGGTCCAAACTCTCCACTATGACCTGTCCACCTTGACCTGTCCATAGCTTCCCTGAGTAATTCAAGCCCCTTCGCCACGACAAGGCAGTGATCCATGAAGGGGCTCCAGTTGAGGCTCCAGTACTTTGGCCACCTCATGAGAAGAGAAGACTCCCTAGAAAAGACCCTGATGTTGGGAAAGATGGAGGGCACAAGGAGAAGGGGACGACAGAGGATGAGATGGTTGCACAGTGTTCTCGAAGCTACTAACATGAGTTTGGCCAAACTGCAAGAGGCAGTGAAGGATAGGCGTGCCTGGCGTGCTCTGGTCCATGGGGTCACGAAGAGTCGGACATGACTGAACGACTGAACAACAACAACAAAGGACCCCTGACAGTTAAGTCCAGTCACGAACGACTCTAGGGTTGCGGCGTTCATCTCACTTTACTGGTTTTTCTGGGTCATGTGGTCAGCATGACTAAGCCGCTTCTGGTGAAACCAGAACAGTGCATGGAAACGCCGTTTACCTTCCCGCCAGAGCGGTACCTATTTATCTACTTGCACTTTGACATGCTTTCAAACTGCTAGGTTGGCAGGAGCAGTGACCGAGCAACGGGAGCTCACCCAGTTGTGGGGATTCGAACTGCCAACCTTCCGATTGGCAAGCCCTAGGCTCTGTGGTTTAGACAACAACAACCAATAGGCAGTCAATTGTGACTCTGAAGTCCCAGACGTAAGATTCTTAGCTGAAAACTTAGGGCTGCCATATTTTGAAGAGCAAAAAAGAGGACACATTTGCCGACTTCTACTTTTAACCATGGATCGCTATGATGACTTTCATTTTACATGCCCATGTGAAAGAGGACGTTTCCTGGAAAAAAGAGGACATATGGCAACACCGCTTGCTTTGTCAGGACTCCGAGTGTGGCCTCCCCATGTACACAAACACATATTTTCAGCGTTGGTTAACACAGTGGACCTGACTGAACCCAACACTATGGAGAGGCAGTATGATGAAGTGGTTAGTGTGCCCAACGAAGACCTGGGAGACCACGGTTAAATCCTCACTCAGCCATGAAGCTCACTGGGTGTGACCTTGGGGCCAGTCACTGCCTCCCAGCCTAACCTACCCCACAGGGTTGTTGTGGGGATTTAATGAGGAGGTGAGAGACCCATGTATGCAACCTGAAGCTCCTTGGAGAAAAAGGTGGCATATAAATGGAACAAACCAATAATCCCAATGGGCCCTCTTTAAAAAAAAAAAATCAAAGTCAGTCCAGAACTTCATTTCCCACTCAGTCATATGGGAAGCAGCCTCTCTGGCATCTTCTCGATCTCCTTTCTTTCAAGAAGATTTCATAGCTTTGCTTTGGCCATCTCTATCCTAAATAGTAATGTACGGAAGTGAGAGCTGGACCATAAAGAAGGCTGATCGCCGAAGAATTGATGCTTTTGAATTATGGTGCTGGAGGAGACTCTTGAGAGTCCCATGGACTGCAAGAAGATCAAACCTATCCATTCTCAAGGAAATCGGCCCTGAGTGATCACTGGAAGGACAGATCCTGAAGTTGAGGCTCCAGTACTTTGGCCACCTCATGAGAAGAGAAGACTCCCTGGAAAAGACCTTGATGTTGGGAAAGATGGAGGGCACAAGGAGAAGGGGACGACAGAGGACGAGATGGTTGGACAGTGTTCTCGAAGCGACTAGCATGAGTTTGGCCAAACTGCGGGAGGCAGTGGAGGATAGGGGTGTCTGGCATGCTCTGGTCCATGGGGTCACGAAGAGTCGGACACGACTGAACAACTGAACAACAACAACAACAACAATCCTAAATATGGATAGTGTTCACGAAGCAACTAGCATGAGCTTGGCCAAACTGCAGGAGGCAATGAAGGATAGGCGTGCCTGGCATGCTCTGGTCCATGAGGTCATGAAGAGTCGGACATGTCTGAACGACTGAACAACAACAACAACAAATCCTAAATATTCTTCCCTGGATGTTTTCTGACGCTCTTGTTTCCCAAAGCAAAGGAGCACAAAGGCAACTATCTCAGGGAAGTTGAGAAGCGCATCTCCGCCCCCAGCTCTACGCGCAGCACAATTTACAAGAAGGGGGCACGCCATAGTAATAAATAACCCGAAAGCTCCGGGGAAGAGTGACCTAATCAAGATGTATAATTGTGTGCCTTATCTAAATGAAAGCATCGTTTCAGAAATGGTAATGCGCATCCGTCTGGATTGAATTGCTATACAGATCAGCACTGAAGGATAATTATAATGTTTAACAAATATATTCCCTTTGGGGGCTGCTGTTAAAGATGCCACGTCCCTTTTGCTCCTGCAGCATGCCGGCTGACAAATTATCCAATATCATACGAGAGGAGGCCCATTGCCCTTTTGACTTACCCATCTAAGCACTTGCTTGCATGTGTTTCCCCAAACCATGAGCAATGGGATACGCCACCCAGGCTCAGCTGAAGTGTGAACACAGATGTGACAAACCCTCTCCAATTTGGGTATTTGCTTTGAAATTAGCATATTCAACATAGCTCAGCATATTACCAATAAACCATTAATGTCCCCAAACGCTTGTAATATATCATTGCTCTCTCAATCCCATTGGCTGTTGCTGTTTCTTGGCACTGATTTCCTTCTTTTCTGCCTCCCCCCCCCTACTGCCATTTACTCAGTTTGGCTGTGGTGATCCTTTTTATTTACTGTATTTGCTTATGGGGGGTATCTTTGATGTCATGAGGTACATCATACAGCCACGGTGTCATCCACGAATCAGACTGATTGCTAAAGCCAACACAGAGACAAGAAGGTGCGGTGAGAAGAACTGAACAAGACTGGGCAGCTATAGTACTTCTGCAGCTGGTGTCAAAAAAGTAACAGAAAATAGAACCCCTGGCAACACCCATGCAGCTAAACATGAAACTAGGCAAGGAATGTGGCTCAGATATTCTTTAACAGCATTTATCACAATTTGGCAGGAAAAAAGGGTGCTAGTTCATAGCATACACGAGCAAATCAACAGAAGTATAGAGTCCATATCAAGAGAAGTATCATAGTATTGTTCTATTCTGCCTTGGTTAGACCACACCTGGAATCCTGTGTCCCGTTCTCAGCACCTCAATTTAAGAAGGATATTGATAAGCTGGAACATGTGCAGAGGAGGGCGGTCAGGATGATCAAGGGTCTAGAAACCGAGCCTTACGAGGAGCGCTTGAAGAAGCTGGGTATGTTTAGCCTTGAAAATGGAATACTGAGAAAAGATATGAAAGCCATCTTCAAATATCTAAAGGGCTGTCACATGGAAGATGGAACAAGCTTGTTTTCTCCTGTTCCGGAGGGTAGGTTAGGTCAGTGTTTCTCAAACTTGGGTCTCTAACTGTTGTTGGACTACAGCTTCCACCATCCCTGACCACTGCTCCTGCTAGCTAGGGATAATGGGAGTTGTAGTCCAACAACAGCTGGAGACCCAAGTTTGAGAAACACTGGTCTAGGTAGAACCCCATAGGTTCCTTTTGTCACCTGACAGCTGCTGTCAAAATGATGGCACACAGAATTAAGCTTCTGGGTCTGGCTTGACGATGGTAGTGGGTCAAGACCCCAGGCATAGAAGAGTTGTGATTGCCAGTAAAATTCTCAGAATACTAAGATACCATTGACAGGGAGTTTGTTTAGTAATGGGACCAGAAGGCTTTGTGGTTTGCTGAAGCCAACCCTGTGCTTTCCTTACACTTTCCACCTGCCTCTGGCCCTTTGACCCTTGTCTGCTTGCCCTAGAACCTTGACCATCAAGCTTGTTATTCAATCCACTGCCTGCCTCTAGTCCTTTGGAGTTAACTTGGACCTGCCTCTCTTCAACCCATGCCATTTGCATCTGGGCATACTGGGCTCTGGCACCTAGCCTGATTCCCTCCAGCACTGACTCTGGATCCAGCCCTGGATGGGCTCCAAGCTCACATGGGAAGAGGGCCATAACTCAGGGGCAGAGCACATGTTTTGCATGCCAAGACGCCAGGTTCAATCTTTGTCATCTCCAGTTAAAAGGATTTCAGCCTGGAGAGCCATTGCCAGTCTCAAAGCTGGGCTGGATGGACCAAAGTTCAGACTGGGTATTAGGGATGGATAGATAGATGGATCAGCACAGTTCAAGCCAATACCATTTTCAAAGGCATGCCTTCCTTCCTGTTTCTGCACTAACCTGTGATTTTTTTAAGGAAGAAAACCAAATCTATATGAAGATTTGAAAATTTAATTTAAAAACATAATTAAATGCATATTTCTAGCACAGAATGTGCACATTCCTGAATCCTATTTTATTCTAAATATACAGGCGAAACTCGAAAAATTAGAATATCGTGGAAAGGTTCATTTCTTTCAGTAATTCAGCTTAAAAGGTGAAACTAATACATGAGATAGACTCATATGCAAAGCGAGATATGTCAAGCCTTTATTTGTTATAATTGTGATAATTATGGCATACAGCTGATGAGAACCTCAAATTAACAATTTCAACTTTGGGGTTTTCATCAGCTGTATGCCATAATCATCACAATTATAACAAATAAAGGCTTGACATATCTCACTTTGCATGTCATGAGTCTATCTCATATATTAAACTCCAGTAGCTAATGAAAACAATTGCTTACATAAATAGACTTTTCCACGATATTCTATTTTTTTTAGTTCCACCTCTGTGTGTGTGTGTGTGTTGCTGTTCATCATGTCCGACTCTTCGTGACCCCATGGACCAGAGCACGGCAGGCACCCCATCCTCCACTGCCTCCCGCAGTTTGGCCAAACTCATGCTAGTCGCTTTGAGAACACTGTCCAACCATCTCATCCTCTGTCGTCCCCTTCGCCTTGTGCTCTCCATCTTTCCCAACATCAGGGTCTTTTCCAGGGAGTCTTCTCTTCTCATGAGGTGGCCAAAGTACTGGAGCCTCAGCTTCAGGATCTGTCCTTCCAGTGAGCACTCAGGGCTGATTTCCTTCACAATGGATAGGTTCTTGCAGTCCATGGGACTCTCAAGAGTCTCCTGCAGCACCATAATTCATACATACACACACACACACACACACACACACACACACACCTTTTTAAAAAAACTCATTTCTGTATTTTTCTTTGAGACAAGGAACTGCAGTATTTGGAGAAGTGCAAAATCTGAAGGCTGAAACCATGTATTAGTTCTGGTAGCGTGAATTGGGCTGGTCTGCTTGAAAACATGAATGCATTTAAATTCTCCTCCATCCCTACTCAATATAAGGCAGGTTTATGCGCACAAACAAACACACACACACAGCCCCAGCTCCAGTCCGAGCTGCGGAGGCTCAGGACCGCAGGAGACACAGACATCTAAGGCCTATGCTGTGTGGCTCTGTGTGAAAAATCTTATTCAAAGTGACCCAGGCCCACATAATATCGGAGCAAGAGGCAAGATCGAACGGGGAAACTGAATAGACGCAAAACAGCTGGCGAAGGCAGTTAATGGGCTAGCTTTAAAAGGCACTTTATATTATTTTGTTCCTTTAAAATGTAATTTCCCCCAGAAGGAATGGGGGATGAGATCAGCACACAGAAAAGACAATTTGGTTTAAGGACAGACCTTGTCAGCTGCAAAATGGATGATTCCCGCATCGGGTTATTAGCTTGGAAAACAAAATCAAGGCAGCCCTATATTCCATGAATCCTTAGAAACCACATTAACGAGAGAACAAGAGGGAGGAATGTGCCAAAATGAATCATTTCTGAACCTCCTCGAACAGGCTGATTAAAGCCTCTGCGCCTAAATCAAAGCCAACAAGGGGGCAAAGAATTGAAGGGCCAGAAAACAGATTTTTTGTTTGTTTGTTTGCAGCAGGCCAGCTCTCCTGCATGCTATTGTCTCTAAAATAAAAAAAGTTTAGTCTCATCCTCTACTGATCTTCCAGAGCAACAAATAATAAGGGGGGGAAATAAAGCTCAGAGGAAGGGATGCCGGTCTTTGCTCACTTCCTCTGTTTCTATCCATCCACATCAATAACACAAACCTAATTTCCAGCAGACGCAGGCCACAACAGTGCCGTGGGCACAGTCCGAATGGATTGTCCTTTCCGGACGATCACAACAAATCTGTGGTTGTTGCTCATTTGTTGCACAGCGTCCAGCTGCCCTCCCCCAAGGGAACTACTTTGGGGAGGGGATAGTGCATTTTATCCAGCACTCAAGCCACAATATGTTCTAGGTGAGGGAAATGCTTATATCTCCGCAGTGAGAAGAGTCATTGGGATTTGATTTTTTTCTGTGCTGTTGGGTTTTCTTAGTGTCACAGGCACTTGTAGGACACGCGTGGACAAAACACCAAGCCAGACTTCCCCAAGTCAATGTCCCCCAGATGTTATGGATCACAGTTCCCATCAGCCCCAGCCAGCATGACCAATTGTCATGGATGATGGGAGCTGTAGTCCAAAACACAGCCCAAAACGCACGGTTAGCTCCATTGTGCCATGCCTGTTGCTTCCAATACAATCTAGAGCTTCCTCTGCCCCTTCTCGGATGGCTTGTTATATCTGAGAATTAGTTTCCTAACCTAGAAGTAACTGGCAGGTACCAACACAGTTACCATTGATTTTTACCTTTTCTTTTTTTAAAAGACCAGTAAGAGATGTTCAACCAAGACCTTTCACCTTTTAACCACGTTACACAGCATCATGGTGTTTTGATAAGATAGGAAAATTGTATTTTTGGCATTTGCTTTCAATTTAATCATCAAGTCCCCATCTCAGGTATAAAAACTGTTGCTTCCTGCCTTAGCATATGGGAATCTTTGGAATCCCAAAGAGACTTCGTTTCCGTAAATGGGAACTTTCCCATGGACTTCCTCGTCCTCCTCTGTGTTGCTGAAGAAGTATCCTCCACCACGCAGCTCCGGGCATAGCAGAACCTGAAAAACTACAATCCTCACTTCCTTTCTGGTAAGTCCACCCACTGGCCAAACTTCCACTCCCTCACCCCACTTCAGCTTCCTCCTGCTTTCAAACTGGCCAGTTCACTACTCCTAGAAAAACCACCCTCTTTACTCCCCTTGCTGGGATCTTTTCTTCCTTCTTCATTGTCTCACCTCAAAATCTCATGTTCTTCTTCTCTCACTGCGCATAGCCAGCCCCTACTGTCCTTTTACAGAAATGGAACTTTTACTTCTGCTCATCCTCTACCCATGCCCCAAAACTCTTCCACTTGCTTTCTTCTAATTCTTTCCCTACAACTTTCTCAAAGCCACATAAAATCACCCAACTCCTCTAATAACAGCATCCATTCTCCTCTTCAGACAAATCCCTCTTCTCCTAGCTACAGCCCTCACCTCCCAACATCTCTTTCCCTGACCAATTCTACTGCATCCTAGAGTTTCTGTGTGTTTTCATGCATGCTTTTGAACTGACATCTTGGGCAATTAGTGTTAACTCTTTTAAAAACTTGCCTCTTGTTGCTGCACTGTGCCAATTGCTTCTGTTTAATATCCTTTTGATGAATTCCCTTTTATTACAATAAAATGCTTGCATGATTAGTCGGTGGTATTCTCTGACTCCATGTATCACCAGTTTGGGGACATGCTCAGGTCTCAGTGTCAAAAGATCCCCCCCCCAAAAAAGGGGTGTCAGGTTTACATATGTGAGAACTCTGTGCTTGTATGCAAAGTTCACACTTTAAAAGCAAAGCTGAGCCATGGACCAGGGTACCTACAGTGCATGGCAGAGGACTCTGATGAAGTTCTGGCTATTTCCCCAAGAGGAGAACTATCAGTATCTTATTCAGGGCCCTCATGGTCAAAGCACAGAGCCCTGCCACCATCCTCTGACTCAATGGATGAGTCTCCTGCAGTACCACTGCCTCCCCAAGCCTTGCAGAATCAGAAGGCTGCAAAATAAAATGGAGGCTCATTAAGCAGCCAGCCAGCCAGCTCCTCCAGTGACTGATCAAACCCCTAAGGCTTCAGTTGGCTCTAGCTCCCTGCAGAGACACTGGGATCACCCAGACTTCCACATGTCCCACTGCTGTCATAGAATTATAACATTGCAGAGTTGGAAGAGTCCCCGAGGGTCATCCAACCCCCTGCAATGCAGGAACCTTGCCCACAGATGTCCCAGGTGGGCTCGAACCACCAACCTTCTGTTTAACAGCCAAGCACACTGACCCATTGCACCACAGAGCCCCTTGGTGAAATCTGACTTTTACCACTGAATTGGAGCAAACATCAATTGGGTTTTCTGCAGATTGCTGTTTGCTCCAATTCAGCACTGGAGAGCTGTGCAGCAAATGGAAAATTGCATGGACCCATGCCTAGAAAGTATGAGACAAGCAGAAAACTGCTCTCACCCATGTTTTCTAGGCACTTGGCAAGCGGAAGTGTAGACGAGCCCTCAATCTCATTCAGGTCTTAGCAAGACTTCTTGGAGCTGTCCAAGGTGCTGCATGTTCTCTGCTGGACATGCGACTCTTGTCCTGAACTTTGCCTTCTCCCCCTTGTGAGCCTCACATTCCCACAGAGCTGGACACAAGCTAATCAACCAAGAGAACAACAAATATGCTTTTTCCAGATTCTGTTATCTCTCTGTGGAATCACTCTCTTCCACTCAAGTGGTTGAATGTTCGTAAAAATTAAGCTACCCCCAAACAACCTTTCTATCTCTTATTGTGCATCCTGTCACACATTAAACAGCAGCTTAGAAGGAGGACAGATGCAGGAATCAAGTTCTTTGTTAAGGACATCAGAGTTGGACCACGAACCAACACTGGAAGAGGCTAGGGTTTCTTATAGTTGGTCCTCTGGGATTGTCTCTGTTCAGACCTCAGGAACTTCTACAGTATCTTCAGGCACAGAAGGGAATATGGGTGCAAAACATCAGTCCTGCAATTGGAAGGCAGTATGAAGCATTTGGACTGGGAAAGCCAAGAACCAGAGGGTTCAAGAAAAGGGATTAGGAAGAACTTATTGACGGTATAAACTATTTAACGGAGGAACAGACTGCCTTGGAAGATGTTGGGATCTTTTTCACTAGTCTTTTTAATTAGAGGCTGGATGGACATCTATCAAGGTTGCTGCAATACTAGGTTTATTACATAGGAAAGGAGTTGGATCAGATGAATGTGGAGAGCCTTCACCTCTTGCATGATCAATGGAACAAGACTTTCCGCCTTTTGCATTGGGGTGGGTGGGTGAGGCGTTGCCTCTGAAATTTCGCATATCTTGTACACTCCTTATATGAAAAAACCCCAAAACATATCCAGTGGGCACATTTTACACAACCTGGAATCAGAGACTGAGGTTGAATCCTGACAAGACAGAAGTACTGTTTTGGGGGGACAGGAGGTGGGCAGGTGTGGAGGACTCCCTGGTCCTGAATGGGGTTAACTGTGCCCCTGAAGGACCAGGTGTGCAGCCTGGGAGTCATTTTGGACTCACAGCTGTCCATGGAGGTGCAGGTTAATTCTGTATACAGGGCAGCTGTCTACCAGCTCCATCTGGTATGCAGGCTGAGACCCTACCCGCCCGTGGACTGTCTCGCCAGAGTGGTGCATGCTCTAGTTATCTCTCGCTTGGATTACTGCAATGTGCTCTACGTGGGGCTACCTTTGAAGGTGACCCGGAAACAACAACTAATCCAGAATGCGGCAGCTAGACTGGTGACTGGGAGCGGCCGCTGAGACTACATAACACCGGTCTTGAAAGATCTACATTGGCTCCCAGTACATTTCCGAGCACAATTCAAAGTGCTGGTGCTGACCTTTAAAGCCCTAAACAGCCTCGGTCCAGTATACCTGAAGGAGCGTCTCCACCCCCATCGTTCTGCCCAGACACTGAGATCTAGTGCCGAGGGCCTTCTGGCAGTTCCCTCACTACGAGAAGCCAAGCAGAGGACCTTCTCAGTAGTGGCACCCGCCCTGTGGAACACCCTCCCACCAGATGTCAAAGAGAAAAACAACTACCAGACTTTTAGAAGACATCTGAAGGCAGCCCTGTTTAGGGAAGCTTTTAATGTTTAATAGATTATTGCATGTTAATGTTCTGTTGGAAGCCGCCCAGAGTGGCTGGGGACACCCAGCAAGATGGGTGGGGTGTAAAGAATATATTATTGTTGTTGTTGTTGTTGTTGTTGTTGTTGTTGTTGTTGTTGTTGTTGTTATTATTATTATAAATTCAATTGCAGAGGTATGTTTTCCCTTCAAATTACAGATATGGAACTCATCTCACTGGTTTGGTTTCAGGTCTATATATACATAGCTAGAACACATTTAACATAAAAAATGCTGTATAATGTTTAGCATCTGCCTCTACTTTTTTTCTCTTTCATCCCTAGTTTGTGGGTAGGAACACGGGAAACTGTTCTTCTATATCAGAACATTGGCCCATCTATCTTCTTATTATGCACATGCACTGGCTGTCAGCAGCTTTCCAGATGGGGATCTCTCCCTGTTCTACTTAGAGGTGCCATGGACTGGACTTGGGGACTTCTGCATGTGTTCTCTCCCCCTGAGCTACAGGGACACCTCAAATCCAGTGACTTTATCCCAGGTCCTTTTCTGGAAGCCAAGGCTCCATATAACCTGGTCCATCTCTCCACTTGGTCACACAGGTTGTGACTCATAATAGTTTAATAGCAAAAAAAGGGCAACATTAATTTGGTCTTCTCTACATTGTGCAGAGCAGGATAGGGCCTTGGGAGACTGAACTTTGGTGAGTTTGTTTGACTCACAGATACCTGGAATACTGTGTCCAGTTCTGGGCACCACAGTTCAAGAAGGATACTGACAAGCTGGAACGTGTCCAGAGGAGGGCAACCAAAATGGTCCAAGGCCTGGAAACGATGCCTTATGAGGAATGGCTTAGGGAGCTGGGTATGTTTAGCCTGGAGAAGAGGAGGTTAAGGGGTGATATGATAGCCATGTTCAAATGTATAAAAGGATGTCATCTAGAGGAGGGAGAAAGGTTGTTTTCTGCTGCTCTCCAGAGAAGCGGACACGGGGCAATGGATTCAAACTACAAGAAAGAAGATTCCACCTAAACATTAGGAAGAACTTCCTGACAGTAAGAGCTGTTGGACAGTGGGATTTGCTGCCAAGGAGTGTGGTGGAGTCTCCTTCTTTGGAGGTCTTTAAGCGGAGGCTTGACAGCCATCTGTCAGGAATGCTTTGATGGTGTTTCCTGCTTGGCAGGGGGTTGGACTGGATGGCCCTTGTGGTCTCTTCCAACTCTGTGATTCTATGATTCTGTGATTCTACCAGCCAGGATGGAGGTGCAATGTCAAGATAATGCAAATGTTATACAGGGCAGGAGGGTCATCTGTACTATAAATTCTGTTTTCTTATTTTCTCTCTCTGTCACTCTCACACACTTTCATGCACTGTTTAGAAACAGACTGCATTCCCCTTTGAAAGCTCTGGACTTCATTGGAAAACGACGATGTTCTGCTAAACTTGACCTTCATTGAAACAATTCATAAAATGAGATGGTTTTGTCATAAATTGCATTGTGGGTTTTTTGTTTGTTTGTTTTTAGCAGTTGCATTAAATAGCAATGAATCTACATGAAACTGGGGTGGAGGGGGGAGGGATCAAGGGAGAAATAGTAGCCTAAAAGAACAGACACTAAGAAATGCAAACCTTTTCGTTGCAAGGTAAGAAGCTTGTAATACCGCTATAGTACCCCCGCCCAGCAGACATACAGGCTCCTGGTTTTAATAAAACCTCATGTTCCTTAAACTTTCCCATGTGATGTGCTGCATTATGTGTGGAGTTTAATGGAGGCAGGATATCATAGAAACCCCCAGACTCAGGTGGTCTGGATTGTTTACAGCAGCTAAGGTAACTCCTGTTCTATGAACTGGGACATATGGACAAAACTTCTCTTTCTGTGTAGTTGTTTAAATTCTGCATTATTTGGTATATGGTCTGCCAAAACCTGGAACTAAGAGAACAGGTAGAAAAGTCACTCTGGAAGCTAGTAGCTCAAGGTTTTCAGCCTTGTCGCCAGGTCTCTAAGAGAAGGACCGGAATCAAGGAGTCGGGCTTCTTTCTGCTTAGCCTGAAAGCTTTTGCAATTAGTACTGCACTACTAAGTACATTAGATTCCACCCCGCAGCACCCGAGACAGAGAAACATCATGCTCTGGGCCCAACACCAGGCCTCACTAGGCTGTGCCCCATCCCATCATGTTCCACCAGCCTTTATCTTTCGAGGCTCAACCTTTTGCGTTTCTCAAGCAATTTTAGTCATTTGAACTCACACAACTGTATCCAAGACAGAGAGTGCTTCTTTTTCAGTATGTGGGTGCTGCTTGCAGGCTGTCTCTTTCTGAGGCCTGGACTTGGCTTACGAGCCTACAGGTAGTGCCACCATCTTGGTACTGAGAGCCCTTCCCTGGATAACAAGGGTCCCGGGCCCAAAAGAAGCCAGATTATCCTCCACAAGGGCCAGGGCTTTTTCAGTGTTGGCTCCAACCTGGTGGAATACTCTGTCCTATGAGACTAGGGCCCTGCGGGACCTGACCTCCTTCCGCAGGGCCTGTAAAACAGAGTTATTCTGCCTGGCCTTTAATCTAGACTGATCCCCTATTCCTTTTCCCCTTCCCTTCTTTCTGAAGAAACCCTTCTGGGTCCCTACATTAGAATTCCTCCCTGGTCTCCCTACTGACCTAGCATGACTAACCTGGCCAGTTAGCCCTGGCGATCCCACTGATGTTTGTTTTTTATGCTGTTTTTTAAAGTTATTTTAATCATTGTCATATATATGTTGTTAGCCGCCCTGAGCCCGGTTTTTGGATTAGGAAGGGTGGGATAGAAATAAAAATTATTATTATTATTATTATTAATAGAAGATTCCACCTAAACATTAGGAAGAACTTCCTGACAGTGAGAGCTGTTCGGCAGTGGAATTTGCTACCAAGGAGTGTGGTGGAGTCTCCTTCTTTGGAGGTCTTTAAGCGGAGGCTTGACAGCCATCTGTCAGGAATGCTTTGATGGTGTTTCCTGCTTGGCAGGGGGTTGGACTGGATGGCCCTTGTGGTCTCTTCCAACTCTATGATTCTATGATTAACAAGAGGGTTATTGGTTTTGTATTGGGGCACTGTTTGAGGAAGGGTGGGAGGGTGCGGCCTATCCTGGGTGTCATCCCTGGGGGGGGTGACATCACCCTCCGCCCCCCTCAGATGCGTGGAGCTAGGCCTATCCTGTAATAGAGCCGCTTCCAGAACAGGAGGTGGAGCTTAGTGAGAAGCAGGAGTTGCCTAACACAACTAAAGACAGTGTGGTGTAGTGGTTAAGAGCGGTAGACTCATAGTCTGGTGAACCGGGTTTGCGTCCCTACTCCTCCACATGCAGCTGCTGGGTGACCTTGGGCTAGTCACACTTCTCTGAAGTCCCTCAGCCCCACTCACCTCACAGAGTGTTTGTTGTGGGGGAGGAAGGGAAAGGAGATTGTTAGCCGTTTTGAGACTCCTTTGGGTAGTGATAAAGCGGGATATCAAATCCAAACTCTTCTTCTCTTCTAAAGCAAAGTGGGCAGAAGGTAGACCCTGAAAACCCACCCCGTGGCTTAAAGCGACCAGGATTTCTGCAGGTGGATAGTGGCTCATCTTTTTCCTCGTTGCAGTGAGGAAGAAGCAGGGGCAGAAGTTCAGATCCTTTCGTTCACCTCTCAAGTGATCCGCAAGGGAGGGGCAGGAGCAATGGAGGAATACACACACACAAACACACACCTTAGAGTTACAAAATTCATGAAAGTTGAAAGAGAGCTTTTTGTTGACATTCATGTTTGATGAAGTGCAATCGCACAGGCAGGATGAATAATTGCTGGAGGCTCTGTTTTGCTCTTGCCTCAGCCATCAAGTGAGAGAGGCAATTAGATCTCTGTAAGGAAAGGTGAACGCAGGAGAGAAGTATGGAGGAATTGGGACAGCTGAAGCAGTGCCAAGTTAGCATGATGCCTTGACACTGCAGTCAGGCCCGGTGATGCATGGGGTCCCATTTTGGGCCAGCAAGATCTGACCACTGCCTCCGAGGAAAGTCTTGTCCTGCCGACTGTTTATGTTGCCTGAAGAAGGAATCAGGGTGAACATCCATGCTTGTTGCATGGAAAGTTATTTTCTATCCTTCTCCCTTGATGCTTTTCAAAATCATTCATTTCTATGGGGATATGTTGTAAAAGACACACAAACATGGAAAGTGGTGGTTCTACCACACACAAACTCCTCCATACAAAACCAACAGCCCTCTTGTTATCCAGGGAAGGGCTTGTTTCCTTTTTGGCCTTCATCCTCAGTGACCACACGTAGAAACATAAGAAGAACCTGCTGGATCAGGCCAATGACCCATCTAGTCCAGCATCTTGTTCTCACAGTAACCCACTAGATGCCCATGGGAAACCAGCAAGCAGAACATGATCACAAGAGCATCTCTCCCCTCCTGTGGTTTCCAGCAACTGGTATTCAGAAGCATGGCTGCCTCTGACCATGGAGGCAAGAGCGTAGCCATTATGGCTAGTAGCCATTGACAACCCTCTCCTCTGTGAATCTGACTAACGTATAGATCAGCTACAATAACAGTTCAGGGAAACGTCACTTGGTGTTTTGGGAAGCAGCACTTGGAATCTTATACAGTATAACAGAATGTCCAGTTTCACAACATTCCTGGAAAGTACAACCATCCTTTGTCTAAGACACATCGATCTATTCAGCAATGCGCCCATGTTCTGAGCCTGGGCTGGATCATGTCACTTTCGCCCTCTGGCTAATCACACTCCAGCGCATTCTGGCTGTCCTCCTGCATGAGCCGTATGCTAATCAAAGCCCAGATAACCTGAATGCGGCACTTTACATGCTGGATCATGCCTCCCCTTCATTTGACTGGAGCTGTTTTTAATTCCAGTTAGGAAATGGATTATCCACGCTTCTATCTGCCTTCCTTTAGAAAAGAAAGGAAGAAACAAAAGCAAAGAAAGGCACAAGATGAATCACAAATAACATGCCTGGAAACCAAAGCGGTACAGTGGTACCTCTGCTTATGTACTTAATTTGTTCTGGAGGTCCGTTCTTAACCTGAAATTGTTCTTAACCTGAAGCACCACTTTAGCTGATGGGGCCACCCACTGCCTGATTTCTGTTCTCATCCTGAAGCAAAGTTCTTAACCCGAGGTACTTTTTCTGGGTTAGCGGAGTCTGTAACCTGAAGCGTCTGTAACCTGAAGCATCTGTAACCTGAGGTACCACTGTTATCTTGGGCGTATGTCACTTTTCAGATCAATATGTGGGATGCTGATTTCCGTGAAAGAGTCTGGATTCATCTGGCGTCATTTCAGCAGCATGATGTAGCAGCCAGCAAAACCTGTGCTTCAGTCCTACCTCAGACAAAGGGTAGCTGCGCACATTCTTTGACACAGAATCAGAAATGCAAGCAGCAGGGCTTGGCCGCTGTGAGGACAATATGCTGGACTAGATGGGCTTTTGGTCTGATCCAGCAGGCACGTTCTTCTTATGTTCTTAGGACCTGGGGGTGGCGGAGGGTGGGAAATTGCATGCATGGTGTCCCGCTGCGCAAGACAGCCTGTCTCAAGTGTGGGTGACCTTGGCCCTCCAGATATTGCTGAACTTCAGCTCTCACCCATTCCCACAAGAATGGCCAATGACCTAGAAGAAAGGACTTGTAAGTTCAGCAACATCTGGATGGACAAATGTTCCCCAAACCTTGTCTATCTGGAGATGGCCAAGTGGAATACAGACCAGCATCACCCAAGAGTTCAGGAGTCAGCTCCAGAAGATGTTTTGCACATGAGGGTTGATCCAGAACAAGGTAATTCACTAGGAAGAGTCAGAACCGAGGCATCCATCTGAGAGGGCTGAAAGAATGAGAGCAATGGCCAAGAGAATGAAAAGGTAGTCTGGACATGAATGAGGAAGGGATACGGAGGCCTGAGCAGGAAAGGATGAGATGTACTGTTGCCCAGGCAAAGACCATCTCCTGGCCTGAAGCAAAGGACAAGTTGGTCCCCCTCCCCATTCCTTGCACAGAAGCCAATTAGACTGGCAGCCAAATTTGACTTCAATAGTGGCAATGGGACAGCTTTTGCCAGTGCAATTTTAGAGGGCGCCCATAGCTCTGACCTCCAACAGACGTGAATGGCCAGGGGGTTCTGGGGAAATGGCAAGGATGTTTCCACCACTTGGCATCTGTCACATGAGACAATTGTCTGATTCTGGGTCCTGCCTGACCTGGAAATATTTAGAGTCAGACTGGATCAGAGTGAACTAATGAGCTATTTGGAAGTAGAGCCATCTGTAGCTTGCAAAGGAAGAAACTTTCTGCACCTCAAATGTCCACCCCAAGGGGTAAAAAACAGGGTGCCGTGTTGGATAAGGAATCAATAGGGAGCATATATTTTATATACATTGATGGAATGCATATAATTGCACTGCTTCAGGATTCTGTGAGAGTGGATTCAGACAACCACTTGTCCGACAAGCCAAGAGTTACAGAATGGATATTCTGCAATATCTCTATTCACCTAATTTCTGGCCATGAGCGTCCCAGAGCAACAATCTCCAGACCGGGAAGCCAGTTCATTGTCAATGGCCGGCACTTCTCCATGCATAATGCAGCAAGCCAAAACACCGAGGCAGGTAGATTGTTTGTTTAGATTTGCGCTTGGCTTTTCCGGCTGAAGTCAGAGAGAAGTTTCGATTATCATTCTAAAAGGGCTGGCGTTGCTGAGCTGGAACTGTGCTTCTAATCTGATCGGCCATTAGGAACGGGCCGGTGTCCGCTCCTCTGAAGCATGGCCTTCTGTATTCCATTCACCTTTCTGTTTGGCAGGAACACAAAGCAACTGTCAGAATCTCATAGAAACTGCAGCTTCGAAAACTTAGGAGCAAAAGATGCTGCTTTAAAGGACATAGAAAGATCTGCCCTTATTTGGAGTTTTCATGATGCTGTCTCTGGGACAAGATTTGTGGTTATGCATGCAGCAATAGAGAAATTTAGCTAATCTCACTGAAATTATTTTAAAGGTAAAGGTAAAGGACCCCTGGGGTTGCGGCACTCATCTCGCTTTACAGGCCAAGGGAGCCGGTGTTTGTCCGCAGACAGTTTTTCCGGGTCATGTGGCCAGCATGACTAAGCCGCTTCTGGTGCAATGGAACACTGAAACCAGAGCAGCGCACGGAAACTCCATTTACCTTCCCACCAGAGCGGTACCTATTTATCTACTTGCACTTTTTCTGGCGTGCTTTCGAACTGCTAGGTTGGCAGGAGCTGGGACTGAGCAACGGGAGCTCACCCCATCACGGGGATTCGAACCGCCGACCTTCTGATCGGCAAGCCCAAGCGGCTCAGTGGTTTAAACCACAGCGCCACCCGCGTCCCTGAAATTAGTTTCCCTTAAAACCCCTCAATTATTTTAGCTGAAGCTTGAGATTTAAATCAAATTTAACTTAGGGCAAAATTCATTGGTAATTCTGATGTTTAGGGAAAGTAACAATTATGGAGACATACAGGGGTGCAGCAATCTTACATTCAAACACAGGCTTGCCATTCAAGGAGTCTTGAAGTTTAGGTTTCTCATCCTGCCATTCACTGAAGTCCATTTAAGCGCTATTCAATACCCTCCAAAGCTATTCAAATCCACACACACACACACACACACACACACACACCAGATCGATTGCATATGCATTTGGAAATTACTGTCATGCACACCTGGAGTCTTTCAGAGCTATAGATTTAAATAAAGTTATTTATCAATACAACAAGAGCATCTCCTGGAAGCCTGGGGTCCCATTTAGATGCAACATGGATCATGTGGAGCATTAAGGACAAAAGAAATAGCAGCTTTGCCTGCAGGTGGGACTGCACACTGCTGGGATAGTCAACTTTTCCAACATCAGACGCAATGTAAATGTGGGGACACAGGGAATATCTGGTAGGCGGGGGGTGGTTGAGCGCCTGCTCCCGTATTGTCCATTTCCCCAGTGTTGTGAGCTGTCACTTGGATGATGATGGCTTTAAAAAAGGATTAGACAAATTCATAGAGGAAGAGAAGGCTATCAATGACCAGCAGCCGTGATGGCGAAGCTCTGCCTCCATGGTGGGAGATCATAATACTTCTGAATACCAGTTGCTGGAAAACACAGGGTTCTTGTGCAGATTAAACAAGATAGGGGGAAACAGTGTATGCCACTTTCAGGTCCTAAGAGGAAAAGCCGAGATAAAGGTAAAGGGTAAAAGGACCCCTGACCGTTAGGTCCAGTCATGTCCAACTCTAGGGTTGCGGTGCTCATCTCACATTACTGGCTGAGGGATCTGGCATCATGTGGCCAGCATGACTAAGCCGCTTCTGGCAAACCAGAGCAGCGCACGGAAACGCCGTTGACCTCCCCGCCACAGTGGCACTTGATGTGCTTTCGAACTGCTAGGTTGGCAGGAGCAGGGACCGAGCAACGGGAGCTCACCCCGTCGCGGGGATTTGAACCGCCGACCTTGCAATAAATAAATGAATAAAGCCACCCAGGAGATCCCAGCCATTCATGGGGTTGTGCCTCTGAAAGCAATTGAGAAGAGGGGAAATGTTTCCTGGGTCCATCACATGGGTGACTCCACCAATCAGGAAGCATGTAGTGGCGTGGTATGCAGCCAATCAGAATTTGGCTGTGTGGTGATATCACCGAGGGCGAGTCAAG
Source organism: Lacerta agilis (assembly GCF_009819535.1). NCBI lineage: Eukaryota > Metazoa > Chordata > Lepidosauria > Squamata > Lacertidae > Lacerta > Lacerta agilis. Next base: position 6,141,822 of record NC_046321.1, on the reverse strand, counting down.
TCAATTGAGAGCGAGAGAAAGGAAGGACAATGCAAGGGCATTTTTTTAAAATGAGGAATGCTGTAAAATCCAAAAAGAAAAACACAAAACTGAAAATGCCTATTAAAAAAGGAGAACAGTTTCACCTTAGAACAGTGAGCTTCTGTCACTGCCCCAACCAGAGCAAGAGATAATCACCTCCAGCCACTTCTGTACTTTCCTACAGCAAGAGAGTCATCTAGATAAAACAGTCTCAAATGAAGCACCTCATTACAACAACCCATTTACAAGGAAACCCTGGGCTTTTGCTCCCTTGCATGTTTTTAATCATGTCTTCGTCTCCGTCCCCCACTGAGATTGATGCCTTTAATAATAATAAAAAAGGAAATTCCTTTCTGATGACACCAGAGCAAGTGCAGGACACCACAGAGTAAAAGCTTGCAACACCAGACCGGAGATGAGGGGTGGGGGGTGGGGTTGGAAATTTCCATTCCTTTTTCTCTGGTGTAGAATCCTGGCTTTCATTTTCTTCCTTTTGCAAAACAGAAAAGATGAGAGCAGCCAAAAGCACTTGGGCTACGTCTCCCCAGGTGCCTCGGAGACAGGCAGTAGGCAATTACCTAAACAACCAAGAGACCAGAAAGACTAACTAGGGCTGATTTGGAACCGTAGGTGGGGTGCATCTATAGGGCACTGGGGGGCAACAAGGGGCTAGGTATGTGGTCTCAGCTCATATAATCACATAGAAATGTAGAGTTGGAAGAATCTTCACAAGTTAGTCTTAGCTACCCTGAATAAGGAAATCAGGCCTGAGTGCTCACTGGAAGGACAGATCCTGAAGCTGAGGCTCCCAGACTTTGGCCAACTCATGAGAAGAGAAGACTCCCTGGAAAAGACCCTGATGCTGGGAAAGGGCACAATGAGAAGGGGACGACAGAGGACGAGATGGTTGGACAGTGTTCTTGAAGCTACCTACATGAGTCTGACCAAACTGCGGGAGGCAGTGGAAGACAGGAGTGCCTGGCGTGCTCTGGTCCATGGGGTCACAAAGAGTTAGACATGACTAAACGACTAAACGACAACAACCCTGAATAAGACTGTGACATTTTTGAACATTAAAAAAAAACCTTCTTAACTTTATTTTTCAGTTTCTAAGAATACAGTGGTACCTCAGGTTACATACGCTTCAGGTTACATACTCCGCTAACCCAGAAATAACACTTCAGGTTAGGAATTTGCTTCAGGATAAGAACAGAAATCGTGCTCTGGCGGTGCAGCGGCAGTGGGAGGCCCCATTAGCTAAAGTGGTGCTTCAGGTTAAGAACAGTTTCAGGTTAAGAACGGACCTCCAGAACGAATTAAGTTCTTAACCCAAGGTACCACTGTACATGTAACAAGCAATCCGCATATACACCACCCGCATGCATATACAAGGTCGATAATTAAGTCTGTATACAGTTTGGAACTGATCCCATCAGTTCTCCATCTTAACAGGTTGCCCCAGAGTGAGGCATGGGTAACTGTTGGAGAAGAGGCAACAGCACACAGATGTACCATACTGTTTCAAAATCATCTTTGGTCTTTTTGTTCCTGAGTGCTCTAAGATGCTTTTTTAAAAAAGTTTCCTCATAAACACTATATTCCATATCCTATCCTACCCTGCCCCTAGAGTTAAGGTGGCATCTGTATTCCAATATTGTGTTCTTATATTTTGAACATTCTCTGGAACAAAAGAAAGGGGGGGTGTTCTTTGAAAACCATGTATCTATATCATCTATATCTATATCATCTATATATCTATTTTTTCTGGATAAACAAGGCAACAGGCTTTGGGAAGGAGGTGCAAGGCTCTGGCAGGGTCCTAGAGCCCTCCCACCTCTCCTGAAAACCAGAGGCTGAGGCAGATCACCCCGTTCCTTCAAAGCCCCACTGCTTGTGGTCTATGAAGGAGTCCCCCCACCATCCTTCAGGGTTGCTTAGTGGGGAGGGGGTGCTAATAGGGCAAAGTTCTCCCTCACTACAGGGTTAAGGAAGTGTGTTCTCTCTCCCTCCCACCCACCCATAACTAAGGGACCCGGGCAACTTTTCCTTTCATCCAGCACTGTTCAGGAAGAGGGTAAAGAAACCACAACACCATAGTGCTAGGATAAAAGAAGTAGGTCTCCAGGTTGCCTAGACAACCAGAGACATGCCCCCCTCCCCCCCTTTGCTGTGCTGCAGTGGTTTCATTGTCTGCACTTACAGCACAGTGCGGAAGACAGGTGAAATTAAAACTGGCTCCCTGAGCAACCAGGTAGCACTTGAACTCTGCACAATATTGCATGTACATACCATGTAGCAGTGTCAATGTTGTTTTACTCACTATGGGATCCCTGCTTGGCGGTGTCAGAGAAATCAATAAAGTTTGGCTTCTGGGTTAAGGATAACAAACTTTGCTGTGGTCAACAGTTAAAGTGTGCATGGAACAAAGGATGGGAGGGGGCCAGGCTGGCATTTGCTTGGTTCATGTTCTGCCCTATTCAGAAACCCATGGTTGCGCAAAAGTGTTCTGCCACACGTAACTGCAAACTTCTGGTAAAGCCAAACAACTCCTAGACAAGCCGATTTTAAAAGGGCAAACCTATTTTAGTAACTTGCTGAAATATCCTTGCAGCTTCTGTAATTTTCCAGTATATTTGAGAAAGTGACCCGTGTGCTTGCAGTGTGTCAGCTGTTTCGTATTTTGAACTTTGTACAACATTCTGAGCACCCGTGGGAAAGATGGGCAGGGTGACTCTCCTGATGCACATATCCGGGGGGGGGGGGGTGGACAAAGCGATACCAATGTTTCAGATGATCATGGTCTGGTTTCCACAGCAGTTGTGATCTCCCAGTGGGATAAAGATAAAATGACGCAGAATGAGGGACATTGCAATTTCAAAAAAAAAAAAAAACATCACAAAGAAGTGGGGGTGTGTGGAAATACATCTGGAGGCACCCAGGTTTCCAGTGTGGTGCAGTAGTTAAGAGTGGTAGACTCGTAATCTGGGGAACCGGGTTCGCGTCTCTGCTCCTCCACATGCAGCTGCTGGGTGACCTTGGGCTAGTCACACTTCTCTGAAGTCTCTCAGCCCCACTCACCTCACAGAGTGTTTGTTGTGGGGGAGGAAGGGAAAGGAGAATGTTAGCCACTTTGAGACTCCTTTGGGTAGTGAAAAGCGGGATATCAAATCCAAACTCTTCTTCTTCTTCTTCTTCTTTCCACACACATGGGAAAACTTCGGGTCAGTCAGAATGTAAAGGACATTGAGAGCTGATTTAGTTTCTGCCCTGCCCCTGGTTCTAAGGTCACAGGCTGAATGAAACGCAAGAAGGGTTATCATGAGGAAGCCAGTGAGGTGAGATCGCTGCTGCTAGCATTTCACCAGCCTTTTATCATCCTCCCCAAATCTCTTAGGCTTCTCTATTACTAGGCAACAATGCATGCAACAGAAGAGCGATGCTAAAGTGGATCTTTCCTTTTTTTTAATCTTAAAAACTTCACCAGTACTTGAATCCACTTATGGCCTGGGTTTAGAACATGAGCCACCCGGAGCCTCTTGAGTTTCAAAAGCTGCGCTTCCTCTCCAACCCACGGCTCTATTTATGGGACCTTTGTTCTTCCACCGCACAGGAGGGTGCTCTGTTCCCTAGCCAGGGAGTTCTGTGGCTGTGTGAGCCCAGATGAAAGGCGTGAGGCTCAAAGCCCATCCGGGTGGCTTGTGTCTGGCTTTGAATGGTCTCGTTGTCTGCCTGGACTTAAGAAAACAAAGCAACAGCACCAATGGCACATGGTACTTGAAAGAACAACTGGGAACTTTTTGCAATGGAAGTTTGGCCTTTAAAAGTGCCACAGAGACTCGTAGAGAGCACCTGGGTACAGCAAACAGGGCTATGCATGTCACACTTGCACGTGAGGAGGCTGTATTATATTCCAAGCAACACAGAGAGGGACCCAAGAGATGTAAACACACACAGCATTTCATTTCAACTAGTGCTATCTCTTGGGTGAGATGGGCAGGTTGGGCACAGAGGGCAAATTCAACCAGATCATATGGAGCCCAGAATGATGTGTTAGGTGTCAGCCAAAAACAGTAAGCAATTTGCACCCTACAGAAACAGCTATGTACTGTTGCCTGGTAAAATTAAGTTGTTGAGCATATAAATACCAACAGAGCTGGTGGGGCTGTTCCTGGCATTTTTTCCTGCTAGGCTGGCAAAGGAAGAAGGAAGGGAAACAGTTTGGACATGTTTACGGCTTCCAATGCAGCATGAATGCAAAATGCTTAAAGGTAAAGGTAAAGGGACCCATGACCGTTAAGTCCAGTTGCGAACGACTCTGGGGTTGCGCCGGTCACCTCGCTTTATTGGTCAAGGGAGCTGGTGTACAGCTTCTGGGTCATGTGGCCAGCATGACTAAGCCACTTCTGGCGAACCAGAGCAGCGCACGGAAATGCCGTTTACCTTCCCGCCGGAGTGGTACCTATTTATCTACTTGCACTTTGGCGTGCTTTCAAACTGCTATGTTGCCAGGAGCTGGGACCGAGCAACGGGAGCTCACCCCGTCACTGCGGGGATTCGAACCGCTGACCTTCTGATCAGCAAGCCCAAGAGGCTCCTGTGGTTTAGACCTCAGTGCCACCCACATCCCAAAATACTTTTTTTTTTAGCAGAGGTTGCTAACTCACCAATAGAACAACTATGTTTATGACCTAAATAGAAAAAAGGGGTCACCAGTCGTAGGACCTTCTACCAGTTATAGAAACTTCTGCCAATTATAGAACGTGGCCAATGTTTCACAAATTGTCTCCTAACTGGGTTAGTCACAGTGAGGATGTTGTGTGGACAAATCATGAAAGCCTCTTATTTACTAATGGATAGGTGTGAACGTATGTCATACTTGGATCGAAATATTATCTGTATACACCCTGGGTGAATTCATGATGCAGTTTTCATCCCAACCAAAAAGAACCGACAACAGCAAACGGTGCTAAGATTTGCTTGTACGATTTCAGTTCCTATCCTTAGACAAACATACGGATTGCAGGAATTTCCGTTCCCAGCAAAATTCTCTGACATCCCCAGCTCCAACTGACAGGAGATCATGTCAGTACCAAATATTTATATCGGCATAAACACAAACAGAAATCTCTTGCATCCATTTGCGAATGTCAGTCGATAAGGAATCCAGATGTAGGCTGCTCACTGGGCCCTTGTATGGATTCTCTCATCTGTGCACTGAGCGTAACTCTACCCCCCTCTGTCATCTGAGCCTTGCTTCCTTGACCGTGTCAATAGTGATATTTATGTCTGTATAAACACAATAAGCAACATTTGCTTTCTGCATCAGATGCAGCTACATTATTGATCAGAGGGAGTCAGAGGGTGGTAAAGGAGAGAGGAAACAAATACTATCCAGTATTAATATCTGGCTCCCCTATTCTTGAAGTGGAACAATCATATACACTGCTTAAGGGATCCGATGTCAAAGGGACTTGGCCAGACTTAGCCATGGCTGAGAGATTAATGGAGCCTCGGGTCTGTTTGACTTCTAGACAAGGAGACCCAGGCTCAATTCAAACCGAGCCGTTTATCTGCCCTTCAGCCACTGCTCACGGCTGAAAATGTTTTGACTTGCAGACTTGATGAGGGTGATTCTGTTTGCTTAGTTATTTATATAATGCAGGAGCGAGGAACCTACAGACTACAACTCCCATACATCCCAGTGGGTGGCCAGCAGGAAGGGGAAGTAATGCACACCTGCCTCCCAACAGCCATGTCTCTGTATTTATACCCGGAGGAGCACGATGGCGGGGAAGTTGGTGCGGGAGCAGCTGTGGAACTGCCAGGTTGGCTCTGCCAATGCACTTGCCCTGCACTGACCACTGCACCACATTGCCTTTCCCCATCCAAGGTGGAATCTACATGCATATAAAAAAACATTGTGAAAATCCTTTCTTTTTTTAAAAAAAAAAAGTTTTGGAAAATATATTGAATTTCCCATAGCTCACCACCTCCATCTAGTGTCACATTTGTATAATGCACTTTACAACACACTTAAAACGTTTTATTTGCAGCTGTATAGCTGAGTCCCAAGTAAGCAGAGGGATACCACTGATGAGAGGCCAGGTGTGCAGCACTATTCCTCCTCAACGGACATCTCTGACTCTGCATCATTGGCCAAGCTGGCAGGGACTAATGTGAGATGAAGTCTAGAACATCTGGAAGAACATAGATTCTGCATCCCTTGTATAGTCTCACAAGTGTGCAACACTGCATTACAGGGCACAATAGGGCATGCTGATGCCTCAGGGGACTTGCAATCTATAATTCTATACCTTTGTACATGGAAGCAAACCTCTGCTGTGTTCAGATGGACTCCCTTCCTTCCATGCAACGAACAGCAATCATTCAGACCAGCATCAAATGGAGGACAATGCAAATTTAAGCCAGGTCATTTACATGAGCAACAATGCACAATTAAATGAAATCGCTTGAGTTTCTAAGTGGGAAATTGTGTGCAATAAATCCAGTTGTGCATAGGACACTCAAAGAAGCCAATTTTGCATTAGATACACAATAAGGGTGCAAAACTACAATTCGGGGTGGGGGTGGGGAGTCACCATTGTGAAATTGCATATCCCTAGATATGTGTCGGCTAACTTGCAATGCCACTTGTCTGGCGAGGTTGAACTATCTGATGGTTTCAAACATCACTACAACAGTATAATAGGCAAAATTCAATAGCTGATGTCATTGGCCCCCTCCAACTCTACAAGTCCATGATTCTGTGATTCCATCATGGAATTGTAGTGATAGAGACGGCTTGAGAGAACCATAGCTCACTGCCAGAGTTCAGTGATAAAGGGTCATAGCTCAATGGCAGAGCAACTGCTTTGCAAGCAGAAGGCTCCAGCATCTTCAGATAGGGCTGCGGGGAACCCTGCCTGAAATCCTGGAGAGCTGCTGCCAGTAAGTGTAGACAATGCTGAGCTAGATGGACCAATGGCTTGATTTGGTGCAAGGCAATTTTCTCCCTTCTGTGTCCTTCTGTTTGTGTGCTTTGAAACGGATGAAATGGGACAGAGCCTCTACTCAGAAGAAGGTGGTGTGCACAAACACATAAATATTTCCACCCTGTGCCTAACCCTGCCAATAAGAAGTTCCCCAGCACCAATCCTGCAAACACAGCTCCTCTTCCTGGATGTACACCTCAGTGTGCTCACACAAATCCAGTTTATTTATGAGATATCTTCCACCCATAAATACACAACTTTAGGAGAGTGTTCTCCTTTAGGAGAGGTTTACCATCGAGACCACTCAACTCTCCGTGCACATTTACACTTTATTTTCTATTATTTCCTCTTCCGATCAAGATCAAGATCTTGCCCCACTAATAATTCCTGAAAGCACACTGCCAAAAAAAGAGAGAAAGTTATTCTGTATTCATCCGCACCGTTAAAGGGAGACTAGCATTTATCTCCCCACTGCCTGCCCTACAACCTTTGATAAATCAAAAAAGATAAAAGCACAAGGACCAAGCAAAATCCATTTCAAGAGGCAGTGTTTAACACGGAAGACCCCTCTGTGGTGTATAATGGGGGCTCATATTATCTCCCCCCTCTTCCCCCCCCCCCGGTTTGCTTGTTGAATTATGCATCAGCAGCAAAACATGCATGCCTGTACAAACCAAGCTGAGCCTCAAGAAACACTAGGCATTTGGGCTGGTGGTTTTGAACCCAATTCTCAAAGTCAGCTCCACTCCACCAGTCATCCTGCTCAAATTCTGTTCTTCGAAAGAGCCCTTGTGTAAATTCCCTTTTCTACTGGGCTTCATGAAGCTCAGAGAGTCAATTCTACGGGGCAGCAATGTTGTGAAATAAAGAGAGCTACAAGTAGGAAGGGGCCATGGCTCGGTGAATTCCTTGCAAGCCCCAGGTTCTCACCACAATATGCCTCCAACTATGGGAAAAATTAACAGGAGCATGGAAAATTGCACATGGGGAGTTGCAATGTGCATTTTGCATGTGCAGATTACACATCTAAATGAGAGGAACACATCATGCCACACTGTTCTGCTTTGGTCAGACCACACCTGGAATACTGTCTTTAAGAAGGATGTTGACAATGTATGCATAGGTGGGAGACCAGGGTGATAAAAGGAAACCAAGCCATAAGAGGAACAGCTGAGGGAGCTGGAATTGTTTAGCCTGGAGAAGAGAAGACTGAGAGGTGATATGACAGCCATCTTCAAATATCTCAAGGGCTGTCACATGGAGGATGGAGAAAGCTAGTGTTCTCCTGCTCCAGAGGCTAGGACTCGAACCAATGGCTTCAAGTTACAAGAAAGGAGATTTCGACTAAACACCAGGGAGAACTTTCTGACAGTGAGAGCTGTTCAACAATGGAACAAGACTCCTTTCGGAGGTGGTGGACTCTCCTTCCTTGGAGGCTTTTAAGTAGAGCGTGGATGGCCACCTGTCATGGATGCTTCAGCTGAGATTCCTGCATTGCAAGGGGTTGGACTAGATAATCCTCAGGATTCCTCCCAACTCTACATTTCTATGACTCCAGTTTGTTGGTCCATCTATTGTCTACACTGACTGGCAGCAGCTCTCCAGTATTTCAGCCTGGGTTCTCACCCAGCTCTACCTGGGAGATGCCAGGGAACATCTGGATGAAAAGCAGGTGTTCTACCACTGAGCCACAGCTTCTTCTCGCGATTCTAAAACTTTGAATTTTGCTCCAGTTCTGAAGTACTTGACCTTGTTTCTATAGTGGAACTAAAGTATTAGGCATCCTTAACGTGCCCTGTTTTTATTTCTGGATTTTGTGCAGAGCACAGCACACCTGCGGTTTGCCACAGCTTTCTGTTCCTCTGCACTTGCCCACCTCCAAATTGACTCTTACTGTGCAATCTTACGGGTATCATCTCAGAAACAACTCCCAAGCTTAATGAGACTAGAGAGGTCAGATGTTGCATGTGCTATACATGCCCTTGTCACATCCAGATTCGACTACTGCAATATTGATGATGATGATGATGCATACCACCTTCATCTGAAGATCCCAGGGTGGTTCACAACAGAAAAATACAAAATGAGAATTAAAAAAATACACAATAAAACAAAAAGAGACCAATAACCCCCAGGTAGCCCTGAGTCGGAGGACTCAGAGATAGCTCAGTTGGTTAAAGCATGGTGCTGATAATGCCAGGGTTGCAGGTTTGATCCCCATACGGGACAGTTGCATATTCCTGCAGGTGATCCTTAGGGTCCCTTCCAACTCTACGATTCTATGATTTTATGTCAAGGATTCATTAGCTGCAATTAGCTGTGATTGTGTTGTTCCAAGAGGTCGCGCTAGGTGACCCTTTGGGTCCCTTCCCATGCTACAACTCTGTGATTCTTTTTTTTTAAAAAAATATTTTATTATTTTCACATTAAACAACAAAAACACAATACACACACAAATACAATTTTAAAAAGAGAACATAATAAGAACATTAAAAACAACAAAAGATAAAAGAAAACTTATACATACCTACAGAAATACACAGGAACAATAAATTGTCATAGTTTAATTCTAGTTTCAATCTTCTTTAAGGGGACTTCCCCCGATCTCTCAACTGCGTTCAATATTAATATACTACAACTCTGTGATTCTATTGGGAACTGGACAGTCACGGCACATGACACTGTTAGCATACCAGCTGCACTGATAACCGGTGCATTTCTGAGCTGGTTCTGAGAGTTGAAGCCTTAAATGGCTTAGGTTCAAGTGGACAACCTACCCTGTGTGAACCTGTCTGTGCTCTGAGGTTAGCAACTAAGGCTCTTCTCGTCTGCACACCACCAGGGGTGGTGAAACTGGTATGTAATAAGTCAGAGGGAAGTCTCTGGGGAAACCCCGCAGCTACAAAATCCATTGCCAGCCAGGCTCTGTCAGACAACAACACTACTGCCTTTATGAAAACATATGAGGAGGTGTTTTTTTTTTCCTTGAAGGGTGGCTCGGTTGCTGTGTTTGTTTTCTGCTGTTGGGCTTGGCTATGTATTAGTAATGTTGAGTTTGCTTTCAAAGGTCAGGGATGATGGGAGTTGCAGTCCATCAACATCTGGAGGACCACAGGTTACTGTGATGTAAGCTTTGATGTACCAGCAGAAGGCAATGATTATTTCATTCAGCCACTCGGAGTGGGGAACACATTGTCTGTAATTGTTATTCCGATGAAATCCCATTGGGATTTTCTTTCTCAGGGAGGAGAATAGAGGGAAACACTCTGCCTATGTAGTAACTTTCTATATGCAATGGATGAAGCATTGAAAATACAGTGGTACCTCCGGTTACACACGCTTCAGGTTACAGACGCTTCAGGTTACAGACTCCGCTAACCCAGAAATAACGCTTCAGGTTAAGAACTTTGCTTCAGGATAAGAACAGAAATCGTGCTCTGGCAGCGCAGCGGCAGCGGGAGGTCCCATTAGCTAAAGTGGTGCTTCAGGTTAAGAACAGTTTCAGGTTAAGAATGGACCTCCAGAACGAATTAAGTTCTTAACCCGAGGTACCACTGTATGAGCAAACCATAAGCGTACTGAATAGGTGCCCATTCCTCAACCTCACTGTAATGACCATTGTTTTCATCACAGAACTGTAGAATCAGGACACTATACTTCTGTTGATGCAGCCTAGAAGAGCGTTAGTGGAATAATCCAGTAGAAGACATCTTCCTATGCCTACATGTGGTAGCTGCCCATTTGAACACAGAACCAGATTCAGAATCATTCATTCATCATTTTATTTGTATGCCCCCTTTCCATAGTTAAAACAGCGCTCAAGGAGGCTTACAACATGACAAGATTTACATAGCAACATAACAAAAGTTGTAAACAATAAATAAAACACATCAAAAAGTACACAACCAAATGGAAAACAATTTCCACATACCGTAAATTCTAAAATCTAAAGCTAAGAATACAGCATTAATATCAATCACAATTTAAAATGATGCGGATAAAAAAATGAAAGCAATCATAATACCTCTGCAAATGTTGCAGGATTTCAGCAGAAGGTAACAGGATGTGCCCTGACTGTAGACGAAAAGCAGGATGCCCTCCCTACAACTTCTGCAGGGACAAACATTATTGAAAGCAGTATAGCGTATGGCTGCCCTGATTCTATCATGAGCGCAAAGAATCATGAATGGACAGTAAAAAGGGACATCTGGTGGGCGTCCACGATTCCTTTGAGTCGATTTGGGTCTCCCAAATTGTTTGCCCCGGCATCTTCCATCCCTAGGACTGAAATGAGTCCAGCATCCCACTCCCTGTCACTCTTAGGTGACAGTTGCTATGGCAGAGGGCCTGCCGAAGGAATGAATGGGAGAAAAGAGGCGAGAAAGCGGAGGAACGCAGGGAGATTAAATAATTAGCAAACGTGGCAAGAGGCAAGATGAAAAACAAGCGCCGTGATTCATGTTTTGTGTCTGCTACTGTACAGAACACTTTAAAGTGTCAGCCGGTGCGACAGTCAGTCTTTAAAGCCAATTAAAGTTTTATAATAATAAAAAAGCTCGGCTTTCAGGGAGGGGAGAGGGAGGGAAAGCTTTCTATCCATTTGTTGGCAGTGAAATACTCAAACCAAGCAGACGAGAAGGCTGGAAATCCATATATAAATGAGCACGCATATCTGCTATTGTAGAGATTTTATTTTTTTTAAAGAGAGGGGGAGATGCTGAAAGGGAAGGCAAGCACTTAGTGACTGCCACAGGCATTGTGGGGTCTGTGCCACTAAAGAAATGCCATACAAAGTACAGATTGCGGAGGGCAGTGGTAAGGCTAATACATTTAACTTGACTCAAATATACCCAGCCTGAGGTGAGTTCCAAACTGGATGCAGAGTAAATGGACACAGAGCTATAATGCCTTATGGTTTTGCCTACAGGTATAAAAGTATAAGAGAGTGCCAGGGTATGTCCATTCACCCTCCCAGATTTAACTTCTGGAGAACAGGTATGGGCAACCTGTGGCCTTCCAATTATAGGTAGGTAGCCGTGTTGGTCTGCTGTAGTTGAAACAAAAGGTATTTGAAGAAGTGTGCATGCACACGGAAGCTCATACCAAGAACAAACTTAGTTGATCTCTAGGGTGCTAAAAAAAAAAAATTCCTTCCAGTAGCACCTTAGGGACCAACTAAGTTTGTTCTTGGTATGAGCTTTCGTGTGCATGCACACTTCTTCAGATACACTGAAACAGAAGTCACCAGACCCTTATATATAGTGAGAGAGTGGGGAGGGGTATTGCTACTGGAAGAATTTTTTTTATTTTTTGTTTTGACTGTGGCCTTCCAGGTTCTGCTCCAACTCCCAGCAGCCCCAACCAGCATGGCCAAATGTGAGGGATGATGGGAGTTGTAGCTCGGCAATGTCTGGAGGGCCACAGGTTCCCCATACCCAGGCATAGGCAAACTCCGGCCCTCCAGATGTTTGGGACTACAATTCCCATCATCCCTAGCTAACAGGACCAGTGGCAAGGGATGATGGGAATTGTAGTCCCAAACATCTGGAGGGCCGGAGTTTGCCTATGCCTGCCCATACCTGTTCTAGAGGCTCTGTGAACTCTTGTTAGGAGAAAGTGTCAGGAATAAATCACACAGAGGGAGTGAACTCTTTATTAGAAGGAACAAGGTCAGTTCAAGAGTGCCAGGCCTAATGAGCACAGCAACCCTTCTCCCTAAGTCTTGCCTCTATGAGGCAGTGGCGGTCCCTATTTTCCCACAGCTGTCTAAGTCTCCTCCTCCTCCTTAAACCATCCTTGCAAATTCCTCCGAGGGACGGGTGGAATGGGATTCACTCGCAGTTTGTCTCGGTACCTGGCCCTTGCTCCTGCATGGAATGTGCGAGGCAGGGAGACGCCGAGTGCAAAAGTACTTTGCCTGGTGGAAACCCTCCTGCGCCGCCAGAAATGGGTTGCAACAACATACTGTGGAACATATTAGCTACATGGATCAAAGGTTTGGATTGAGATAAGATTTTCTTTGGCGTGAGAGTCGGTTGGGGGAGAGGGAAGCCCACAGTCTTGTATATTTATGACTTGGCAACCCTCTCCAGAATACAGGACAAAAATATATTTACAAGTGAGGAAGGGA